>NC_056596.1:10172297-11372297 GCF_018340385.1 Cyprinus carpio | reverse complement strand
TTGCACCCAAATCATCACAGACTGTGGAAACTTAACACTGGACTTCAAGCAACATGGGCTATGAGCTTCTCCACCCTTCCTCCAGACTCTAGGACCTTGGTTTCCAAATGAAATACAAAACTTGCCCTCATCTGAAGAGGACTTTGGACCACTGGGCAACAGTCCAGTTCTTCTTCTCCTTAGCCCAGGTAAGACGCCTCTGACGTTGTCTGTGGTTCAGGAGTGGCTTAACAAGAGGAATACTACAAATATAGCCAAATTACTTGACACGTCTGTGTGTGGTGGCTCTTGATGCCTTGACCCCAGCCTCAGTCCATTCCTTGTAAAGTTCACTCAAATTCTCGAATCAAATTTTCTTGACAATCCTATTAAGGCTGCAGTTCTCTCGGTTGGTTGTGCATCTTTTTCTTCCACACTTTTTCCTTTTGCTCAACTTTCTGTTAACATGCTTGGATACAGCACTCTGTGAACAGCCAGCTTCTTTGGCAATGAATGTTTGTGTCAATTATTGTCTTCTGGACTGTCAGATCAGCAGTCTTCCCCATGATTGTGTAGCCTAATGAACCAAACAGAGAGACCATTTTGAAAGCTCAGGAAACCTTTGCAGGTGTTTTGAGTTGATTAGCTGATTGGCATGTCACCATATTATAATTTGTTGAGATAGTGAATTGGTGGGTTTTTGTTAAATGTGAGCCAAAACCATCACAGTTAAAAGAAACAAAGACTTAAACTACTTCAGTCTGTGTGCATTGAATTTATTTAATACAAGAGTTTCACAATTTGAGTTGAATTACTGAAATAAATGAAATTTTCCACAACATTCTAATTTATTGAGATGCACCTGTATGTGGTTGATCAGATAAGGCCCGCCATTAAAATTATCAAAATAGTGAAACTGTTAAACTATGTTAACAAACTAAGGTAATTATTGGATAATAAAGTAATCCTGACTCTTCTCTGTTTACTGATGATAATGAATTGTTTGCCATATATTTTTTTGCCATAAATGTTTTTTACAGAGAAAGCTCCATTTTAGGAGCTCAGCCAATTGAAATTAATATTCCGAATGATTATAGTTAATTTGTTATTCATTAAAAGAAGACAGATACTCTATGTTTTGGCAAGAAATCTGAAGCAAGTTCAGGTAATCTGAAAAACTGGAGCCATCTGCTGCTCCTCATGCTAGGGAGCCTCACAAAAACCTACACTAATCCCCTGAAAACCCCACAATGCACTTTGCTAACCCCAATGTATTCTACAATCAGCCGCTGTGGTATGTAGATACACAAAATA
This sequence comes from Cyprinus carpio, assembly GCF_018340385.1. Taxonomy (NCBI): domain Eukaryota; kingdom Metazoa; phylum Chordata; class Actinopteri; order Cypriniformes; family Cyprinidae; genus Cyprinus; species Cyprinus carpio. Next base: position 11,371,004 of record NC_056596.1, on the reverse strand, counting down.
AAAAACCTAGATAGACAGATAAAATACAAGAATGAATTAACAAAATGAGATTTGTTTGCTAATTTAGCAAATTAGCTTTAGGTTTAGCATGTGTTTCCAGAAGATTGTTGGGTAATATGCTAACCTGGGCCACGTAGAAGAAATCCTCACCATCGCTGTTGCCATCCGAGTCCTCATCGCTCCAGAATTGCCCACCGATGCTCTGAAAAAGTTGTCACAGGTCAATCACAGCTGATTTCCCCTGTGATGCGCTAATTCATTACCCATCCCCCATTCATTAGACAAAGAATAGCCCTTATCAGTTACTCTGTAATCTACTCAACAGGTTACTGTGTCAGTAGGGCAGCCTACATCTTAGATCATCAGCTTGGTCTGGTTATATTGTCTGTCAAGGCACCTTATTTGCATGCAGTGCAGTGGATAATGGTTAGCATGTGTGATTTTCATACCATGCTGTTCATAGATGCTGCTCTAGTGAGTTTCCTCTGCCACATTCATCCATTCCAGCTAAGTGTGGTTAGGCTAGGCTGGTTTGGGAAGTCAACACATGTTGAACAAAGCTGAAGGAAGGGCTGATTTCATTTTCTGGGGTCCATTAGCAAAATCGTCTCCGTGATAACCTGCGACAACACAATGCAAGAGTGGGCAGTTCATTAAACATCCATTTAGAGTTCATTTGTATTGACTACCCATTTCAATCAAAATACAAATTGAGCAATTTTTAAAACTATTTTTTTTATTAATGTATCTGATGTAGGTTAAATTTCTTGAGCAATTTTTAAAACTATTTTTTTTATTAAATACAGTATTTTTTATACAGATTTAAATGTAATTATTAAATGTGGACATTAAATTTCTGTTCTTTACAGACGTCATTTGTCCTGTAATTATCCTGTACACCTGTTGGATTCTCTGATAATTTCTTTAAACAATAAATGAACAAAAATATGGACTGAATAAAACATAATATGAGCACAAGAATCCATAAAATATTAAACTAGTTCAATTACATTTGTGTTAGTTCTGCACTATAATAGAAAATTCCAGTTTTACCTCTTGAAGACAAGTCACAACACCAGGAAGCATATATATATAAGTGAGTCAGCTGACACAAAGAATCTTAATTAGAAATGTGTACCCCTATTGTCTATATATATATATATATATATATATATTATATATATATATATATATGAAATGTGTACCCCTAATATATATATAAGTGAGTCAGCTGACACAAAGAATCTTAATTAGAAATGTGTACCCCTATTGTCAACACACCACAGCTCCTCCATCCTCATTGCGTGCCGTCGGGGTCATGAGACTTCTCCCTGACAACACACGACAGCTCGGGCATGCTCAGTGCGTGCCGTCGGGGTCATGAGACTGGCAGCTGACAGCCAGTGTGCTAGAATCAGGAGGGGAGGAGGGGGTGAACAGAAAAGACATGCCTGGTAGATCATGGAACAGAAGATCAGATGCAACACCCTGTGTGTCTGTGACCTGATATCTTCATCTCTTAATGCATTCTGTGTTATACACCGCCTGACTCTGTGTGTGTATCATTCATTTAATAAATGGTGGATCTGTTGTTCTCTTCTCTTCTGTTGTGTTGAGTTAGGTTTTCTATTCTATATTCTATTCTTCTATTTTATTTTGTTTTTTTAATTAAGTTTTTTATGGTGTGTTCTAACCTATTCCTTTTATGGTGTGTTTTGTTTCTATTTTTGAATTCCATTAAGTTTTTTGTTCTGGTGTTATGTTCTTCTACAATCATTCCAAACCTTTTATGGTGTGTTAAGTTCTATTCTGTTTTGTTCTAGTCTATTGTGTTGAGTTTTGTTTTCTATTCTACAATCTGTTCTAATTAATTCCATTTATCTTTGCAGTGTTGTTTTCTATTTTGTTTTATTCTACTCAGTTCTTTTATGCTGTGCTCTATTCTATTCTATTCTATTCTATGCTATTCTATTCTATTCTATTGTGGTGAGTTGAATTCCATTATGTGTTCTCATCTATTTTGTTTTTCTGTTTCATGTTGATTCCTAATCTACTGTTTTATTCCATTTCTGTTCTTTTATGGTGTGTTAAGTTCTATTCTGTTGTGTTATAGCCTGTTGTGTTTTATTCTATGCTATTCTTTTGTTTTAAGTTGAATTGTATTCTGTGCCCTGTTTTATTGTTTTATTTTATCCTTTATGGAGTGTTAAGTTCTATTTTATTGTACTGAGTTCCATTCTGTACTGTTTGATTTTGTACTTTTATTGTGTGTTGATTTCTATTCTATTGTTTTAAGTTAAATTCTATCTTATCCTATTCTGCTGAGTTGTGTGGTGTTCTGTTCTTCTGCAGTGTGTTAAATTGAATTTATTCTATTCTGTTCTTTTGTGGTGAGCTGAGTTCTATTTTATTCTGTTGTGTTCTGTTCTGTTATTGTATGCTCTATTTTATATTATTGTTGTATTATATCGTATTTGGATCTGTTGAGTTGTGTTCTGTTCAATTTTTCTATTATGTTGTGATTTGTATTTTGTTATATTCCTTACGGCAAATCACTAGGTATTGGTGTTACACTTAAAATGAATTATGAAGCATAGACAAGCATTACATCTTACAGTAATAATGTTTGGTAGATTATAAAGATTATAAAGCATTCAGATGAATTGTCCTGATGGGCCTCAGTCCTCAACAAAAACATCCTGTTTCAGATATGTTAAGCTTTCAACAAACTCATTTCCATAATTTAACATTTTAACAAGAACTTTGAGTGGATAAAAATAGGTTGCTTTGTGACAGTACCTCATCATTTAGTCATTCCAGTGGGTGGGGAGCTACACAGGACATCTGAAAGAGATGGATGGTGGTGGAGACCATGTGTGAGATGAAGTGTGGCCCATATAACTGTCAGAAAAGGTACAGAGCAAAGGAGATCATGAACACACAATAACTTAGCCTCCCGACAGCTTGAACCGTCCCATTTGTATGTTTACATAACACTAATGGTATTTTCTTTTGATATGCATCTTTACAATACAGATAGTACCAAAATAATTGCTTTTACAATATTAAAGTTATGCCATTTTTGTGATTTCAGACACAATATCCTGGCCTTAATATGAAATTATCCTGGTCTCCGTCATCTGGTAATGTTGGTCCTAGACTAATGCAGGTACTGCAGATGTAGCATTAGCACCCACCCAAAAAATCTGCATAAAGTCACTGTGTACATTATGGACTGTCATTGGTTTTATATTCTATGCAATGCAATGACATTTATACAATTACAAATATTTTCAAGCCAGTTTATGTGAATATTTATTTGTGCATATGGATTGCATATGGATTTTATTATCTTGGATACTTTTTTATGCAAATTGTAACCAATATGTTTGATTTTCATTCCATTACATAATTGACAAAGGGATTAAGAAGCAGTAATACTAGTCAAATCCTAAAATCGTTCCAAAAAATACATTTAAATAATACAATGTTTTAGTAAATAATTATATAACTATTAAATAATAAAATAAATACATAAATAATTAAATAAGTTATAAAATAATTAAATAAAATTCATTACCTTAAACGCCTCAACAATACTCATGAGCCATTTGTCTCATATCAGTTCTTAGTGGGATGTATAACGGCACATTTGTGTCTGCATATGCACCAGAGACAGCTGAACCTCAATTAAAAGCAAATGGATCTAAATTTAGCACAACAAACCTCATCTCCCAATGTCTGGAGATACAAAAGACGAGAGGATGTGTCAAACAGTGTATAGGGAAAATAACTACAGTACAGACCGTTTCACAAGAGCAGTGCTGGCTGCTGCAGATGTAGATTGAAAGTAGGGTGTGCCTTGAGCGCAGGATGTTTAAACATAACCTCTGCATATAGAGAGTGGATACACTTTCAGACACAAGCAATCCATGGAGTTAGCCAGATGTTTTCAGTATTGTCCACTAGAGGGAGATAGTGGTTGTCTTACTCCTACATACAGTACATCAACAGAAGAGGGAAAAGAGTGTAATATTAGGGCTTTTTTGTGTGTGCTTCTCAATACTCAAATTGATGCTTCCTTGTTTCCTTACTCCTCTGTCCTCCAGCCCGTGACTCGGAAACCGAATGAACTCAGCCATCTTGAAGGGCATCTCAGTTCTCTTTCACTGTGTGGAGGCGAGGAAGGAGGAGTGAGGAAGTCATGGGCGAGGATACACAGGTGTCTCCTTCCCTTGCATCCTAAGGGGGTGGAGCTAAGCACTAAGGAAGGAGCTAAGAAAGGAAGCGAGGATGCACAAATAAGAAATGAGAAGCACGCTTTGTGTCTCTGAGAGAAATGAATAAAATAAAAGAAAAATCAGATTTTACCACAGAATGTTCTCAAAGAATGCTAATCTTTCTGACAATTATAATTTATGAATATTTATGAATATTATTTATATATTATTTAATATAATAATAACTATTATTATTATATTTATTTTCTGAATTATTAATTTGTATCAACCCATTAATGTCCCCCCTTTCCTTTTTTTTTAATAGAATTTACTTTTTAAGCTTTTTTTTCATATTAATTTAACACACTATACATTTTTCAGGTCGAACCATAGCAGACAACAACAATATTATTGTAATTAATAACCATTTCTTAATTAGTAATCGCATTTAAATTAAATTTTAAATAATATAAATATTTTACATTTTTAAAGTGAAAGGGTGAAAACAAATCTTTAGGCAGTTATCTCTCTTAAAATTATATCAGGTTAAACATGTTACACAAGAAGAATATATTATTATTACATAAATGCATCAAAGAGATTGACATTAAAAATATATTAAGTAATATTCATCTTTATAGGAGATGATTTCTAATGACTTATTATTTATAATACATAGCACATTACCAGTATGTGGTGCTTGTGAAGTCCGTATGAAACTTCAATGTGTGATATGATAAAGCAAACCCATGCCTATAAGGTGTTAATTCCTTCCAGATGTATTTTAAGAGCTTAGCTGATGTACCGTCCAGATATTTTCTTATGTCACTTCTCAAGGGCTTCCTTGAGATGTGCCCTTTGACATGGAGAACATACTGTACCAGAGGACAGAAACGGAGTTACAGCCTCCCTAGAAGTGAATCAAGAAGACAGACAATGAAGAAGCATCATGACTTGCATAGCAACCAACATTTTTCATTCAACATTTAAAATATGATCGCTAGTGGGCGGAACTGTAAGCTATGCATTTTTAAAGGTCACCCATGTTACCCATCAATCAACATGTCTGCAACACGAGAAAATACTTTCTAGTTTGCACATTGAAGGGTAAATAAGTGTAGTGAATTTAATGAACATTATTTGGATGTATATGCAAAGCGTCAGATGATCTGACCTTTCCTAGTCTGTGGAAATGACATACAGAACAGGCAACAAATTAAACAAGCAGCACTTCTATCATGGGCATCAAAGTTTCAGCTGTAGGCCTTGAGCTATTATTAGTTCTCCAGATGCCTGTAATGGCTGGTATTTATAAAATGACATGAAGGAGTGTTGAGAGTGTTTGGGAAAGTCATATGTAGGCCTACTGTTCTCTATGTAAACATTACGGAGTGAAATAGAATCATACAACATTTTAAATAGCAATAAAAATCAAATGGAATGCCAAATTAAAATATTACAATATGGAAATCTGTTTTCATACAAGAAAATGTTTGTAACGTGTTTTTTGTTCATTAAATCCCAAAATGAAACGATCACACTCAGGCCTTCATTCGATGGTATCAAGTTCCCATTAATCTGCAGGTGGTTTCTGATTGGCTGAGGTTAAAAAACATATGCACCAAGTGAAATAGTCCCCAATATATATCATAAATATATCTATATATCCTAGTATTAATGTTAGGGGTGTAACGGTACACAAACATGACGGATCGGTACGGTTTCAGTACAGCAGGGGGAAAACATAAACATAGACACAAGAGTGTCTAAACAGCAGTTATTGTTTGAATTTGCTGGAGGGAAAAATTTACATAACTTGAAAGATGAGACTATGTTTCTTATCAGTTATATAAATATATAATATACATTATACAGGGGCGTAGCCATCATTTTAGAAGTGAGGGGGATATATATATATATATAACATTTCTGTAATCTATATAACCTTACCAGTCAACAGATTTTGAACAGTAAGATTTTTAATGTTTTATAAAGTCTCTTCTGCTCACCAAACCTGCATTTATTTGATCCAAAGTACAGCACAAGCAGTAATATTGTGAAATATTTTTACTATTTAAAATAACTGCTTTCTATTTAAATGTCTTGTAAAATGTAATTTATTTCTGTGATCAAAGCTGAATTTCCAGCATCAAATCTTGAGAAATCTTTCTAATATGCTGATTTGCTACTCAAGTAACCTTTTTAAATTATTATTATTATCAATATTTAAAACAGTACATTTTTCAGGATTCTTTGATGAATAGAAAGATCCAAAGGTCAGCATTTATCTGAAATTAAAAGCTTTTGTAACATTATACACTATACCATTCAAAAGCTTAGAGTCTAATTCTAATTTAATTTTTTTTTTAAAGAGATTATAGAAATGAATACTTTTATTCAGAAAGGATGCTTTAATTTAATCAAAAGTGATGATAAAGACATTTATAATATTACAAAGATTTCTATTTCAGATAAATGCTGTTCCTCTGAACATTCTATTCATCAAAGAAACCTGAAAAAATTCTACTCAGCTGTTTTCAACATCATCATAATAATAAATGTTTTTTGAACAGCAAATCAGAATATCAGAATTATTTCTGAAGGATCGTGTGACTGGAGTAATGATGCTAAAAATTCAGCTTTGAAATCACAATAAATTACATTTTAAGATATATTCAAATAGAAAACAGTAAATTTAAATAGCCTAGTAAAAATATTTTACAAAAAATGTACTGTTTTGCTGTACTTTGGATTAAATAAATGCAGGCTTGGTGAACAGAAGAGACTTCTTTAAAAAACTAACAATCTTCCTGTCCAAAAACTTTTGACTGGTAGTATATAGGCAACTTTTATTTTTCTCTCATTTCTAGCTTTTAATTGTCTTAGAAATCTATAACTGCTGGACAATAACCAATAATAACGATTTGTTTATATACTAGCTACAAACACTTTTTAATCACATAATAAGGCAGAATAGTTTCTATACTGTAATAAATGCTATATGTCAATCAGCACTGCATTGTTCATATAGGCTACTTTATTTATTAGGCTACCTGAAGATGACTTGAAAAACAAATAAACCATATGTTGTCACAATCATATGTTTAATGTCTTCATGTTTCCAAACTTTTCTGGTTTTCTGTAAAAATACAGCGATTGCTGGACGCTTTTGTCCATATTAGGAGTTTCCTGGTGACGACTTTCTGCGCGAGAGCGCCCTCCGCCTTCGAGTTTGAATGAAACACACACTGCATGAGTGTTTAGTGCTCTGTGATTTTTATTATTCTGGGTCGGAATAAAACATCAGGTCATGCGCAGACTATCCTGTCTCTTTGAATTTAAATCTATATTTATCCACACCAGCTCTTGAAAACCTCTATGCGAACCATAGATGCGATATCAAAAGTGGGGGGGGGACACGTCCCCCGCGTAACCTACACCCCTGAAAGTTTCCAATGACGTTCCACTCCTGCAGGGGTTAAAAAACCCTGTAATTGTTCAGTACACATGCGTACCGAACCGAAAGACCCTTACCGAAAATTTTCGGTACGAATACGTGTACCGTTACACCCCTAATTAATATTATTAATGTAATAATATGCACTCAATTAAAACATTTGAACTGCACAGACCCTGTCGGAATGTCGGAGGAACACACTGGGCTGTGGGAAGTAGTGCCGGTCAGTTCAGACTGGATAAGTTCAGACAGTGGCGGCGGAAGAGCTCAGAGGTTCCCGCAGGCGTTCATCTTCTGAGGTAAGTTAGGAGGCAGTGATCTCAACAGATCATTTAAACAGAGCAGATCAAAATACACACATATTCCGAGCTGAAGCAGGCTTTAGATGTTTGGAGACTCTTTTTATGCTGCTAAAATAAACATATATTTGGACCGTTCCTTAAATATGATTAGAAATTATCATATTATCATAATATATGTATAAATTATCCACGTAATTACAAAGTTACCATGCCATTTTCTGTCGAAAATTGTTATTTATGCATTTAGTTCATTAACTAAAATCATTTTAGTTAAAACTTAAGCACGTTTTGGTGTTTACTGAAATGATATTTCTTATTATTATATTTATACACTATATTTTACTACTTTGACAAGTTGTCTTTTTACCCTGAGGTCACAGTTTGCTGGAATGTGTGTGATGTGTGTGAGAGTGTGTGCAGTCATGCATTTAAACACACTCTTCCTTTCTGGCTCAGGCAGTGCTGCCAGTGGCTCATATTCACTCTTGTGAACCATGTGAAACCATATGATAGCTTTGTGCAAGGATCAGAATTAAATTTAAAACATTATTTTCTGACAGTCTTGCGTTGGTCAGCCTTGTGAAAAGCAAGTGTGCTTAACTGCATTTAATGTGCACTTGTAGTGTACTTTAAATCTCAAAAGTATATTAAAAACTGTACCTGCAGACAATCTCAAATTAATGAAATAAAAGCCCGCTTAAGTGTACTTAAAGAGATTTCACTTCCATGACTGTTTCTAAACACAAGTACACTTTAAAAAAAAATACTTTGTAATAATGTAATTCATTTTACTTTTACTTTAAAGTACTTTTTAATATTTTTATTGTGCTTTAAAGAGGTACACTTATTTTGACTAACATGCTACTGTTTTTTATACTTAAAGTTGATATATTTTAAATGTACTAAAGAAGTGTAATTTTATCATTACAAATGTGTAATTACAAAATATAATCAAATTTCTAATAGAATTGAATAGAAATGCAATTATATTTAAGTTTACAATAAATGCTTGTCAGTACATTCAGCAGTTAACTTTAACCACATTTCAAAGACAATAGAAATTACACGTAGAGATGTGCTTAAGTCCTACTTAAGCGGGTCTAAAAAGCACTGTTAAGTTCAATTATAAATTTAAAGTGTAATACATTTTCATTTAATTGCAATTAACATACAGTCGAAAAACATTACATTCAGTTCGCACTTAAGTATATTCTTTTAAAGTTGATTGTTTCCATGATACTCCTTTAAAAGTATGCTAAAGTGTGCTTTATTTCACAAGAACAGTCTTGTATGAAATTATGGTGGGAAATTTTTGCTTCTTTGACATCATGTCCTTTTGTGTGCAAAAAAAGTCAAATGTTTTTCCAAAGGCACGAGAATAATAAAAAGCTCAAAATAATCACTGTCCTTGCATAAGTCATCTAAACCTGCTTTGTCCATATTTCTTCCAGGACTTTTCTAGCAGTCGCAGACACAGCTCCAGCCATGTCTCAGACGAAGACTACGGGCTCTGCCTTCATTCAAAGGCAGCAGATGCATGCTGCCATGGCAGAAACCTTCCTGGAGCACCTGTGCCTGCTGGACATCGACTCTGAGCCTACTGTGTCTCGCAACACGGGCATCGTCTGCACGCTCGGTCAGTGAACCATGTAAGGAACTAAAAGGAATAGTTCACCCAAAAATGAAAATTTGCTGAACATTTACTCACCCTCAGGCCAAGAGTTTGTTTCTTCATTGGAACAGTTTGGTAGAAATTGAGCATTACATCACTTGCTCACCAATGGATCCACTGCAGTGAATGGGTGCCGTCAGAATGAGAGTCCAAACAGCTGACAGAAACATCACAATAATACACAAGAAATCCACACCCCTCCAGTCCATCAACTAACGTCTTGTGAAGTGAAAAGTTGTGTGTTTGTAAGAAACTAATTCATCAATAAGGCGTTTTAACTTTAAACCTTCACTTCTGGTCAAAATACGAGTCCGTAATCCATAATATCACTTCCTCCAGTGAAAAAGTCTCCTTTTGTCCTCCCACAACAAAATCCACCAACATATTTTTTTTTTGGACTGTTTTGGACTGGTTTGGCAGTGCTTGATCTCTGCATATTTCTCTACTGATTCAGACTGGAGAAAACATTAATATTAACAGAGGACTCCTATTTAAGCCAGAAGCAACAGTTTGAAGTTAAAAACCTCTTGATGGATTTGTTTATTTAAAACATGAAACTTACTGCTTCACAAGACATTAACTGATAGACTGGAGATGTCTGAATTACTTGTGGATTATTATGATGTTTTTATCAGCTGTTTGGACTCTCATTCTGACGGCACCCATTCACTGCAAAGGATCCATTGATGTGCAAGCGATGTAATGCTACATTTCTCCAAATCTGATACAATGAAGAAACAAACTCATCTACATCAAGAATGGCCTGAGGGTGAGTACATTGTCAGTAAATTTTCATTTTGGATGAACAATTCCTTTAATGCAAATTGTCCCTCAAAACGTTGAGAAAAAGTTTTCAATATTCTGTTTTATCTTAATGCAGGACCTGCCTCCCGATCTGTGGAGACATTGAAGGAGATGATCAAGTCCGGCATGAACGTTGCACGTATGAACTTCTCCCATGGAACTCACGAGGTACACGATCTTATACATTCTTGAACATATTACGTCAGCAGCTCATTAACCTCAACTGAAATGGTCCACAAATGTATTGTTATGTCATCAAGCAGTCTAATAATCTTGTAAAAAGAGTTCTTCAAAAAGTCTTCATCCCCTTAGCCAGCCTTCGACATTCGTACCATCGTAGAGTGCCTCTTCAAATGTCAGAAGTTGTAAGCTGATCTTGTTAGTCTCTCTGATCTGTCTGGTCGATACATTGAGAGTCACCATGGGCTCAAGCCAGAGTGTGAGTTTAGACTGCGCTGACCTCTCCCCTTTAAAAGTCATGGCTTTTTACCTTTTTTTGCATGGCACCATTGCCACTGATTGCTACATTAAGCATGCTATCATGAAGTGATGCAGTAGATATTTCTGTCTGGAGGATTGAGAAGGTCGATAGCTCATGTTTATCTTCAATAAAGTTTCTTCTTGTATATGACGAGTAAATATGAGCACACTAAGCATTACTAAGCACCATCATGTGGTTATGAGACAGGTTAGCTTTAGTTAAAAAAATCAAGACTGAAATATTAAAATATTAAATATTTGTAAACATGTAAAATCAATACTATACAGTGTATTAAATTAAAAACATGAAACAACATTTTTTTTTTAAATTATGGATTTATTTATTAATCTGTTTAGTTTAGCTAAAAACTTAATTAAAAAATGTACAGATAATTTACTATGAATATGTGTGTATGCGTGTTTGTTTAAATTTATTTTATTTTCACCTTTATATACATAAAAATATGCCGTTTACAGTTTGCACATTTCAAGGTATTTATTAAAAATTCATGGAATTACTTTGTTCTAAAATATTTTAAATATTTTGCTTTATTTAATATACTTGCATTTATTATTAGTTTTATTGACATGAAAAATATTTATTTGTTTTGTCATTATTTATATTTATTTATTTATAATTAATAATAATAATAATAATTATTAATTATTAAATGTTAATACTAACATTAATACTAATTGTTACTAATAACTAGTAATTAATACTAGTTTTTATTTGAATATTTGTGAATACTAATATCATATTTGGACATGAGATCACTATAAATTCACCATATTTAACCTGAGATTTAATTTTTTTACTTCATTTTGATCTGAAATTCATAATCTGTAACGATACAGCACTATCCTTTTGTTTGATTGAATTCTAAATTTTATTTTGTTACTCATTGAAATCATTTACTTTTTTGTTGTTAATATAGCATTGTTACAGTTAGCCACGGTCATTGGCGCTTTATCCATGTTGTGATATGGTTGTGTCTTGTTATTTGCTTACATATGGTCTGTAATCAGAGAGACAACTTTTTTTGACTCAACTAACAGCAAAGCTGTCGGATCAGTCATATTTATTCACTGAAACGAACAGTTTGAGATGAGAAGCAGTCAAATGTTTCTGTGGGTCACTGGAAACATAACCTGTCTCTCACTGATTCTATATATATACTCTCTGTCTCTGCCTCGTGTCTGCGATTGGACAGACAGGACAGAGACTATCAAGCCAACTGAGCTGTAGACTTTACAGCAAAAAGACATGTTCACTTTGTTCTTCTGATTTCGCACCATCATGTTCAGTCGAGTTTTACAGGTCTCAGAGCTCACACTGTCAATCGATAAAACTTCCTTCTGAGAGCAAGAACCAGCGTACAAGCAGAACAAAGAAGAAAAAATAGTCTAAAAAGAGTTTTTAATGGACAAAAATGGTGCCATGTATTGATGACATGATGAAGTTGAGTTGGCTTGAGATCTTGAATCGCAATAAATAATAGAATAGAATATATACGATTTTATTTAATTTATCAGTATTAGCCACTGTTGTATATTCTTCATGTTCATGCTTATTTCACCTATTTGTACATTTAGATTACTAGTTGCTGTCATCTTATGCTCACTTACAGTTAATATTTAAAACATTTAAATATTACACACTCAGTTTTGCTGTAAATAACCTTTTTATGCAGTACCATGCTGAGACCATCAAGAATGTTCGTGACGCCACTGAGAGTTTTGGACCTGGCAGCATTGAGTACCGACCTGTGGCCATTGCTCTGGATACCAAAGGCCCTGAGATCAGGACTGGACTTATTAAGGGCGTAATTACAGCGTCTCGTTTTCTGATGTCCTTTTCAATATTAGAAACTCTTGTTTAAGAGCTTGTCTAATTTCTCATGAATGTGGTTTCTTCAGAGTGGCACTGAGGAGGTCAAGCTTGTCAAAGGTAACATGATCAAGCTCACTCTGGATGACAACTTCAAGGACAATTGCAATGAGAACATTCTGTGGCTGGACTACAAGAACATCACAAAGGTGGTGCAGCAGGGCAGCTTTGTTTACATAGACGATGGTCTTATTTCACTCAAGGTTAAGGAAATTGGTGAGGTCCAAGTACAATGAATCTTACCCTCATCATATTTTCAACCCTTTAAAACATCACAGCAGGACTGCCAAAATACATTGTTTTAACATTGTTGAATGTTCCAGGTTCTGATTTCCTGAACTGCGAGATTCAGAATGGAGGCATGTTGGGCAGCAAGAAAGGCGTGAACCTGCCTGGGGCCAGTGTTGACCTGCCCGCAGTGTCTGAGAAGGACATTCAGGACCTTCAGTTTGGTGTGGAGCAGAATGTCGACATGGTTTTTGCCTCCTTCATCCGGAAAGCTGCTGATGTGCACGCTGTCAGGAAGGTGCTCGGAGAGAAAGGCAAGGACATCAGGATTATCAGCAAGCTGGAGAACCATGAGGGTGTGCGCAAGTGAGTGATAATATAAATAAAAATTAAATTAAATTAAATAAATAATAAACAAATAACATATATAATTATTTTATATTATTAATGATATATTACAATTTTTATTGTATATTTAAAAACTATTATTTAATATAACAACTATTTTAATTATTATGTTTAGTAAAAATGTTTTTTATTAATACATTTTTAATGTATATATTTATTTCAAAGTGGACATTCCTTACCAGACCTACTGTAAAGATTGTTATGTTTTGCAGAGTGAGTGTAGATTTTTTATTTGTGTAGATTTGATGAGATCCTGGAGGCTAGCGATGGTATCATGGTCGCCCGTGGAGATCTGGGTATTGAGATCCCAACGGAGAAGGTGTTCCTGGCTCAGAAGATGATGATTGGTCGCTGCAACAGAATCGGTAAACCAATCATCTGCGCCACACAGGTTAGTACAGATACCATGCAGAAGTGAATGAGCTGGCTCAGTTCAGACAGCATGAACTGACTGTCTCTATGACTGACAGATGCTGGAGAGCATGATCAAGAAGCCCCGCCCCACCCGTGCCGAGAGCAGCGACGTGGCCAATGCCGTGCTCGACGGTGCAGACTGTATCATGCTGAGCGGAGAGACCGCAAAGGGTGAATACCCTCTAGAGTCTGTGCGCACACAGCACCAGGTATCATCAAGACTGCCACATTCTGACTTCACCTTGACTGCTGCCTGATTAGTGCCCTTATGCTAATATGTTAATAATATACTGTACGTTTAACTTGCTAAGCAGAACATTCACGTAATCTGCATGCACATCTAGCAAAATTAAACACTAGCTAAATGTTAATGCTATTGCTGTAATTGTACTGTTTACATGTGCAAATAACTTACCCTTGTGCAAAAGAAGTAGCATACTTTTAAAAAGAGTAGTTATTATGGAAATAATACACTTTAAAATAATATACTTCATTCTGAATTTGAGAAATGTAGCATTACATCAGTTGCTCACCAATGGATCCTCTGCAGTGAATGGGTGCCGTCAGAATGAGAGTCCAAGCAGCTGATAAAAACATCACAATAATCCACACCACTCCAGTCCATCAATTAACGTCTTGTGAAGTGAAAAGTTCTGTGTTTGTAATGAACAAATCCATCATTAATGCATTATTAATTTCAAGCCGTTTCTTTCATCTTAAAGAGTCTGCTATCCACAATATTGCTTTATCCAGTGAAAAGTCGTCTCATCCAAATGAGGAGGAAATATGCACAGATCGACCACTGTTTACAAGTGGAAACAGTCCAAAACAGTTCTAAAAACAGGGGATTGATTTTTTTCACTGGAGGAAGTCGATTTTATCACTGGGGATTGAGCATTTTTTGATTACCGAAACTGCATAAATCAAAATGCCTTGATGGATTATGGTTTCCACAATCATGATGCAGCTTTTCACTTCGCAAACGCCTTAATTGATGGATTGTCATGATGTAAAATCTGAAGAAACAAATTCATCTTGGATGCAAAAACCGAAGATACAGAGGAAGTGAAGTAAAGCTACATTTCTCCAAATCTGAAGAAACAAATTCATCTTGGATGGCCTGAGGGTGAGTACATTTTCAACTATTTTAAGTTCAGTTCTTTTTCACAGTTGCTGGTGTGGAGACAAATTCTCGCATGTTTTTGAGAACCTGCAACACTTCTTCTCTAACTACTAAAGGTTTTTTATCATTGTCAAACTGAATCATTATAAGTGCTCTGGTGGTACCATGACACCAGTGATGTTATCAGATGGTAATACTGTGATATATACAATGGCAATACAATAATAAGGTTCTTGTTTCCTAATTTGTCTCATTTCTTCATGTTGCGTCAGATCGCCCGTGAAGCAGAGGCTGCTATGTTCCACAGGCAGGTATTTGAGGAGCTTCGCCGTACCACCCATCTGACCCGTGACCCCACTGAGTCCGTGGCCATTGGTTCAGTGGAAGCTTCCTTCAAGTGCTGTGCCAGTGCCATCATTGTGCTCACCAAGACTGGCAGGTCAGATATGCTCTCAATAACCCTAAAGGCTTACAGTGGCATTTACACACACACTTGGTTCTAATATTAGGTACAGTGACCTCTACTCAGTGTCGTGCACATGAGATTGTAAAACATATGTATGCATTGTAAGGCGCACATCTTCTTATGCCAGTTTAGAAGATATTTAACAATTAATTTGATCATTTGTGTAGAGTTAGTTAGCTGCATTTACTCACGGCCTCTCCTTCACTCTCATATATTATCCGTTTTGCCCTGTGGCTGATCGAAATGCATCTTGTTGCACTGAGCGAGATAGTCTGACCTTTGCAGGCCTGAACCTTGACATTTCATAGGCTAATTTAAACTCCTTCTTCACTTGTCCCACAGTATGTTGCAGAGAGGCAAACATGCACCCTCACTGGGGCTTGTATGCAGGAGTATGTTTTTCCAGCTGACTCCAACCAGAGCAGACACACTTTCAAGCTAGCATTTGCATTTTATCTATTTATTGCATGTATGTCTGGAATACTTGATTCTGATTGTTTAGTTGCATCATTATATTGTTAAGTATTTTGTATAATGGCACTTATACATGCAGTTTTGATGCATAACTATGTTAGTTTCATGCCTCTTACGAACCTCAGTAACTTATTAAAGTAATTCCAACTCCAATTCCAACTTTTTAAGTTTACTTATTTGCTAGGAAGCCAAATTAAATGGGATAATGTACAGTCAGCCAATTATTATTGTAAAATAAAACTCTGATAAACAAAGTTTTTAAAAAGTTATATTTCTATACGTATTTTTTTCTTTATTTATTTAGTCCATTTTCAAAATTATGCTATTATGCTCTGTAAGAAAGAATCAATTAACTCTTATTATTATTAGTTGTATAATAATTCTGTCCTAATATTTTGTGTCAACCTGTCTTTGTCTCCTCAGGTCTGCCCAGCTGCTGTCCAGATACAGGCCACGTGCTCCTATCATGGCCGTGACCCGTAACGGCCAGACAGCCCGGCAGCTGCACCTGTATCGCGGCGTCATCCCCATCCTCTACACCAAGCCTGCTAATGATGTATGGGCTGAGGATGTGGATCTACGTGTCAGCTTTGCCCTGGAGATCGGTAATGAGACATCTAGAGCAATCTAGCGCTTCATCTAGTGTGACACTAACAGATGCACACTGATTTTTGCTGAATTTTTTTGTCCACAGAACGTTGGTGTGGACGCAAATATAGTTATCTTTAAAGAATAATTATAATTCTATACAATAGTGTACACCACACCACAACTATAACAGTAACAACACAGAGGGACGATATCATTGGGATCACTTTCAGAATGATATAACAGTAACAACACAGAGGGACGATATCATTGGGATCACTTTCAGAATGATTTTTACCAGGTGATAAAGGATAAAACTTTGACAGCCAATCAGAATCCACTAACTTTACAACATGACTGTAGCGTGTGCTAATATAGTTATTGTTATCTTTATAGTTACCATTATTGCTGTGAACAGCCTTAAAGTACTAAAAGTCAAGTTAAAGGTAGGATAGGCGATTTCGGAGAGATCTCGTAAGATCTCACCCTCCCTGCCAATCACTCTCCAAAGCCACACCTCCTCCAAAACACATGAACGTGCACAGGCAGACCAGAGGCTAACCAGCAACATGATGAGAGATGGCGTTGATGGAGTCTTGAATGCAACACTGTCAGATTACCTCTTGTCTCATTCACCAGTGAGAAAACATTACAGTACAAAGCGCATAATATTAAATAATACTGCCTTCTGTTCTCGCTCAGTATGCAATAGCTAATGGAAAGTGCTGATGACATATCATGTCTGTTCGAACAGGGTGTGCGGAGGTATGCAAATACATACGTTGCCAGGCAGGTAGGACAGCCTATCGTAGCCCTGGGACTAAGGAATATGATTGGATAAACATTTTATGATCCTACCTGTTCCACAGATGATATAAATACATATATAGACATTTAGACTTTCAACCAACATATACATTTTTTTTTTTTTAAACCAAGTCACCTACATTGCCTTTAATATAAAACATGGGTTTTAGATGTGATCAAATATCAGACACTTAAACCATATACCTTTGTACTTGAGTTATTATTTACATCTTCCATTTTGATTTTCAGGCAAAGCCCGGAAGTACTTCAAGTCTGGCGACGTTATCATCGTTGTCACAGGCTGGCGTCCAGGATCTGGCTACACCAACACCATGCGCATTGTTGTGGTGCCTTGAGCTTAACCTCATGAACTGTACCCTTCACCCCCAGCCCCCAGGATGTTTTCACATGCAAACATTGTGTCAGCTGTTCAGCCTCCAATAAAGATATTCAAGTGCCAAAAATAGAGGTGGTGTTGCTCATATGCTTAAACTTGCATCAAACCCTTTGAATCCCTTTTCATACCACCAGAAAATTATTTTCATCAGCACTGTGCTGCATGTGTCTGCAGTGAACTTTTTGTATCCCGAGACATTGTGGAATTCCATTACTTTTCCCTGTATGTTTTGTTTTTTGTTGTTTTTCTTGTTGAAAACGATTAAACAGCATATCGTTTTGTTCACTGTTTGTGTTTTCATATGTACTGTAGTCAAAGGCATATCCCAATAACGCCACCCCGTGGACTATAGTGAAAATACAGAATCTCGACAATTAGGTCAACCCATTGTCATTTTTTTGTTGTTGTTGTTTAAACGCACCTAATTCCAATGAATATTGAATATTTTTAGAGAAATTATATTGTAATGTGTGCTACATGCTTAGCCATACGCACACTTAATAGCTTGGATTAGAAAGCTCTGATTTATTTGCCTATCAAGGTCTGTAGTCAATTAGCTGTAATATTCAAAATTACCCCTTGAGAGCAAAATGAAGATCATTTAATTATAAGTTGAAGCTATAAACTGACCATTAGGGGTCAGTGTGTAATTGGACATCCAAGGCACTGCATTGCACATTATTAAAAACCAAAAAGGCAAGCGTTCATAATTTATTCAATACATTTATTTCATTCATTTGGATAGCGAAAAGACATAATGCAAATACCCTGAATATTCATCCAGGACTGTGCACGGACCTAAATAAAAAGTTATCATCTTCTGTGCAGGAGCTGTTCGGATGCAGAGTGATTCAGCAAGTCCTGATGCGCAATTAAAATTCATAACATACTGGGTAACTTTTCAAAGTTTCACAAGGGCCGACAATAAGGGCAAACTTCAGCATCAGGTTTCGTTCCCGACTAGGGATCCATTTTGCATTAATATAACGGGATCACGCTGTAATTAGCAGGGCTTGCTGTCTGGGTGTACCTTGGCTGCATTGTCAGAGTGACAGGGATCAGCTGGTCAATTTGTATGCAAATAGGGTGAGGCTTAGCCAGGCTTTGATTCGCTGACATCAAGCCGCTATGAGTGGAATTCTTACGAAGCATCAGCTCCGTAAGTGTAATAGCTGCCATAACCATCATTTCAGCCTTTGGTGTGTTCTGCAAGCCCTCCTTCACAAGCCATCTCTGATTGGTTCCACCAAAGGAAGGACAATACTTATCTGGTGAGCTCTAGATCTGATGCTCTGATAGAGGTTAAAAAGTACAGTTTAGTGGGGGATGGAGAGCCAAACAGTGATCCACTGCTGTCTCAGGGAAGTGAGCGACACTATCTCAGTTCCCCACTGGAGCTACAGAAAGTGTCAGAAGCGCTGGAATCAAGGCTCAGTAACTGGGAGAACAGTGCATTGGATTTTCAAGGACGCGACCTTGTGATTCTCTCCTTCTGTGGCAGTGTTACAGAAGCCATGTGCTCGAGATGATGTATATGAATGCCAGAAAAGCAAATTAAGGCTGTCAATCGATTAAACATGTTGACAGAGTCACAATAATTACATTTAATTTATTATTATTTATAATAATTAACTATTATTAAAACATATATGACATCAATATTCACCTTATTTTTCAATGCAGAAGCAAGCAATTTCCTGTGAGTGTGTGAGACTTCCGAAACCATTATAGCTATGTAAACAACTCGAAGAATGACTAACATAAAGCTATTTGTGCTGCAAACCAGTATGCTTATTATAGCCTTATGGTAGTATAATTATATAATACAATAACAAATACCAGTTTCCAACATCAAGCCCCACATAAAAAATTGTATAAATGAAGGCAAATCCACACCTCATCTGTACACTTGACGGGATGTCCAGGCCTGCTCTTACTTTAAAGAAATAGTTAACCCAAAATGAAAATTTGCTGAAAATTGACTCACCCTCAGGTCATCCCTGATGTGGATGTGTTTGTTTCTTTGTAGAAACAGATTTGGGGAAATTTAGCATTACATCACTTGCTCGCCATTGAATCCTCTGCAGTGAATGGGTGCCGTCAGAATGAGAGTCCAAACAGCTGAAAAAAACATCACAATAATCCACAAGTAATCCACACGACTCCAGTCCATCAGTTAACATCTTGTAAAGTAAAATGCTGCATTTCTAGAATAAAAGGCGTTTTCAAATTCAAATATATCCTCTATTCATAAAATTGCTTTTTCTATTGGAAAAAATCATCTTGTCTAAATCAGGAGGGAAATATGCAGAAATCAACCCCCACTTACAAGTGAAAACAGTCCAAAACAGCTCTTAACAGTTAAAATTCCTTAGTGATGGATTTGTTTTTACAAACACAAGATATTAATCAGTAGACTGGAATGGTATAGATCATTTGTGAATTACTGTAATGTTTTTTTATCAGTGATTTGAACACTCATTCTGACGGCACCCATTCACTGCAGAGGATCCATTGGTTAGCAAAAGATGTAATGCTAAATTTCTCTGCTAAAAATCTACATTTTGGATGGCTTTAGGGTGAGTTAATATTCAGTACATTTTAATTTTTTTTTTTGGTACTGTTTGTTGTATTTAAAACTGGTAAAAAAAAAAATAAGATAAAAATAATAGGCTTTTAATTGAAACAAATTAATTAATAACACTAATAGGCTTTAAATCTAATAAAATACAGGGAGGTACTTTACTCAAGATGCAACCTGGTCAGGAAGAGAGAAAGAGAAATAAAGGACATAACACAGACTTAACAAAGAAAAACAATAAAATGTATTATTTATTTTTACAGCTATTTATCGATTAACATAGTTCAAATGAAATATCATATAGCTATACTCATGAATATTTGTACATACATGATTAATTCAGTATTCATGACGAACATTATATTCTGTAATATTTTGAATCTGAAGCATGTTAGTCATGTTACATATTGTTACCATAACTATTATAATTATAATCATGATACACTGAAACACTGACCAAATATGGTCTGGTAATCTTTCAAAATAAAAAATAATAAAAAATATATTAATAAATAATAACTGATGGCAGTTGTTCATATTCCATGTGAAAATATTGCACTAATATGCCTATGAGTTCTGAAGGGGACATATTCCAGGAGGAAGCTTTTTAGGACCGAAGAACAATTTTTTCATTTCTTTTTTTTTTTGGATGAACTGATGCACTGATGGTTATGGTGCACTGTAGACTGATGCATAATGACACAACTTGTCCATTTCAGATATGCCATATGGCTTAACCATTTTGCCACACAGTGACCATAAATTCTGTTTTGGATTATTACCTAATAAATGCACAGAATATATAATAAAAATAAATGCCACAATATTTATCTAAATGCTACAAACATAAATGCAACGTGCACAGAAAACACATAATGTGCTCTGTAATACTAACAAAAAGCTCTTGGATGCTTTGATATTTAACACATTAAAATTCAACATCACATACACCACTCTCATTTGGATTTTGCCTTGCAATTTAATGTGTGTGGGGGGAGTCGTGGGGGAGTCGTGGCCTAATGGTTAGAGAGTCGGACTCCCAACGAAGGGTTGTGAGTTCGAGTCCCGGGCCGGCAGGAATTGTGGGTGGGGGGGAGTGCATGGACAGTTCTCTCTCCACCTTCAATACCACGACTTAGGTGCCCTTGAGCAAGGCATCGAACCCCCAACTGCTCCCCGGGCGCCGCAGCATAAAATGGCTGCCCACTGCTCCCAGGTGTGTGTTCACAGTGTGTGTGTGTGTTCACTGCTCTGTGTGTGTGCACTTCGGATGGGTTAAATGCAGAGCACTAATTCTGAGTATGGGTCACCATACCCAGACATTACACATGGCTCCTTTAATTAAACCAAATTCAATGCAATCACATACACCACTCTCATTTGGATTTTGCCTTGCAATTTAATCCAACTTCAGTGCAGGGAATGATGTTAAAAAATCAGGGTCTGAAAATTAAATTAATGATATGATAATCAAATGCATATTGCAAGAATGGAAGAAAATTGAAAGCGGAAGGACCGAGTGATGTATAATGACAGTATCTGCAGACTGATGATGACAGTATATATATTAAATTATGAATATATAGATTAACAAAACAAACACATACACAATAGATATATACATAGACGTATTATAAAATCATATAAATTATACAATATATAATAACCTGGGCTAAAGCAGGGATTTTTCATGATCCACCTGTGTAAGCGTTGCTCAAAAGGAAGGACACTTAGAAAAATACTATTCCTCCTTTTACCACCAACCACATATGGCATATCATAGCAGGTGCTAGGCTAACTAATGTGTTATCAGAGTTGGTTTTGTTATTTTAGTCTGCTGTACCTCTGCTGAAATACATTTTAAATGGTTAAAAATGTTTAATTTCACAAATATGAAATATAATACATACTAACCAAAACATGTATTGCACAACCAGAAAGCATATATAACCATGCAAATTGTGGCGTATTGGCTTACTGCAATTATACAAAATGTGCATTTAAACGGATGCAAAAAAGAAATTAAACATACAAATTCAAATTCAGACATGACATTGTAATTACAGGTCTTAACTCATAAGCTTTGGTAACTGCAGTGGGCATTTTTTTTAACTGCGTCATAGTAGTGTCATTGCCATTGTCACAATCATCCAATATCTTTTGTTTGACAAGAAGAAAGCTGCAATTTACAGTTCAACCTCTGTGCATGTACAAAAACCAAGCATACAGTTTTATTGCTTAAGTACTGCACAAGTTCACATACAAAGCACATACAAAATGATTGCAAAACATTCTTAATATTCTTGGTTCTGTTGTGGAAGTGAGGGTGTCGTTCCCTGGTGTCCAGACACTAAGGCAGTATTGTTACAAAAAGGAAAGGCCATAGATACTGAGCAGTACCTCTTTATCAGCAAGGAGGTACTGCATGTATGGGGTCAAGGTCTAGTGGAAAGATCATACTAGGTCTAGATAATTGGGATGTTGAGGGCTAGGTTTGTTTGTGCATGTGTGAATGTATCTGTGCACCTTTGTGTTTGTGTGTGTATATATCTGTGCCACCTGCCCGGAGAGACCTGTACGGCGTGTTCTTTCACAATGACAGATGATGCCCGACTGATGAAGTGCGACGAATGTAGCTTTGCTTCCCTGATCCAGCATAATTCCCTCCTTTAAACAGAGCACACTATTATAACATGACTATAGCAATCGCTCACACACACACAATCACAAACATACATACATCCTTTAGAATTATTACTTTGAAGTAACTTTTTTTTTCTTTTTCTTTTTCTTTTTTTTTTTGGAAGTCATAATTTGCATATCCCTACACAGTCTTATCATCAGACAATAATATTGCAAAAATTACTGACAGAACTTGGAAGACAAATTTAAGTCACACCTTCATTCTTCGGTCAGTTTTGTTAGTCCATTCCTTCTTTTGGCATAACAAATAGGGAAGTCAATGGACCAATAGAAATCCAAGTAGATGAACATACACCCTCCTTCTCTGGTGAGAAATGTCAGTGTCTTTGACGTATTAAAAAATGTTGCTCACTCATCGTAGGAGGGTGCAATCCATTCTCACAAGTTCGATGGGAGTTTGGGGTGCAAGCTTGGAGTCCCAGGGGTGGACCTGTCACTAGATCCATGGGCTGGTGACCCACCTGAGGACCCAGTCTGAGTTATGGACAACTTGGAAGTTTGTCTTGATAGGACAACATGACCAGGTTTTGAGCTAAATGGTTTTATAAGGGGAGGGGGCGACGGGAGCGGCGAGTAACCTGAAGCAGATCCTCTGTGATGGGATAAGTCCAGTGGTTGTGGTCCTCTTCCAACTAGCTTGGACTTTTCAGCTTGTCCTGGGGTAGGGAGAGACATGGAAATGGTGCTTAAGTGTTGGGAAGGTAAGTCAACTAGAGATCCGCCCCTTTCTCTTAGTTGAGGTGGTGGTGGGAAAAGTGTCTGAGGGTTTAGGAGTGAGCTTTGGGATCCAGAGATGCTAGCAGGGTGGCTGTGCACTGAAATTCTCATCTTCTCCACTGTAGGACTCTGGCATGTTGGGCTCCAGGCTGAAGGTGTGCTACATGGGGACGCATTTCTGGACCCATATTGTGCAAGGGAAGCAAGAGCAGATGGTTCTTGTGAAAGCTGGGAAAGAACATCTGGCTGAAGACCAGTCTGAGTATGTTGGGACGGGACACTTGTTGGACTTGGGACTTGTTCAATAATGCACCTGGGGTGGACAGGGGACTCTGTTACAGAAGACTGGGAGGCTGTCCTTGCAACTTTATTCAAATCTTGAATTGATTTTGTTTGTTGGGGATTTGGCTGAGCTGAATGCAGTTGGGTAAGGATGGGACTTACTGAGTGCGCTATCAAAGGAGTAAGGGTGGACGCAGGGGGAACTGCAAGCTGGACAGCCTCTCTTCCAAGTGCTCCTTGTTGGAAGAAACCAGGAAGTGATGCAGCAATGCCAGGGAAAGAGGCCTGAGGAAATTGTGGTTGAGGATGAAGCTGGGAAATACTGAAGTCTTTGGACCCATGGGAGGCAAGGGGTCTATGGGGGTAGAAGGAAGACTCTGTGATGTTGGAGGTGGTGGTGGTGACTGTTGTTGTGATGGCGGATGGCAGAGAGCTGGAGGATGGTGGCGGAGGTGTGGAGGTAGATGATCTCTCAGTCCTGAGTGTGTCCAGGATTGGGGTCTCAATACAAGAGCTGAACTGCGAGCTGGTTGAGGAGGAGCCACCAAATGCAGCAGTACTCGAAAGTGCAGTTGGGAACCTTTTTACATACCCTGGCTGGTCTTTCAGTGAGCCAAGCAGTGGGACAGGGGGTCGGAAGAGAGTATGGGGCAAATGAGGGTGGCGAGTTAGGGCAATGGCGACTGAAGTGGTGGCTGCAGCAGCTTGTAGAGGAGCCTGAATAAGAGGTGCCCAGATGACGGGGGTGTGAGAAGATGGAGTTGGTGCTGGGTGAGGAGCTGGAGGAGGTGTCTGCATGAGGTGGGCACAATGGGCCATATCCCTGTCATGCTGTACAATCTGCTGTATGATCTCATTTTCTTGGTAGTTCAGAACTCCGGAATTGAGATCCCGTTGGACCTTGTGCTGGAGTACAGAGTTCCGCTTTCCTGTGAGAAAATAAAGGAAGACAGAAATGCATGGATAACAAACTCAAGAAGGTATTTTGATTATTTTTAGTTTAATTAGATTAATATGGAATGGTTCCTTGCTCCAACTGGCAATTCCAGAGCTAATACGTGCAAATGAGTGCAGACATCTCCATTTATCAAAGTTAACTGTAAATCCTAAGTTCAGGGCATGCTATTAAACAAATACTGTTTCAGTTATTAAAATGATAACCTTATATGCCTCATCAACATGAAATAAAAACTGACCAAAATTTACTGGTGTTACTGCTTCGTCTTTCATTTTCCACCGACATCACTTAAGTTAGGGGTATCCAATCCTGCTCCAGGAGAGCCACCTTCAAGCAGAGTGTAACTCCAACCTCAGTTGAACACACCTGAATGAGCTAATCAACACATTTAGGATCGCTAGATACTTCCAGGTGGGTGTGCTGGAGCTGAACTCTGCAGGAAATTGGTGCTCAAGGAGCAGGTATGGACACCCCTGGCTTAAGCAATGGGGTTCTTGGATAAATGTTAACCAATAGCCAATTTTTCTAATTGAATATCCTGTTTCAATTGTAATACATCACATTATGTAAGTAAAAATGTATTTCAAACTGAATATTTTGAATGAAAGCAAGGGACAAGATGTGACCGCTTATTAAACTCTCCACTCTTCAAGGGCATCTCAGAGCAGCTGTGAAAAACGTAGGCCTATTGAACTGACAGCTCTCACCTATGCGGTCAAGCCGATCGAGGGCTACGGTCTCAAAGGCGCGCCGCATCATGGGGTACTCCTCCAACACCTCATTGAAATGGTCCACAGAGAGTGAGTACAGACGACAGTACGTGTCAGCTCTTACGCTGGCTGTTCTTCTGCCTCGAGTCAGCAAACAGATCTCTGTGGACATTTTGCAACATGAGCAAATTTAAAGCCACACAGGAAGAACATGTATCCTACTCTTTTTGTAAGAGCAACCATGCAGAAAGTACATGTACAATTTTAAGTATATATGTGCGTTTATGTGTATAAATAATAGAATGAAGAGTATGTAAATGTATGTTTGAATGGGTATACCCTAGTATCCAGCCCGTAACTGAGCATTAAACATAAATGTTTCTTCAGCCTAAGTTTAGAGCACTCCAGCACTATTAATATGTGCATAAATTCACAATAGTGGGCACCATGAATTAAATATACTTGCTGTTAATGCAGTGACAGACTTTATATACTTTGTGGTTGCTTTTTTGAATAGTCTTTTTAAATCGGAAGCCAGAGCATTAAGATACCATTTTGACAGCTTAAAGTTGTACTCAGCCATCATCTGTCCAGTCAGATCATAGAGTAAAAGCTCTATCTCAAATACAGAGGAAGTTTCTAAGCTATAGACAAGCAGGAGGTTTGAGGAGAGGACACAGGGGACTGTCAACACTAATGTGGTAATTGGATGTTCTCAGGCAGTATCTCGCCTTTGCACCGTATTACTGTATTTCTAAAACTTCACAGACTACTTCATACCATTTTAAAAGCTAAAGAAGTGAATTTGTGTGATTCTCTGTATACTTATATGTTAACTGTACAGTTAAAGCTGCTAAGGACTTTTGGGCATTTTGCTAACTCCCACAAAGCTTCACCACTGAATTGCACAAATTAGATCAGTTTATATGAATTTTGACTGGATACCATGTGCTCAGGTTCATTTTGGCTGTCAGATTGTCACAAAGTTTTACTGTTCAAGACAGCCATTTCACTGATCTGTTAGGTAGTAAGAACATTGTATGTGTTGTATTCCAATTATAGTAGCTTATAGCACTTTCAAGATTATTAAACGAGGAGCTATTGGTCCTTCAAGAACTTGAAGGATGAAGAGGAAGTGGTGTTGTTTGGTAAGGCAGGGAGGTAGAGGAGGCTGTAGAGATTATTCTTATTCTCTTTTTCACTCTTTTTCTCTCTGTCTAGTCATCATGGCCAGAGTCATAAAGAACATGCTGCCAAGAGCCACTCCATCAAAGCACACACACTCACTAACACATCCTGAGGTGGAAAGGGGGGAGAAGGGTGGTGTGAGGGTCAGGGAACATGGAGAAACAGAAATAAAAAATCAACATGAGATGATGCATAAAAATACAAAGACAACCCTGTTGAAAAAAACAGCATCTGCTGGTTAGGTATGTTTTGAAGCATGGCAGCTGGTTTGAGCTGGTCATTAACTGGTCATGTGCTGGTCCTAAGCAACTAGCTCCTGGTCAGAACCAGTTCAGGACCATCTTAAAGCAGCTTCCATGCTTCAAAACACACCTAACCAGCATATGCTGTTTTTTCAACAGGGGACATGGTTTTGAACATATTACCACAGTAATACAAATGTTTTTTGACTCTATTATGAGGCATTGCTATTCTTTCATATACCGTTAAATACAGTATCTCATATTTATATTTTATGGTGTATAAAAGTATAGCGATCATATACAGTAGTACCATGAGATATCTGCTGTGATTTCCTACTCAAGAAACATTATTTTATTATTATTATCAATGTTGAAAACAGTTTTGCTGCTTAATAGTTTTGTGGAAACTGAAAATTGTTTCAAGGTTCTCTGATGAATAGAAAGTTCCGAAGAACATCTTTGTCTGTCTTTACTGTTACTTTTGATCAATTTAATGCATCTTGATTCTTTAAAAATAAATACCGACCTCAAATTTTGAATGGTATTGTATGTATATATAATTTTGTATGCTGTTTCACATTCTATCTTTCCTAAATAGTAAAATAGTAGGCAGTATACAGCGTATACTTTGCAGTGTGTAGTACTAGTATTGCATTCTCAACTTAACCAGAAAGATGACATATGGAGACTGGGTGAGTGCAGTACTAGGCCAGAATCCAGCCTGCTCCTCCTTTTTGAACTTTCACACAGGGCTTATGGCAAAAGAGATTATGAGTGGCTTGTTGAACATGTAATGACCTCAAACGAGCCCAGGCAGAAGGAAAGTGTATTTTATTTTTATTTTATAAATATGACATTTTTTTTTTCTCTTGACTAAATCTGCAACTCACTGATAGCACAAACTACTTAGTTGTGATCCCAGAACCACACAGGAGACAGTAATAGAGTTTATAATGGCATAGAATGCCAGGAAAGAGGCTAGCTTGCACTTGGAGACCAGGTGGTGTATAATTTATGACAAAATATTTGCATCACCCTCATTTTCTTCAGAAAATTGAGCATGTTGATTTGTTAAGTAGACTCACTATTTATATACAAGGTAAACAATAGTGTGAATATTTTTTTTTTTTCTTTTATTTCAATTTAAAAGGCATTTAATAATGCCAACATGATGTCTTCATAAATGGCAAAATTAAAAACAGGAAGTGTACAGAAAAAAAGTAAATCTATTTGGATATGTACAATAAAAACTGTAATGAGAAAAACTGCAGTGTACAGCCTCTGATGACAAAGCTCAACTCAAACTGTTATCTTCCCCTCCTTCCTCAATCTTGTGAGTGAAATTAATTTCATGAATGGTTAACTTATGCTGGGTGAGGAATTCCCCCAGGCTCCTAAAGCGTGGCCATTCACTGATTTGGTTCCCTGGGACAACCAGCCGATAACACTGAAGAACACGGTGGTACCAGCCTGAACATTAAGCACATAAAACCTCTCTAATAAAAACACAAACTTATTTGCTGCAACTTAAATGCCAATTCATTCACATTAGATTCTATAAGAAAGTGCTTTATGCTAAGCAACATTTAAAACTATCATCATACAAATATCAAGAATCAAATGAAAGTTGCATCAAACCATCCAAGCCAATGCTAACTGCTTTCTTACCTCCAAAGTAAGACCCGTCCGAGATCTTTGTCTCTTTGCTGCCCTTCGTCAGAACAGTTAGTACACCGTGTTGGATGAAATACATCTTCTTACCAACGGTCCCCTCTCTGATAATGTAATCTCTTGGCTGGAACACCTCGAAACGTAACTTGGTGAGCATGGAGGTCACAAAGTTGGGATCTGCGTTGGCGAACAACGGCATGGTGGCCACAAGCTTTCGACAGTTAAAACTAATGATTTCCTGTAATTGAAAAACGAAGAATATCAAAATAAGTGGATAGAACTGTTTAATACTATAATACAAGCTATGCAATGAAAGTACACACTAACTAGCTTATATGTCACTACTAACCTCTCTAAGTGGCTCGTTCAGTTCTCCCAGAATGCTCTCCTCGTCAAACATCTTTCCCTGATAGCGATGCTCATAGTAATCATGAATCCTCTGCCGCATGTCTGCAGGAAGTTTGTGGAAGGACATGTACTGCTCCACCTGCTTGTACTGTACAAATGACAAATACACAATATTATCAACCTGAACATTACATATATATCTACATGCTTAGCAACAATAGCCAAAAAAATAAATAAATAAATACATTTGTACAGATAGATTCCAGTTTATCCCATAGGTTCTTAGTTTAGAGTCTTGGATTATTGTCAAAACAAAGATCCAAATCCGAATCTAATTGACATGTGACCCTTGTTTGGTATCCAAAATGAAACAAAAAACAAAACAAAACGAAACAGAACAACAAAACAAAACAAAAAAGTAAAACAAAACAAAACAAAACAAAACAAAACAAAACAAAAGCAAAACAAAAAGAAAAAAGAAACCAAACAAAAGAAAGAAAACAAAAAGCAAAATAAAACATAAAAAATCTAACAAAAAAATTAAACAAAACACACACACATACAACCATGAAATAAAGCAAAGCAAAAATTAAAAATGACCTAGTTTTCAAAACAACAAAAAAAAAGTTTAACACAAAAAAATAATATTTAATGGCACCTTTCTAACATCATAATCATTTGCATATGCATAATGGTATAAATATGGTAATAATTCAGTACCATAGTATATATCAAAGTACTGTGATCCTACCATCTGATTCCATCAATTTACAATAGTACTGTGATTTCTTTTTTAACGGATCACAGTCCAATATTTTTGTACTTGGAACAAAGGAGCTCTTCGTAATCTATTGTCTTTTTTAAAGTCTTGTCATGTATGATTTTATGATTAGGTGTAAATAGTCTTTAAACCGTCAGTAGACCCTGAGGTGTTGTCTCTAACTACACAGCTACCGATAAATAAATATTGACTAAATGTCTTACAAAACAATAAGACATTTATTCCCAAGCTCCATTTGCAAAGCTCGGCAGTATTTTCACATCTCCACATTTATCATTGTCTTTCTCTTTGTCCCTCTCTCCAAGCCTGTCTCTTTCACTTCAAGGAAGGACGTACAGTATTGATAGGGTTTATTTTACCCACGATCCCCTTGTACTGTCTCTTTGTTATTTCATTTGTGTCTCTGAAACTGGCAGAGAGTGTCTGCAGCACTGCGGCTCGGCGATGTTACGCCGCACGGCTCTCTGCCTCTGCTGTCCTTTCTAATAAACTTTGTTCTGTCACCAGCCATTTTGCTTTCTCTCTCCTGCTTCCATGAACTCCTGTCTCGGCTGTCGATGGTAGCCGGTTCCAATGTGCCCTTCACCACATGCTAATATTCCTGCCATGTCAGCTGTGAACATCTCACCGGCTCAGACTTGTCTCCGAGTGGCTCTTCTATTATCATATTCAAGGGCAGTGGACAAAGCCAGCAGGATGAGTTCAAACAACAGGAAATAATGTCACGCTATACAGTTAGGTTTCAACTGCGGAGCCCAGCGAGGGTGTGAAGTCGCTCGCTGAAATGCCAGAGTAAGGCGAGCATGACTCATGGTGTCAGGAAAAAAAGTGTGTCATTGGAATTCGTCCTTTTTCTGGAAATGGATGCTGGTAATCGCATTGACACTGAGGAGAGTGGTGTGGAAGCCCAAATGCAGCAGGTAATGAAAGTTAACAGGACAAATTGACAACTTCAGACATTTTCATCCCTGTTGAACTCTCCCTAACCGAATCTTCCTCTCTCTCCTGGTGTGTTTGTATCTTCAAAACCCTTTCGAACAGATGTGGAGAGGGACTGTAAATTATGTACTGTGAATCCATAATCAAAACCATTGGCCTTCATGCATTCAGCTTTTGAGAAATTAAAACATTCGCTGCAGACAAGAAACGGCCTCATCCTTTTTAGAAGGATCACATCAATATGCACTCCTCTATCAACAATGCAAGTTGCCTTGACAACCGCAGTTGGGTTGAATTGACTTGAATCTTTTAACACAGCAGAGGTCAAAGAACTTGTATTTTCTTCTCATAAAAAATGACAACAGTTTAATTACCGCTCCTGCACACTTACAGACACGATAAAATTGTAGATGAGTATTGATCAGAAACCTCCCCGACTTGCGAAACGCATTTCGAGCGCCGCTCAAAACTCACAAACCGTCATTTTCCATTTTTCTCTCCACTCGTCTGCTTGCGACCCTGATTTTTCTATTTTTAAACATGACTTCAAAGGCGTTCTCGGTTCTCGGAGTGAGGAAATTTTGTCTGCTGGGAAATCTTTACAATGCTCAACAAAGTGGGAAACGGCAGCTGCCCACCCTCATTAATATGATCTTTGCCTTATTTGCTGGCTTACCAATGAAGATTGTATTTTTGAGGGTTTTTCATTATAGTATATATTTTCTACAATTATAAAAGGAATATAGAAGACAGGTGTAACATTTAAGCTACTTCTAACCTACCTGCCAACAGTTATATGTGTTAATATCATCAATTTAATATAACAAACTACCATTCAAAAGTTTGTGGTTAATACAATATTTTTTTGAATAAATTAATACTTTTTTTAAGCAAGGTTCAATAAACTGATCAAAAGTGACAGTACATTTACAATTTTACAATATATTTCTGTTTCAAATAAATGCGGTTATTTTGACATTTCTATTCATCAAAATATCCTAGAAAAATGATAATGTTTCCCACAAAAATATTAAGCACACAAATGTTAATAATAAGAAGAAAGGTTTCAAATTATAATGACTTCTGAAGGATCATTTGACACTGAAGACTGGAGTAATGGGTGCCATAAATTTAGCTTTTCAAAGATAAATGACATTTTAAAACATTAAAATAGATATTGGTTATTTTAAATATTCATAGTATTTCACAATATTACTATTTTTACTGTATTTTTGATCAGAAACTAAAATTTTGCAAACATTAAACTTTATATATTACATTATACTACTTTTATGTGTAAATATGTGAACATAAGTAAATTCTATAAATAATATTAATATATTATCATTTATACAGTTGGATATTATTTAGCAATATATTATTTAACAATATATAATATAATTAAATATTCTATTTTAAGATAATATTTATAATACATTTTTTTTACTTTATCATTTTTAGACTTATATTTTTATTTCAAAACTATCAATCTAGCATTAACAGCATTAGTAACTTTTAACCAACAAATAAAATAAATATGAACTGGGTTCCAAGGGCATTACAAATTCAGACATCCAAAATGGATATCCCAAAATAATTCCTCAAATAATATTCCTTATTTTTTGATGAAAAAAGCACAAATTTAACAGAGCAGAGTAGGTATCATCATTAGCTTATTTATGAGTGAATAAATTTAGTTTTGCCCCAAGCTCCCCTACATTCTGTAATAAAACAGAAAACAATTCATTTTACATCGCAATGTGTGCAAATATCCACACTTTAGTGACTTCATCACCTCCTCTTTTTTACTAACCTTCTCCTGGTACTGCCTGCGTGAGGAGTCCAGTGATTGAATGAGGGCGGTGGCGTGGCCCACAAACATGGCATAGCAGGTTGCACCCACGATCATGCTGAGTATGGTCAGCCACACATCCGTCATGCCCACAGGAGGGTACATGCCATACCCGATACACAGCATGTGGCTCATGGCCTTAAACAGGGCGTAAGAGTACTGCTGACCCCATGTGTCATTCTGTGAGGAAAGAGAGAAAGGGAGGGATGCAAAGGAAAAGAGAGGGCGGGGGAGAGATAAAGAGAAAAAAGAACCCAAATTAAAGCATGAATATAATTATGAGCATGAAAGACGGCAATTGTGATAGACAGCAAAGGAAATAGGAGAGATGGTGAAGTGTTGTGAAGGGACAAAGGTACAGACCAATGAGAGGTAAAGAAGAGAAAATAGCATCGTGAATGACAGAATATGAGAGAAAGAGTGTGAGAGAGTGTTAGACTGGAAAAAAAGTGACAGCGTTTCTATATATTTCTGACAGGATTTAGAAGGAGCCGGAGTAAAGGCCAGAGAGAGAGAGAGGGAGAGAGACAGAGAGAAAGGGAAATATCACATTCTTTAGCAGAAGGGTCATTATGAACGCTGCATGTGTTTTCTTGATATCAGAAGATGGAGGAAAGCAGAAGGTACTGTTTTTAAATGCTAATGAAGCATAGTCACGGACAGTGTTCTTCTTTAGCAAAATGAGTCACTCAGTCTGGCACATTTGGGCCAAATACTTATCATGCAGGTCCAGGATATGATGCACCTGTGACTTTATTTTTTGTTATTGTTACCTTGTCTTTCATAATTCTGACTTTATATCTTACAGTGTGGCTTTCTCCTTCGCACTTTGACTATTTTTGTAATTGTCTCTTTATATCTCATACTTGTAACTATTTTTCGTAATTGCGACCTAATTTCTTGTATTTACTAATTTCTCATAATTCCCTTTATATCTCAGAATTGCTTTTCTTTTAATTTATTAATTTATATTGCCCAATTGTGACTTTATATTTCATAATATGACTTTATCCATCAATCGTGACTCGTGTTTTTCCATAAATGCAGCTTTGTTTCTCGTAACTGTGACTTTATATTTTGCATGTGACTTTATTTAGCAAAATCTGACTTTTTATCTCATAATTATCTTTTTTTCCTTAAATTCTGACTTTATGTGTCACAATATGACTTTATACGTCACAATATGACTTTATGCCTTGCAATTTTACCTTAAGGGCCCTATTTTAACGATCTAAGCGCATGGTTTAAAGCGCACGGTGCAGGTGCACTCAGGGTGTGTCCGAATCCACTTTTGCTAGTTTAACAAAGGGAAAATGGTCCGTGTGCCCAGGTGCATGGTCTTAATGGTTTGTACCTATTCTCTTAGTAAGTAATGGGTGTTTTTTTGGGCGTAACGTGCAATAAACCAATCAGAGTCTCATCTCCCATCCCCCTTTCAGTTCCTCAAAATAGCAATGTGCCAACAATGCGCCTGAAGACACCTCTTTTTTAGACCAGCACGCCCATGGGCGCACAAATGGGCGCAAATGCATTTGCTATTTAAACAACGTGGAAAATGACGCAGAAACGAGCGATCTCATAAGTAAGCAGATGCATATGAAATCTTTAATGCGATCTTTAACAATAAACAGCATATAAATGAAAACGGCGTAATGTTACGGAGTGAAATGTCGATCCAGGAAGTGGTAAAAGACTGTGCAAGCTTTGGGGGTGTTAATGCAAGTGATCTACTGCATCTATGCTTTGATCATCATACCAATTATGATTCAGATGTAATCTTTGATTTAAAAAAACATGATTTTTTCAGCTTTTTGCTCAAAATGTTGCTTTTTTAATTAAACTTATACCTACATTCAAGTGTCGATAAAAAAAATGCTTGAAGATAGAATAAAACAGATGTTCTTTATTTTCATGTTTTGCATGTTAAGATATTCATACAACAAAATATTTTGGGGGACATGAAAATTCTGTGAAAATAAATAAAAATGTTGGTGGTGGCTGGCAATGTGACTTTATTTCTCAGTGTAAAATTGATCTCACAACTGGTGAAAACAGCTTTCTATAATTCAAAATGCTTCATCCAGGCCATTTATTCTGCAGCAGTATCAACACCTGTTCTATTCTGCTGCATTTATATCTTCAGTTTCATTTATTTATTTCATTTCAGAATAACCTGAAAATGTGGATGTTGGGATTAATAAACCATGGCCAGCTCTGCCGATGAAAGATAAAGAGAAAACAGACACAGAGCGGCCCTTCACACTTACCACCATTTTGTTTTTGGCCACCCAGCAGTCTGAAGGGAAATCCTGCAGCATGGGCACAAGGAACTGCAAGCATCCGTCCCAGTGGCACAGCAACAACATCATTCCAATGAGATTCACAATGCGCACCATGGCACTAGCCAGGTCATAGGTCATGTGAAAAATCTAAAAGGAAAAGAGGTCAGAGATGTGCGACTGTGATGGCAGAACTAGAATATGCCACACTGGGTCACAATTAAGATTTAATCCTGACTCAATTCTAGGCCACATTGTCCTTAAGCTGGTTTGTAGTAGCAAAACACTTGGCTTGAGGAGTATTACATAAGGTACTGTATCTCTTCTGCTAATGTCACTAATAGTTCCTAGGAGATCAGTGGGAGGCCAGACTAGAGGCTGATGTTACCCACAATCTATAACAGCACCGATGCACCACCACCCCTCAGTGGACAAAAAGGTGGCGTTCCCAAATAGCAGTAATGAAAGTGCGGAATCCAATAGATTTCCGTTAACTCGCAAGGTTGAGGGCCGATAGGGTTGAGCGATCGAAGCAATTAAAGGGTCATGGTGGACGCTTTTAACTTTGCCATGGACAAACAATGGTTAGGTTGAGTAACACTGCTGCCTGTAATCGTGGCTAATTACAGCCATTCTTTGACAGAGCTCAAATTAAATGGCAAAGCAAGCAGTCTCTGAATTTCAGATACGACTGTGAAGTTTATGTGACTTTCTGTCTGGGATTTTAACAAGTAGGATGTGTTCTTGGATCAACTCCATTGTTGGTCCTAGAACAACCTCACTGTTAATTCTCACTGTAATTAAAAGAACACTCCATTCAAAATGAAATTTTAGCCAACATTTGCATTTATTTTAGGTTGTTTCAAACCTAAAGGCGCCACATTGTCTTTTATGTTCACCAAGACTGCATTTGTTTGATCGCAAACACTGTAAAAACTGCAATATTGGGAAATATTATTCAAATTTAAAATAACCATTTCTATTTTACTACATTTTAAAATGTAACTTGTTCCTGGGATTTTCAGCATCATTACTCCAGTCTTTAGAAATCATTCTAATATGCTGATTTTCTGCCCAAGAAACATTTTTATTATTATCAATATTGAAAATGTTTTTTTTGCTGTCAAACTGTGATACATTTTTTCAGGACACTTTGATTAATAGAAAGTTCAAAAGAACAATATTTATTTGAATAAGACATGTTTTATAACAGTATAAATGTATTTAATGTCACTTTTGATTAATTTAATGCATCCCTGCTAAAGAAAAAATAAATAAATTTTCTTACTTCTATGGTACTTTTATATATATTTTTTTTGTCATTTTAGACCACAACAGCCCATATCCCATTCTAAAACAGCACGAGGGTGTGTAAAGGCAGAATTTTCATTTTAAGTCCGAAATATTCATTGAAGGGACTATATTACTGTTAGAGTTGTGGTTATGAGGAATGAGCATATTTGTTTGACAGAAATATTGCTTCAGCACCACCAAAAGAAACCATTGCCAGCTCCATTATTGGTACGGGAATATCAAACGAGGTTCATGTCACAGTTAATTTTCACAAGCAAACAAATATGTGTTATTTGTGACAGATACAGTATGTTATAATCTAAGAGTCTGTAAAGGTGCATCTTACCTCCTCCCATTGGTGGATGTATCTAATGAGTCTGGACAATCTCAATAGTCGAAGCAGACTGAGTATTTTAGTGAAACGCACAATCCTCAACGCTCGTGCCGTCTTGTAGAAGTCCGAGTCGATGCGGGTCTCCACAATGAGGAAGATGTAATCCACAGGGATGGAGGAGATGAAATCCACAGCGAACCAGCTCCGAAGGTACCTCACCTTGATCTCCTGAGGGTCCAGGATGATTTCTGTGCTGTCTTCTTTGACGATCCCCGTGCGGAAGTTCAGCACCAGGTCGACCAGGAAGAATGTGTCAGAGACCACGTTGAAGACTATCCAGGCGGGGGTGTGTTCATCTTTAAAGAAGGTGATGCCTACGGGGATGATGATCAGGTTGCCCACCATTAACAGAAGCATGATCAGGTCCCAGTAGAACCTGGAGGATATAAAATGGACAAAGTGTTTATTTAATGCCTTAGGAGCAGAAAAGTCTACATGACCTTTGGAACCATTAACGATTAAATATTATAAATTACAATTAAGAGCTTCTTCTTAATAGTACTTAAATTCTGTTATACAGAGACACAAGCCCAGAATATTGTTTCATAATAGATAATTCATTTATTTATAGAAATAATAGTTACAAATAATGAATATCAATAATAATTATTAATGGCTAACTAATAATAGTAATAAATACTAGATATTTATACAAAAAATATTATCTATTTAACATTGCATATTTTTATTTAATGAAAACAATAGTAAATAATTAAAATGATCACTAATATATTTTTACTGTTAAAATTAATTATTTTCTATTATGTACTGCTGTTTTTATCTAAAACGAAAACTATTAAAAATAATTTTCAGTAATTGAGATAAAGCTGAGATACAATGAAATATTAATATTAAATTCAGAACTTAAAAACCTTAATGAAATGTTGCTTTGTCAACTAACAAATATAAATATAAGTAGTAAAATTACTGAAACTTAAACTGGAAAAGATAAAAAAAATATATATAATATTAAATTTTTTTTCAGTTTTCACTTCATAAATACCTATATATATATATTTATATTATATATATATATAATAATATAAACATATATAAATATAAGTATATAAATATATATGAAACTGAAAACTGAATTATTCCTGAATTTCGGAAAAATAAATTAAAATTCACATTATTATTATTCCTGAAACACCTTTTACATCTATAGCTTGTTTAAGGGTTCAAAAAGAAACAATGGCATATGTAAGACCAAGCAGTTCTGCAGATAAACTGATGCACTAGCAAGGTCATGGGTTTAGTTCTCAGGAAATATAACTGATAAGATGCATGCCTTGCAAGCAGCTAGTACCTTTGGATAAATGCATGAATGTAATCATCTGCCTTCGTTTCCTCAAAATAAGCATTATGATGTCAGTAATCAGAAACACTAATCTAAAAATCGCACTCAGGATTCCTTGAGAACGCTG
Source organism: Cyprinus carpio (assembly GCF_018340385.1). Lineage (NCBI taxonomy): Eukaryota > Metazoa > Chordata > Actinopteri > Cypriniformes > Cyprinidae > Cyprinus > Cyprinus carpio. The sequence goes on along the minus strand of NC_056596.1, from coordinate 11,332,908 downwards.
CATGAGCTCAGCCCCTGACTGACGCTGGAAATGCCTGGCTGTCTGGTTGGGCTATTACTTCTCGTTTATGGATGAGTTCCCTGTTTGGTAATTGGATGTGTAGTACGTATGTAAATGAAAGGGGCTGGAAGACATCCAGGAGACCTTTGGCAAGACCGCCATTTCATCAATAAAAGATCTGCTGGGTGAAACGTTTACACAAAAACAAGCCGCCATAATTGCTGAACACAGCATTAATTACCCCATTGGCCCTGATATGCCAAAATTAGCCTTTTCTGGTTGCATGAAACATTCAATAATTCTACTAATATTTCATGCTGCTTAACAAGTATTTGCCTTGCTCTTTTCCCCACGTGCTAATATTATTTCGCCTCATTTAATTTACACTACAAACTGAAATTGTGGATTAGCCTTCTTCATTTATACCCTGGTAGAGAGCTGATTGGTTACTAAATTCCAGTCCTTTGCTGCAGAGTTGTAATTAAGCAGAAATCGATCACACAGAGGGCTGATAAACCATCCAGCTCAATATGGATTGCAAAAAGAGAACGAGGCTCTCAGCATTTCATAGTTGTCGAGAGGGGTTTTGTGTTGTTTGACACCATGGACAAAAAACAAAAAAAAAAAAAAAAAAAAAACAACTCTGTTCGATTTTAGGCCCTTATACTTGTGTATAAATAGGACACAGTGTTTTCTTCAGTAACAAATTGTTGGTGAAAAGAAATGATCAAAAGCAGATTAACCAAAGTATTGGATCATGACTGAAGGTTACTTTTATCAGCAGTCATATTAGCATAAACATCCATAAACATATAAAAAGAACTGTCCTCAGAGGCTTACATTCTTTTTTACATTTAGATTTTTTTTTTTCTGGTCAAAGAAATATATAAATGAAGAATAAAGCCAAATATTAAATAGCTTGGAACCAGAATCTAAGAATCTATCTGTAAAATCCAGAATCTCAAAGGATATGGAGATACAGTAACTTTTATACTTCTAGAGGAACAAGCATGAAAACTTTGGGAAAATAAGAGTTTCTATGCAATTGTTTAGATAGAGGGAAACAAGATACATTTCTAGTTTTAACATTGTTTGTCTTTCAGACATACCTCTTTATAAAAAAGTATAAAAGGTATAAAAAAGCTATGGGTTGTAAGCAATGTGACCCACATTTGGTTTTTGATCACTGAAACTCAATTAATGTATTCATGCCAGGTTGAAATCCCCATATCTCTGGAAATGAACCATATAGGGACCTAAAAATGAAGAGACCAAACAATAAATTTGTTAAGAACCAGTATCTAAAAAAATATTGACATATAGGGGTGGGGGATATGACCAAAATATTATATCACAATATGAGTGATTTTATTTCACAGTAACAATATATATCACTATAACTTTAAATAAGATATATATAAAATCAAAATTATAAACAATATATATACCATAAATATTTCAACAATCTTCAAACCAACAAAAAACTAACAAAAAACCTAAAAACAAAAAAAAAAACTAAAAAAAAAATATAATCAAGCTCACTGAAGAGACAAGTAAACAGTCAGCAATTAAAAAGGGCAAAGGACAAAAAAACTACACTAGAACAAAGAAATAAGAAATGCATTTTTACCAAGCGGCAACCTCCCGCTCTCTCTCGTTAAACCAACACAGAAGTGACTTAAACTGTAATTCGTCAACTGGCCGCTTGAGGCTGGCTGCAAAAGTAAGTCAATCCCATAGACTCCCCATGTTAAAATGCCCAACTTTACAGTAGGAAAAAAACATGTTTAAAGCCTGGTTCAAAAAAATGCTTTTGGTCTATATAGCTAATTTTGCCCCTCATGACAACTGTGAGGGGGGCGCATTTTTTTTATAACTCATCCGTTTAAATTATATTAAGCCTTAAAGTTCTGCATAATTAAGGGCATGGCCACTTAAGTGACAGGTGGATTGCCGCTGCTGACAATGGAGTCGGAGAAGTTTCTGAAATTTGACAGAATGACCCAGCTATTTTGTTTCAGTCAGCTGTGTCTGTTAAAACCAAAAATTGGGCAAAATAATAATGACTGATTATTAATTTTGTCTTATTTAATTCTCACAATGATAACGACCCTTGCCCTAAAACCACTTAAACTGACCCGAAACTAGCATCTTATTAGTGATATGATATATCCCACACAAACTTACTGCTTTAATAAGAAATACATCAGATAACACTTATAATAGAGCAAATGATATATCAGATGCTTTTCTGGCAAGATAATACCGTAATCACAAATATGTTAAATACCTAATTTTAAATGTAATAAAAAAATCTAGGTTTAACCAAATGGAAAAATACCACTTCCACATCTCCGCCTTGCAGGGCTCTATTTTATACACTGCATGAAATGAGCTTTGGAAGAGATTAAACAAGAACAAACCATCTATAGGAATCGTCACTAAATCTGACAGATTATTTCCAGACAGTTTTCAGATTATAAAGGATTTGCCATTGACATTTACCCTTGGACAGCTGCTCCAGTGGTCAAAGCAGGCAAAAGAATAAGTTTTACAGCAACATGTGCTGAACTGTTTGTACCGTACACTTATGCAAGAACTAAAGGCAACATTCTGATACCGAGAGAAGTTCAACAACTAAAAAAATTTAGTGATCTATATAATAAAATAATTTTTAATGTTTGTAAAAAATATTAAAACAAAACTGAAATAATTCCTATAAAATGTTAAATTAAAATAGTTTTTGTATAGAATCAGGAAGCTGAATTTATAGCCATGAACCATATAACACAAATTTGGGGCAGCTGTCATTCACAAAATTCACTGTCCCCAGACCTTTCCCTTGAAATCAGCACAAACAAAACAGATTCTGTCTGGGCCTACCAGTTAACTGCTATTCAAATCATATCACATCACAGTATTTTCTTTGTCCACTTAATCTCCGGATTATATTATAGCCTGTAAGCTTCCATAATGTCTATATTACTGCATATAAATGTAATATGTAGCCTATATGCCACTGTCAACCCACGCTGTTAATAGAGCACTAATTGTATTAGGAAAATCCAATATCTATCCTATCAACCATAGTATCACTGTAACCACATTATAGACATTATTCTCTTCTCAATTCACACGTGTAAACAAATGATATATCACGAGAAACCACAAGTGGTAATGAATTTGAGAAAGCTTGGAAAAGTGGAGATATAGTTCTGCATAAAGGTATTTGGTTGCTGTGTACGTTTTGTTTTCCTTTCATTTTGAAGATGTGTGGATCTTTAAGGACCCTATTTAGGCTAAAAATCAACTGACAGACGAGCGCCACTGTTAAATGACAGCAGAGGGAACACATTTCATTCAAACAAAAGGCTTTGCAATAATCAGCTTTCTGTTACAATCTGCCAAAAATACACTCACTATTCTCCTTCTCTGTCTGTTGCTGCTTAGCATACTATGAGTCCTAATTGTCTTTCCCAATCCCCATCCCTCCAATTGTGATGATCTCTCTGTGGAATCTGTGTCAACTCTACTCACCAGATCTAGCCATCATCTGAACGCTCTGCACCACAGCTCAACCAGTCGCTCTGTCCGCTGGAGTTCCCTGCAGAAAGCTAATGTGTTGGGTACATAATAATAGGTTTATGCAAGACTATTGCTATGATTCACTTGGGTGGCTGTCATGCTGCCGTCATGCAAAGAATCACATGAATTCAACCCAGATCAAGATGAATGAAACAGGGCCCTCTGCTGCATTTGAAAAATATCACCCTATGACCACAAACGTCCAAACGTCTGCTTTATCATGAGACACAACACGATCACGAACAAATCAAACAAGTTTTCATTAAAAAAAAAAAAATAGAAACATTATAGCCTATGGCTATTTATAAAACTGAGGAAGAACATTTATAACATCTTCATCACTTTTACAAGCACTACTCAGAACAAAGACTAACACATCAGTTGGTAAATAAAAGCATGTAGTTACTTTACAGTCCATTCTTCTTAAATTTTTGGGGTTCATCACTGTTTATAATACATTGTGTCATCGCGTTCATTATCAGACGTTCCGCTGCAGCAGTATAGTTATTTACATAAATGTGCACCCAAATGCTGTTGGTTTTATGTTTTAGCATTAGAGTAGATGAAATATGTTCAGAAAAAACAAACAATGTGAAATGTACCACGATGTTGCACTATCCTGAACACTGTATGTTTTTGTATTTTTTGCACTCTCGCGTATCAGCTTACACAGCTACTGGTTGGAAATCAATCAGATGATGTTCCTAGCGTGGAGAATCTAATGATGTAATACGTTTCTCTGCGACACGACCAGTTAATTCTGATTTTTATAAAGGACAAAAACAATTTATTTAACAACGTGAAGAAGCATTTATGAATACATATTTGCATGTTGGCTGATGTTATCTAAGTAGTTTGTTAAAGTTATGTCCATCAAATTTTGTTGTTTTTTCTCTCTTCTAAATGACAGTTTCAGATATCTTTTATGTAACTGTTATGAAATAGTTATAAGATCTACTGTTTTTTATTAATAAAAGTAATTTTTTACACTGATACACTTTTAAACTGGAACAACAAAATGACTCAAAATATTTAACCATAAAAACTTTTCTCCAAATATACATAATAATATGTGACATCATTATTTTCAATAATTTACAACTTATATCTTTAAACATCTGTTAACTTCTCAAGAGTTTCATGAGCCTTCAAAAGTCATTATAAAATGGCTATAAAAATCCTTAAAATATATATTAAACAAAATATGTTAGTTTTAATAAAATATAACCTCTGAGACATAAAAGTGCATAACACTGGAGAAAACACTTGAATTGTTTGAGCATATCACAGAAATTCACATCCACTATATGTTTAGACCATAATTTAATAAAAACAGCTATAATGTTTGCTTACACGAGTCCACTGCTTTAAATTTTAAGCTCTGTGAGAGAGCACTGCTTTCATTTTCAGCTGAAGCTAATGGAGAAATGATGTGATGCACGATATTGTTTAGCGGAAAATTATATTTCCTACTCTTTCTAAATGCACTGCAGAACAGAGCTGCTCTGTGGTGATTCATTAAAAAGCATGTCTCTTTGCTTCCCTTATTCCAGAACCCCTTGAACACTGATGCTAACCTTCCACCCCCTCTCAACAGCCTCCCCCCACATTCTGACACTCTCTTCTCGATTTCTTCATCAACCAGGTGATTAATCAGCAAATGGAAGTCCCTGCATCGCCCATCACCTTCCTTAACAGTGTTGAGCGGAGGAAGGTCAGAGAGCACGGGGAGAGAGGGATGAAGCAAGTGCAAGAGGCAGGAAGACAAGAGCAAATGTGAAAATGACACCTGAAAATGCCATACGACTAAGGACTGTACCTCTTGTGACAGATGAAACTTTACAAATCACCTGCTGCTGTGGTCATTTGGTACTCAACAGGTCTAGATGCTTCCTGAAATAACATTCATCTTATATAGTCACAAAACTGAAGTTTAACACTGTGTTTTGACACTGTAGATCCTTCTCTTTTAATTACTCGTCTAGAAACGTCTAGTTTTTGAGGTCTCTGGTCCTGCGCTTAATTGGTTTAAGCCCTACCTTACAGACCGTAAGCAATTTGTTACCATGGGTGGATTTAGGTCTGAGGTTGGTGTCGTGTAATCTGGAGTCCCTCAGGGATCAATTTTGGGCCCCTTGCTTTTTAAAATTTACATATTTCCACTTGGTCAGCTTTTGAGATCTCTTGGTCTAAAATTTCATTTTTATGCAGATATCACTCAAATTTACATATATTCAAAACCTGGTGATACTGTGAAAGATTTTCTCTCTCAGAGTATTTCTAAGATAAAAGAATGGATCTCACAAAATTTTCTTTGTCTTAACATTAAAAAGACTGAGATTATGCTCATTGGTTCACCCCACCAATTACTGTCCGTAAGGCTGGGTCGGTTTACTTTATCGCCAAATCACATCCAATATTGTCCTTCCCTGTTGCTGAGAAGTTGATTAACACTTTTGGATTTTTTCCTGTATTGACTATTGCAATGGTTTTTTGGCTGGGGTTTCAAAAGCTAATCCTAACTCGAACTGGGCTAAGAGATCATCTAACAAAAAAAATTCTGACGCTTTCTTAAATGGCTTTGCATGGTCTGGCACCTCAATATTAGTCTGAGCTTTTATCTCCATATACCTCAATGTGTGACCTTCGTCCATCTGAAACTTGTCTGTTTAACCTGTTTAAGATTGATGGGAGACAGGGCTTTTCTTTATTAGCTCCAAAACTATGGAACTCTTCACCTATTGCGATAAGGCAAGTGAAATCTCTTAGCATTTTTAAATCTTGCATTAAAACTAATTTCTTTAGGGTAGCTTTTACTTGAATTTTTGGTATTTATTCTATATTATTTTATCTTTAAATGTTTTGAATGCATCTCTTCTTTTCTTGCTTATTTTATAATCTTCATACAGTGTATTTTGTTGTTTTACTTGTGTATGTAAAGCACTTTGAGATGTAACATTTAAAAGCGCCATAGAAAATAAAGATTATTATTATTATTATTATTAGGTTGACATAAGCATTTTGGATGGTTTGCCAGTATAAGTTAAAGGAATACATTCTAAGAACATCTGTAAAAAATAGGGTCCAGTGTATTGCATTAGTTTGAATATGATTTTCCATATTGATATTTTTCCATAGGTGTTTTACTCATATTTTGAATTACAAATTGCATTGTCTTGTATTTTAGGGGTACATGAAATGTAACAGATAATGTCTTGGCTTAATTACCAGTAGCTTTTCCATTTTTCTACACTGTAAAAATTATTTTTCACAACAAATATTATTGGAGTACAAGAAAATACTATTTTACTCTTTCTACTTCAAAATGTGGATGCTTAATTCAATGTTATTTTCCTTTTCTTTGTAATTAATTGCGATTTACTAGCAATTTCTGAGTGAAAATTGTCTCTACACCACTAAAATATTTTTTGAAGAAACAATTTTCGCTCATAAATTGTAAGTAAATTTGACAAATAATACACAATTGGCAGGTGACACTAAATTAAATGTTAACATTTGAAGTAGAAAGACTGAAATAGTATTTTTTGTGTAAAAAAATACTCCAATAATCTTGTGTAGGGAAAAAATCTGTGTAGTTCAAACAACTACAACAGTGTAGTTAAAAAAAGTACATTCTGTCATACTTTTCTCACCCTTATTTCATTTCAAACCTGTATGAGTTTAATTTATATGTGGAACAGAAAAGAGGATATTTAGAAAATTGGTTTTGTTGTTTTTTGTTAATTACGTTTGGATCCCATTGACTTACACTGTATGGACAAAAATGGTTTTGTTTGGATCCCATTGACTTACACTGTATGGACTGTATCTTCTGCGAAGAAAGAAAGTCATACAGGTGACCTGAGGGTGAGTAATTGATGACAGACTTTTTATTTATGGTGTTGATTCAACGTTGTCCTCCTTTGCACTGTATGACCCTGATCTCACATCATTTATTAAAACTGATATCAAAACAATGTGGAAATCGCTGATTAGAAGCACATAACTGCTCGGCTTACATGCTGTCCTGACTGTGCGAAGGCCATGCGGTCCATTTCAGATACTGCCCCCTCCAACTTGGGCCATTCAGCCACACTGACCAGAGTGCCATTAAATAAATTGTGTTGTCATAATCCTCTCTGATTTTTGCTCCCAATAATGCCCGTTTGTCCTTTTAACCTATTTTGATCACCCTGTTTCCCAGCATGTGCAGAAATGGACAGATCTGTTTGAGTGAAAACAGCAGCTTTGGCTGAGAATAACGTCTAAATATGATTTTGTGACTTATTTCTATGCAGTAAAGATAGAGATTACAGTGGACTTCCCTTACTGGTGCAGTGAAAGTTTCACGCAATGAATGCAAAACAATCACAGAAGCTCCTAGACAGCTGGCGTTGGTGACACTGTTTGCCCTTGCAATATGTGGGTGGCATCAATGTCATTCGAACAGGAAAAAGGTGAATATGACCGGGTGAGGTTAGTGAATGCAACAGAATGGGCCTGATTTTAATATCCCCAGCAAGCTCAAGGACACAGAAAGACGTTTTTAAAAACAAAACTATGAAAAGACAAATGGGTGGTATTTAATCTGCTCAGACATGTGAGCAAAGCACAGAATTATTTAATTTTGGAGAGCTCCTTGCTGGAGGCCTGGTGGGAGTGGAAACATTTGCACAGCGGATAATTAGGCATGGGATTACCTGAAGTCGCTGTATGGGTGAATGATCCAAAAGCCTGCAGATTTGACCCGTTCCTGCTCGCGCTCCACCGCCTTCTCGCTCCCGAACATTCGAAGCGAGAACTTGTTGACCCCTGGTTGAAGCATCGCGCCAAACTGCCTGTGCATAAAGCCCGCTTGGTACAGCCGCTCATCGTCCGGCATGATTTGATCGATACCTTCCAACTTTACGAAAGTCGACTGTTCTTCAGAGGGCGCCTGTTGTGCCCCGTCGCCGCGACCGCCCTGCGCGCCCTGGCTGTCTCCAGGTCCGGGTTGCTCCAAGGGACCGTCGTCCTCGGGGCTCGCATCCCCGATGAGGCACCTCTGCTCCGCCAGATCCGCGTCTGGAGCGTGCCTACTGGTGATGGACGAGAGGCTGCCTCTGAACCTCCGGCAGTCTCCGTTCACGTTGGTTCTGAAGGGTTTCCCCACATCGGTCTCCGCGTCTCCGCTCTTGGCCTCGCTGACACCTTTAGAGCTCCCCGTGGAGGAGGGTGAGGGAAGATGCTTCATCTTGACACTTTTCCTCCGAGTGTCCTTGTCACTGTCTTCGCCGTCTCGAGTCAAAGCACCCTTGTGTCCAAACTGATGTGGCAAGCTATAGAGCCGTTTGCGCATGGAAGAATGCACCTTATCCATTGTGATCGACCACCTTAACGGAACAAATGACAGACGGTATCATCTGAGAGGAGACGCAGGCTGGAAAACAGGTCGTCAAAAATATGAATGCACAAATATGCATCCCGCTGCATCTGTAATATTAGACACCGGAATCAGAGCGCGCACACTGGATGCGAGAAGACAGAGGGACGTGTCTGAATGAGAAACAATTTGACGCTCGTCTCAATGACAAATCATTGCACCCTCCTTTTCAAACTACTCTTTAAACAGCACTTGCGAAGCCCCCGGCCATTGACACATCAGTAATCCAATGTGCAAAAGATGTCCAGTTCAGTTGTGGTAACATGCGTGCGGATGGATAATCTATTACGTTGCCATAGAAGCGCAGACAGCAAATAAGCACACACCACCTAAACCGGCTGTTAGGGGTGTAGCAAACAAATAAATACACCTTACATGACATGACTGTCTTCACCAAATGATTTGCTGATGTGTATTTTCGCATTATTTTAATAATAACATAAACATTCCCGAATGGCATTTTTACGTCACTCAGTCTATTACGTCACGATGCCTTATGGAAAAGAGTCGGTATTGTTCCATGCTAACAGCTGGGTATTGTTTATCAGTTGGCTTGACAGGATCAGAGCAGGGTGCGAGGAAGTCATGAGAAATACAAGTATGTATGCTATTCGTTGTACATAATGATTAATACAGTTTAACAGCTCAAACAAACCTTTCATCAAAAAAAAAAAAATAAATCGCGCTCGATAAAGAAACCAAACCAAAACAACACTCCCCCTCCGGAACGCTGTTTAGGATCAGTATCGGACGTAAAGCTGCAAAACAAGTCACTCTATTGTGGATTATTACGGAGCCCCGGATATGACATGCAAGAAAAAAATAAATAAATTGTGCGCACGATTTACTAATTCGTTCCCTCAATGTACTAAAACGTGAACACGATTACTTTGCGTTCCCTCTATTTGCTAAATCGTGCGCAGTAAATCGAGGGAACGCAATAGTAATCGTGTGCATGTTTTAGTACATTGAGGGAACGAATTAGTAAATCGTGCACACGATTTAGCCTACTATTTTTTTCCTGCATGTCATGTGCGGGGCTCCGTAGATCATTAATACAACACAAAAAAAAACAATAAAATAAACTTTTAGTGTCAATTAAAAGATCATTGGGCTAGAGTACTGTGAATCTTATGATGCCTGTATGCCATTGGATCAGTGCGCTGTCAAGTGCTGCCTGATTGTTGCATGTAAAGTTTCCATTTTGAGCGCCTAACAACACCGTAGGTCAATGGGTTCTGTCAGTGCTTTGGCAAGGTAACGCCTTTTTTTTGCCATGCAGTAAAGCTATAAGTTCAAAGGCCAATTTAAAATTACTGGTACAAGTAAAAAGTGCATAAAATCTGATTAGTTAGGGCAGTATTTGTGTGAGTCAAGAAATCATGCTGCGAAATTGGTCCAAAGGGTGTGTGTTTTTGCACCAATGCATTGTTAAAGGATCCGTAATATATTTATATTTTTAACTTTAACGGCCAATTAAAAAATACTAGTAAAATTCCCCAATTCACAAGATAAACGCATCCTTTATTAAACCTATTAAATCCTTTTTTTAAACACTTACAGAAGTGTCGAAATCCGTCACAAACCCTGATAAACCCCGCCCTCTGGAAAAGGCAGCAAAGGGGCGAGGCCATGCTGCGCTGCTTTAGAGAAGAGGAAGAGAAAACTAGAGGTGCACATAAAAATCTATTCATAAAGGAATTGCAATTCTAATGGATTCACAAGTTTCAAAATCAATGTTCTAAAGCAGCGGTTCTTAAAGGGATATTTCACCCCAAAATGAAAATTTTGTCATTAATTACCTCCATGTCGTTCCAAACCCATAAAAGCTTCGTTCGTCTTCGGAACACAATTTAAGATATTTTGGATGAAACCTGGAGGCCTGTATCACCATATCACCGTATGCTGTGTATGCTCCTCTGTGTCATCCACGCTACAAGGATGCGCTGTTTTATTTAAAATCAAAGCTAAATACACGTAGAAACAGCGCATCCTTGTGGCGCGGATGACACAGAAGAGCATTCACAGCATACAGTGATATGGAGAGACACAGAGGAGACCGTTGACAAATGATTTATTGAATAAAGTCATTATTTTTGTTTTCTTCACTTCATATAACCCAGATTGCACGTCTGATGGCAGATGGAGTATTCTGATGATGACTTTCATATCTTTTATGGACCTTGACACTGTTAATTACTTGGCAGTCTATGGGACAGTCTCAAGCCTCCAAGTTTTCATCCAAAATATCTTAAATTGTGTTCCGAAGATGAACGAAGCTTTTAAGGGTTTGGAACGACATGGGGGTAAGTGATTTTGGGGTGGAGTATCCCTTTAATACTGTTCCTCGCGTCGCTGTGCTCTGCACATGCTCTGCATCTCTCTCTCTCCCTCTCTCTCTCTCTCTCTCTCTCTCTCTCTCTCTCTCTCTCTCTCATTCAGCTCAGCTCCAACAATGAACTGTTCCAATTATACACTTATTTTCAGATAGCTATGAGAAGCGTTAAACATGGAATTGCATGCAGTTGCCAAACTGTATTAAAGCTTTAATCGGGATAAAAACGTATATTAAAAGCTAACATAAGCAGTAGCATTTACAAATAACAGCATATCTGAAAGTATGAGACAACAACATACAAAAAACACAGGCCTAACATTAAACTTGCACAGGTTCTGCACGATCCTCTTCAATAATATCCTCTGCTTCTCAGTCGGACTCAAACTGATAAGTAAAGGATAATGTACATCAATCCATTATTTACCACAAAATAAAACAAAACATTCATATAAAAACCCCAAAGCGAAAAAAGTAATCTTCCATTGTAACACGCGGTGGTTAAGTGTTTTCAGTCACAAGATGGCCAGGACAGTCTACGATAGCAGAGTGACTGGTTAAGCATATAAGTAGTACCGGTCAAGATAACTTGTAGTACCCGGATGTGTTATTCAATTTGACAGTTGTTATCTGGGAATAACATACCGCTGGATGGCAAAATTGACCAATCAGAATCAAGTATTACACAGAGCCGTGTAATAAGTGATATTAACGACACTGTTGTTTACAATGCAACCTGAGCACAGGTGAGGAGAGGGGCGTGACAATTAGATGCGCACTAGAGGCATTTTAGCCAATCACAACACACTGGGCTAGCTAACCAATCAGAGCCCATCACATGTAAAATTTATATCTTAACAGTCAGTTTCCAAATAATGTGTTCAGATTTGTGGAACTCACAATGTGCTGAATCTCCACACATTACTATGACAACCAATGTGAATGTGTAAACTGCAGTCTGAAAAGATATATATATGGCATGTTTCATTTAAACACACACACACGCACACACGCGCGCACACACACACACACACACACACACACACACACACACACACACACACACACACACACACACACACACACACACACACACACACACACACAGCCTTGCTTGAAAACATCTGTGGTTCATCTAATATGGTTTTTACTGTGTGGCCCGGATACAACATATGTCAGATGGTGAAGTCAGGGCACCAAGTGATCTGATGAAACTAGATACTGAGAGAATAATGGCACTATATTCTGTAAGTGCCTGGGCAAAGACAGCTTTCTGCTTTTTGAGCAGAAAATGCATTGTGACAATCACCGCCTTTCCAGGAATCATCCATCCCTATGGCTATGGTGGAGAAACAACTGTAAGATTATTCTGTGTGGATATGATTTTTGTGTGTATGAAAATATCATCTTTCATTCTGTTGTACGGTAACCTGCTGTTGAATACCATTGTAACTCAGTCAGCTTATTTCACCTTGTAATCTTTGTATGGATTTACAGTGTGCAGGTCATATTAATGAGCTTCATCTTAAAATGGCTCTCACATCTCTCTGACAGAACATTAATGCTCTATTTTGCAGTAATGTGCTATATAAAACACATTAATGCAATAAAATGGATATTTACACTACAGACATATGGTTTAAATGAAACAGCTAATAATACGAGTAGATGATAATACTTATGTAATTAGCACATCCAAATACTGTTGCACAGCTCATTTTTGGTGCAATGTCTATAACTGAAAATTTAGAGGGTAAGGGAGTGGAAATAAATGTCTAGAGACATTTATTAAGTGTTTAGAGTGTCTGAAGATTCAGCCTTGGTCAGCAATGCCCCCCTCTGGTGCACAGACATATTTCTTTTAGGACTGCAAGCATAACAGTGCCAACCCTATGCTAGGAGGATTTTTTAACCTTTAAACACAAACACCCACACAAAGATGTTCATACTGAGGCAGATTGTATCTACTTTTTTTTGTAAACAGTGCAACCTTGTGTAAGTTGCACTTTGCGGAAGGCTTGAATATTTTTAGCTTGTAATATTTTGCAAGTGTCCTTCTTTGCTAGTATTTTGTTTGCATATGCACACTGATTAATTACCAATAATAAAAACCCATCTTCAAGGAATAGTTCCCCCAAAAATGAAAATTTGCTGTAATTTTTACTCACCTTTAGGCCATCCAAGATAGACAAGTGTGTTTCTTCATTGGAACAGAATTGGAGAAATTTAGCATTACATCACTTGCTCACCAATGGATCCTCTGCAGTGAATGGGTGCCGTCAGAATGAGAGTCCAAACAGCTGATAAAAACATCACAATAATCCACACGACTCTAGTCCATCAATTAATGTCTTGTGAAGCAAAATAAATAAATAAATAAAATAAAAATCTGTTGAATTACTTGTGGATTATTATGTTTTTATCAGCTGTTTGGACTCTCATTCTGATGGCACCCATTCACTGCAGAGGTTTCATTGGTGAGCAAGCGATGTAATGCTAAATTTCTCCAAATCTGTTCCAGTGATGATACAAACTCAAATACATATTGGATGGCACATTTTCGTTTAGATTGAACTGTTTAAATAAAATAATGCATCATTTTATAAAAATGACAACACATTTGACTTTGGATATTTTAATTGTTAAAAATGACATGTTTATGCCATGGTCAATGGAGATATTAATTTCTCTTCACATTCTGACTTAGTAGACCCTTTATATTTGCAAGGAGCTCATGCAGTGATGTTTTAAACCACGTGGATTGTTTTTCATGGTTTGAGAGTGCACTCTGCTAACATATAATATTTAAGCTTAATTATACACAACCAAAAGCTTACATTAAAAAAAGGTTTGTTCTACTGTATGTATAGATATTGCATAGAATAAAAGCCATGCTGTATACTATGCATACATAAAAAGCAATCAGCCATGTAGACTTAGAGACAGATGAGGTACATAAGTATAAAATGAAGTCACTGGTTTGCAAGAATATTTGAAGAGATAAGTGCATCAGTATGAAGAACATTCAGATAACTATAGATATTTCAAGTGATTTCATACATCAATGTACAATGCATGTACAAATTAAACATGGCAGGACATTTTGCAAAGCCCTTAATTGATTGATAGAATTGTATGCCACCTTACCAAATGGTATACAGTTATATGATCATCTGTACAAAAACTGTCATATGTGGTGGCATATTTGCGATAAGTTAAAGGCTTGCTTGAACAGAAGTCATTCATAAATACACAAACAAAAAAGCCTGTATCAAACAGTAATTATCTTGCATGCAATTATTATTTGTGTACTTTTGCCCGACATGGAAAAAGTTGACTTGAATAAAAGAGATTCTAAAGAAAACGCAACACAATCATGCAAGAAAATGTTCAGAATCAGGTTCCGTTCTGTTTACTCGTCCTCCCCACACCAGATTTATAAGGCAAGCCTCGGGTGCTCATTTCTTCCGGTCTTCCATTTAACTCCTCCACCTTTGATTTGTTACCAATGCGCTGAACCGTTCATGGTTATGTTCATATGTTCATATGGTCATGATGTGAATATCTTTATCTGTAAACAACAAACAGTGGGTTAATAATGCGGCTTTTGCTGTTTCAGAAGAGTAACTGATTGAGAAATGTGCTAATTTACACAAATTAGCATTGCTCCGTAGAATTAGTTTTTTTAAAAGTTGAACTTTTTATCTTGAACGTAGTGTTTTTAGAATGCTGTGTGCATGAGACGCGATTGTCCAGCATGTTTCCATAGAAATCAATAAAAAAAAAGCAGCTCAGCAGAATGCAAAAACGCATTCAGTGTGAAACTTGCATAAACTGGTACTACTTTCATGTGTCTCCAATCACCATAGACAGTTCTCTCTCATTTGATAAGAGTGAAATAAAAAAAAAGTACTCTCAATAGTTCATTATCATATATACAGGTTTTTGACACTTCAAATGCATAAGTCATTGCAATGAAATTATAAAACAAAATATGTTATTCTGTTTATTTATACACTTTCTGGTAATTTCTACATTTTTAAGTGTAGCTTATAGTGCCTACATTTCTTTGTTACTATAAGCACTGTTTACAGTCTTGTTTTGCGTTCAACTGATATGAATATTCTCAGTGTAACTGAATCCTCACCTTGTAATGATGAAATCAGTTTGTATTTCTCTGACGTAGGTTTTTATCTTTGTGGTTGTTGGTGGAATTAGTTTTTTGAAGGTGGAATCATAAAAAATTAGTCAGAATGAGTGTCACAATTCAAAATACAGATCCAGCATTTTACGCTTGCTCGTATATAATTACATTTCCTTCATTCACTGTTTTTATTTATACTCTATACATTCAGTAATTACACATCCGCTGGCATCGGTTGCATCATATTAAGTCTTATTTAAAATGTAAATCTGATACTTACATTGGCCCAGCTGGTTCGTCATCTAGGCAGAATGGGAAGCAAAACAAAAACAATTTTAGTTTGAGGCTGTAATGGTTGCAGCTGGCACAATATTCACATTATTGAATGAATGTCGCAAACTGACTGCATTAAGTAGCTAAAAACAACTCAATGCCATATTGTCTTTCAATATTTAGGATATTGTTGCACAGTACAATAACACAGAACAAAGACTTCGCTCCATCAGCTTTGGTGTGAGTAATTAAAAGGCTTGCACTATATAACAGTACAAGAACTAATAAACCATGCAGCCCATGTAGTGAAAAATTACCTATGTAGCCATCCTATGATCCTACTGTATATGTTTAATATTACATGACTTGTATATAATAAACATAGGATTATATATATATATATATACATACACATGGTTACATAGGTAGTTTTTCACTACATGGGCTGCATGCATATATATATATATATATATATACATATATATATATATATATATATATATATATATATATATACATATATATATACGTATATATATACATATATATATATATATATATATATATATATATATATATATATATATATAATATGCACACATATTTCTAGCTTTTTTAAACAATCCAAACTGAAAGGAAAAAAGAAATAGAAGGAATAATCTCATGCTCATGCCAACATGATTGCATTTGTACAGACTCAAGTGAAAAGAATGTACAGAAATGAAGGTCATTTGAAGGTTAAACAGCAAAAAACAGACAGCATTCCAATAATGAAGGCAAAATAAAAACTCATTTCAGCCTAAATCAAACAAGACTTATATATACACACTAAAATGCAGCAGAACAGTGGTTATGGGCAATAAAGGTAGGTTCAATCAAGCTGCATGCAGGCCTTTCACTTACCACAGTGTTTTAGGTTGTGCCATTCAGAGAGAAAGAAACGTGTTAACGTTTTAATTCTTAATGATATTAACCACTAAACGAGTAATTAAATGCTAAAATAATGGTGCAGTGATTATAAACGCCTGCACAAAATGCGTAGCACAAACGAAGCTGAAACTGAATGTATATTCCTAACATTGTATTTTTACAGATTTTAATCAAACAAAACTCGTCGTTTGTCTATGACGATGAAATCAATACCGAGGAAAACCACTAGGTGGCGATGCTGGACAGACAACATCCCATTTAACGTCACTGTGTAGCTCAGGAAGACGTTCACCATTTGTGATGTGCTAAACTAGGTCAGGTAGAAATATCGATTGGTGAGAAATAGCAAACATAATTGAATCCCAAAGTGAACTTAATTGCTTTAAACAGTCTTCAAACATAAAGAGTTTTATATAAAGGCAGGGCTAAAGTGAATTTATTGGCAGGCAGGAATACATTGAGCTGGACTGACTGAGTCTCGTTTTCCCTCGCAATGCAGTGTAGGTGAGCTGTAAGTGGCGTGGGACTACACCTCCACGCACATAAATAATTCACTGCCCACCACCTACTCATACACTGCAGAGTCATATTTCTCTCGAATATCAGATTAGCGTCCAGATGACCTAACGCAGGTGCCCTACAGGAGAAGAGCCGTGAGTGTGTGTGTGTGTGTGTGTGTGTGTGTGTTTGGTCAGGATGGCCTCAGACTGAATTATTAAGTAAGAGACCAGGTCAGGATCAGATAACAGAGTGTGGTTTTCCAATAAACTTGAGTCAAAGGTTCGTGACGCAGTGGAAGAAAACTGTGTGAGATGTATAGGAGGACAATAATTATCCTTCGGTCTTTTCTGAACACCAAAACATTATCAAAAAATACAGTAAAAAAAAAATAAATTTTGAACAGACAGTCTTCAGTGCCACGTGACTATTTAAAGATGTTTTCAAATGTAATTTATTCCTGGGCGGGCATCATTCCTCCAGTCTTCAGTGTCGCACAATCCTTCAGAAATCATTCTAATATGATGATTTGCTGCTCAAGAAACATTTTTATTATGAATGTTGAAAACAGTTGTACTGCTTAAAGGGTTAGTTCACCCAGAAATTAAAATTCTGTCATTAATGACTCACCCTCATGTCGTTCCTAACCCATAAGACCTCCGTTCATCTTCGGAACACAAATTAAGATATTTTTGATGCATCCCGAGAGCTCTCTGACCCTGCCATAGACAGCAAGGGTACTACCACGATCAAGGTCCAGAAACATAGCAAGGAGATCAGTAAAATAATCCATATGACATCAGGGGTTCAACCGTAATATTACGAAGCTACGAAAATACCTTTTGTGCACAAAAAAAAAAAAAAAAAAAGACTTCATTCAACAATTCGTCTCCTTTGCGTCACCCTAGCGCCATTTTGGAGAGTATCCACTGAACGCAAACAGTGTATGTTGGTTTTTTGTTCAATCCAAAGAAAAAACAATGTAATCCAAAAGCACAAACAATGTAGAAAACTTATCTGCGTAGCGCAGCTGACACAGAACAACATACGCTGTTTGCTGTGATACTCTCCGAAATACTTTTTTGCGCACAAAAAGTTTTTTCGTAGCTTCGTAATATTACGGTTGAACCCCTGATGTCACCTGGATTATTTTACCGATCTCCTTGCTATGTTTCTGGACGTTGATCGTGGTAGTACCCTTGTTGTTTATGGGAGGGTCAGAGAGCTGTCAGAATGCATCTAAAATATCTTAATTTGTGTTCTGAAGATGGATGGAGGTCTTATGGGTTTGGAACAACATGAGGGTGAGTAATTAATGACAGAATTTAAATTTTTGGATGAACCATCCCTTTAATATTTTTGTGGAAACACCGTTTTGTATTTAGTATTCTTTAATGAACACAAAGTTAATTAATCCTTAAAATGAATAATTAAATCTTACTGACGCCAAACTGAACAGTAAGTTTATCATCAGTGGCATCCCTTTTTTAAACCTGAGATAAGACCAAAAAGTGACAATTTTTTTCAGTCAATATCTATTTAAAGTAGGGCTGCACAATTAAGCAAATTATTAATCGTGATTAGCAAAAAAAAAATATATCAAGGCTTAATACTAGAAAAAAAATACGACAATTATGATTCAGGAAGACTGTTTTTAAATTGTTTATTTTCATATAAAAATATGGCATGCAGTTGCTTCAAACAATGGTATAAAGCTATTCAAAACTCATTAAATGTAAATCGCAATTATAATTTCAAGGGAATAATCCACAATTATGATTTTTGTCATTATCGTGCAGCCCTAATTTAAAGTGTAATTCCTAGAAAGAAAATACATTCATACGTTTGTGTCTTTTGTGCCCATTGAAGCTGTATTATATCAGATAAACTGTGCTTAGGATGGTCTTGGGCTAAATAAATCTCTTCAAGTGCCGATGTCTTCTCCACTTTTATAAAATAAATATCAGCCTAACATCAGTAGTCCATAATGAGACAGTAACCCACCCTTTTAAACTCACCGTCTGGAACATCATCAGGCTTCTTGCGCTTCTCGTAGATGACGATGATCAGCACCAGGATGATGATCTCGGCGAGGACCCCCAGCAGGGGCCACAGTGGGGCCAGGCGGCTCCTGACACGCAGAACTGATAACATGGAGTTGGAGCCGATGGTGTTAGTGGCATTGCACTCGTACTCTCCAGGGTCGGAGGCGATGTCTAGGTTAATGATGGACATCTCGGTGTAGCCATCCTTGCTGCTGATGAAGAAACGTCCAGAGGAGTTGTCAATATCCTGTGTGATTGATGGAGTGGGAGGAAAACCGGTGACAGATAAGGAGACGTAAAAGACAGGGAAGCAAAGCCACTGATTATATGCTCAAATAGTATATCTTATTAAAAATATTTACTTTTTATTAAATGATAAATATTTGAAGGTAGCTCAAGTAACAGAAAATACAAGGGAGAGTTAAAGACCTTTTAGTGTAACTGTAAAATCGCCCTTTTGTTTTATAAAGTAAATGTAAGAATGAATGTAATATTGTTATTTATATTTCAAGAGGAACACTTAAAAACACTTAAAGTAGCTTAGGTTTACTTGATTATCCATACATCATTTTTAAGAAAACTCGTGTTAATATGTGAGCATTAAATATGATCACCAGGCTTTTGAGGATTATTTCTTTGTTTGTCTCTCAATCATCACTGTATTGCATTGTATTCTACTACAGAGCTTTGATCATAAAACTATACATTCAAATATAATCTTACTAAGACATTTAATTGAGATATATATAGTGACAACTGATATTTCTTTATGTAAGTAGTCTGTTATACTGATAAAATCTCATTGATTTACAGTACAAGCCATTAGAATTTCATCATACTTTTTCGCCAACTAAATATCAGCACCAGAATTGCATATTTTTTGCTTAGTTTGGGCATCTGAATAAAATTTAGGTGTTTTTCTTTTTTCATTTTCAAGTATGAGCACTCATTATATCATACTATGTGAGCCATAAAAAAATGGATTTTAGAACTTTTATTTAATGTGCTTTACAGGGTTGAAACAACTTGAGGCTAAGAGGTCGACTGTTCCATTTGTTAAAATGAACATACCATACTGATGCCGTTATCAAGTTTACGCCAGATCCACATGGGATAAGGATATCCCACAGATTTGCAGTAGAGGACAGCTTTCTCACCCTCATTCTTATTCTCGCTGCGCTTGTGCCCCGTGATGTCTGGTGCAGCTATGAGAGGAGAGCAGAAGGACAGTGAGATCTTCACTATCAGAACAGATTTCATTGCATAAACCTTATTAAGCTCCCTGATCTTGAATCACTGCGTGGACAAATTTTCTTGCGTCATTTGCAATGTTTGTGTGATAAATATAGCTGAAAACTAGAGGCGGATCAGGAAATATTAAGAAAATATACCATGATGCCCTAACGCATGGGAATAAACCAAGAACTTAAGTCCACAGCGATCTGATGTGCTGCCACACAAGCCGATTTGGATGAAAATGCTAAGAGCAGTGAAAACAATGACATTTTCTCCTTCACATTTATTTATTCAGTTGGCCTTTTTTTCCCCAGAGAGATTTACAGTGCATTCAAGTTAACATTTAACCCATGAATTACTTAGGATTCAAAGCTGTAACTTTTCTGAAATTGGTTAAATGAGTGTGAAGTGCTGGTTCGAGATCTTATTGGTTTATTTAAACAGCCCAAAAGACAACTAATTAGCCTAGGGAGGCACTAATATTATGCACCAAAATATAATAGCCACTATCAAATAAATGTATATTTTTTAAATAAACTAAAAGTAAAAGAGCAAAAACTAAAATCAGTTATTTTAAATGCTAGAAATAAATCAATGCAAGTATCACATTATAACAGAATGACAGATGGATATTAATTTAAATTATTAGTGTTTCTACAGGTCAGGTTGACTTTGAGTGAATGTTAGACAATGACAAAGTAATCTAAATGTAAATACAGAAAAAATAGGCAACAATTAAATACCCAGTATTGACCAATATTTATTCTGTATCATCCGACAAATGAATGATTACTGATAAAGTATTGATATATTGTGCATGCCTATTTTTTTTTTTTTAATAAAATAAAAATGTAAGATATATTTATGAGTATGAAGTCATTAAGATTTTTTTGAAAAAAAAAATAAAAATAATACTTATTCAACAAGGACACACTAATTCAATCAAAAGTGACAGTGAAGATTTAAATTTTTTCATAAATGCTGTTTGTTTTGAGCTGTCTATTCATCAAATAATCCTGAAAAAAATCATCATGGTTTTTACAAAAATATTATGCAGCACAACTGTTTTTAAAAGTGTTTCTAAAATATATTAAGACACTTAATATATGAAGTGCATAAGGCACTTCTTCAAAGTCAATAACATTAACAAATTGACAATATAACTATATATTTGCTGTTGTCACTGACATATTAAATCTAATATGATAATATCTCAAAGGACTATGTATGTATATGTTATGTTAAATATACACACTGAATATATAGGACCATAATGAGATGATTCACAGTCAAATCTCTAAGGCTTAGTCAGTGAAACCAACAGAGTGAACCATACTGAAGCATTAACATCAAAAGAAGGCATATTATTCACATGCCAAGTACCCCCACAAATACGCAAAAAAACATCCACATGTAAATCATATCCACATTTTGTGATTTAAAAGTCAAATAATGAATCATGACAGGAGACTTTTTAAAGGTTAATTCAGTCTAATGACACCAAATACCTCAGTTAAGAGATAGGAAAAGCAAGAGAAAGAGAGACAGATTTACATCCCCACCCCCTCAGACATGCAGGCCACCATCTGGTGCCTGTGAGCCGACCGCAGGATAACCAGAAAGAGGTGACCAGGACATGCTTAAACCGCATGGCACTTTACCAACCGATGATCTCTTACACACAAACCAAACAGCCTGGGAGCTTTAAAGGCCATTATTAAACACATGATCACAAGGAGATCTGGGCTGCCTGACATTGTGGTATATATGGTACATTTGGATATCTATATATTCACCATCCCCCCTCAATTTATTTTTTTCACAATTCGTAATTCGTATATTTATATATATATACAGGGGGGATGGTGTGGTCAATAAAATCTATCTTAAATACCATATCAAAAAACACACACACACACACACACAAACAACTTTGGAATGGTTTTCCCAAATACAATTATGGGTTGTCCCATAGCTAATTTTACACAATGATTACAAAATCTGTCTTAAATAGGGTTTTATTTAATGAAAAATTAGCATTATAAAACAAACTTTTTAAAGCTTTTTTCTTGTTTTTTCTGCTGGGATCTGAAATTGAGGAATTTGGGTCAATACTGCTAATTAAACAATATTTTGCTGAATGTGATTTTGAGCTGGCATCTTGGCTGGTTTAGGACTGTCGTGTATAAATAAAGATGACGATAAAAACGCCCGTAGATGGCAGCAAATCCCTGTTTTAATAAATGATTAATTGAATCATTCAAATCAAACGATTCGTTCAAAATGGCTGATTCAATTAGAAACCAAACAAGTGAGGCCGTGTCCCAAACAGAACACTTACAACGGCAGCTGCGTGCGGGTGACCGTTAAGTACACGAGACCATAGTGGGCCTGTCCCAAATGGCACACTCGGCACACACATTCAGTTCTATTTATTTAATGAATCATAATGCGATCATATTATTCAATGCGCTATTATTATGTTTGAGATATCAACCACTGGTCGATAACCATAATGTTTGTATAAACTGTAGGTAACAACTGGTAAAATGTACACCTAGGTCATAAAAACCGTAATAATACCTACACTTAAATATTTTCTTCTCAGCCATGTCATTAATTGCTCTTTAGCAAAATCTCCTCCCATCCGTTGATTGGCATTTCGCAAGGATTCCTGGGTAGTTAAAGTGTGTGGAGCCTGCATCTATGCAGGCTTCGCGGAAGACTGCTTCAAGGGTACAAAGGGGGCACTGCTGTGCACACTTTAGAGCGTTGAAATGCTGAATGGGACGGCCTACGGACTCGTAGATTTGGCGAGCATGCACAATTTAAGTCCACGAGACCGAAAGTCCACATGAAGTGAAGTCTGTACATTAAATTTTAAGTGTCCCATTCGTCTTTTAGCATTCAAAATACGTCACGAAAGTGGGGACTCTTTGCAGCCGTTATGCGCCCTCGATCCACACTACCGCCGAGCCCGCACAGTCAAGGCGGCATTACGTCACGAAAGTGGGGACTCAGAAGAAGACCGCGGGTTTAGGGTGCGATTTGGGACAGGGCCTGAATGGACCGTTAAATCACTGGCTCACATGATTCGTTCAAAAGCAGATTCATTCGAGGAACGAAACACCGCTTTGCTCTACACTGTTGTATTAAATTATTAGCATATTTATGTGCTGATATTCAGAAAAGTACATTGCTTCTATAATGAATATAAAAACATAAAAACTCATACCTGGGTATTTTTTCTTTTTAAATAACTTCAAAAGTTGCGCTTGAACCATTTTGCACGAAAAATGATGGACACTTGCTTCAGCTTGTGCGCAGCTTGTTACAGTACCGAGGTCTAATTGGCCAATCGCTGTTATTTAGTTCGTGAATTATCATAAGTAGAGAATTTCAAAATTTAATTTGCACGATATATATACACACACACACACACACACACACACACACACACAATATATATTATGTATATATATATATATATATATTTTTTTTTTTGTACTGAGAAACTTCAATAGTTGTATATGTCAATGGGTGTATACCAGACATCAGCCCAGCCCATATATAAAATTAATGTATTATAATTAATGTAAATCATGATCATGGATATATAAATTTAAAACAGAACACAAACACACATGCCTGTGCGCACACACACACACACACACACACACACACACACACAAACAAAACCTAAAATTGTATAAACAAATCCATACATAAAATACTCTTTTACATTTATATATTCATGATTTACATTTATATTTTCAGAGGTATAACTATATCTTTAGATTTGCAAATACATTCAGACCTAGAATTGTATAACCAGATTTACAAATATTATTCAGGATTCAGAAATATATATTTAAGTCAAAAGTTTGATGAAAACCTAATTAAAAATGTAAAATAAAAATTTTCTTTAAAAAAGGTAAATAGATGATGATTATTAAAATATTGGTAATTGTATAATTATATACTAATTATTAATATTGCAAACAATTTATTACCATTCACACTGTACTGCCTGGTGAACAAAAACCAAGCTCACATTCATGCTGTCATGGCCTTTGTGAGCGTCCAAGCTCTGCTCTGACTCAGCATGTGTTATGTGCAGGAGATAGATAGAAAGACAGGCTGACCCCACAGACTGGTTTGAAATGTCAACACTCATCCAAATCAACTGAAAATCAAACTTCCTGTCATAGAAAGAAACCAGTGACCATTCAATTTCACTGTTTTTTAGATGGTGTTTTTTTTTTTTGAGGGAATCTTACCTTTAACCTCAATAGTGGCATTTGCCGCAGGGGCCGAATCGAATGTGTACACACACATATACTCGCCCGAATCATCTGGCCTTGGTTTATTAAGTCTGCGTAAAAGATAAAACACATTAAACTTTTAAATGGAAGATACCATAGGCGTTCTTTGAAGTACCTTGGCATAATATAAAAAGATTCAGAGTAACACACCCACAGGTAAAGACAAATCTAATGCAGGTTAAATGTTAGCAGTACTAGTGTGTTCCTAAAAGGTTAGTCTGATTAGATTAGGAGTCAGGCAGAGAGATTAGCAACACGTGTTGGTAGAGACCGAGGCCTTGCGCAGGATTTAGAGCAATGCGGAGCAGAGCGGCATCAACAAACACTCAGCCAGAGCCTGAGAGTCACTGAGATAATACATTTACAAAACAAAGGCCAACTGGGGTGATGCCAAATTTTTAACACCTACTGCAGAAGCCTATATTGGATGCCTACTTGTATTCTGTGTTCTTGGCTTCGCCCCTTGTGTCAGAGATCTCCTCCCCATTCTTCATCCAGAAGCTCTCATGGTGGTTGCTTTGGGAAGTTGTAAGGTTGCACTGAAGCGTGATTGGTTGGATGTGGTAACCCATGGGTAGAATCATGTGATCCGTTGACTCAATTGATGGTTCTGGAAGCACAGAAGTATCGGTCAAGGCCACAGAAATACTACATCAAAATACTACATATAAATTAACAAAAAGATGATAAAAATACATTATATTTAGAAAAACATACATATATAAAACATATTTAGAATAAAATGGTTCTGAGGTTTACCATTATGACAAGATTATTAAACAGACAAAATAATTTTCTTTTATTTCCTATGCTATATCCAGTGGTGTCCAAAAGTCAGAGACCATAAAAGGTTTTGTATGATTTTAGGATTTTGAATTTTGACATTTAAAACAAAGTAACATTTTAATAAACGTCTCAGATTCTGCAGACAAACACAAACCAAATACTAAAACAAAGTTCATTGTTATTATAACATCACTGATACACTATTATAGTTTTTGTTAATTTTTTGAACCGTTTTATTTTACATTTTCTGTTTTAACTTTAATTTTAGTTGACGCTTTAGTAATTTTCCCGTGTGTATTTGTCATTTACAATAATTTTTTTTTACATTTGTTTTTATCATTTTTTATTTATTAGTTTTAGTTTATTTTATTTATTTTAATATTTAAAGTTGAACTACAGGAAAATGAGAAAATTTGCCTTTATTATGATTTAGTTTCAGTTATAGATAGTAACCCTGCTTTAGTTAAGCTTTTCACATAAGACATTCTGTTATATTATGATAATATAATTTATACTGAATTCTATAAGGAAGCATAGTGAGCTCACACATCTGGACTCCACTGTACATCATATATGATACAGTCCTATAGGAAAGGAGTAGTGCAACCATATCAGCCATTGGACATTGAAAAACATATATCGGCTGACCGATAAGCACTGTACCTTACCAGATTCCATGGATTCCTCGGAACAGAAACTGTAATATTCTCATGGTCAAATAAGGAGGACAAGGACATTTTACACTTAATAAGGGCTTTCTGAATACAAAAATAGGTCACTGCCTGTATATGTAGCAGCTACAAGGGCAAGAGTAATCTAATAGGATGGTGCTCTAACCATTTTGTACTCCGGATACAGACTACAACAAAAGAAGAGGAAAAGGGAAGATCACTACAGTGAACACTGGCCACGGCACTACACTAAATGGAGGTAAAATCAAGGGGGCGGATGGTTTATTTAGGCCACACCACTAGTGGGGACAGTTTAACTCACTCTGCAACACGGAAACTGTTGCCTGGGCTCGTATCCAGGTAGTGGACGGATTCTGGCGCAAATCGTTACGCCGTGGGTCATTACTGGCCCTGCACTCATAAATCCCAGAATCCTCAATGGTGACGCGAGTGACGGCTAACACGCTTACACCATTGACGCCATACGCCGTGTTGATGGACACGCGTTGCCTGCGCGCGCCATCCCACAACTGGAAGAAGCTGTCGGCCCTGTTCACCTCTGCGTACCACCACTGGATCTCAGGTGTGGGCTTCCCCACAACGTCACAGTACAGCTCAAACGTGTCGCCCGTCAGCTTAGTCTCAGAGAGGGGCGACTTCACAAACCCCGCTGAGGGGAGGCACAGAGGCGGGAAGACAGGGAAACATGACAAATAAAGAGAAAAAAGGACAGTAAGAGGGCAGTGGGTGGAAAACAGAAAACATAAAAAGATTAAACTCAAATTGCAAACCAAAAATATAACAAGAAATGAATAATTGCACAATTGATGAATGAGAAAATGAAAAAGGTTTTCTTTTACATTACATGCATTTACATTTAGGACACTGATAAATTTTATTTCTGATTTTGTTTCTGTTAAGTTTGATTGCGTACTGATTATTACATTTTGTTCGTGAAATCAGATATTAGTGATCTTAATTTAGTTATTCTTTACCACGTGCATAAAAAAAGTTATTTATTCAATCGTGTATATATATATATATATATATATAGGAAATGAAATGAGGTCAGGGGCCTTATCCTAACCGCAGTAATGTAAAATATCCAATATGACCTATATTTTACCATAATTTTTCCATCTTAAAGCATTGAGTTTTAAAATTCCGTCCAACACTCAATACATGGCTTAAAATAATAATAAAATGAATTAATAATATATTAATGTTAGATCTCTTATTCTTACTAAGGCTGTATTTAATTAAAAAAAAAAACAAAAAAAACATATACAAATAAAAATAATATAATCCTGTGATGATGTCTTCAGTGTCACATGATCCTTCAGAAATCATTTTAATATGAAACATTTGTGCTATATATATATATATTGTCACATTTTAATCCTTCAGAAATCATTCTATATATGATAATATATTTATGCTAGATATATATATATATACTAGATTTTAGTTTTTTTTTTCAGGATTCTTTGATGACTATAAAGTTCAAAAGAACAGCATTTATTTGAAATGTCACTTTTGAATAATAAAATACATCCTTGCAGAATATATCTATATATAACAAAAAATAGCTAAAATAATTCATGAATCATAAACTAGAGGAAATAAGCATGTACATTTAAATATCCAGTAAAAACTATATTTGATTTGTCACACTGGAAATGGAAAGTCAGGTCAAGGCAAGTGCATTGCATTGTGGGGTATAATTTTGCACTGCACATTTTAGCTAATTTAGTACTTCATCTGGGTATTCTATGCACACAGAAAATGTGCATACTGTGCATAGTACACAAGCTACATATTTCTGCAGTATGCCGACTAGAATGTCAGTCTGCTATTCCGACCATAACTGGTTTGAACTTTGAAGATAACGCAATTGATTCTACAGAAAACACAAAGTGCACAGCTTTAAACGGTGCTGTCACAATAGCACTCTGATTCCGAGCACCTCAGTGCAATCTCACTATTCATGTGTGGGTGTGCTGATAAGACAGGCAGTTTCCATAGAAGCATTCTACAGTAGTTGAGCAGGTAGGCCTTTAAGAAGAGGGAGAGCTGCCCACCATACTGCATACATGTCTGCCGCCCCCTCATTAACTGCTGTCTAAAGCTGATTGCATTCACAGATATGTTGCCCTGCTAAGTGTCAACAGTCATATAGTGCAATAAGTGTTTGTTGTATGCATTTCACAACATATAGAAATAACTATTTTATGATTTATTTTAATGTCTTGTTGGCATTTCTATTTTCATCTGCCCTTTTTTTAATGCACCATAAAACGTTTTATTTACCATATAAAGAAAAAAAAAGTCTAGCAGAAGAGAAAAATATAAAACAATTGTGACTAGTGCACTAATCATTTATTTAGTTTTAAGGATGTATTGTGGAATCAGTCAGTCAGTTTGTGATAGTAGGAAGAACAGACAAAAGATCAATAGCACAACTAATACAGAATGTTTCCTTAGAGGTTATGTAACAAATATGCAGAAAGGCTTTTTACTGGTTGTACAGTAATATCATGTTAATCTGAACATTTTATTAGTTATGTTTACACACAGTAGCCTACTGCTGGTTATTCTGATAATGACTGTGATGATAAAACAATCATATAAGGGCATAATGAGAAATAAAGCAGGGCCAAATATGATTTTTACATCTAAAGAGACTTCCTACTCCATGGGTGATAGAACATACCACATGCTACATTGACAAAAACAATTACAGAAGCATGTTTTCTTTTGATGTGATGATTGCAAAAGAGCCTCACAGTAATTAGGAGGCGTAGCTAAACGAGCAGCTCCTGTTCCACATTCCTGTGTGGCTGAAAGGAAACTAACATAGTGCCGAACCTTCAAAGCTAACAAACTTCCAGCAGATTCTTTAAAGTCAATGTGTATTCCAATCCATTTTATTAACGTAATCTGATGCATTCAGCTACAACAGAAAAAAAATGTGTATGGAACAATATATATATATTTTTTTTAAATCATTTTATTGTCTCCATCAGTGTAAGTGAATCTAAGATTGAGGAACTAATGAACATATGTGGACAGGGTATGTTTGCTATTGCATACAGTCACTTGCTAAAGATAGAAGCAAAAACCTTGTTAGCCTAAAGGCAGCAAGTGCTGTTGTGCTCTTATCCCTGTAACCAAAGACAGCTATGCCAAAATGATCCATTTGATCAAATGTGTCTGCGTGTGCTCATGCATTTGTACGGAAGAGATAAAATGCATGTGAGTGAGATGAAAGGAAAAGTGTTGGGTTTGATCTTCATATGAGTTTGTGGCCCCTCACAAATGGGGAATGGGTTTTGCTGTCACGGCTGCAGCACTCTATAATCCACACGACTCCAGTCCATCAATTAATGTCTTGTGAAGAAAAAGCTGCATGTTTGTAATAAACAAATCCATCAATAAGACATTTTTAACTTCAAAACATTGTTTTCGTTGCTTTTAAAACTCTCGTTCTGACGGCACCCATTCGCTGCAGAGGATCCATTGGTAAGCAAGTGATGCAATGCTCAATTTCTCCAAATCTGTTTGAAAAAGAAACAAACCTATCTAGACCTTGAATGGCCTGAGGGTGAGTACATTTTCAGCAAATGTTAATTTTTTGGTGAACTATTCCTTTAAATACAGATGCACTTGCACATGGTTGGGCCAATGTTTGATTTTTTCATTATAGAAATACTTTTTTTTTTTTTTTAAATAATGTGATGGATAGTAAAAAAGAGTCATCCTGGAGCAAAACCGGTTGAGAACCACCAAATCCAACCAGCTGGTCACCTTGAATCAGGTGTTTAACAAAAACTCTAAATCAACTAATTTTTCCTCCAATTCCTGTAATAAACCATCAGATGAACGGTGCTAAAACGAACGCATTAGTTAAACGGCAGTAATTCATAACAGGTTATGGCCAAGTCGGACGGGCTCATGTGTTACCGCTCATTAACTGAGCGCGTTCATGACGTCATAATGCACCGTGGTGCTCCTCCGTTAAGACTTTAACGGGTCCGCGCGCACGGGGAGGACATTAACGCCATGCATACCGTTGCTGCATCGGCTCTATAAATAGAAACATGCAGCAGAATGGACTGCTGCTATTTACGGCGCTGCAGAGGACCGGTGCTCAAAGCGGGTACCTGCCTCTTATTTGACGAGCGAGCTCGGGCGAAAATTACGCAGACAGATCGCTTTGCGTCGGAGGAACAAACGGGAGAATTCCTGAGTCACTATCTGCATGCAAATCAAGCACAAGTGCGAAAACACAATAAATAAACCCCCTCTGTCACAATATAACAAATATTACCTATCTGTGAGCGTATTTAAGTAGAACGGCGAGCCGATTGATTAACATATTGCTAGCATTAAAAGCAAGTGACTAACATGTCATTAGCATGATTAGCAAAGTTGCTAGCATGTTGCTAGCATAATTAGCAAGTGACTAGCATGTACTTAACATGATTAGCAAGGTATCTAGCATGTCACTAGCATGTTTGTAGCATGATTAGCAAGTGACTAGCATGTCGCTAGCACGTTAATAGCATGTTCCTAGCATGATTAGCATGTTGCTAACATGTTCCTAGCATGATTAGCATGCCACTAGCATGTTTCTAGGATGATCAGCATGCGGCTAGCATGTTTCTAGCATGATTAGCATGTGACTAAAATGTCGCTTGCATGTTTGTAGCATGATTAGCAAGTTACTAGCATGTCGCTAGCATGTTTCTAGCATGATTAGCGAGTGACTAGCATGTCGCTAGCATGTTTTTAGCATGATTAGTGAGTGACTAGCATGTCGCTAGCATGTTTTAGCATGATTAGCGAGTGACTAGCATGTCACTAGCATGTTTTTAGCATGATTAGCAATTGACTAGCATGTCGCTAGCATTTGTTTCAGCATGATTAGCAAGTGCCTAGCATGTCGCTAGCATGTTTTTTAGCATGATTAGCAATGACTAGCATGTCGCTAGCATGTTTTTGCTAGCATGATTAGCGAGTGACTAGCATGTCGCTAGCATGTTTTTAGCATGATTAGCGACTGACTAGCATGTCGCTAGCATGTTTTTAGCATGATTAGCGAGTGACTAGCATGTCGCTAGCATGTTTTTAGCATGATTAGCGAGTGACTAGCATGTCGCTAGCATGTTTTTAGCATGATTAGCGAGTGACTAGCATGTCGCTAGCATGTTTTTAGCATGATTAGCGAGTGACTAGCATGTCGCTAGCATGTTTCTAGCATGATTAGCGAGTGACTAGCATGTCGCTAGCATGTTTTTTAGCATGATTAGCGAGTGACTAGCATGTCGCTAGCATGTTTTTAGCATGATTAGCGAGTGACTAGCATGTCACTAGCATGTGATTAACGAGTTAGCGAGTGACTAGCATGTCGCTAGCATGTTTTTAGCATGATTAGCGAAGTGACTAGCATGTCGCTAGCATGTTTTTAGCATGATTAGCGAGTGACTAGCATGTAGCTAGCATGTTTTTAGCATGATTAGCGAGTGACTAGCATGTCGCTAGCATGTTTTTAGCATGATTAGCGAGTGACTAGCATGTCGCTAGCATGTTTTAGCATGATTAGCAAGTGACTAGCATGTCGCTAGCATGTTTTTAGTATGATTAGCAAGTGACTAGCATGTCACTAGCATGATGTTTTTAGCATGATTAGCATGAGTGACTAGCATGTCGCTAGCATGTTTTAGCATGATTAGCGAGTGACTAGCATGTCGCTAGCATGTTTTTAGCATGATTAGCGAGTGACTAGCATGTCGCTAGCATGTTTTTAGCATGATTAGCGAGTGACTAGCATGTCGCTAGCATGTTTTTAGCATGATTAGAGTGACTAGCATGTCGCCAGCATGTTTTAGCATGATTAGCGAGTGACTAGCATGTCGCTAGCATGTTTTTAGCATGATTAGCAAGTGACTAGCATGTCGCTAGCATGTTTCTAGCATGATTAGCAAGTGACTAGCATGTGGCTAGCATGTTTTTAGCATGTTAGCGAGTGACTAGCATGTTAGCATGTCTAGCATGATTAGCGAATGTGACTAGCATGTCGCTAGCATGTTTTTAGCATGATTAGCAAGTGACTAGCATGTCGCTAGCATGTTTTTAGCATGATTAGCAAGTGACTAGCATGTCGCTAGCATGTTTTTAGCATGATTAGCGAGTGACTAGCATGTCGCTAGCATGTTTTTAGCATGATTAGCAAGTGACTAGCATGTTTTTAGCATGATAAGCGAGTGACTAGCATGTCGCTAGCATGTTTCTAGCATGATTAGCAAGTGACTAGCATGTTTTTAGCATGATTAGCGAGTGACTAGCATGTCGCTAGCATGTTTCTAGCATGATTAGCAAGTTACTAGCATGTTTTTAGCATGATTAGCGAGTGACTAGCATGTCGCTAGCATGTTTTTATAGCATGATTAGCGAGTGACTAGCATGTCACTAGCAAGTTTTTAGCATGATTAGCAAGTGACTAGCATGTCGCTAGCATGTTTCTAGCATGATTAGCAAGTGACTAGCATGTCACTAGCATGATTAGCGATTGACTAGCATGTCACTAGCATGTTTCTAGCATGATTAGCAAGTGACTAGCATGTCACTAGCATGATTAGCAAGTTACTAGCATGTCGCTAGCATGTTTCTAGCATGATTAGCAAGTGACTAGCATGTTATTAGCATGTTTTAAGCATGATTAGCAAAGTTACTAGCATGTTGTTACCATGATTAACAAGAGACTAGCATGTTGTTAGCATTATTAGCATGTTGCTAGCATGTAGCTAGCATTAAGTAGCAAGTGACTAGCATGTTGTTAGCATTATTAGCATGTTGCTAGCATGTAGCTAGCATGACTAGCATGTTTGTAGCATGTTTCTAGCATGTTTTTAGCATGATTAACAAAGTGACTAGCATTTTGTTAGCATGATTAGCAAAGTGACTAGTATTTTTTTAGCATGATTAGCAAGTGACTAGCATGTTTCTAGCATGACTAGCAAGTGACTAGCATGTTTCTATGTTAATCCAGGTAAAACTAGTTGATTCAGTTAGAAACCAGCTAAGACCAGCGTGACAGTGGCCAAAACTACTTTAAAACCATGTTAAAAGCATGTTAAAAGCATGTTTCTAACCGGATTATCAAGTTACTAACATGTTGTTAACATGTTTCTATGATAATCTAGCTAAAACCAGTTGATTCAGTAAAGAAAAAACCAGCTAAAACCAGCTAAGACCAGCTAAGGCCAGCGTGACAGTGGCCAAAACCACTTTAAACCATGTTAGAAGTATGTTTCTAGTCTGAAAAGCAAGTTACTAGCATGTTGTTAACATTTTTCTATTCTAATCCAGCTAAAACCAGTTGATTCAGTAAAGAAAACCAGCTAAAACCAGCTAAAACCACCTAAGGCCAGCGTGACAGTGGCCAAAACCACTTTAAAAACACCATGTTAAAAGCATGTTTCTAGTCTGATTAGTGAGTAACTAGCATGTTGTTTTCATTTTTCTATACTAAACCAGCTAAAACCAGTTGATTCAGTAAAGAAAACCAGCTAAGAACAGGTAAGGCCAGCGTGACAATGGCCAAAACCACTTTAAACCATGTTAGAAGGTATGTTTCTAGTCTGATAAGCAAGTTACTAGCATGTTGTTAACATTTTTCTATTCTAATCCAGCTAAAACCAGTTGATTCAGTAAATAAAACCAGCTAAAACCAGCTAAGACCACCTAAGGCCAGCATGACAGTGGCCAAAACCACTTTAAAGACCATGTTAAAAGCATGTTTCTAGTCTGATTAGTGAGTAACTAGCATGTTGTTATCATTTTTCTATAATAAACCAGCTAAAACCAGTTGATTCAGTAAAGAAAACCAGCTAAAACCAGGTAAGGCCAGCGTGACAGTGGCCAAAACCACTTTAAAAACCATGTTAAAAGCATGTTTCTAGTCTGATTAGTGAGTAACTAGCATGTTGTTAGCATGTTTATATGCTAATCCAGCCAAAACCAGCTTAAACCAGTGGATTCAGTAAAAACCAGCTAAAACCCAGCTAAGACCAGCGTGACAGTGGCCAAAACCACTTAAAAACCAGCTTGGGAGACTAGCCAAAGCAACTGATCAGCTTAGGCTGGTTTTAGCTGTATTCTCAGTAGAGAGTTTTTAAGGTTTGCTATGGTAGTAGACAACTTAAATGCATTATAAGTCTTATTTTGTAAAAGTTTGCACCCCCTCAATGAAAGTCTATGGGATTTAAGGTGGTTTTGGTAGTCTGGTTTACGAAAACCATAAGCCGGATCAGTTAGAAAAGATATAGCAACCCGAGTCAGACCAGTCTGAAGGTCTGACCCGAGTTTGGTGGTTCTAGCTTGAAAGCTCTAGGAGGAGATAGTGTTTAAAATTTGGCTCAGAAGAATAATAATAATAACTAGATAGTAAAGTTTGTGTTCAAACTTTAAGTTGGCTTGAAAAAGCCTGACCAGAAAGTTTGAAAAATTTAGAAAGTTTGAAAAGTTTAAAAAAAGTTTAAAAGATTTAAAATTTTGAAAAGTTCAGAAGTTTAAAAAAGAAAGTGATTAACATATTGCTAGCATTAAAAGCAAGTGACTAACATGTCATTAGCATGATTAGCAAAGTTGCTAGCATGTTGCTAGCATAATTAGCAAGTGACTAGCATGTACTTAACATGATTAGCAAGGTATCTAGCATGTCACTAGCATGTTTGTAGCATGATTAGCAAGTGACTAGCATGTTTTTAGCATGATTATCGATTGACTAGCATGTCGCTAGCATGTTTCTAGCATGATTAGCAAGTGACTAGCATGTCGCTAGCATGTTTCTAGCATGATTAGCAAGTGACTAGCATGTCACTAGCATGTTTTTAGCATGATTAGTGAGTGACTAGCATGTCAGTAGCATGTTTTTAGCATGATGCAGCGAGTGACTAGCTGTCGCTAGCATGTCGCTAGCATGATAAGCATGTTACTAGCATGTCGCTAGCATGTTTCTAGCATGATTAGCAAGTGACTAGCATGTCGCTAGCATGTTTCTAGCATGATTAACACAGCAGTGACTAGCATGTCACTAGCATGTTTTTAGCTTTTAGCATGATTAGCTAGTGACTAGCATGTCGCTAGCATGTTTCTAGCATGATTAACAAGTGACTAGCATGTCACTAGCATGTCTTTAGCATGATTAGCTAGTGACTAGCATGTCGCTAGCATGTTTCTAGCATGATTAGCAAGTGACTAGCATGTTTTTAACATGATTAGCGATTGACTAGCATGTCGCTAGCATGTTTCTAGCAAGATTAGCAAGTGACTAGCATGTCGCTAGCATGTTTCTAGCATGATTAGCAAGTGACTAGCATGTCACTAGCATGTTTTTAGCATGATTAGCTAGTGACTAGCATGTCGCTAGCATGTTTTTTAGCATGATTAGCAAGTGACTAGCATGTTTTTAGCATGATTTAGAGCATGACTAGCATGTCGCTAGCATGTTTCTAGCATGATTAGCAAGTGACTAGCATGTCGCTAGCATGTTTTCTAGCATGATTAGCAAGTGACTAGCATGTCACTAGCATGAGTATGTTACTAGCATGTTGCTAGCATGTTTAGCATGTTATTAGCAAGTGCATGTCGCTAGCATGTTTCTAGCATGATTAGCGAGTGACTAGCATGTCACTAGCATGTTTTTAGCATGATTAGCGAGTGACTAGCATGTCGCTAGCATGTTTATAGCAAGTGAGCATGTTTAGCAAGTGACTAGCATGTCATGATTAGCAGTGTACTAGCATGTCGCTAGCATGTTTCTATGATTAGCAAGTGACTAGCATGTCACTAGCATGTTTCTAGCATGATTAGCAAGTGACCAGCATGTTTTTAGCATCAAGTGACTAGCATGCTAGCATGTTTCTAGCATGATTAGCAAGTGACTAGCATGTGACTAGCATGATTTAGCATGATTAGCGAGTGACTAGCATGTCGCTAGCATGTTTCTAGCATGATTAGCAAGTGATTGCATGTCGCTAGCATGTGTTTTAGCATGATTAGCAAGTGACTAGCATGTTGTTTAGCATGATTGGTGATTGACTAGCATGTCGCTAGCATGTTTCTAGCATGATTAGCAAGTGACTAGCATGTTTTAGCATGATTAGCAAGTTACTAGCATGTCGCTAGCATGTTTCTAGCATGATTAGCAAGTGACTAGCACATGATTAGCATGTCGCTAGCATGTTTCTAGCATGATTAGCAAGTGACTAGCATGTGACTAGCATGTTTTTAGCATGATTAGCGAGTGACTAGCATGTCGCTAGCATGTTTCTAGCATGATTAGCAAGTGATTAGCATGTCGCTAGCATGTTTTTAGCATGATTAGCAAGTGACTAGCATGTTTTTTATCATGATTAGTGATTGTGACTAGCATGTCGCTAGCATGTTTCTAGCATGATTAGCAAGTGACTAGCATGTCGCTAGCATGTTTCTATGATAATCTAGCTAAAACCAGTTGATTCAGTAAAGAAAACCAGCTAAAACCAGCTAAGACCAGCTAAGACCAGCGTGACAGTGGCCAAAACTACTTTAAAACCATGTTAAAAGCATGTTAAAAGCATGTTTCTAACCTGATTATCAAGTTACTAACATGTTGTTAACATGTTTCTATGATAATCTAGCTAAAACCAGTTGATTCAGTAAAGAAAACCAGCTAAAACCAGCTAAGACCAGCTAAGGCCAGCGTGACAGTGGCCAAAACCACTTTAAACCATGTTAGAAGTATGTTTCTAGTCTGATAAGCAAGTTACTAGCATTTTGTTAACATTTTTCTATTCTAATCCAGCTAAAACCAGTTGATTCAGTAAAGAAAAACCAGCTAAAAACCAGCTAAGACCACCTAAGGCCAGCGTGACAGTGGCCAAAACCACTTTAAAACCATGTTAAAAGCATGTTTCTAGTCTGATTAGTGAGTAACTAGCATGTTGTTTTCATTTTTCTATACTAAACCAGCTAAAACCAGTTGATTCAGTAAAGAAAACCAGCTAAGACCAGGTAAGGCCAGCGTGACAGTGGCCAAAACCACTTTAAAAACCATGTTAGAAGTATGTTTCTAGTCTGATTAGTGAGTAACTTGCATGTTGTTAGCATGTTTCTATGCTAATCCGGCCAAAACCAGCTTAAACCAGTGGATTCAGTAAAAACCAGCTAAAACCCAGCTAAGACCAGCGTGACAGTGGCCAAAACCACTTAAAAACCAGCTTGGGAGACTAGCCAAAGCAACTGATCAGCTTAGGCTGGTTTTAGCTGTATTCTCAGTAGAGAGTTTTTAAGGTTTGCTATGGTAGTAGACAACTTAAATACATTATAAGTCTTATTTTGTAAAAGTTTGCACCCCCTCAATGAAAGTCTATGGGATTTAAGGTGGTTTTGGTAGTCTGGTTTACGAAAACCATAAGCCGGATCAGTTAGAAAAGATATAGCAACCCGAGTCAGACCAGTCTGAAGGTCTGACCCGAGTTTGGTGGTTCTAGCTTGAAAGCTCTAGGAGGAGATAGTGTTTAAAATTTGGCTCAGAAGAATAATAATAATAACTAGATAGTAAAGTTTGTGGTCAAACTTTAAGTTGGCTTGAAAAACCCTGACCAGAAAGTTTGAAAAATTTAGAAAGTTTGAAAAGTTTAAAAAGTTTAAAAAGATTTAACAATTTTGAAAAGTTCAGAAGTTTAAAAAAGAAAGTGATTAACATATTGCTAGCATTAAAAGCAAGTGACTAACATGTCATTAGCATGATTAGCAAAGTTGCTAGCATGTTGCTAGCATAATTAGCAAGTGACTAGCATGTACTTAACATGATTAGCAAGGTATCTAGCATGTCACTAGCATGTTTGTAGCATGATTAGCAAGTGACTAGCATGTTTTTAGCATGATTATCGATTGACTAGCATGTCGCTAGCATGTTTCTAGCATGATTAGCAAGTGACTAGCATGTCGCTAGCATGTTTCTAGCATGATTAGCAAGTGACTAGCATGTCACTAGCATGTTTTTAGCATGATTAGTGAGTGACTAGCATGTCAGTAGCATGTTTTTAGCATGATTAGCGAGTGACTAGCATGTCGCTAGCATGATAAGCATGTTACTAGCATGTCGCTAGCATGTTTCTAGCATGATTAGCAAGTGACTAGCATGTCGCTAGCATGTTTCTAGCATGATTAACAAGTGACTAGCATGTCACTAGCATGTTTTTAGCATGATTAGCAAGAGCATGTGACTAGCATGTCGCTAGCATGTTTATAGCATGATTAACAAGTGACTAGCATGTCACTAGCATGTTTTTAGCATGATTAGCTAGTGACTAGCATGTCGCTAGCATGTTTCTAGCATGATTAGCGAGGGAGTGACTAGCATGTGTTTAGCATGATTAGCGATTGACTAGCATGTCGCTAGCATGTTTCTAGCATGATTATCAAATGACTAGCATGTCACGTCTAGCATGTTTATAGCATGATTAACAAGTGACTAGCATGTCACTAGCATGTTTTTAGCATGATTAGCTAATGACTAGCATGTCGCTAGCATGTTTTAAGCATGATTAGCAAGTGACTAGCATGTTTTTAGCATTTAGCATGATTAGCGATTGACTAGCATGTCGCTAGCATGTTTCTAGCATGATTATCAAGCATGTGACTAGCATGTCGCTAGCATGTTTTAGCAATGATTAGCAAGTGACTAGCATGTCACTAGCATGTTTTTAGCATGTTTAGCATGCATGTTTTTAGCATGATTAGCATGATTAGCAAGCTAGCATGTCGCTAGCATGTTTTAGCATGATTAGCAAGTAACTAGCCTGTTTTTAGCATGATTAGCAAGTTACTAGCATGTCGCTAGCATGTTTCTAGCATGATTAGCAAGTGACTGGCATGTCGCTAGCATGTTTTTAGCATGATTATTAAGTTACTAGCATTTCGTTAGCATGATTCTAGCATGATTAGCGAATGACTAGCATGTCACTAGCAAGTTTTTAGCATGATTAGCGATTGACTAGCATGTCGCTAGCATGTTTTTAGCTAGCATGTTTCTAGCATGATTAGCAAGTGACTAGCATGTCACTAGCATGATTAGCAAGTTACTAGCATGTCGCTAGCATGTTTCTAGCATGATTAGCAAGTGATTAGCATGTCGCTAGCATGTTTTTAGCATGATTAGCACGTGACTAGCATGTCACTAGCATGTTTTTAGCATGATTAGCAAGTGTTGTTTAGCATGATTAGCATGATTGATTGACTAGCATGTCGCTAGCATGTTTCTAGCATGATTAGCAAGTGACTAGCATGTCACTAGCATGATTAGCAAGTTACTAGCATGTCGCTAGCATGTTTTAGCATGATTAGCAAGTGATTAGCATGTCGCTAGCATGTTTCTAGCATGATTAGCAAGTGACTAGCATGTGACTAGCATGTGTTTAGCATCATGATTAGCGAGTGACTAGCATGTCGCTTAGCATGTTTCTAGCATGTAGCAAGTTAGCATGTTTAGCATGCATGATTAGCAAGTGAATAGCATGTCGCTAGCATGTTTTTAGCATGATTAACAAGTGCCAGAACATTTGTTAGCCATGATTAGCAAAAGTGACTAGTATTTTTTAGCAAGTGACTAGCATGTTTTTTGGCCAAAAGCATGATTAGTGATTGACTAGCATGTCGCTAGCATGTTTCTAGCATGATTAGCAAGTGACTAGCATGTCGCTAGCATGTTCTCTATGATAATCTAGCTAAAACCAGTTGATTCAGTAAAGAAAACCAGCTAAAACCAGCTAAGACCAGCTAAGACCAGCGTGACAGTGGCCAAAACAACTTTAAAACCCATGTTAAAAGCATGTTAAAAGCATGTTTCTAACCTGATTATCAAGTTACTAACATGTTGTTAACATGTTTCTATGATAATCTAGCTAAAACCAGTTGATTCAGTAAAGAAAACCAGCTAAAACCAGCTAAGACCAGCTAAGGCCAGCGTGACAGTGGCCAAAACCACTTTAAACCATGTTAGAAGTATGTTTCTAGTCTGATAAGCAAGTTACTAGCATTTTGTTAACATTTTTCTATTCTAATCCAGCTAAAACCAGTTGATTCAGTAAAGAAAACCAGCTAAAACCAGCTAAGACCACCTAAGGCCAGCGTGACAGTGGCCAAAACCACTTTAAAAAACCATGTTAAAAGCATGTTTCTAGTCTGATTAGTGAGTAACTAGCAATGTTGTTTTCATTTTTCTATACTAAACCAGCTAAAACCAGTTGATTCAGTAAAGAAAACCAGCTAAAACCAGGTAAGGCCAGCGTGACAGTGGCCAAAACCACTTTAAACCATGTTAGAAGTATGTTTCTAGTCTGATTAGTGAGTAACTTGCATGTTGTTAGCATGTTTCTATGCTAATCCGGCCAAAACCAGCTTAAACCAGTGGATTCAGTAAAAACCAGCTAAAACCCAGCTAAGACCAGCGTGACAGTGGCCAAAACCACTTAAAAACCAGCTTGGGAGACTAGCCAAAGCAACTGATCAGCTTAGGCTGGTTTTAGCTGTATTCTCAGTAGAGAGTTTTTTTGTTTAAGGTTTGCTATGGTAGTAGACAACTTAAATACATTATAAGTCTTATTTTGTAAAAGTTTGCACCCCCTCAATGAAAGTCTATGGGATTTAAGGTGGTTTTGGTAGTCTGGTTTACGAAAACCATAAGCCGGATCAGTTAGAAAACATAAAGCAATCACAAAAAATCCACTCAAAAGCTAAGAACCAAGTTTGACAATGCACTCTCAAAATATGAGCTTCATAGTTGAGCAACAGGAATCATGATCGCTTCATTTAACATTCTCACAACCACCCAAAACATAGTTTGACAAAATAATAGTTAAAAATAGTAATAGTTAAATAAGATTTATTTATTTACTTAAATACAGTGCTTACAAGGTAGCATTGTATTTTCCTCAAGCATTCTTCTTTATTTGTTTATATGCTTAATGTACAGGCTGTGCAGACATAAAGATTGAAAGTTTTTTTTTATAGACAATTCCTGCCTTAGGTACAAAGATAAGTATTAAAAATGTAATATATATATTTATGTGTTTATAAAAATTATGATTAAATGTTTTAGATTTAAGTTTGAAAATTCGCTGTAATACAAACAGTGTACTTTACTACAGGAAATGTAAATCAAGTGCAACAATAAAAACAATATTCAAACCTCAAAGTATAGTTTATTTCACTTTTAAACAAACATACAACATATTATTTGTGATGAGGTTTGGCAGCTTTTTTGATTTTACATTCTCAAAGAGAACAGAAAAGAGCACAAATAAAAATATGAATTTTAAAATGA
The DNA here is from genome assembly GCF_018340385.1 of Cyprinus carpio. Lineage (NCBI taxonomy): Eukaryota > Metazoa > Chordata > Actinopteri > Cypriniformes > Cyprinidae > Cyprinus > Cyprinus carpio. The sequence continues at coordinate 11,291,285 of NC_056596.1, read as the reverse complement.
GGTTTATATATGTTTCATTTGTTATTTTAAAACTTTCCAATAAATATTATCTTCTCATTCAGAAAAGAAAATAGAAACGTGGGTTATGGAATTAATTCCTGAGATTTAGGCCAAACATTGAATCACTCGGCTTTAATCTTCTTCTTAAATGCTACTTTAAAGCACAGATATTTTATTATAATGTAAATCATGTAACAAAACAATGCAACTATAATCAGCAGAGTCAAAACAACATCTATAGAGTGGTACTCAATCCAGGACATTCTGAAAGACTGTGTCCGTAAATGAGGAGCTCCTCTATTCCTCATGACAAACTCAATCCAGAAGATGGCGCGATCAAGAGGTTTCATTGGCTGGTCGTGGTGCAGCTTGGACAGTTTCTGCATGTTCTCCCTGTAAGATGGGTTATACAGCACTTCCTCCAGTGCCTGTAGAAACATTGTCCTGTTCAACTCTGCAATATCCACAAGTTTAGCTGTGCCTCTAACTTTCATTCTCGAAAGATTGTCAGGTTGATCAAATATTATAGGTAGACCCAAAATGGGCACCCCATGATAGATGGCCTCTTGGATGCCATTAGTTCCTCCGTGTGTTATTAACATTTTAGTCTGAGGATGTCCAAGCAGGTCATTCTGAGGTAACCAGTCAACAAGTAATGTATTATCACCTATATTCACAGGTCGAGGTCCGGTGTGTCTCCAAATGATTTTTTGGGGCAATCTGGCAAAAGCGGCAGCAATTTCCTCTGTGATGTCTTGTGGGAGTTGGCTAAAAAGAGTCCCTAGAGACATGACAATGAGTCCATGATCTCCTGAGCTCTGCACAAACTCATCAAGATCATCTGGAAGCGGCTTGGCAGGTTTACACTGGAAGCCGCCCATATAGACAATATTGGGCATTGTGGGTCGTGGAAATTCAAACGTAAAGTCATTTCTCATGAGCCAGATGTCTGCATCCCGAAGTACGGATTTGTAATTAATTTCTGATCCAAAGTATTTATTGCAGAAGGAGTGGTAGTGTGAAGAGACAAATCTGGTTTTGTGATAAACAGAAAACATGTATGCCATTACGTTCTGTACACGCTGACCAAATGTCATCTTATCTGTCAGCTCTACTCCTGGTACAGGAACATATGATAGTGGTGAAGGAGCTATTTCATAATGTGCCTCTCCATGCATCGTCCAACGGACATTTAGCACAAGAGGGAGACCAAGACGGTGTGCCAGGAAAACTCCACCTCCAAAAGCCGGATCTGTCAGAACCAGGTCATATTTTGCAGTCTGTAGTGAAGCCATTAAGTCTTTATTTTCAAAGATTTTCCCCATTAAGACAAGTTGATTGCGATGCATCTCTTCAAATAGTGTTCCAACCTCTGAGGCCAGAGATAAGTGGGTCCAGAAGGACAGTTTCTCTCTTCTAATGACCAGGATATGTTTTGTAAATGCATCAAACAGTTCCTTTTCAATACCACCACTATTATAAACAGTGATGGAGTTGTAGAAGGGAGACTTCTCCTTGATATACCAGCTATTAGAGGCTCTTAGCACGGTCACATTGTGACCTCTTGTATGTAATTCTTCAATCAGGACCATCATATTCACCCAGTGACTTGCATCCAATGGAAACACCAACACTTTACCTCCAAACACTTGAGATAATATGCTCAAGAATGCTAACAAAGTGGCAGGAAGGTAATGCATCTTCTTTTTAAACTTTGATGAAAGAAAGTTGATTACAATACATTATAATTCAGTTTTTAACAAAACACGCCAACACTTAATAACTGTTTAAATAAATTAGGTAATCTGCTTTACTCACCACACAAAGTTTATTAGCTGAAAACTCAAGTATGTGACCGACCAGGTAAAATACTGACTGCATTCCTACTAAAATGGTGTGAAACAAGCCCAGCCCTGCCAATATGTGCAACACACTGTGAGCGTGCAAGGGCAAGTTGATACCAATGATTGTTCTGTGCGCACAAAACTTCTAAACTTGTAAATGCTATTGTTCTGAGAAGTGCGTAGATTTAGTTATGTCCTCTATATGCCCAAATAAAATAGTAAACAAGGAATTTTTTCCCCTAAATGTTAGTGTACTTGTTTACCAAGAAGACAACAGTGTCAATAATAATATGTTAGATGATATAAGATTCATTTGATATGTCAAGAATGTCATAAAAAAAAAATCCAAGTATCACTTGTGAACAATATTTTTATTGTATATAAAATATTGTCATTTCTTCTTTGAGGTGTGATGGACATGACATTGTGAACTTTCCGGAGAAATAGGACGAAAGCACACACTGTTGGACATAATTTATACACAAATTAACAAGTGAGAATAAGAAAAATGTGATTTTAATATCCACATGGGCCTAATGTGCCCATAGTTGTAGAGTCATTCATATATTTATTCTGATTGCGTCACAAATCACAAAATTCGACTTAAAACTGACTTATGTAATTTAATTTACGTGGTGTATGTCTTTCCAACGCTAGATGGCGATTAGGAGTAGCATAGGCATACTTTCTAATTTGAGTCCAGATATATGACAGGCTGCTCTTCAGAACTGTTCCTCATTTATTAATTTAAACATTGTAAATTCATTATTTAAAAAAGGCACTTAATTTCTTTTTCACTTAATTAAATTTAGGGCTATTCAAATGCAAATAGCAAATTTTCCTGATCTTTCTCGACCAACACGTGCTTCACTGCAGCGCGAGGCTGACTGGAAGAGCGCGAAATTTCTGAGCTGAGGTACTTTTTATTGCACGACAAAATTAGTTTTTAAAGTTATCAAGTTGTGAATAACATTAAGAATATTAGAAAATATTGAGGTAGGGGACGACTACAGCTTGTAACGTTTCTGGTTCCTTAGATGAATTACGAAAGTGACATTTTGGACTCAAAATAGTCTGTTAGCCTACTTAGAAACCTTACCCTTACCAAAAAGTAGTATACTTCAAGTTTATTTTATTAAGTATACTTAAGTAAATTTCAAGTATATTTTGACTTTTTGTAAGTATAAGTCAAGTATACTTAATTGTCATTATAAGTATATATCTTAGAAGTACATAAAGCCCATTTCTGAGAAGTACATAAAAAGTAAACTAAAAGTATACTTTCCTATTTTTTAGTTTAAAATAAGTATACTAATAGCACACTTGAATAAACTTCTTTTTCGTAAGGGTAGTCAGACTGGACACCATTGAACAATGAACTTACAATGAAACCCACTGTATAAAAATGCTAGATCATATAATTTTCATAACTTTAAAACCTGTTTATGTAGTTTTTGTCTACTGATTTTTTCCTTCTTCAGAAATATGTTTCATCAGCTGAACAATCGGTATGTTGTTAAACAACAGTACATGTACTTCTATCCCTCACAGACTTTTTCATTCCTGTCTAAATGTAAATATGGATTAAAGAGTACAATAAAACAAATAGAAAGACAACACTTCACACACATGTGCACGCACACACACACACACACACACACACACACACACACACACACACACACACACACACACACACACACTAATGTCTAATCCACCCTATTTGATTAATGTTTTTTTTAAATGGACAATGTTAAAAACTTTAATACTTTTTGTGTTTTCAGTTTATTACATTTCTTAGTGCATTAAGTTAACATTACCACCCAACAGTTAGTACTTTACAAATTAGACACTATAACCAAAGATTAATGCATATTTAGCTATATGTAGTCCATTTTCATAAAACAATAACATAATTGCAAAAAACCCAAAATATCAATAAAAAGAAACTTAATGAAAAAATGAACATATAATTATAATATACACTCAAGGAAATGCTGTTTATAAAACAAAAATCAACAATATCATGAAAAAAATATAGATCTGATTACTAATTTTTAGCTTTGTTTTTATAAAATCCCTTGTACCAAACCAGCTTAATGATAAAGGTAATGCTTACTGGCACTAACAATACAATTGCTAACAGGGACAAAATAACATCTATAGAGTGGTACTCAATCCAGGACATTCTGTAAGCCTGTGTTCGTAAGTGAGGAGCTCCTCTATTCCTCATGACAAACTCAATCCAGAAGACAGCGCGATCAAGAGGTTTCATTGGCTGGTCGTGGTGTAGCTTGGACAGTTTCTGCATGTTCTCCTTGTAAGATGGGTTATGCAAAACCTCCTTTATTGCCTCAAGAAACACAGTCCTGTCCAAAGTTGCAATATCTACTATTTTTGCAGTTCCTTTTGCTTGCATCCTGGAGAGATTGTCAGGTTGATCAAATGATATAGGAAGGCCCACAATAGGCACTCCATGGTAGATGGCTTCCTGAATTCCATTGGTGCCTCCATGTGCTACAAACAGTTTGGTCTGTGGATGTCCAAGCAAGTCATTCTGGGGGAGCCAGTCCACAATCAGAGTTTTGTTACCAAGACTGGCAGGCCGTGGACCTGTGTGTCTCCAAATAACCTTCTGAGGCAACTGAGCAAAAGCTGCAGCAATTTCATCATTGATTTCACTCAGAAGCTGACCAAAAACACTTCCTAAAGACATGATGATGACCCCATGCTCTCCAGAGCTGTGCACAAACTTCTCAAGGTCATCTGGAAGTGGCTTAGCTGGTTTGCACTGAAACCCGCCCATGTAGACAACATTTGGCATTGTGGGTCGTGGAAACTCAAAAGTGAAATCGTTTCTCATGAGCCAGATGTCTGCATCCTGGAGGAGGGAGAAGAAATCAACATTAGGCCCAAAATACTTCTGGGAGAACTCCTGGTAATGATAACCAAAGAATTTTGGATTTTGATAGGTAAAGATCAGATAAACCATTACATTCATGACTCTTTGACTGAATGTCATTTTGTCAGTTAGTTGTAATGCTGGAATAGGTATATATGAGAGAGGAGATGGAGCTACAACAAAGTGACCTTCTCCATACATGGTCCAACGAACATTTAGCACAAGAGGGAGGCCAAGACGGTGAGCCAGTAACACTCCACCTCCAAAAGCAGGATCCGTGAGAACAAGGTCATATTTACCATTCTCCAGTGAATTCATCAAGATCTCATTTTCGAATATCATGGCTGTCATATTGCATATTTGATGATGAACTTCTGAAAACCTGCTAAAAATCTCCTGAGCAATTTCTATTTCAGACCAAAATGATTTTCCATGTCTCTTGATTTGCAGTAATCGGGGAAGCAACATCATCCAAAAGTCACTGTCAAATTCACCAATGTCTACAGTAATGGAAGTGTAGAAAGGAGACTCCTCTTCAATATACCAGCTATTTGAGCCTCGGACCACAGTGATATTGTGACCTTTTGAATGTAGCTCCACAATAAGGACCTTCATATTGATCCAGTGACTTCCATCCGCAGGGACGACCAGAACTTTACCACAATAGGATCCTGATAGAGCAGATAACAGAACAAACAAACCGAGAAGGGTGGATTGATGCATCTTCATTGATTACCTTAAATGAAAAAGAATAATAGCTATATTAATGTCACATAATAAATGGTATTTTACAATGATAAAGAGAATCTGCATTACTGTCCGATTTGTACTACTTTATGGCCAAACTCTGCACAATTGGACATTTATTCAGGTATATTAAATAATCTTAATTTATTCCTTGGCATCAAGTAATGCATCTTCAATAATAAGGTTAGATGTTACATCTGCAAGTCACTGTAGTTTGCTACCACTGATAGATTTTACACAGTCTCACTATGTATAGAAGTCAAGGAGTGATAACATATCATGTACACATGACTGGATGGCTCTTTATTGTATTGTGTTCATAGAACTATGTCAGATAAGAGTTCAGCAATAGCTAATACAGAGAGGTCATTCACAATTCTGTTGACTCAATCATAACACAAAGATGAAATGAATTTAGAGGATTGATTTTAGCCCTTGTACTATCTGTGACTGATATTTGGCTGTAGCAAGTCCTAATACTATAGATTGTTGTACACTAAAAGGAAAGAATTTAAAATACTTTAAGATTCATGAAAGCACATGATGTCATGAAATAATCAAACAAAAGGAAACATTTTAAATGAACTGATATTTCCAGCTAGTACATTACTCATGTTTTACTTTCTTTCAGAATAAAACCACACAAACATATATAATTATATAACCAGTTACAAATGCAAATATCAAAAGTGTCACCATTAAACTCAAAACTCAAATTTTCACCATTAAAATACAATTGCTAACAGGGACAAAATAACATCTATAGAGTGGTACTCAATCCAGGACATTTCATAGGAGCTCCTCTATTCCTCATGACAAACTCAATCCAGAAGACGGCCCGATCAAGAGGTTTCATTGGCTGGATGTGGTGCAGTTTTGACAGATTCTGCATGTTCTCCTTGTAAGATGGGTTATGCAAAACCTCCTTTAATGCCTCTAGAAACACAGTCCTGTCCAAAGTTGCAATATCTACAATATTTGAGAGATTGTTAGGCTGATCAAACACTAAAGGTACACCCAAGATTGGCACCCCATGCTAGATGGCTTCCTGAACTCCATTGGTGCCTCTATGTGCTAAAAACAGTTTGCTCTGTGTTTGATTGCATGTCTGATTCCAGATGGAGTATTCTGACGACGACTTTCATACCTTTTATGGACCTTGACACTGTTAATTACTTGGCAGTCTAGGGACTATAACTATGGTTATAAAGTAAATTATATTTCGCAAAATGTAGTGATATAGAGAAATTCCACAGTTGTACAATTGGATTACCTCTGTCTTTTTGAGCATGTGCACAACAGTAAGGCCAATTGTAATATGATTAATGTTGGATGAGGCCAATCAATATTACATTAGAATCAGCAATCACATTATTTAGGTTTATTACTGCAACTTTGCCAAAATCAGACTGGTGCGAATTAGTTTTAAACCATGTAAATTACATTTTAATTATTAGTCTGACTAAGGGCCGACATTTAAACTGCATGTAAACACAATTAGTGACTCAACCATGAAAACAATAGTGAAGTTCATTAAGCAAGGGCAAACTTTTTTTATGCCTTGTATTGTCACTTTCAATTATTTTATTTTTTTTACTACCTAGGCTACCTAACATAAATGCAGTTCTAAATAGTCATTACGAATTTCAGTAAATTCCAGAGAATGAATTTGTCATGAAATATAACTTTATTTCACTAAAATGTGTTTCACAAATCCAGCAAGAACATTGTAACAATGAACTCAAAAATAGTTATTTCTATCATGCACATTTCACTTTCTTTTTGAATAAAACTCTAAAAAGATACCGAATCACATATATAAACAAAAAAGCAAAAATGCAAAGTGTCGCCACTATAGTCAAAACAACATCAATAGAGTGGTACTCAATCCAAGACATTCTGAAAGACTGTGTTCGCAAATGAGGAGCTCCTCTATTCCTCATGACAAACTCAATCCAGAAGACGGCACGATCAAGAGGTTTCATTGGCTGGTCGTGGTGCAGTTTTGACAGATTCTGCATGTTCTCCTTGTAAGATGGGTTATGCAGAACATCCTTTAATGCCTCTAGAAACACAGTCCTGTCCAAAGTTGCAATATCTAAAATTTTTGATGTTCCCTTTGCTTCCATTCTGAAGAGATTGTCAGGCTGATCAAACACTAAAGGTACACCCAAGATGGGCACCCCATGATAGATGGCTTCCTGAACTCCATTAGTTCCTCCATGTGCCACAAATACTTTAATCTGGGGATGTCCAAGCAGGTCATTCTGGGGAAGCCAGTCTACAAGTAAAGTGTTGTTACCAAGGGTCACAGGTCGGGGTCCTGTATATCTCCAAATCACTTTTTGAGGAAGCTGAGCAAAAGCTGCCGCTATGTCGTCAGTGACATCTTGTGGAAGCTGAGCAATAAGGGTGCCTAAAGACATGACGATGACTCCATGCTTCCCTGAGCTTTGCACAAACTCCTCAAGATCAGCTGGAAGTGGCTTGGCGGGTTTACACTGGAAGCCCCCCATATATACGATATTGGGCATTGTGGGTCGTGGAAACTCAAAGGTAAAGTCATTTCTCATGAGCCAGATATCTGCATCTTGGAAAAGGGAGAAATAATTAACGCTGGGGCCAAAATGTTTGAGACAGAAAGAAGTAAAGATGGGTTCAGCAACGACTGCAATCTGGAAACAGGAGAATAAGTAAGTCATAAAATTTTTGACACGTTGGAGAAATGACATCTTGTCTGTTAACTCTGCTCCTGGGACAGGAACATAAGACAGAGGGGAAGGAGCAATGGCGAAATGTCCCTCTCCATGTATGGTCCATCGAACGTTGAAAACCAGAGGAATATTAAACTTGTAAGCTAAGATTGCACCGCCTCCGGCTGCTGGATCTGCTAATACCACATCATACTTAACATCTTGGATTGATTTCATGATTTCTTTGTCCTCTAACATTCTCTCCATCATCTGCATCATATCTTCATGCATGCTTTTAAACTTCATGATTATTTCGTACTCCAGTTGAAGACGGCTCCAAATGGAATGCCCTTCTCTTCTAATCTTCAAGAGACGACCAATCAGTAAACCAAAAAACTTCTCATCAAATCCTCCTGCATTTGGAATGGTGATGGAATTGTAGAAGGGAGACTTCTCCTTGATATACCAACTGTTGGAGGCTCTAAGCACTGTCACATTGTGACCTCTGCTATGCAGTTCCTCAATCAGGACCTTCATGTTGACCCAATGACTTCCATCTAGAGGAAACACCAACACTTTACCGCCGTCTATTCCAGATAATACGCATAAAACCAACAACAAACCAAGAGGTGCTGAATGGTGCATCTTCGTACACAACCTTTAAAAACAAAAAAGAAATCAGTAAATGGATAACACCTTTTTTACATTGTGTGCTGAGTTGTGGATGAGCCTGGTGTGGCCGTGAATCTGGCTTTTAATGCATCGTGTTTTCTTGTGGAGCCTTTGAACTACTTCTAATAGTTGCAAGTAAGTCCCTCAGTTGTCCTCAGTGTGAAATAATGGATCTTAAAACAATACAATCATTGTTGGAAAGGGTTCAAATATGCAAAAGATGCTTGAAAACCAAAGAATTTGTGTGACCTGAAGGATTTTTCTGAAGAACAGCAGGCAGTTTAACTGTTGAGGACAAACAAGGACTGTATGTAAATGTCTTTTATGTGAAATATCTTATTCAGGTCAGGACTAAATAAAAAATAACATGCATTTTGTATGATCCCTCTTATTTTGGTAAAATAATTAACATTTTGCAGAAACTGCAAAGTGTATGTAAAATTTTGACTGCAATTGTTCCTTTATAAGCATTCATGTCATCAACCCTGTACCTTGTAAAAACCACTTAATTTATAACAACACAAATACAAAGCAGTCTAATGTACATGTGTGTGGCATAGGCCATATTTTCAGGAAAAAGTAAAAAGTTCTCACCTTGCAGATGAGTAGTATCTGAATCAGCTTTATATTTTTCTAGTAGTGTTACGTGCTGAGAGCTTCCTAAATACGTCAAAGTTAAGCAATACCTCACTACACATGCTGCAACATCTGTCAAAAAGCTCACAGTACATGCTAAAAAAATACCTTGCAACAATTACTAATTACCTCTCGAACAAAATTTTCATAAACAAAAAATAAAAATACAAGAAATGAAAACCTGGCACCTCGATACAAGAAATGAAAAATACTTTAATAATAAATAGATTACATAATGAATTAAGAATTGGTTTAACAAAGTAAAAACTGAATAATATAGAACCAATAAATAGATTACATAATGAATTAAGAAGAATGTAAATCTGAAATCAGATCTATGGATCGATTGCGAAAGAACTTCTACTTTGCCAAATCAAATCCTATTTTCATAGAATTATATTTTGATAATATTTCAAACCTCACCTAACAACCTGCAACTACTCCTCAAAATTTACCTCGGCAAAGTGTAGCATCCAAAACCTTCAACAGATTTATCGTGCAACGCTTTTAAAGTGCATTTAGGTGAAAGGTTCCTTTGAATGAGTGAGCAGAGCAAAAGCCTATCAGGTTCCTTTAGGCAGGCTAGTTAAATAATGCCACGATAATAGCAGTCAAAGATCTTTGGACCCTGTTTTGAAACTATGATATTTCTATAACCAGCCAAACATCATGAGGGAATTACAGGAATTTCTTATATTTGACTTTTAATGAAATTTTAAAAAGGGTGATTCTTCCATTTTGCACTACTCACGCTAGATGTCAACATGATATCTAAGATTAAATGTCTGGATTTGTAAAGACTGAAGATCATGCTACTCTCCCTCCATTAAGAGCATTCCAGGGGAGAAGTGAACTAAGCGGTTTATTGTTTGAGTCAGTTATGTAACAGGCAGAAAGAATGAAAGGAAATCTGAGCTAGGATTGATTCTTCTTGTTTAACACAATGCATAAGTAATTAACTCTGACAAAGATTTTTCTGAAGTGGTAGATCACCAGGGTTAAAAACTGACACTATACTACTAAACAGTTACTTAATGCCTGTCCAAATGTGGTTAAAAAGTTCATTAGTCTCTATAAAACTCAATAAAACCCCAACTTTCACAAGACAAATAGTGCATGTTCTGTTCTGCTTGTAAAAGGATATTGCATAACGTTAGTGTTATGCTTAAAATGTACATTGCCTTGAGTTAAAACATACGGAGCCCCGCACATGGCATGCAGGAAAAAATGGTTAAATCTTGTGCTAAATCAGGTGCATTTTTGGACAACTACCCAGCTCATGTAACTTTTATTTAATGCTCAGTTATACAGTAAATTAATTTTTTAGTCGTTGATTTGAGTACCAGTGTCAATGGTCCATAATGGCTTTAGCTTAAGCATCAGTTACAATTCCAGTGACTATAAGCAAACATTAATTATCAATTGTAATATAAAACAAAATGAAATAATAACGTTTGTATTGTATTGCAACTAGAGCATTCAAACCTTTGGTCTCATTGTTAATTGAAGAGAAAGAACCACAAACACACAAAATGGCAAACAGCTACCCCATGTGGTAAGGAAGAATTATAATTCAATTCATATAATCTTCCATTTTGACACTTTAACTATGACTAAAACTAGGGAAGTTGTAACCTGCAATTGCAATTTTAACTTCTTACATTTTAATTTATAGCTCAAAATACTACAAATATACCTGGCATCCTATGATTTAAAAACATGCCAACAGCAATAGTGACAAATAGATTTTCACTGTCAAAGGCTGGATAATACTTCTAGACATCAAGAGTGTTAAAATGATCAGTTACTAGTTGCAGGTAATTGTAATTCTTATAATCTCAAATATGTGCATAGATCAAATATCACAGCTGTATAACTTTTAGTAGAACTGAACTCTAACATTACCAAATCTTGTAGCTGTCAGGGATAATATGTTTTTGAACTTTTGACTCTGAATTAAACCCCCATTACTAAAATATACAGAATCAAGAAAAGCCTTAAAGGGATAGTTCACCCAAAAATGAAAGTTGTCAGTAATTACTCACCCTTGTGTCGTTCCAATCCCGTAAGACCTTCAATCATCTTCGGAACACAAATAAAAATATTTCTTATGAAAGAAGAGAGCTTTCTGACCCTGCATAGACAGCAACGTAAATACCATATTCAAGGCCCAGAAAGGTAGAAAGGACATCGATTAAATAGTCCATGTGACAGTGGTTCAACCTTAATTTTATTTAGTTATGAGAATACATTGTGCGCAAAAAAAAAAAAATTACTTTATTCAATAGTTCTTCTCCTCCGTGTCTGTCTTCGATGTGCATTCACGACAGTACCCAACCCATGCGTTTGGATTCCTCTGCTTGCAAACAAGGCGTAGCACATCCAGGTTCTACGTCAGATCGTCGGCTCCAGCATCAGCAGCACATGCTTGCGCTGTGTACTCTTGTGAACACGTATCGAAGACTGACACGGAAGAGAAGAAATTTAAGTAAATGCACCAATCAGATCACTCACAGATACCCCAACAAGGCTCCTCATAAAATTCTTTATTCATAAACTTGATGCAAGTTTACAAATATACTGTACATGGTCAAAATTCTCTTGTAATGGAAAAACCTTAAAAAAAAAAAAAAAAAGAAAAAAAAAAAAAACCCAGAAAGCATGCCACCAGTGTGAGCTTCAAAAAACCATTCCATGAGATGGCACCGGAGACGAGTTCTGTTATTGGTTATTGTGAGGTTCAAGTTCGGTGTGAAAAAAAAAAAAGTCATTACTGTTTAGACAAGGAAACAGAAGAAAGACTCATCAGTTACAGAAACCTTGGTCAATTCAGACAAGCCTAGGTCAAGAAATCTGAGAGAACTCCGATGTACTTCTGAGATGAAAACCTCTCTAAATGAACACCATTCTGAGGTCTGCTTTTTCAGATCTCACCAATGAAAACCCAAGACCAAGCACATCTCTGAAAAAAGACAGCAGAAATAACGTGCAAAGCAGATACTTGAGTTATTCAAGACATCCCTGCTGCAGTGGCTCTCTTGAATTACATTTACATGTGATTGGAGAAAAAGATTACATTTGCATCCATGTAAAAGATATACATATCCAAGAGCCTGCCTGTTATGGGACGAAGTTCAAACTCAGGACTGATCCAAGAGGCACAATCACAACATTCTGTGCAAATACTAAACCCAAATGTCCCAAAATATTTACAACTGAAAGCTGAAGTCAGAGGAATGAGAAACAACAACAAAAACATAAGTTACATTTGACTGAGCACTAAAAATCAGTAAACATAATGGAAATCTGATCACCATTGGCCTTTAACACTTCTTAAGATGGAACCAAACCCCATCATAAAATACTAAATAGCGACCACAGGAAGCTGTTAAAATCCTACTTTTCTTTGCTTTCAGGAACTAGAGAAGGTTCTTAAAGTAGATAGGTAGATCAAACGGAGCAAGAAAAAAAGGTTTCAAACAGAATGGCTTTTCCTGAGTTTTCAATGAAAATTGCGAGATGCCTTCACATGCTCACGAGTCTTCGACTGCCAGTTTTATAATACACTGCAAAACAAAGACCAAAAAAAAAAAAAAAAAAAAAACAGGGAGGTATGGTGTACTTTCACAAGTTCTTTTTCGCCATGAATGCTGAAGCATTGACCAGTCTTAAGACTTTATACTGGATGTTCAAATCCAAGAGGTAAAATAACGCCTTGAGTATTGCGAAAAATGTCCATCAGGCATGGAAAGAAACAGTGCTCTTGTAGTGTTGTGCTATGAGAAAAGTATTATTTGCGCTCTTCAATGCTCACAAAATGAACTGACAGCATGGACAAACAAACTCTAAGTTGAAGTACTGTTGATCATGAGAGGTCCATTAGTAATGTAAACCTCAAATGTCTCAATCTGTAACAGTTTTTTTTAATGGAGCAGAAATTATGAAAATGACAATTAAGTGTAGAAACAAAAACAACAAAAAAAAATGTTATGTTCATATCACTTATATAAATACAATTTTTAAGATATTACCCCCGTTATTTTGAAAAACATCAACCTTTTCCCCATTTCGAGTCCCAAGTCCGCATGTGAAAACAACTGTTAATTCCCCCACTTCACATAAACACCACATTTAAGACACCTCAAATCCATTTACAAGTATACAAGTGGAACTCTGTTCAACTATGGAGAGACAGCAAGTTCTGCTTCGCCTTTTCAAAGCCAAAGCTCGCATTTGTCCATTATTGGTCAGATCAGCCACATGCTAAAAGCAAGCTTGAGGAAACTGAGTGGAATTCATCCTTAGTTGGAAAAATGAGATCTGGAGCTAGAGTTGTACAAGCGCCCCTTCCTCTCCTCCTCGCTGTTATCGTTAACATTAGGGTTGCTTAGGAAGCTTACACGTATAATTGTGGCAAATAACGATTCTTTGACGACATCAGCATTAAATGTACCAGTACAGGTTAACTCAGAATGCATGAGGGGAAAAAAAAAAAAGTCTCTATAGATACAAGAGCAGTGGCACATTGTCTTCACATTGTCTCTAGTTGCATCCATATCCTGTTTTAAGTTCAGTAAACCACCATTTAAAGTCCATGGCCATAAGAATGTCCTTTAAAAGCAGACAGAGGATCAGATCCAGCATCTTCATTGAGCATCTCCATCTATGTAATAATCCTGAACAGAGCCATGCTCCAGTAAAAGTGAGGAGGAAGCAACAAAAAAGGAGGGGAAAAAAAAATTCTTCTTTCTCTGATCAGACCATTTTGAAACGGCATGTTGGATGCCTTGTTAGTACAGTAAGGCTGTGAACGTCCCATCGGTATAGAAGACAATAGATGAGAGAGAGAGAGAGAGAGAGCGAGAGAGAGAGAGAGAGAGAGAGAGAGAGAGAGAGAGAGAGAAAGGGAGCATGAGAAACAGACAGAAATCCAGACATCATGGGATCTGGTCAAAGTGTCCAGCCTTGCAGAAGATAAAGGATGATGTAAATTTCTGAGCATTCCAGACAGCAAGAGGAGAAACGTTTCCCCTGATGGCTTCCACTTACAGGAGGGGGCATCATACTCAAGCTGAAGAGGTGAAAACATTAGTAAAATAAAGCAAAGGTTTGACCAGATATCCCATGTTTGCAGTGTGCAAGCGGATCAATGATTTCCCTAGCCATCTTCTTTAGGAGGTGTGTACCAGCCTAGAGGAAAAACATCAGAAAAAAAACAAACATCTGAGAACAGTTCAAAGTGCATCAATTCTGCATCTTGTTTTACAGTTTCTCCACCTACCGTTCTTTTCATGAATCTGAACCAATGATTTATATGACTGTTGTGCTCTTGCAAGATTGTATTGATTCTGTAGAAAACACAAGGGAAATGGTCAACATTTCTGCAAGCAATTATTATTATTTGTTTTTGTTCATAAGGAGGCCGGACAAACCTTATTTGCTCCGAACTGCACTCTGGCTTTCCCTTTGACTAAGGTGGCGTTGATTTGCATGATGACTGACTCTATTGAGTAGGCACTGCTCCAGCCCTATGAGGTCAGATTTATTTCATTATTTCTGATTTATTTTATTTCAATGTGCAAACCTTACAGAATTCAAAGAGGATTCAAACCTGTTTTGTAAGTAGCTCCATACACAAGGCTCCTCCACCAAGAACATAGCTAGATGAGAGAAAAAAAAAAAAAAAAAAGAGATTTTATTTATATATATATATATATATAATATATATATATATATATATATATATCTATATATATATATATAAATAAACAAACTGTGTGGCAAATCTTCTGACGCTGCCAGAATTTTCTCGGAGGTAAAAATTTGATTGCAACAGTCATTAATCTGCTGTCAGTCAACATGGCAAACTGACGATCAAAGACTACAGATTGTAGTCTAGGACCAGAGGAATCTTTTAGGATTCGTGAAATTAGTCTCAGATGGCCAAAATCACAGAGTGTGTGTCCGGCTGAAGTCATATTATAAGCTAGGTTAATTCATGCAAAAAACTTTAAAGATGGCATTATACACAATACATCTCTTTATGTTATTCTCTGGGGAAAAAATATAATCTTCCATCAAATGTAGTAAAATCTTTACTTGTAGAATCTTTTACTAGCATAGAAAGGCTAGTCGGACTTATTTACTAGGAAAAAAGTTCTCATGCTCACCCTCCAGACAGGACAGGAGACACAACCCGTACAAAGGGAGGATCAAAAGGAAAGTTATCCTGCAATCAGCAAGCAAGAAAACAGAAATTCAGTTGCATAATCTCTCCTTTCAATCAAATGATCTTCAATCAGTGTTTTTGTACAAAGAAAAAAAAAACTAACTTTATAAGAGAAATTGAGCAGAATGTAGTCCATGCCTTCTTTTTCCTTCAATACCTGCAAGTCACTGTGTAACGGACTATCTGGGTCAACCCTTAAAAAACACGACAATGATTTTACACAGTAAAGACATCATCAGCCCACATGGTGTTTCATATGTTATGCAACCCATACTTACGTCCTTAACTTGACATGCCACTCATACAGGCTATCATTGACCAACTCCACTGAATAGATACCTGGAACAGACAGAACGGTAAACAAACTTATCAGACAGATCTGTAACAGTACTGAAACAAGACACAACTAATGGAAACTGAGAGATGTGTTACAAAACCATGACAGCAATTTTATGGTACAATTTAAAATTGTAATTTTAATTGAAAGCAACACTGTTTTTTTCCATGTTTAATACCGAAAAGCGATACTACACAAAATTTGGACAAAGGAACTGCCATAACAGTGAAGATACTTCCTTAGAAGGCAGCAGCCTATGTAGGCAGTAGGCAACTCATTAGGTTTGGAACAGACGTATGGAGATGTCAATGCTGTAATGCACAACTAAAATTACCTGTCTTATAACTCTGTGATCTATAGATCTCCCTGAGTTCCTTCATGAGGCGGTCAGAAGCCTGTACTGATCCGGACACCGCACCCTACGAGACCAACAAAGCAGCATTTAGGGAACATATACAGCACTGCAAGAAACAATCTTTCAAATTATTCTTCTGTGGATACATTACAGACCTTGCAAATAGAAAAAAGTTGACCCGACTTGCAATTAAAACATTTGAATTATTGCATTGTATTATGCATCATAAAGAGAGGATACTACTATAATGCATCAATAAAATCAATCAAAATCAAATGCTCCACCCAACCCCAAAATTGTATAAAAAGGTACCTTACCGAATGGACACTTACGTTCAAGTGGTCCTGCCTCTGGTTCTTGCGGATTTTCTCCAGAATGGCCAGATTCTCCTTCTCAATGCCATCATCCTCTGACTTTTTCCCATCAACTGGTTCCTCCTCTTTCATGTCATAGTGGTCTAGATCTTCAATATCCTGCTGCCACAGCAACAAACAAAAGAAAGTGTTAGGTATCAACTTGTCCTCGCCAAAACTGGAGTCATGAGGAACCCATCACATTCCCTGCAGCTTAATACCTCTGCCATTTCCTCTTCCTCCTCCTCTTCTGATGTCACTTCATCTGTTGTTCCATGCTGGGAAGAACAAGGACAAAAATTCTGCATCAGCTCACATGAAGGAGTGTAATTAGACTATGTAGGTCTGTGCTGATTTGGGCTACCTTCTTGTCTTGACTGATGGGTCCAGCAGGAAGAGGCTGATCCAGCATCTCCACATCAGGATGCTGGGGCAAGTTATAGAGTCGGCATAAATCACAGATCAGCCTTTTCAGCTGCTGTAGGAGCTGCATAAGAAGAAATTGTGCTAAGTAACTCTATTAGACAAAAGCGGGTAAAAAGCTGGCCAGTTAAGCATTATAAAAGAACTAATAGGGCTGCACAATTAATCGAAATTAAATCGCAAAAGCAATAAATCACGATTAGGCAGAAGCTGTGATTGTCATGTGTATCTTTCAGTGAAGCACGGTTCTGTGATCAGCAGTAAATCTTCATCCAAATGCCAGAGGGTGCTCTCACGCTGAAAATCCAAATATGCCCCGAAGAAGAAATCCAAAAAATGACTATAGCTGCAGCTGAATAAACAGAAGATTTAACTGCTTTCATTGAATCAACATGACTAATAAACACACGACTACAGCAATATATGGTTTTTCTGAGTTCTTATTATAATTTTCATCATAATAAAGTATATTTATAATGAAATACTAATCGACATAGCCTTTATCACTGCTTAGAATACAATGAAATATTGTGTGCCTTAATTATTCTGTTTAAAAGAAGGATTTATTTTAAACACTCGCCTGACATTATGAAGTGAATTTGGAGTTAAAACGTTATTAAATTCGGTATTTTCACGTTCTCTCAGATGGAGCAGCATTTACTACACAGAGCCGTAGTTCACTGAGAAGATATGCAAACATCTGCGATTATGAAGACGATTTTGCATAGCTTGTCAGAGAACTATGGTTCTGCGTAGTAAATGCTGCGCCACCTGAAAGCAGGTGGAGATTTACTGCTAATCACAGAACCAGCTTTACTGACTAAATGCACTTGACAATTGCAATTAATCTTGTGCGATTATGGTTTTGTACCATTTTCAATAAAAGTTTGACTATATGAATGTCACATGGTGTGCAAAGTTAAAAAAAAAAAAAAAAAAATTCCCCTTGCACCTGGTGTGCACATTAATAATCTCAAAATTATGATAATGAACATGCACAATATTGTTTTCGTGGGCACTTCAAAATTCCCTGGATAATTATTTATTACAAATTATTCTGTTTTTTTTAATACATTTTAAGAATACTTTTCCCATCAACTGGTTAAAATGATCTTCATCATCGAGAAGCCCGTGGTGGAACGAGTGAAGGAGACATGTAAACAAGCCCAACACAGATGAGATCTTAATGTAAAGTGTCACCTATTGTTCTTTTTAATTCTTTTGTATTTTAATCCGTTTGAAACCTTTGTTTACTTTATATTTTTGTGTATTGCTTTATTGTATTTAAATATTTAGATCTTGTTATACCAAAAAAAAAAAAAAAAAAAAAAAATCAAACCTGTTCTATGATGACAACTTTGTTGCATATTATTTCAATATCGTAATAATAATGAACTGTGATAAAAGCTTAAGCAATTATGGCAACATGAAAATTTGATACCATCACATGCCTGGAGTCTTAATTCAGAAATTAAAATGTTAATCAAAGAGGGGTTTTCAGATCACTGTGCATATGAATTGCAAGTTTGATGTATTTTTAGAATAAATTAACATATGGACAGAGATGTAACTGATGATTATTTCCCTCAATATTGTAATCACTCAATTAATAGATTTACAGTACCATACAAAAATTTTGGGTTGGTAAGATTTTTTTTTTTGGAAAGACATCTTGTGGTCACCAAGTCTGCTTTTATTTTATAAAAACAGTAATACTGTGAAATATTATAACAATTGAAAATAACTATTTTCTTTTTTAATATGTAATTTATTCCTGTGATGGAAAGCTGAATTTTCATCACCAATTACTCCAGACTTCAGTGTCACGTGATCCTTCAGAAATCATTATAATATGCTGATTTGATGCTCAGGAAACATTTCTTTTTATTTTAATCAATGATGAAAACCGTTGTGCTGCTTCAGATCAACAAAATTTAAATAGTATTTTTGAAACAATGTAAAAGACTTTACTGTAACTTGATCAATTTAAAGGGATAGTTCACCCAAAAATGAAAATTCTGTCATTAATTACTCACCCTCATGTCGTTCCAAACCAGTAAGACCTCCGTTCATCTTCGGAACACAAATTAAGATATTTTTGATGGAATCTAAGAGCTTTCTGACTCTGACCCTCTCTACAGACAGCAAGGGTACTACCACAATCAAGGTGCAGAAACATAGCAAGGACATTGGTAAAGTAATCCATATGACATCAGTGGTTCAACGGTAATTTTACGAAGCTACGAGAATACTTTTTGTGTGCAAAAGAAAAAAAAAAGCCACGCCGCAGCTGACACAGAACAGGTCAGTGGCGTTCAGTGGATATTCTCCAAAATGGTGCTAGGGTGACACAGAGGAGACGAATTGTTGAATAAAGTCGTTATTTTTGTTTTCTTTGCATACAAAAAGTATTCGCTTAGCTTGGTAAGATTACGGTTGAACCCCTGATGTCACATGGATTACTTTACTGATGTCCTTGCTATGTTTCTGGACCTTGATCATGGTAGCACCCTTGCAGTCTATAGAGAGGGTCAGAGAGCTCTCGGGATACATCAAAAATATCTTAATTTGTGTTCTGAAGATGACCGGAGCTCTTACTGGTTTGGAACGACATGAGGGTGAATAATTAATGACAGAATTTTCATTTTTGGGTGAACTAACCCTTTAATGCATCTTTGCTGAATACAAGTGATAACATTTAAAAAAAAAAAAAATTACCCCAAACTTATAAACTTTAGTGTACATTAAAATACTTATTTTGTGCATTATTTTGATGATCCCATCTCATTACAGTCTCAGAGAGAAGAAATACCTCCTTACCAAGGTATTGCCTTTTCTGACATCATCTAGTCGTTCGAGGACTTCAGTCAGACTTGGGTCATCTGAATCAACAAACCATATTGGTGGGGTTGAAGGGTAAGACTCCTACGAAAATATCAAGAGTTACAACATCAGCATCTTCAGAACTGTATCAAAACCCTTTGTCCTTTCACAAGGTTACTGAGAGGATCTGTTCAGCCACTTGCATGATAAGCAGCCACATTGCCAGCTGCCAAACCAATGAATCAAACTCTGCAGGTTCTCTTTCCTAATGAAAACCCAGAAATGACCACGGCAGATCTGTGCAGTGCTGTTTATTTCAGAGAAGTGTGTGTCTGAGCTGATAAGGTTCCATGTAAAATCATGTGAACATTATGTTCCCATCCACTTGTTAGAAATCTCCTCCCATCACTATGTCTCCCGTCGAGGGGAGAGCCAAAATGATGGCGGTGTGATTTGCTTCTGCTTGTCAGGACCACATACTGACCTTACAGCGACTCAAATATCAAGATCTAAGCTCAGCGAACTAACTGGCCTCAATAACAACAAAACAGCAGCCAGTTGCATTGCAGTGGCCTCGTCTTGCAGTGTGCTTTAAAAGACACTCTACGTCTTCTTGAAAATGTAGTACACTTAATATACACGCGCATTTTGTCCAATAAAAAGCTGTGAAAATGCAGGAATTGCTCAAATACTAAGTTTGAAAATCTGCTAATATTGCTAATACCACCTAACGTATAACACATTTCGATAGCAACTATAAATTACGCTAACAATTACTCTGTAACAAATCACGATAAATGTAACTAAACACACAGTTGTGTCGTTTTAAATCTAATAGCTACGCTTTTCCTAAGAGGCCTTGCGAAAATAAGAACTTAGGCAAACCAGCTAACGTTAAGTTAATCGTTGCTGAATTAGCTAGCCAACATTATAACTAGCTGTTTATGCCAATATTTTTTTATTGTTTTTTGTTACGCTATAAATATCCAAAATAGCATCTCAAAGTCGGCTTAGCAAGACCAAAAAAACATGTTTTGTCCAAAACGTCGTTTAGCTAGCTAAAGTATCCGCTTAGCAAAATTAGCACACAAGCTAATTATCTGCCAACTAACGTTAACTTAACTGCAAAATCCCACAAACGCGGAATAAAACAACCCTTACGTCACATGCTTTATTTAAATGTTTTATGTGACCAAGCAAACCTGAACACTATCTGGCGAGTTTGTATAGCTAATAAAGTTAAAGCGAGAGCCAACGCAGTTAACTTTGTTAGCTAATCAACTAACGTTAACGTTAGCAGGCTAAATGTAGCTCGTGCTAGCAGTGCATACTTCTTTTGCCGTGATTTTGACACCTATTTGAGGATATAATCGATTCTGATCGGCCTAAATGGTTTATTCGGAATATGACGGCTTTATGCGAGTCAGAACGGGTGGTGTTATTTCACTCGGCCTGATTTTGTTCGCCTGTAAGACAGACACGGCTGATGAATCTTACCGTGATGTTGCAGTGAATAATCAGCAGCTTTTCTCCCGTCACATTGAACTGGCAGCTCAGTTCGTCGGGCTTCCAGTCGATTATTCTGAAGCGCTCATGGTTAGGGTCAAAAATTGACTCCAGGAACTTTAATTCGGCCTTCAGCCCCGACACCGACATCTTCCACTCATCTCTTTAGCAGCCAGGCCGCGGGGGGAAGGGACTCACGGACTACTGCGAGCGCGCAGCTGATCCCAGCAAGAGACTGTGTGTGTGCGCGCGCAGCGGAGGCTGGAGGACAGAAACAACAAAGAGGAGGTGGAGAGAGGAGCACTGGAAGCAGGGGAGAGACGACAAAACAACGCCCGCCAAAAAATAATGTGCGAGGGGCCAGACAGAGAGTGTAAGGGGTGATCAGTGTCTACATGGGATGCTGTTTGTTTTGTTTTGTTTGAGGCATCTTTCTTCTGGTATTATTATTAATAATAAGAAGAATAAATGTAAAACAATATTATAATTATCCTTACTATTTATTATTTACAGCATGGTCGATTAAATCATTTGAGCAGGAACCAACAGTATTTCATATGATTGAAAAAAAGATTTTAAAGAATGTTATAGTAATACAATAAAAATCTATATGGCAATTACGAAAGTCGACAAGTAATTTGAACCGACACTATCTCATATAATCACCCCTGGCACTGTCTAGCATATAACATAATACAAAAATTAATAAGTGTTCTAAGTAATAATTACGTTTTATAATAATGGATAAAAAATAAAAAATAAATGATTATTATTATTATTATAAATTAAAAATGTATATTATAATTATTAATAATATTTATTTTTTATTTTTTTTTTGGGTTGGTCGACAACAAATAATTTGAGTAGGATATAGTCATTCCCTTGCACTACCATATAGCATATACATTTTTTTTTATTTAATATTACATATTTAAGATTTTTTCTATTATTATTATTATTATTATTATTATTAAAGTGTTTCTTGTCGGTACATAGACTGACTTGTTGGTTTTTGGAACTTGACACTGTCTCCAGATCCATGTTGCTTTTGTTTTGTGCTTTTTGGCAATATGCAACGTTTCACACAAGAAAGTGACAAAGACCTGTGAGAGCAAAAAAACAAAACAAACAAAAACTATAATTATGTAACTGTGTAACTGGTATTTTTGTTGGAAATCTACATTTCAATTCACTGTTGTATCCGTAAGGCCTGTCTGCTGTTGCTATTTGTCTCCATCTAGCGGCAAATATAGTTTCTACGGAACTGTACAGTCATGCAGTTTCAACTGAAACTTTATTTTAAGCGCCCTAGAGTTATGAGCTAAATGCCAAAGAGGGCGCTGTTAGGGACATTTAGGCGGTTGGGGGGCGTTAAGTGCTTTGATTTTCTTGAACTGACGTGATGAGTATAACGTTAGGTGTCAGAGAGAGAGAGAGAGAGAGAGAGAGAGAGAGAGAGATATTAATAATATAATAATAATATTCAGTATTGTACACATCTAAAATGATTTGGCAATACTGTAACACAAATGTCATCCCAATAAAGCAACTTGAACTAGAGAGAGAGAGAGAGAGAGAGAGAGAGAGAGAGAGAGAGAGAGAGAGAGATGAGCTTTGGAAGCTGCATCTGGGGTTTAGTGGGCGGGAGCAATTTCCCTCTATATGTCAATTACCATTTGATATTCAAAGTGCTACATACTGTGGCAGCAAGTCATTCACAGCAACAAAGCAAGTTTGTACAGGAACATCAGCGCGTGTCAAAACTGACCGAGCATGAAAGATCTTCAGCTTCTTCTTCTGCTTCTCATCCTCCAGAACCACAAGGTCCATATGGACAGCACTGGGAGGAACCAGGACTGTGCTTGGAGTTGTTCTGAGGTTAGTCAGTTAGATTTTTATTTAGTCTAAAAATAAATACAATCTGTTGTTTAGAATGTTTTTTAAATGATTGTTTTGTAAATGATTAATTTAGTAAGGTCTCTCTCTCTCTCTCTCTCTCTCTCTCTTAAAACTTGATATTACCATTAGTTTAACAATAATATACTGGAATTAAATCTAGCTTGCCAGGTGGGAGACATTTAATTTGTATATAGTTAAATTAAATTGAATGAAATTTGCCAAATGACAATTGCATTTATTAATAATTAACTTTATTAAGGCAGTGTTTATTTATATGAGCTATTTCTGTGTTATGCCAGAACAGTAACTAGTGACAGGCTGAGTGGGTGTAAATTATTAGTCATAAAAATATGATATCATTTGTAACAATCAAACCCAGCGAGTTATAAGATATGTTAAAAAAGCATTTGTCTCAGTCTTACAGAAGCAGACATACACAAATAACCCACTCTCACTCATCTCGGTCATCAGACATAGGCAAAGTTAATCTTTGTGTATTCTGTTGATTATTGTTATTAGATATGAGGATACACTAAACTTACATCATATGCCTGCCAGCCTTGTTATATTTGCTCCAACCAGGAACTTCCTAAGGCATGAGTGGGAAACCCCTTGTTTTACTACCCGTACAGTACAGTCACATTTCCCGTTAAATGATAATGCAGTTCTGGGCCGTATATAAATAGAATAGTAATTCACACTATCAAGATTCGGCATAGTGCTTAAAATAATATTCATTTTGATCTCTACATACAGGGTCTGCAGTGTAAACCCAGAGCTTACTGTAAGTATCATCTATCTGTCTATCTATCTATCTATCTATCTATCTATCTATCTATCTATCTATCTATCTATCTATCTATCTATCTATCTATCTATCTACCTATCTATCTATCTATCTATCTGTCTATCTGTCTTTCTGTCTGTCTGTCTGTCTGTCTGCCTGTCTGCCTGTCTATATATGCAGTAATCTATGATCCTAACATATTTTATATCTTATAGCTCCACTGTCAGCATTTCACTGCAGGAATCAGGCTGTTAGCAGCGCCGTGTTCAATAATGTGATGTTGTCTAATGTGTTAGCGTGTGAGGGGAGGAAATGTTCACTCCAGCTCAAAATCGCAGCATCAGTGAATGTTACTGGTGTGTATTATTCTGGTCACATTCTATGAATGAAAAGATTTTAATGTGATATGTTTTAAATGTTATACATTTATACAAACTACAAATAACTATAATAAGTGGTTCCATATTTCTGCAAAAATACCTCATTTTGGATGATATTTGTATATTTTACAAATTGTTAAATGTTTGCATTGTGACAACTTACCCCACTATGTTTTAATGTGTGTTTAGTGAACTGTTTTTTTTTTTTTTGTCTGGTGCAGTAATCCTGAAAAACCTCAACAACCTCTGTTAGAATGTTTTGTAATCACATTGGTAGAACTACTGAGTCATTCCTACATCACTGCATCTTTCACAACAATAAGTTATTAATTAAATACTCTATAATCTTAAAGGTCTAACATTAACTAAACACAATATGCCTTAATAATTACTAATGATGTCACCTCTTTGCACCAACCATAAAATTGATGTTTTTTTGCCATAAAATAGATGTATTTTTTTTTTTTTTTTTTTGGTTCTTCTAAAGTTTTGACTGTTTTTCCAGGTGATATTCGTGGAGTTTCAGTGTGTGCCGACTCTGCAGGGATGATAGGACATTGCCAGATTTATACCTTTGGCAATGTTGGCAAAGGAAAAGCCACAGGAAAACAGGTACAGTATGAACATATGATGCTTACCTGATGGTTACACTATGCAAATAGATTTCTAACATTACAACTAAGAATTGTATCAATGACAAATCATTGTACCACCAAAACTATAATCTTCCTTCCTTGCATGGTTGTCAGATGTTGTATTCTCGTTTCTGCTTCTAGGTTGATGTGCAGTTTAAGTGTGTTCCTGTTAGACCTGGACAGCTTGTTTTTGTGACTCTCAAAACGATTCCCAACTACTGTAAGGCTATGTGGACACAAAGACACCTTGTTCCTGGTATCAGTGTTGTGTTGTCAGCAGTCTATAAATAGTCTGAGTTTATATACAATGTAGTACCAAATGACATGAGTAACATTTACATTTAATGCCCTTTTCCTTTTTGAATGCCAGAATGCAGTCACGAAGGTATCAAAGATGAAATTACAGAGTGCATCAGTAAGTTTCATTATCATGATGTCACTACATTGATAGACAAGACAGACAGACAGACAGACAGACAGACAGACAAATTGATAGATAGATAGATAGATAGATAGATAGATAGACAGACAGACAGACTGATGAACAGACATAGAAAGATAGACATAGACAGACAGACACACACACACACACACACACACACACACAAATACATATGTTAGTATGTAAATCTGTAACTTTATTGTCGTTTTGTTGTAGCTGGGAAGCTGGCGTACGCTGTAGATAAAGCCAGGAATATGTTAACAGTGAAAGTTACTGATGCTCCTGAGAACACAGATTACAACCTCAGGCTCTGCCATAAACGCAATGTCATCTGTACTGGGGAAGGGGCGCAGAGAACGGTAAGAACGGCAAGCACATTTCCTTTGCATTTCCTAGAAGACTTTGCATCATTTTATTTTACCCTTGTGTTTTGCATGTGTTTCAGATAAAACCACAATACCTAGAGAGTAGCATAACACTTCATTATTCCAAACCATTGCCCTGTTTGTGCATTGAGGTATGAAAGCTTTATTTTACGGAAAATTGGGTTTTGAACATGAATCTGACAGTTAAAGGAACTGTTGATTTCCACTGTCTTTTATTTCAGGGTTGGCCTGCTAGAGTAGATGCACGGAGAGTTCAAGTGTGTCCATTTAAAAACAGTGAGTAAAAGTTTTGTTAAAAACAAAAGTCTTAGATGTTTTCAGGTTCTCGATTTTCACTGTCAGAATGCTTTGTGAGGTAAGCTAAAGTTTTAAAACAAGTGCCAATTACTAAGTTAATCTTGAGACCCACATCAAAACCGCTTTTTTCCCAACAGCTGAATTGATAAACAAAAAAACTTTTTTGCATTGGTTTGCTTATTTGCATATGCTTATATTGAATGAGATTTTTTGTACTAGTTAGCACTTGTCGGGTTTGTAAAGGGAGTACCTATTTCCTGTTGCATAGCGTTCCAAATTACTTGCTTGCCAGTGGTCTCGTATGTGAAGCTAAAGCACTTAAATCAATAATTCACCATCACATAAGTCTCAATGTCGTTTCAGACCTGCAGCAGTTTTTTTATTTTTTGGAACACAAAAGAAGATATTTTGAAGCATGTTTAAATGGTTTTGTCCTTACATTTTCATTTTTTGATCGAACTTTCCCTTAAAATAACCATGGATAAATCATGAATATTATAAATGGGAATTTAAAAAACATATATTATAAATGGACATTTTAAAGCTCAAATTTTACTTTAAAATACCCACACTGTCCTCTGTTAAAGATTTAGAAGAACTGTGGTCTGGGATAACCTATGACCTCAATAAGGAAGAGCTGATATGGGAGCCACTGTGTCCTGTCAAAGTGTCAGTTTCTCTGTGCCATGCCGATGGAGGGAAAAGCTGCCAAGACCTTGGAAATGTTTTTCATTCGGAGGGGCAAAAAGTATGTTCAGTTGTTCCTTTTTATTACATGTGCAGTAATAGCTGCTGATCATTAGGAACCCTTACATCTTTTTTTACTGTTTTGACCTCAGGCGATATTCTCCTCCGTGGATCCACACCCAATGCTTTGCACGAAGGTTGAATGTTTTTTATTGCATATTTCAATTACAATTTTGCTATTATTTACTTACCCTCATGAGGTTCCAAACCATGAATTATTCTTCTAAAGAACACAAAAGGAGAGATGTAGTAAAATTTCCTAGCTGCTGTATTCCATACAATGAAAGTGGATGGGGACTGGAACTGTCACATTACAAAAATGATAAAAAGAACTATAGAAGTAGTCCATATGACACATGCACTATATCCATATTGTTCTTGAGTTATATTTACCATACAAACAAAACAAAAACTATCAAATGACTTCTGATGACTTGGAATTTACCAGTTGTTTCGATATGAAGACAGAATTTTAAATTTTGGGTGAATTGTTCTGTTAAATGAATGATGTCATTGACAGAAAATAACTTTTTGGGTTGGTTTGGAATTCATTGTAATGACAATTTCTTTATTGTAGTTTACCACTGAAGTGGGGACATGGATAAAGTGTCCTTTTGCCAAAGGAAATTTCTCAGGTATATCAGCACAATACCTTTCACAGATGTTTATGTTACACACTGTATGAATCTAAATATCCTTTTATCTGACAGTCTGGACAGCAAAGGTTACATCCAAAGATGGTCAGCAGTGGGCAGAGATTTCAACATGGGTCAAAGCCAGCTTCTCCATTTCTGTCTGTGAGATGAATCCCTCCCCTCAGTGTAAACAAATCGAGGGAAACAAATTCCAAAGCTTTTCAGTGGTAAGCAGGATAAACTGCCTGTAGGATCAGTTATAATAACTTCAAAGCAAATGTACATGATGTCATATGGATGTTTTTTTTTTT
Organism: Cyprinus carpio; assembly: GCF_018340385.1. Taxonomy (NCBI): domain Eukaryota; kingdom Metazoa; phylum Chordata; class Actinopteri; order Cypriniformes; family Cyprinidae; genus Cyprinus; species Cyprinus carpio. The sequence goes on along the minus strand of NC_056596.1, from coordinate 11,263,246 downwards.
ATGGTTTTCTCTGTACACCCCTATTCATCTTAGTAAACCATGCCTTGAGGCCTCCACTGAAGGCAACTGTCTTGTCAAAGTAAATTTTTTCAACTGGTTCATGCCCGATGATCTGCGAAAGGAAAGGGTCTGTTCTAAGGAAAACTCAAAACACTGAAGCAGTCTTGTTTAAGCTCATTTGATGTCATGCCAGGTCTTATTTGTTTTCTAGGACAAAATGAAGCACACAGATTTCAACTTGTCTAAAAGTGCATGCGAAGTGTGTGTCTGCATCAAGGTATGGCAGCAAAGGAGAGTGACAGTAACAGTGCTGTCTAATCTTGTTGGATTTTCTCAGTGGTAAATATTGATGTGGATGGTCTTGTGTTTTCATGTTTGTAGGTCCAGAGGGTAGATGTACGCTTTTCAGTCCCTGTACTTCAGTGCGACTTGCAGTGTTGTAAGTACATATGTAAAGGTGATAAGATTGCTGCAGAGGCTACTTTTGAAATTGTAGCTTGTTAACCGACAAGCAAACTGGGCATTCCTGTTCCAACTGGTTTGATTTTTTTGAGAAATGAAAGGGATTTCTGTATATATCTTATTCATTCAATAGCAATCAGAGTTCCACACATTACATAGTGCAATATATAATAAAACGTAGCTGAATATTTTTGTCTGTGGTTGACTGTTCAATGTCGCTTTTGTGATTGGCCATAATACCTGCAGACTGCAGCCAATGGAAACTTTTCATTATTTGCGTGTTCTAGTCCTCACAGGACAGATTGTGAAAGTAGACTGCTTAAGGTAAATTATCTGGGATAAACCGTGATTTTTGCAGGAAATCTGAACATCTTATTTTATCAGATGCGATAACAGAAAGTTTGATATGGGTGAAGCTGTGTTAGTGTATCTCAAATGATCTAGATTTTAATGTAAATTCAGTCTTAAAATAATTTCTTCTAGCCCGAAAAGATCTTATGAGACACATATTGAGTGAAAACAGTATCACAATCTACCACACTTCTAGAGGGTGCACCCTCAGCTTAAACTAATTATAGCATATTGGTGAAACAGAATTTACAAATGCGCTCTGCATCATGGGCTTCTATTTACAACATGTTTATGCAGCAATGAGCAACGTAGCCAATCACAGACATAACTGTTGACTTCTTGAACACAGTGGCTAATCAGTTTAATATTCATCATTTCAAAGCTTTATATTTAAAACATGAATCTCATAGCATTATTGTGCATTCATGCCACTTGTGAGCCTTGTTAAACAGCCTGTAAATAAACCTAAATGCCACTTTTGCGTTCTTCTGTGACACCTCTGAAGTGCAAGGATTAAATTTGTTGATACTGCTTTCATTTGATTGGTTACAAATTTTTCCTGATTGTGTCTTATTATTGAATGTCTTGTTTTAATAAAAACAATGAAAACGTTTATAAATATAGCTCTATAAGCTAGAGTCCCCCCAATGAATTTTGGCCATTTCCACCACTGCCCATAATTTCAAGTAGTTCAGCTAATCTACAGGTAAACTTTTAAAAACAGCTTCGTAATAAGCTACTAGTTACATCATGGGCAAAGTAAACTAGTGTCACGCTTATGAAAAGTTAGTATGTAAGTGTCGTCACATGCAATACAGCTACAGCTACTAATACTTTCAAGTTCAACTATAGTTATGCTAATATGCATCAACTATAAGCTATTAAAAAGTGGGCACAATACATTGAAAAATATAACAATGTTTGTAGTCTAGCTACTTGTAACAAAGTCCACTGCAGGCAAGCATACTGAACCCATGTGCCGCTTTTGTTTACAAGACTTAAACTATATAAATATAAATGAAGACCTGACTTGATACCAAACCATGAAATAAACTTGAAAATGAACACAGGCAAAGACTTACCAAGCAGCAGTTACACAACACAAAGCTAGATGAGACACAATAGGTGTGTTTGACATGAAGTGGTGCTGCGCAGACCAAACGGCTTATGACCTCAAAGTACCACAAGCGCAATTGGAGAGCAGACACCTCTTTAAGCTTTTGAATTGCTCTCGTGGTACTTTGATGTCAAACGCTGATTGGTCTGCACAGTGCTGCTTCAAGTTGAACACATCTAATGGCAAATGTGGTTACATGACATAATCCAACCACCGAACACATGACACATACAACAAAGGAACCAATGGGAACAAAACACATGAACAAAAGAACCACATGGCAGGATCAAGGGAAACACATGACATGACAAACCAGAAAACTAGACTAAAAGCGTGAATACAAAGTAAAAGACATGAAAACATGAACATAAACTAAAACCCAAAACCAACCATGACATATCCCCCACCTCTAAGGGCAGCTCCCGACGCCCTAATAAACCACCCAAAACCAACAAAGAGTCTGGTGGTGGTGGTGGAGGACTGGATGTTGTTGAGGGGGCGGAGTGGAGAGGCAGCCCCATGCAGGAGAACTGGACCCAGATCATGGCATGGTGGCGGTCCTGGACCGAGGAGCACTGACCGAGGCCATGGATCATGGAGCAGAGGGAAAGACTTGGTGAATGGTGGACTTGGCCCATGGAGCACAGGTGGGCCTGGACCATGAAGCAATTGCTTGGTGCAGTGGTTGACCTGGGGCAAGACATGGGCAGTGGAGCCATGGTGGACCTGGCCCATGGAGCAGAGACGGGCCTGAACCGTGTAGCAGTGGTGGGCCCAAACCATGGAGCAATGGAGGACCTAAAATTAGGAGAACAACCACGAAACAAAAGACAACCATCTCACAGCCAAAGAAGCAAGCCTCATACCAGAACAGAAGAAAACCAGGGCAGAGCCGAAGACCACCAAGACAGAGCAGGTGGGACCGAGGAGAGCAGAAGACCACCGCAGGTCAGGAGCCTGCAGAGCAGAAGACCACCGCAGGTCAGGAGTAGGGACCACCGCAGGGGAGGTGGCTAAGAGACCAGGGACATGGCCAGACCACCTGGCTGTGACAGAACAGGCAGAATAACTATGAACAGTCTCATTATAATTAACATTACAATAATAGAAATATTAACCAACAACCTTAGTAGGATAGTTTACACAATACAATCTATTAAGGATATTGATTTTGGGATAAGTTGTAACATTGTTTTTATTTTTGTACTACAATTTTTTTTCTTATTCAATATTTTGGCTCCCTTCCCTCCTCGGATGAAACGCCTCTGGTATGTAGAGATGTGTCAACAATACAATGCGATGAAAATTTAGCAATGTATTTTGTAGGTTTTTACTGTAAAGGCTACACTATTTTGAAAACAGTGAAACTGCCTGCAGCTGAGTTAGTAGCAGCAGAAAACCACTGCAACCAGGTCAGTAATGGCTAATGGCCATGGCGCTTTGGCAGTACACAGGGAAGGAGACCAGAGGCCGTTTTGTTTGAATGGATGTCAATAGATGAGAGACTAGTTTAACCATGGTATTTGTAGTAAAACTGAATTAGGCCAGGTTATACACTATGAACAAAACCCAGTCATCTCATTGGCAGGGTAACATGACAGGCAACAATAGATTGTGATCATCCACCGTGGTAGCTTCTTAATGTCAACACCATTGAACAGCTAAACTAGCATTATGCAGTGTAGCCGTTAGTAGCATGACTTTTAAAATAATTTAAAAACAGTTTGTAATCTTGAGCTACTCACAGTTTTGTGTAGCTTTTATTAAAAAGCTGATAGGTTTAGTAGGATTAGTTTATCTGTTATACAATCTATGCATACTTTCAAGCAGATATTGATTTTTAAAATTATTTACATAGCACACAACACAATAAGGTGGGATAAATCCTTGCAGTGTAGTGTTTTGTACTGGAAAATCTATACTATTTTGAAAACATCTAAAGTAATGTCAAGCTAATAAAAATGTACTTGGTAATGTCACTTGTGAGGAGTTTACATTATTAGGAAGATTTTACTGGCTAGAGGGAAAAAACAAGACATTTCTCATTATTCTGACAGTGATCCTGGCGGCTGTCTTGTTTGGTAGAATGACAATAAAAGGTAAGCCGACATTGGTTTGACACACCTGTTGCCACTGGCTAGAGGGAAAAGGCAAGATTGTTATTGGTGATAATAGTACACATTGTGCTTGAGATTAAAGAGTCTATGACAAAAATGTATATATAATTTTCAAAACAGTAGTCCCTGATTTAACAACACCTTTCCACTGAAAATAAAAGTTATAATTAAAAGCAAATTATAGATGTAAGTCTTATGAACAGTAGGCTTCAACACAAATCAAATAGTAGACATACCAGTTCCAAACCTGCATATAAGCTTTAGAAATGAATCGGGTGTGGACATGTTGTGAAAAAAGATGAAAATCTCTGAGATACCAGTTGTTAGACTCCAGTTGCTACTGTCAGTTTTTCCTGGAAAGATCTGGTGGTTTGTTTTGATTTTGATTTGTTTCTTGTTTCATAGATTGGGACAAAAAGAGAACACCATAGACAAAACTCAGATGTCTGAGGATGGTATGTAAACCAAGAAGATATAATAGACATATAATGGAGTCCTCAGCATTCTAGTTCTTTTCTATTTATGATTACAATCACTGGTGCACATGACGTGATCAGACATGAGCCCCCAACACACACATGCACGATATTTACTGTACATGTAGTATGAATTCCTTTTACTTTAGATACAGTTTGATTACTTTTATAGCTAACAAAGGTCTCAAGTTCAATTTACAAATGAATATACTTACAATTTCAAAGTAAAATTGCAAATGCATATTAGTTTATAAATATTAAAAGTCAGGTATTTTATTCTGTGATTTTGTTTAACTTGACCTATACTGCACAGTGCTATTATAATCCACCTTTTAGCTATTATTAGTGGTGCTTTTTAAATATGCTGCTCATGTCTAAAATTGTGAGGCTTGTTGAGTTGAAGTGTGCTATTACCTTTCTAAACAATCAGATTTATTTTTTGACCTTGAGCATAAAAACCCCATAGTTATTGTATGAGAGACTTGGGCTAGTATGTAACCACCTAGCAACCATCCTAGCAACGAACACCATAACAACATGCTTAAACTAACCCAGAAGAGGCTTGTTTTTGTATTACCTATATACTATTGTAGTATTTATTAATATTTTGAATGATCTTTTATTTGTATATTTTCACTTTTAAATGTTTTTTAGTTTACATTTTACTTATTTATTTTATTTTCCTTTTTTACTTTTGCAACCGCATAACAACATGCTTAAAACTTAGAACACTTTAGCAACCTATAACAATGACCTGGCAACCACCCAAAACATGAATGGGCAAGTTTTGAATGGGCAAACATGACACACTTTCATTAGAAAATATAATACAGGTGCTGGTCATATAATTAGAATATCATCAAAAAGTTGATTTATTTCACTAATTCCATTCGTAAAGTGAAACTTGTATATTATATTCATTCATTACACACAGACTGATATATTTCAAATGTTTATTTCTTTTAATTTTGATGATTATAACTGACAACAAAGAAAATTCCCAAATTCAGTATCTCAGAAAATTAGAATATTACTTAAGACCAATACAAAGAAAGGATTTTTAGAAATCTTGGCCAACTGAAAAGTATGAACATGAAAAGTATGAGCATGTACAGCACTCAATACTTAGTCGGGGCTCCTTTTGCCTGAATTACTGCAGCAATGCGGCGTGGCATGGAATTGATCAGTCTGTGGCACTGCTCAGGTGTTATGAGAGTCCAGGTTGCTCTGATAGTGCCCTTTTGCATTCTTGGGTCTGGCATATCGCATCTTCCTCTTCACAATGCCCCATAGATTTTCTATGGGGTTAAGGTCAGGCGAGTTTGCTGGCCAATTAAGAACAGGGATACCATGCTTAAAAAACCAGGTACTGGTAGCTTTGGCACTGTGTGCAGGTGCCAAGTCCTGTTGGAAAATGAAATCTGCATCTCCATAAAGTTGGTCAGCAGCAGGAAGCATGGAGTGCTCTAAAACTTCCTGGTATACAGCTGTGTTGACCTTGGACCTCAGAAAACATAGTGGACCAACACCAACAGATGACATGGCACCCCAAACCACCACTGACTGTGGAAACTTTACACTGGACCTCAAGCAATGTGTGCCTCTCCTCTCTTCCTCCAGACTCTGGGACCCTGATTTCCAAAGGAAATGCAAAATTTACTTTCATCAGAGAACATAACTTTGGACCACTCAGCAGCAGTCCAGTCCTTTTTGTCTTTAGACGCTTCTGACGCTGTCTGTTGTTCAAGAGTGGCTTGACACAAGGAATGCGGCAGCTGAAACCCATGTCTTGCATACGTCTGTGTGTAGTGGTTCTTGAAGCACTGACTCCAGCTGCAGTCCACTCTTTGTGAATCTCCCCCACATTTTTGAATGGGTTTTGTTTCACAATCCTCTCCTGGGTGCGGTTATCCCTATTGCTTGGACAATTTTTTTTCTACCACATCTTTTCCTTCCCTTCGCCTCTCTATTAATGTGCTTGGACGCAGAGCTCTGTGAACAGCCAGCCTCTTTTGCAATGACCTTTTGTGTCTTGCCCTCCTTCTGCAAGGTGTCAATGGTCATCTTTTGGACAACTGTCAAGTCAGCAGTCTTCCCCATGATTGTGTAGCCTACAGAACTAAACTAAGAGACCATTTAAAGGCCTTTGCAGGTGTTTTGAGTTAATTAGCTGATTAGAGTGTGGCACCAGGTGTCTTCAATATTGAACCTTTTTCACAATATTCTAATTTTTCTGAGATACTGAATTTGGGATTTTCCTTAGTTGTCAGTTATAATCATCAAAATTAAAAGAAATAAACATGAAATATATCAGAAATATAATATACAAGTTTCACTTTTTGAATAGAATTAGTGAAATAAATTAACTTTTTGATGATATTCTAATTATATGACCAGCACCTGTAGATCTAGGCATAGATATAACATGTATAGATATGAATGAGTTTTTTGTGGTTATTTTAACAAATATATCATGTGATATGTTCCTTTTAACAGAACCAGTGACACCTGCCTTCACAGCAAGAGTATGTAGATTGTAGGATAATTCTCAATAAAGCATGCATGTCTTTTTTTTTTCATTACTTTTTTTTTTTTACTGTAAGGAATGAAGCGTTTGCATTTTTCTTCTTGTCTGATGCACACATGGAAGTTGTAACATCTGAGTAATGTTGAAATGTAGGGTTCGTTGATAGTGTTAATTATGGGGGGTGGAAACACTGTAGGCAGTCTGTCAGGGCTGAGTGAGATGATTTCTTAATTGAAGGGAAGTACACAATGCAGTTGGTTGATGTCTGATTTACTGAAGACTTTGTGGGTACACATATGTGTGGTTTCTGAAATGGATTAAACGAGAAATAAACTTAATGATATGAATATGCAATGTTCCACAATAAACATTAAAACACTGAACAGCACACTATATAAATATAACAACACAAAACAATGCTATTTTACACTATTTAACGGGCGTTTATGCTCTAAATGTCCATAAGAGGGCACTATTCGCACATGAATGCAGCAAGGGGCAGGGTAACATGCCTGGACATGTACTAAGCAGATGATCGCTACGTGCAAACAACAACCGTCACATAACGCGCACACACAATGTTAATAAGGTTAATATTCACTAACACAATGGTATAGCATCATAAGCATCTCACCACAAGGAATTTCACATAAATACTCGTGAATGCACTAAATTGAGCAGGAAATACAGGCAGTGCTATGCTAATTGGCTACTCCTTAATCGGTACAAGAGTAACAGCTGATCACTTAACAATAACAGAAAATATATAAATATATCGCGGTTTACTTACTTTACATGTACGCACACTGTAACCCAGTATAACTCGAAGTCAATGTCTTTAAAGTAACTCTGAATGAACTTGAATACAGCTGCCAAAACTCTCCATGTGCGCTCACGTGCGCTGCGTCTCTCTCTAACCTGCGATTCAGCTCCGCCTCACGTGATGCCATTGCTGCTGCGCTGAACTCTCTGATTGGGCAGAATCATCCGGCACTTAGAGATGGCAGAGCCTTTTGTACAGCCGCCCCCGAATCCAGGAACTGAATTCGCTCATCTAACAAAAGGTCTTAGTCGTCCTCGGGCAGTGCTGGAAGCTGGATGAGACGGGCCAAAACTCGTGTGTAAGTCTTCCCTTTGACATCTACACTGGCTGTCCGGACTCGACCATCTACACCGGGGAACACTTGAGTGACTTTGCCTACAGGCCAAAGGGCTCGAGGAAGTTGGGGATCAACAATCAAGACTACGTCTCCGATTTCCAATGCCTTCTTTTCAGTTCTCCACTTCTGGCGAGCTTGAAGATCTGGTAAGTAGTACTTCAAAAAAATGTCTCCAGAAGTGCTCCGCCAGCAGTTGGCTGTGGCGCCAGCGTCGCCGACTCAGCATCTCTGACTCCTGGTAGATGACTTGGGGTAATGACGCATCTCGACGGCCAATCAGGAAGCAGTACGGGGTGATCGGGTCAAGGTCAGCAACGTCAGAGGAGGTATACCCAAGAGGCTTTGAATTGAGGATACCTTCCACCTCAATCAGGACTGTCCTTAACACTTCCTCAGTAACAGTCTGGGCTCCGATAGTCACTCTGAGTGCTGCCTTGATGGAGCGGATCTCCCTCTCCCAGCACCCGCCGAAGTGAGGGGCGCTTGGTGGATTATAGGTGAACTTGATCTGCTGATTGGCAAGGTGGCTCTGTAGCTCATCTTGGAGGGTGGCGAAGGCATCATTCAGTTCGCGTTCTCCTCCCTTAAAGTTGGTGCCTTGGTCACACAATAACTCGTACGGTTTGCCACGTCTAGCAATAAACCGTCGTAGAGCCATCAGGAAAGAGTCAGAATCAATACTACTGAGAAGATCAAGATGGGTTGCCCTTGTAGGTCATGCATTTAAAGATTATGCCCCACCTCTTCTCATTACGTCGGCCGATCTTAATGAGGAATGGGCCAAAACAGTCCATGCCAGATGAGTAGAAAGCTGGACGGAAGTATCTCTGTCTGGTGAGGGGCAGGTCAGCCATGAGAGGTACTTCTGGGCGTCCTCTCCACTTCCTACACTCTGTACACTGGCGTTGGTACCGACGGACAGCTTCACGACCTCTTAGTATCCAGTACGTCCTCCTGATTTCTGCAAACAACCTCTCTGTACCTGGATGATGTAGCCTCTCATCATAATCCTTTATGATTAGCACAGTGATTGGATGTCGAGGGTCTAGAACAGCTGGATGTACAGCGTCCTCTTCCAGTACCTCACAGTGGCATAGACGACCTCCTACTCAAATAAGTCCAGTAGCAGCATCAAGCTCCGGGGAGAGTGTGATCAGTCTGCTTGTAGATAATATGGGTTTCCCAGACTTCAGAAGTCTCAGCTCATCAGGGAAAGCACTCTGCTTGAGCTTGACGAAGGACTGCATGTTGAACATCCCTTTGGAGGTCAGCACTGGAGGTGTAGGCCGCCCCGTGAAGCTCCTGCCCGTAGGCATTCAGGCACTCTGCCAGTGTGACATAGTGCTGCAGCTTAGCTGAGGGTGCAGTAGTGGTCACTAACCCAGAGAAGGATGACTGTCTTAGTTCGCAGCTTGGCTCTTCAAGCGATAAACGAGGCTGCTCAGGCCAACAATCTAATGGAAGCTTAAGAAATGCCGGCCCCTGGCTCCATCGGCTTTCTCTGGAGAGGTCTCCAAGAGGCTTGCCACGAGTGATGTCGTCTGCTGGGTTGTCTGAAGATCTGACGTAGCACCCAGATGGCGGAAGCTGTCATCTCTTGGATCTCTGCTACCCTTGTTCCCACAAACACCTTGTAACGAAAATAGCAATATTAAAACCACTTAAGCACAGTGGTGGAGTCAGACCAGAGTGTAGTGGAGCAGATAGGAATTGTAAGCTCTGTGGTCAGAAGCTGGGATAGCTGTGCTCCATTAAGGGCAGCAAACAACTCTAGGCGTGGTATGGATTGTTGCTTGCGAGGTGCTACCCGGGACCTGGCGGCAATGAAGGCAACTTCGACTTGACTCTCTTTGTGCTCTATACGCAGATAGGCCACTGAACCGTATGCCTGCTCCGAGGCATCACAGAAAACATGAATGTCATATCTACAGGATGAGTGATCTTTCTGTGATTGAGAATAGCACCTGGGCAGAGAGATCTCCTCTAGTCCACTCAACTCATTCTCCCATTTGTGCCATGATGCAAGCAGTTCCTTAGGCAACTGTGGGTCGTCCCAGTCGCGCTTCTTGTCCCACAGGCGCTGTACTAATATCTTAGCCCGGGTGGTGTAAGGGATAAGATATCCAAGAGGATCATATTGGCTCGCTAGTACTCGGTAGATCTGACGCATTGTTACAGAAGAAGAGCATCTGGATCGATGCTTGTAACGTAAAGTATCAGACTGACAATGCCACTGCAGTCCAAGTGTAGACTCGTGGACGTCTTGTTGGCCTTGACTGAGCCAGAGGTCACAGGTACTGGATCTCGATTCAGCGGGGAGGTGAGTAATCACAGATGGACAATTGCTGGCCCACTGTCGAAGTTCGAAGCCTCCGGTAGCTAGAAGTGCTCGAAGTTGATCAACTAGGTCTCTAGCCTCTTGGGGGGAGTGAAGACTGTGCAGGCAATTGTCGACGTAAAATGATCTCTGAATTACCTCTCTGAATTGGTCTCCCGGCTGACTGTGATCCATGACGTGTCTCTGCAGGGCATAAGTGGCACAGCAGGGACTGCACGTGGTGCCAAAGGGGAGCACCTGCCACTGGTACACGTCGGGGGGTCGCTCAGGTTTCAAGTCTCGCCACAGGAATCGGAGCAATGGCATGTCACCAGGAAGCAGCCTCACCTGGTGAAACATACCACGAATATCACTGCTTATGGCGACAGAGTGCTCTCGAAAGCGGAGCAGGACTGCTAGCAGTGATGAGCCTAGTGTGGGTCCTGGAAAGAGAAACTCATTAAGGCTGTGGCCTTCAAACTGAAAGGAGCAGTTGTAGACGACCCGGTTCTTGTTATTGTGCTGAACCATATGGTGCGGGATGTACCATGACTCTGTGGAAACTATCCTCCTCTCTCGGTTCCAGCTTGGCCACATAACCTGCTTCCTTCAGTTTGGTGATCTCGGTCTGGTAGGCAGATTCCTGCTCTGGATTCTTAAGCAGTCTCCTCTCTACACTCCTAAGCTGAGGGAGAACAGCTTCCTTGGGCATAGTTAAGCATGGCATACTCTGCATACGAAGGAGCGGTGTGGCATACCGCATCGTACCTTCCACTTCCACTCGCACAGTCTTCGCCTGCAGCAGTCTGATGGCTTCTTGATCTAGTTTGGATCGTGTTGCTATCTTGTCACTGCGATAGGGAATCACATCCATTTGCCATAGTCGCTCGACATGAGCAAACAAGTCTGTGTTGGGGAGAATGGATGTAAAGAAACACTGGTGTGTGTTGATCTCACGACGAACCTCATGAGTAGGACCTTGAAGAGTCCATCCAAGGCGGGTTCTGACTGCTGCAGGACCCCCTGGTGGGCCTAACCGGACTGGTTCAACAGGCGTGATGAGATGTGGACAATCTGATCCGATCAGTAACATAGGCTGCACTTTCTCCATCTGCTGCAGTGGAAGGCCAGCTAGATGTCTGTATCTCTTCTGTAAGGAAGCCACTGGATAGGTGTGTTCGGCAAGGCCTAATCTCTCAGCTGTAAATGCATGCTGAATGAGGTATTTCTTGTGGGGACGAGACACAGGTGATACCGTGAAGGAGACAGCCGCTCCATGAAGCACCTGCTGATCTTTGTGTCTCACTGTGCGCAGGATCAGATCTTCTGGTTGCCCCTTGAGGTTCAGTTGCTGAGCTGCAGCATGGAGGAGAATAGTCCTTTCTGACCCATCATCTAGCACTGCATACGTTTCCAATGATGCATCCCCATTTGTGATGATTACTTTACTAACTTTCAAGAGGACTCTGCGGCTGCCGACCGAACGGTCTGCATACAAGATGTCTTTCGTGGAACTCACAAGACACGAGTTCTCCTTGGGATCAGTCTCAGCATTGGTATTCAAAGCTCGCTCATTCAGGTCATGCAGTATAAACAGGTGTTTCCTGTTGCAGGTCTTGCACAGAGCCTTCAGTGTGCATCTGGAAGCATGATGATTGCGGCCACACCGCCAACACCTGTTGTTCTTGCGGATCCATGTCTGTTTCTGTTCTTTAGTAAGCTCCTTGAAGTTGGGGGGCATCCATTAAGGAAGTGACTAGCATTGTCACAATAAGGACAGTAGGCACGTGACTTCTCTCTATACCTGGCCAAGCTGGGTCTGGACTCTGGAATATGCGCTCTGCATTCACTGTCAACAGTGGGCTTCTCAGTACCCAGCAGGATGCTCGTAGATCTGCCTGGAGGCTTGGTGTCATGACGACCTTCTCTTTTCTTACTAGGTAAGGGTGGAGCATACATGACTGATTTGGCAGTATCATCTTGGACCTGAAGCTCGTACTCTAACCAGTTTGCAAAGTCGAGAAGTGTGGGAACTGTGATCTTAAACGGGTGGACGTATCTCTTAAAAACTAATCTGGAGTTCATGTGGAAGCTTGCCTTGGAGTCTGGACACATGTGAACCGCACTCTAACTCAGCTACTCCCTCTGAACCCAACTGTTCCAGCATACTCACTAGTGAGCGCACTCGAAGGGCGAAGAGTTTGAATGCTTTCACGTCACCTGGCTTGAGATTGGGACCTTCCAGTACTTCAGCGATACTCCGCAGCACAAGCCTGTGTGGCTGCCCATACATCTTCACAAGAGCTTGCATTGTGTCTGTATATGGTCTCACAGAGTTACAGTAGGAGTCAGCCACTAGCAAGGCCTCTTCTAGCTCCAGATGATCAGTCAGAATCTGATACTTGAAGCGCTCACTCGCATCTGCTGGCAGAAGGTTTTCTAGTGCCATCCGCAGTCTGGAAAACTGTCGGGGATCTACTGCTGTCAGGCTGGGGATAGTAGGCTTAGGTCCTCGATATATCTGTTCTTGGACGTGCAGCAGCTCCTTTCTAGGTGTCACCTGTGGACGTGAGGGTAGACTGAATCCTCTCTCTCTCTGAAGATGACTGTGTCTGGGATCAAGCATCACAGAGTCGTACTGTCCTGTTCCTGCAGGCTGGGCTGAGTATGTATATGACCTCTGAATCGGTGTGTGATGACTCTCTTCAGGATGAGGCATCCTAGGTGAAACTGTAAGGTCTTCCATATGTCTCGTCAGCTGCTCACACGGGGCAGGTCGGGGTGGAGGAACTTCATCAGCATACACTGCAGAACTTCTCCGACTACAGACAGACGGTGGCAGGTGAGTACGAGGGGCTGGTATTGGTGTCGCTGATCGACCAGGAGTCTCAAAGCTGGTGCTAAACTGCTGAATTTCCTTTCTCAATGAAGCATTCTCCGTCTTGAGTCCTTGCAGTGTAGACATGATCTCTGGTAGAATGTGGCTGCGAAGCTCGTCGTTGTCCCTCTTCATCTCAAACCACATATACTTTATATCAGACAGCTGCTGGATTTGAAGGTGGCGCTCACCTTGCTCTGGTGACACATCTTCAAATGGCTCTGGCCATACATCTCTGAGAACTAGATCATCTCCGTATGAAGGCTGACTCTGTGGAGAAGACGATCGGGATGCATTCTCTGGTGTGAGTGCAGCGGCTTGGATTTCAACTTCATTCAGATGTGTAGCTGATGGTACTCTCTTCACAAAGCCTGATCCATAAACTTGATAATCTGCTAGATGTGCAGGTGGCCTTATTTGTCGTCTAGGTCGGACAACAGGAGGATCTGGCTCAGAACGCGATGTCATCTCTCTACAGTGATTCACTGATCCGGCTCGAAGGACCACTTGAAATGTAGGTTTCGTTGATGTGTTTAATTATGGGGGTGTGAAACACTGTAGGCAGTCTGTCAGGGCTGAGTGAGATGATTTCTTAATGGAAGAGAAGTACACAATGCAGTTGGTTGATGTCTGATTTACTGAAGACTTTGTGGGTACACATATGTGTGGTTTCTGAAATGGATTAAACAAGAGAAATAAACTTAATGATATGAATATACAATGTTCCACAATAAACATTAAAACACTGAACAGCACACTATATAAATATAACAACCCAAAACCATGCTATATTACACTATTTAACATGGGCGTATTATGCTCTAAATGTCCATAAGAGGGCACTATTCGCACATGAATGCAGCAAGGGGCAGGGTAACATGCCTGGACATGTACTAAGCAGATGATCGCTACGTGCAAACAACAACCGTCACATAACGCGCACACACAATGTTAATAAGGATAACATTCACTAACACAATGTATAGCATCATAAGCATCTCACCACAAGGAATTTCACATAAATACTCGTGAATGCACTAAATTGAGCAGGAAATACAGGCAGTGCTATGCTAATTGGCTACTCCTTAATCGGTACAAGAGTAACAGCTGATCACTTAACAATAACAGAAAATATATATATATATATATATATATCGCGGTTACTTACTTTACATGTACGCACACTGTAACCCAGTATAACTCGAAGTCAATGTCTTTAAAGTAACTCTGAATGAACTAGAATACAGCTGCCAAACTCTCCATGTGCGCTCACGTGCGCTGCGTCTCTCTCTAACACCTGATCAGCTCCGCTCACGATTCAGCTGAACCTCTGACTCGTCGGTGTATGGCAGAGCCTTTTGTACAAATGTATTTAAATACATCTGTTTAGCTTTTTTTAAAATAATGCCACAACTGCTTTAAGATATTATAACACGCAATATTTACATTAACAAAAAAATTGCACGCACAGAATTTGAAGCATTTGTGTATATAAAACTTTGGAAATTTTGTATGCATGTCAATATAAGACTGAATTTATGTGATGCATTAAATTTCTTCCCTGCTTTGCATAATCCAATTTGTTTTTGTCACCTATGAGCTACTGCTTTTGTACAGCAGAGGGCAGTGTCGCAAACAAATGAATGTCTGTGTCAGCAGTGTGAAATTTTTGCTTCTGATGTTAATATTTCTCTCACGTTAGGCTTGAAACTAGGTCACAAATGGGTGGTCAGCTTACAGACACTTGAGCAAACCGAGTGTGTTGGTTCATTGCCATAGAAACTTTTGCGGCTGCACATGTTCCTGTGTCGCCTGTGCCTGTCGTTATTATTTTCGATGACACACTTTTCTCTGATTCTGAGGATGCAGAGATACTGTATGACATTCCTGGATTGTGCGGCTCTGTGCCGATGAGAGGGGCTGGGTGGAATTGGCTCTGGGGTTTGCTGATGAAAACATTCCTGAAGTATAGAGTAAAGCCCAAACAATAGAGCTCAATCACAGATATAGGACAAATATAGTTTTGGGGAGATGCTACCATTGTCCTTCTTAATCTGTGATTCTATTGTTTGTTTATGAGTATAAACTGGGTATTTTTTGATCATACCGAGAGTACACAGTGTTCACTCTTAATAAAATAAAGTTTCTGAAAGGGGGTTTTGTAGTGATGCCAATGAAGAACCCTTTTTGGTTCTGCAAAGAACCAAATGAACAGTTTATAAACTCAATGTGGGAAGAACATTTTAATAATGCAAAACCTTTTTCCACTATAAATAACCTATTTATGTTTTATGGACGTTAAAGTTCTTCACTGTACAAAAAGAAACTTTATTTTTAAAAGTGTGCGTGGCATGTGGGTGCTAGCACTAGGGAGTTTTTGACTCTGGTAAACACTGTAAAACAAACCCATGTGAAAATTGTTGGCCTCAATGACCTCATCGCTGCCTCCAGACTCCACCTGCTGTCTGCTAGTCTTCAGCTGGGAGTAAAGCATTCCCCTTTGATGCTTTCCATACAGACCACTGCTACCTTTTCTGTACCTCCCTGACAGAATGTTCGACTGGTCGTGCTTTGCCTCCAAAACGTGTTTGGGATAAAGGGATAAAGCACTGAAAAAAAGAAATAGAGACAAAAGCATTTGCTGAGTTATTGTAGGTTTAGCTACATTCACTTAGCTGCCAGTGACCGCATGTGACCTTTTTGGTTGGGGTCAATAGCCACCAGCCCTGTCCTCTAACCTTTTGGACTGGTCAGTTTTATTACCACGGACTCATACCATCTGTTGGTGTTTGAACCCATAAATCCCAATGCAGAGAGTATAATAAGCATTCTAATCTCAGGATATGCTTACTTCACTACTATGTAGTATTCAAAAAACGGTATTTCCAATTTCCAAAATCGCATACTGTCTGAGTAGGTGCTATATTCGATGAGGAAATTTATGACTGTCAAAAAAGTATGTTCTATAGTGTGAATGTGTTTAGTATGAATGAAATTCAGATGTTCTACACCCCTCCATGCTGTCAGTGTCATGTGACTTACAGTGTTAATTGTGTCGCTTCACTAAAGTCAAGTCACCTTTATTTATATAGCGCTTTTAACAAAACAAATTGTGTCAAAGCAACTGAACAACATTAATTAGGAAAATAGTGTGTCAATAGTGCAAAATTACAATAGTAAACACTCATTTTTCAGTTAAAGGCAGTTCCTGTGGTTTTGTCCCTGTTGTCGTTAGAGACAAGGTCTTTACAGGAGATCTGTATCTGGGGCTCATGTAGTTGTCCTGGTCTCCGCTGACTTTCAGGGCTGTCGAGGTCGTCTCTAGGTGCTGATCCACCATCTGGTCTGGATACATACTGGATCCGGGTGACTGCAGTGACCATCTGATCTGGATACAGACTGGATCTGGTGGCTGCAGTGACCTCGGAATAAGAGAGAAACAGACTAATATTAGCGTAGATGCCATTTTTCTAACTATGTAGCAAGTACATCGGGTGTTATGGGAAGTGTTCCCGGTTCCGTTTGACCTAATTAATGCAGCCTAAAAATCCTTTAACTTATTTGGATATTAGAAGCGTATTAGTGTATTATGTGTAAGCCAGGTTAAAGAGATGGGTCTTTAATCTAGATTTAAACTGCAAGAGTGTGTCTGCCTCCTGAACAATGTTAGGTAGGTTATTCAAGAGTTTGGGCACTAAATAGGAAAAGGATCTGGATTGCCAGAGTTTTGAGAACGCAGCGAACATGGAGGACTATAATGTAACAAGAGCTTGTTCAAATACTGAGGTGCTAAACCATTCAGGGCTTTATAAGTAATAAGCAAGATTTTAAAATCTATACGATGTTTAATAGGGAGCCAGTGCAGTGTTGACAGAACCGGGCTAATATGGTCATACTTCCTGGTTCAAGTAAGAACTCTAGCTGCTGCAATTTGATCCAGCTGGAGTTTATTTATTAAGCATGCAGAACAACCACCCAATAAAGCATTACTAACATTGAGGTCATAAACGCATGGATTAACATTTCTGCATTTGACATTGAGATCATAGGTCATAATTTAGATATATTTTTGAGATGGAAAAATGCAGTTTTACAAATGCTAGAAACGTGACTTTCTATGGAAAGATTGCTATCAAATAGCACACCTATGTTCCTAACTGATGACAAACAATTGACAGAGCAGCCATCGAGTCTTGGACAGTGTTCTAGGTTATTACATGCAGTTTTTAGGTCCTATAATTAACACCTCTGTTTTTTCAGAATTAAGCAGTAAGAAATTACTCATCATCCAGTTTTTTATATCGACTATGCATTCCGCTAGTTTTTCAAATTGGTATGTTTCACCGGGCCGCAAAGAAATATAGAGCTGAGTATCATCAGCATAACAGTGAAAGCTAACACCGTGTTCCCTGATGGTATCTCCCAAGGGTAACATGTAAAGCATGAAGAGTAACAGCCATAGTACTGAGCCTTGAGGTACAGTACTCCATACTGCACTTGTGATTAATATGATACCTCTTCATTCACTACTACGAATTAAAGGCGGTCATTAAAGTACGATTTGAACCATGCTAATGCACTTCCATTAATGCCAACAAAGTTTTCTAGTCTATGCAAAAGATTGTTATGGTCAATAGTGTCGAACGCAGCACTAAGATCCAATAGCACTAGTAGAGAGATCACAACACTACCAATCACAACTTTAGTCAGGTAATTTTAATAACTGTTTATGTGTAACTTTATACACTTGTAGAATGAGAATGATAATTCAACGCTTTTGGTGTTTAACGTTACAGACTTAAACTATGACATCAGGCGTCATCTGCTTTCATACCACTGTAGATGTGGGAAAGGAAGCCATTTAAAATATTTAGGACACAGTATTCCTGTCTCTGGCATATTGTCTTCTCACAGCTTCACACAGCTAATGAGTTCAGTGCTGCAATTTGAAGTTTTTGGAACAGACACTTTTTTGCCTCATCTAAACAGCACAGAATAGCATCATGGAACACTGGGAAACAGAGAGTAAGGAACATAGCCCATAAATTCATGGTCCGGTGCCTCCAAGGACATCATAATGGTCCATTGGGCACAAACCCCAGTGGGGGTGGTAGTGGGGTCAGGCTTGCATTCAGCACCCTGGGACCATCCATAATGAATCTTCCTCTACGTGGAGTCCAGCCAGCTCGCTAAAGTAAAATCCAGTACACCAAGGCCCTTGTCTAATGGTGATAATGGTCTGCTGGCACTGGGCATGGAATCCATTGCAGACACAACCATACTTACAATAACATTGCCTGGCAGAGATGGTCTAATAAAATAGACACAAAGAGATAGGTGGAGTCACCAGCCAAATGACTTTTTGTCAAAATCTCATACTTCTTTACTGAAAAGAATATGTCCCAATTCAAAGTAATGAATAAACGGTAGGCGAAAAGTACAGGTGAGATTCAATCAATGGACAGTTTACTATCCCATGAGGCCACAAGAGAGAGGATTTGTGAATGGCAGTGAAGTGACACAACTGATGCTGGTAGGTCACATGACAATGACAACTAGGCGGATGTTGAATATCCAGATTATATTAATTCAACACATTCATACTATATACAACACACTTTTTAACAGTTGCAAATAATGTAATAAGATATTCTTTATAAAAGTTAAGACTTGTCCATGCCCTCTTAAAATGCCTTGTTTAAACACGCCCCCACGTCTACATCACTGTGTGGGAAGATTTGCATAACACCACCCAAATGTTGACACAAAGAAAGGAGGCGTAACTTTGATTCTCGCTGTAGTATTGTTGTTGCCGCTGCCACCATGTTGTGGAGATGCTGTGTGTTTCATTGTGAAAGCGAAACTACTTTGTTTGGCCTTCCAAATGAGGATGATATCCGCTTCGTCATACCTAGAGCTAATCCGTGCTGGTCGCTGAGGAAATACATCAACTTCGTGCTGTGGATCGCCGAATCAGCCCGGTTCTAACAGTTCGGACATTGTGTGAATCAGAGGTAAAAAAAACAAAAAAAATATAAATACTGTTCAGTTTCTTGCACAAACTGCAAGTTTGTGTCTTTACACATCAATGTATCGTCACGAGACGCAGGGTTTAATTTGGATTTTTGTGTGCATGTTTTTTTTTCTCTCATAAATTCTGTTACCATTGACAAGCATTGTAGACTGAGAGAATGCAACGGCTGTAGTTAAAAAAAATCATAATTTGTGTTCTTCTGAAGAAACAAAGTCACCTACATCTTGGATGCCCTGGGGGTAAGCAGATAAACATCAAATTTTCATTTTTGGGTGAACTATCGCTTTAAGTAGACTATATTAGTGTAATAGTGAATGAGGGTGCAGAATGCAACTTCAGATACTTCTGATTCATTTGTGAACTAAACAAGTAGATGCTTCCCAATTCACATACTTATGCACTATTCTATGCCATTTTGTAGCATGAGTAGTGTGTTCACAAATTCCAGAAAGAAAAAGTGCACTTCAAATACAGAATGTACAGGTTCAGTACATACAGTAAGTGCATTGTGTAAGTGCATATTGCATAGTATGTCATTTGGGATACAGCTAGTGACTTTTTTTTGAGTCATTGAAACATTCATTCAAAAGCTGATTTTGTCACATTTAGCCACAGTCTGAAACCCTTGGTAAGATTGGTTAATGGGCAGCAGTAATGTATCAATTGCAAGCATCAGCCACATCCACTTGAGCAAAACAGTCCTTGCACATTCAGGTCGCTAATACACACAGGTTCATTAGAATTATTAAGACACTGCTTGTCAGTAAATGACGGTCCTTGTTCACCGGTGATCATACATACCAGGAAATTCCCTAGACAAAGGTCATATCCTAGAAACAGAGTGTTCCTCACAATTTTTTTGAATTACAGTTCCTAGAGGGGGTTTTGGTGGTTGTTGATGTCACTGAACAATTGTTCCTGGACTTGTTGAGGCAACTTTGTACTTTGCCATATAATTCACTCTGTTTGGTAATTAGTTTGTTACATGTTTAATTACATTATTCAGTGGTGCCTCCAAGCTATATGGAGAATATGTAATAATGCAGTTGTCAAATTGGGTACGGTGGTTTTTTTTGTAAATTTCAACAGACACGCCAATGAAAACATTACAAAGATTTTTGTAGGACGAAAACATTGTTCCAGACAAAACAATGTTTCTCCGGCGTCTGCATATCTTGACCCTGTGTTATCTGGCTGTGATTTATGGTCCTGCATATGTTAAACTCACTGTTAACCAATTCTCTTAACCAAACCCACCGTGCCACATGCATAAATAGATCAGTAAACGATCAATGATGAATGACTCCAAAGCATATGGAAATAAATCTGAAATAAATACACTTCTCCGCCCCCCACTGACCACATTCAAACTCATTTCTCAGATATTCATGAGTCCGACACCACTACATTGTCTGGCCATTCTGAGACTCTGTCTCAATTCTAGACAAAGAGGACAATGGGATAGACACCTGTTACCAGTCTATGAGCATAACAGAGACATCATCCTGCTGCAATGTTCTGTCCACTCTGGGTAGAAAAGTGTTGCAAATGCTCACAAAAATGAAAATTCTTTATTAGCATCTTTGGTTCCAGAAAAAATCTTTAACATCCATGGAATCTTTCTATTCCACAAAAGGTTCTTTATAGTGTAAAAAGATCTTTAGATTTTTAAAACATTGTTTTAAGAACTGTTCAGTGAAAGGTTCCGTGAAGAACCAAAAATGATTATTCTGTGGCATCACTGTGAACCCCCCCAACCCCCCCCCACCCCACTTTAAGAATTATGATTTTTATTGCTTCTATTTCAAGCTTTCTGTGATTTCATCTGTCCACCTGTGTAGATTTTTCCATGCACTTTACAAGTGCCTTCTGTTTGTTTGTAGAGGGCCTGTGGACACTCATTACCCCACCACCCAATGTCCTTGGAAGGCCCCTGTAGAGTTCTTAGAGGGGGGTCTGAACAGATGGTCCCAGCTGAACCCCCCACATCGGACACTGTCTTCACACTGCATCATTGTCACTTAAGTCAGTTCCATGGCTTTGAGGGGGGAGAATTGAAGATTAAATTAGATTAAAGAACCAGGTTACTACAAGAATTCATAGAGTGCAATATCAGAAATAATCCAAAACTGCCTTTGATATTTACAAAATAGATACAAAATGCCCATTTTTATGTTATATTGATTTAATAATATTATATATTAATTGTATTATAATTACATATAATTTATTCAATTAAAAACAGTAATATTGTTAAATATTATTACAAAATAAATGTCTCCTATTTAAATACATGTTCATGTCTTGTGATGTGAAATTGAATTTTCAGCATCATTACTCTAGTCTTCAGTGTCACATTGTGCTGCTTAATATTTTTGTGGAAACTGTGATACATTAGTTATTTTTTTTTTTTTTTTAGGATTCTTTAATGAATAGAAAGTTTAAAAAGCAAATATTTATAGATGTCTTTACTGTCATTTTTGATTTTAAAATGTAATTTCATGTCATTTTTTTAACGGCAATAATAATAAGGTGGAAGAAGCTAAACAATAATAATAATAATAATAATAATAATAATAATAATAATAATAAATACTTACCAACTCTAAACTTTTGAACAGTATTTGGTACTTTTATCATACAGAATATGTGAATCTGTATCACTTAATTTTATCTGGTATTTTTATGTCAGGTTGAATGTGTACTTGTGTTCAAAAAGTTTACAAAGTTTACATATATTACACTAAATAATAAAAAGACAGATTGCACTTTTCCCAGTCTGTATTGTTTGTGTAAATCTTTTAATAAATCCTTTAATATTTTTTTTTCAGCTTTTGCTTCTTTCTTACATGTAAGCCATATTGTATAGAGTATTGACACCTAATCGGGGTAATTAGTGCGCGACAGGGATGAGGGGGGATTGACATCCCCACATTCACTCCTACAGCTTATTTATCTCACCGGAGAGAAGCCTGATGTCCCCAGCCGCTTCCATCCCCCTCAAAACACATGTAAATCCACACACACATGCAATTGCACGCTCTTAAAAGGGCACATTACACACATGCTGTGTGATTGCACACCTATGACATCATAACTTCATAACAGTGTTATAGGGAAATGAGGCTTCTGCATACAGTCATAATGATGTAAGGCCTGATTAATGGCAGTGCCCCATTACATGTCTTTGGAATAATCATCATTACATCAGCATGGAATATCATGTTTCCAACAGGGTCAGGTTTATGCAATAAGTCCACAGATTTAGATCACAAAACAATGATGTGTTCCTCCGAGCCCCTCCTAACATCACTATATTCTTACAAAAGCTGGCATGTTATATTTCATATTTTGACCAAAAGGCAGAAGAAAACAAATAAAATAAAATAAAATAAAATAAAATAAAATAAAATAAAATAAAATAAAATAAAAATACACCTATTTTGCATTCATTTGCAATAAATTTTGTAGATTTTTTAATGCAACATAAACAGACAAAAACTTAAAAATAAGTTATTTTATTTTGACATTGATTAAAAATAAGGGAAATGTTATTAAATTATAAATTATTCAAATCTATTATTTATAAATGTTAAAATAAAAATATTTTTAAAATATTATATATAATTTATATAATAAAAAAGTCATTATTTAAATAATTGTTTTAAATATAATTTAAAATAAGATTAAGAAATAAAATATTAATCTATTAATTTGCTGTGGTTCAGACTGATCTTCAGAGATTCTAAAAATAATTCAAATGTTTCTTGTGAAATATGACCCAGATATTTCTTTGATGGATACATCCATGTAAAATCAAATGATCAAACTTTCAATAATAATGGCTGCAAATTATATTTCTTTGAATATTTCTTCGAATGCCCTTGCTGATCCCATCTCTGCAATGTGTTTAGGCTTTTTATATTATTTACAAACTTAAATTCAGCCATGATAGAAAAAAACAAGGTCAAGATCTGAACACCCAGTCCTCCTCAAGTAACATTAAATTACTGAGTAACACTGAACAAATATTTGTTATGTACAATCACATACTTATCTACATTTACAATGTTTCCAACAAACCACACTTACATTATCAAATTCTTTCCACTGAAAACTGCAAGACGAAAGGAAACTGATAATATGGGAAAACACAACGTTTCGAGAAGGATTCCTCACCGTGGGGCTCATTTGTCAATAAGCTGATAGCTGAGAAGGATTCGTTCCAGGACAAACTGACCTCGTTTCTGAACAATATGGATGTCACTAGACTCATTCCCTGCATTATGTGTAAAGATACATGATGTCTATTATATGTGCTGTTTCATAACGTAATGAAGTGTAATTGCAATGCTGGGAAGTTCCATTAACTACATTTACATGAAAGTACCATGGTATTACCGTGTTTTTAGGCATAATACATTGTGATCTGAAAAGCCTTGACCATTGAAAATCTGTTAATCAGTTTCAGTCATTTGCAGTGGTTTTCTTTTGGCAGTAAGAAGGTGATCTGTGCAGGTGTGTGTTTGAGAACACCCTCATCAGTCTTGTTTCTGGAGTCAGAACATGATGCACCTGTTCCATTTAGTTTCTATAGCAACCCCCAAAACTATCAGCTATGAGTAAGCTGCTGTCAGATTTGTAAACAGTTTCTTTTGTTCCTTAGAAAAGGGTCTGTAGCATCTTCATCATCATCATCATTACAAAAGGCAGGTGTGGCAACAGCAATAATTTTTGATTGCAGCATGTCAACAAAACCTCTGGCACATGAACACGTATGTTCTCTCCAGCTGGGCATGTGAAAATTAGAAAATGCTCTCCCCATGTTCTCTGTCACCGCTAAAGCTTGCTTATTAAGATACTGATTATCTAAGAACATGCAATGATTGCACATTATGCAGTGAAAGATTTAGTTTATTTCTACATATTGATTGGATGTTTAAAGTCATAAATTTTCTTAATGTATTTTTAAATAAATTGTATTTTTAATGTAATAAAGTGATAAGTGGTAAATATATGTATGTTAAATATGTGTGTGTATATATACCACAAGAGGAATGTATGATTTATTATTTACTTACTAATTTTATTAATGTATGTCCTTGCTGAATAAATTATTATTTTTTGGACAGTGGTGTTATTATATGCATGTCTATGTGTATATATATATATATATATATATATATATATATATATATATATATATATATATATATATATATATATATATATATCAAACATAAATGTAGAAAACAAAGTAATTACTAAATATGTTGTATTATGATATGCCTTTTTGACAACTTATTTCAAAATATTTATTTAAAAAAAATACAGGAAATATGAAATATTCATATTCTATATTGCATTGAGGAATTAATACATAATATATACACACTCTAAGAAAAGTCCATAAAAATACTGTTAATAAAAAGGACTATTGATTTTTTGCAGGTGTTTTACTTGTATTTTGAACTATGCATTGCCTTGTGTAGTGTTTTAGGGATTATTTTATTGTGTGTGTGATTATTTTTAATATTTTTAATTAAAAACATTTACATTTATGTATTTGTTTCTTGCATAATAAAATAATTTTTATCAAAGATATGATAGGATCTGTAAAAATCTGCTGTGGCTAATTTACCAGATATGAGCTGATCCTTTCACTGTGATTAAGACTTAGTTTAAATCAAACATAAGTGTCAGGATGAGAGCCCAGCTGTTTGTGACTCATTCCCGCCTGCCTTTCAGGAGTATTTCACTGAACCTATGTATGTGATCACACTTCCCTGCAGTCAGCTAAAAGAGCCCTGTATAATTTACAGAGCTTGTGAAGTCACATCTGTTGCTGCTGGCAGTGGGGGGACACCCATATCAGGCCGTCTCTATACTTGGTCAGCTGTTGGGCTCGATTGTTCTGTTGGTCTGTGAGGCAGAGATAGGCCAATTATGCCCTTTTTAGGGCCGAAAGGGGATCCGTGACCCCAGATCAGAGGTAAATGTCACACAACCTGCCGCAGATCTCTTTGAGAGAATGTCCAGGCCTGGTTACTCAGTTGTTTGTTATGCTCGAAGAAAAAGAAATGATGATATGAGAGAAAATAATGGATGGAGAAAGGCTTTGTTCCCATACCAAGTGAGCTGCTTTGCTGTCTACTGCCTGTATAGGTAGCTGCCTTTTAAACTAGCATGCTAACTGAAATGGAACCTCATAAGTGACACTCTTTATAGACACCAACTCAGCAACTGCAGTGCAAGGCAGAGTAACTTGCAGTTAACATGTTGCTAAGCTAACAATTTGATCAAAGTCCTTTCAAGTTACACTCTGTGGCCATCTTGCTAACATCCACAGGTTGTTATTTCCTATGTAAGCTGCACGTTTCAAATAAAAAATAAAATCTTACAACAGATGCATCATAAATGTAGCTTAGAACATGCTAACAACCTGTATTTTTCAGGCTAGCCTAGCTTATGTGGAGTGAAATAGCACAAACACTGCAAGAAAAACTATACTTCAGCCATAAGTTAAACAACTGCAAATGCAAGACTGTTGAACTGATTTCATTAACTTGCAGTTAGAATGTTGCTTAGCTAACAAAGTCCCTTTAAAGAAAACTCTGCAGCTATCTTTGTAAGGTCCACAAGTAGTTTTTTTTTATTATTATGTAAACTGCACATATTTCAAATCAGAGATAAAAGTTGACAACAATGGTAGTTATGCAAACATCAACAAGGGTTAACCTTGCGATTTTCATTTTTTAACAATGGATTTCTGCTCCAGGTGGATGCCGCGCACAGCATGTTTGTGAAAGAGGCATTCCTCGCCATGCAGCGTGGGAACAACCTGGACTATCCATCCGGAATTCCAACGGAGCATTGTCACGCCAGAGCCAGTTGTTGCCATGGAGATCGCCACAAGTTCTCTAGTGCATGTCACTTTTTAGAAATGAGTTCTGAGGTGGGAAGTGCCTTAGGAGAGCCAATCGTTAGCTATCGCCGTGCGTTAATAGCACTTGCTGCTCTTTGAAGCCCTGAATTAATGAGGTTGCACAACGTTTTCCCAAACCACCTGCTGGAC
Source organism: Cyprinus carpio (assembly GCF_018340385.1). Lineage (NCBI taxonomy): Eukaryota > Metazoa > Chordata > Actinopteri > Cypriniformes > Cyprinidae > Cyprinus > Cyprinus carpio. Next base: position 11,236,732 of record NC_056596.1, on the reverse strand, counting down.
GGTCACATGTGCATGACGGTTCACCTATGGTATAACAGCAGTCGCTTATCTTAAATGTCATTATGAGAAGTCAGCATACCATAATCCCAGGGATGCGGACAAAGGTTGAAAGATGGCTTAAATAACAGAACCAACAGTAAGAATAAGAGTGCTAGCAGCAACTTTCAATACACAGGCAAGCGTATACATTCGGATGCACAAACACACATATAACCTCTGGTCTTGCACAGTGTCAGTGGCTCACAGGCTTTTTGCCCCCTCCGCACATCTGCTTTGATGACTGGGAACAATGTGTACCCAACTTATGCAATGGCATCAGGGCAAATGAAGCTCCAGCCTGAGGAAATCACATGCATTCACACAGCACATATCTGACTGCAGCAAATTAATGTTTTATCAGACTCCATTTCAGCTCCATGCAGTCAATTTCAATACGTGCTGTGCTATGCAGTATGCAATACAGCATAATCTGTATTCTTAAACACTTGCAGAGACTGCAAATAGGTTATCCATATTGCAGATTACTAGTCAAGTCACCTTTATTTGTATAGCACTTTATACAATACTGGTTGTGTCAAAGCAGCTTCACAGTGTTAGACAGGAAAATAGTTTGTCAATAATGCAAGATGACAACAGAGTCATTTTTCCAGCTTAAGTCATTTCATTGATGATTAAGTGATGTCATCATTCAGTTCAGCTCTCTTCCAATAGTATCTCTGCAATCAATCAAGTGTCCCCAACCATGCAAGCAAAAGGTAACAGGTGCAAGGAACCAATACTCCATCAATGACAGAAATGGAGAAAAAACCTTGGGAGAAACCAGGCTCGGATGGAGGGCCTGTTCTCCTCCAGCCAGACGACACCAGCATGGCGTGGTTTAATTCTAGCCTGCAACACAGGTCAGATTGAGCAGAGGACTTGTCTGGTTCCCGTGGTCTTGTGCTTGCTAAGGTGTTCTAGATGGTTGCTAGTAGGGCTGAACGATAAATCCCATGCAAAATTTAATGCGAGTCTTGTCAGTAAAGCCGGTTCTGTAATCAGCGGTAAATCTCCATCACGTGCGTACTTTCACATGGAGCAGCATTTACTACACAGAGATGTTGTTCACTGACAAGCTATGCAAAACATGCGCAAAATATGATTGTTATGATCGTTTATTGTGCAGCCCTAGTTGCTAGGATATTGCTATGCGGTTGCTTGGGTGTTCTGAGTGACTGCCATTTCTGAGTTTCTGCGCTTGCTCAGGTGTTCTGAGTGGCTGCCCTTGCATTGCTATCTGGTTGCTAGTGTGTTCTGAATTGTTGCCAGTGCATTGCAATGCGGTTGATCTGTTTGGTTACATGGGCAATGCTGTGCAGTTGCTAAAGTGCTGTGGGTGGTTGGTAGGATGTTGCTAGGCGATTGCTTGGGTGTTCTAAATTGTTGCCAGGGCACTGATGTACAGTACATTTGCCAGGGCATTGCTATGCAGTTGTTTGGACGTTTTAAATGGCTGCCATATCTGGTTGTTAAGATGTTCTGATGTGCCGAGGCATTGCTAGGCAGGCTTGGGTGTTGTGAGTCATTTCCAGGGTATTGCTATGTGGTTAATTTTTTTGGATGCCAGGGCATTGATATGTATTTGCTAAAGTGTCCTGGTTGATTGGTAGGATGTCGCTATGCAGTTGCTTGGGTGTTTTAAGTGGCTGTCTTAGCATTGCTATCTGTGTGTTAGGATGTTCTGATTGGTTGCCAAGGTGTTGCTATACAGGCTTTGGTGTTCTGAGTAATTTTCAGGGCATTACTATGTGGTTGATTCGTTTGGTTGCCAGGACATTGATATGTATTTGCTAAAGTGTCCTGGTTGGTTGGTAGGGTGTAGCTATGCAGTTGCTTGGGTGTTCTGTGTGGTTGCCAGGGCATTAATATACAGTACAGTTGCCAGGGCATTGCTGTGCAGTTGCTTAGGTGTTTTAAGTGGCTGCCAGGGCATTGCTATGGGGTTGCAAGGGTGTTCTAAGTAGGTTTCAGGGCATTGTTATGTAGTTGTTAAGGTGTTCTAAATAGTAGCTCTGGTGTTTTAAGTGGTAGGCCTAACATTGCTATCTGGTTGCTAGGATGTTCGGATTGGTTGCCATGCCAGATCATTAAAATGCAGTTGCTTGGGTGTTTCCAGGTTGTTACTATGCGGTTTCTAGGGTGTTATGGGGGGTTTAGGGCTGTATGCTGTTGCTAAGGTGTTCTGAGTGGTTGCCAATGCATTGCTATGTGGTTGCTATAGTGTTCTGGATGTTTGCTAGGGCATTGATATGCACTTGGTTGGGTAATCTGAGTTGTTGCCAGGGTTTTGCTATGTGGTTGCCAGGGCACTGAAATGCAGTTCACTTTTGTGTTCTGAGTAGCTGCGAGGAAGTTGCTCTGTGGTTGCTCGGGTCTTCTGAGTGGTTGTCAAGGCATTGGGCTGTTAGTATTCAATTTCTATGGTGTTCTGGATGGTTGCCAGGGTATTGTTATGCTGCTATGCTTAGGTTCCTCCTTCAATGGAAGTCAAAGAGTAAGTCACCCAGTAAGTGAAAATCGCTTAGAAGAAAATAACACATTTCTCCTTATAAAAAGGCATGATTTTACAAAAATGTTGACAATGAATTACAAAGTTTAATAGTATGGGTTTGCTCTAACCTTGAAAAGTCACAAAGAGTTTCAGTTTGTTTGTACAAACACCATTGGCAAGAAAAGTGGGTGAACATCAGGACAGTTTTGCATATGCATTCTGAATGTGACAGAATGAAAGCAGTATTTACAGGTGTGCACCCGTTCTAACGGGTTTTAATGATGTGCTACATGCCGACAGCATAATGTCACCGAAAACAACATGACACATCAGATCTTGTCAGCTGTCTCCTCATGCCCCATTTCACCTATTTTCTACCTGACCATTCAGTCCAACTCATGAAAGTCTGTGAAGCACATTTTCTCCAATCCTGCTAATTGCAGTAACTCTTGATACAATGTCAGACAGCTTGACACACTCTCTCACTGGTCATCCAGACCCAGAGAGAGGCCATCTCGCATCTGCGTGAAATTTGATTCTAATTCGATGAAGTCTGTAAAGTAATCATATTAAGCAAGTGGGTGCCCAGGAGGGTTAGATTCATTAGCTATGTTAGAACTAGGCCTGTGCCAAAGCTGCAGTTTGGCTTTATGTATGAGCTAGCCTGTGTGACTATTTATTTTCCATGGCTGTGTGGTTTGTAATGGAACTTATCTTTCAGTTTTAGCCACGCACATGGACGAGCATGAATTTTCCAGGGCAAAAACGAAGCCATTCGCGAGAGTCAACATTCATTGTACGAGCATGCACACTGAGGCTTTTGTCCACTCACTGGAAAATGCTAAAGTTTTCCTTGAGATGGATAGACAAGCCTGAATTACTCTATGTAAGTGTGAATGTATGTGGGTGAGTCAGAGCTGGACGGAGGGGGGAAATGGGGATGTAATAGAGATTTTGTTGTCCACTAGGACCCAAATTGTTCTGGACCTTTGAGGCTAAGAAAACAGTTTGTGTTTCTTGAAGAAAAGAAGCCCTGTTCATGCACAGAGTCTCTGTGTTTCTGAGCTTTTCCACTGCAACTGTGGTTTCTGAAAGAGGATAGAGGGGGAGAGGGAGAGAGTAAATATGAAGGTGATGCAAGTACAAACTACACTTGGATAACATTGAAAGAAGATGCACAAAGAAGGAAAGCACAGATGTGGAAAACAAAGCAAAAAAAGGTGATTAACTACCATTATTGTTGATACAGTTGTGCTTATAAGTTTGCAACCCCATTGCAGAATCTTTATAATAATGAGTAAATAAATGAATACTTAAATAGAAAAAAATAAAAATACAGTAAATAAAAGAAAAGATTATGAATAAATAAAAATCACTATATAATTTTAGATTTATTTATATATTTATATTTTTTAAAATTCATACTATTATATATGACAATATTGATATTATTTCATAATTATATATATTTTAAATAAAATATTGTATAATTCATTATTTTTATTTTTTTTGTATATTTATGTTTATTTGTATATACACTGTGTGTGTGCGCGTGTATATATATATATATATATATATATAATTTAAAAAGAATCTCTCTATTATTTTACATATATATCATACATTTATAACAATAAATGTATATGGTACAATTGTGTTGGGTCTCATGTCTGATCACCTGTATCTTTGCTGTCTCTGTGTTTGTGTTGTGTGTTGTTGTGTTGTGTGCATGGCTTTGTTTTGACAGCTGACCATGTGCTCGTTGTCCGCGTGGATGTTCCCAGCCACCGCCCCTCCCCCCCACACACACTTGTCTTCCCTGCTCATTAGCTCATCTTCTCTCACACCGGGTACTTGCTTATCTCATTATTTTCTCCTTATAGCTCCCCGTGTTTTGGTGTCTTTTCTCAGACTGTTGTGGTTTATACCATTGTTCTGACTGCCATAAGTCGTGATTGTTTACCTGTCCTGTCTTGTCTCGCTCAGGCTCCAATGTTGGTAGCTGCAAGTTGTTTTCCTGCACCTCTCTGTGCGGTCAGGTACCTATGGGATCTTCTCAACATCCGCCATCCCTGGGTCTCTGCAGATTAGAGAGCTGCCTTGCCGACCTTGTCTCCGTTGCCACAGTCGTGGCTTCTGCCAGCTTTTTTTCACCCACCCACCTGGGTGGTAAGAGATTCTACCTCCTCACGAACTGTCCGCTGAAGCGCTCTCTTCTATTTCTGATTATTCTGTTCAGTAAAGCCTCTGTTGTACCCGCATCTGCATCCAGCCTATTTCCTGACAGAACAGTCTGACCAACGATGGATTCAGCGGGATCAGATACGCTTCATTCCGCTCTTGTTCAACAGGGAGTTTTGCTAGGCCAGCATTCTACCCAACTCAACACCACAGCTCAGGAAGTGGACATTCTTAATGCTCGAGTCGCTGAGCTCCTCATGCGGGTCGATCATCTTCAATGGGAGGCTAACCCTAACCGGGGTCCTGTCCTCCGTGCTGGTATTCCTCTTGAGCCCGAACCACATGCCAACAATACGCCGGTTTACAATGGTGATCCGAATGCCTGCCAAGCCTTTCTCTCCTAGTGCTCTCTGGTGTTCTCACTACAGCCTCAACATTACGCCACTGAGGAGAATAAAGTGTCATACGTTCTCACACTTCTCTTGGGCTGTGCCTGGGAATGGGGAATTGCCGTATGGAACTCTCGGGCTCCCTGTTGTGCGACTTTTCAGGATTTTCACCAGGAAATGGTGAAAATGTTCGACCGATCAGCCCAGGGAGATGAAGGGGTGGCTCAGTTGTCTCGTCTGTCTCAGAGAAAGAGCTCTGTCACCAATTATGCTATACAGTTCCAGACTCTAACTGCTGTGTGTGGCTGGAATGAGGGCGCGATACGTGCTCACTTCCTCGAGGGGCTGGATCATGCCATCACAGATGAATTAGGTGCTGTGTACCTTCCCTGGGAGCTGGATAATCTGATCAATCTTGCCGTCTATGACATCAATCAACTACTCCGTGGCACCACATGGAGTTCCCTTCTCCCGATGCGGCAAATTCTCAGTCAGCTGATGCTGATCCCATGCAGCTGGGTCATCTCTGGCTAAGCAGAAACATGAGCGTCTAACCCAAGGATTATGTCTCTACTGTGGCAATGCTGGTCATTTCATCCTTCTGTGCCCATTAAAAGTCAAGGCCCACCAGTGAAATGGAGAGTCCCGGTGGGTGCCTTTCCTTGTACCAACTTTCCAGGTACGCGCACTCAGCTGTCCTTTCGACTCTCCTTCCAGGGGAATTCGCACATTACTCACACCTTTCTGGATTCGGGAGCTGACAGGAATTTCCTGGAGTCAGCCTCGGCTCACAAATGGAACATCCTGACTAGGGCTGGGCGATGTATCGCATGCAATTGCAATTGTTCCCTGATTACCGCTAAATCACCATCACCTGCTTTCAAATGGAGCGGCATTTAATATACAGAGCTGTAGATCACTGAAAAGCTACGCAATATCGCGTTCATTATCGAAGGCGATTCATCTGCGATAATGATAATGATAATCCTGACCATCCTCCTCACCGAGCCCGTTATGGTGTGGTCACTAGCGGGCAATCCCCTTACCACCATTACTCATGTCACACCTCATGTAAGCCTTTTCCTTTCTGGTAACCATTGTGAGGAGATAATTAATAATATAATAAAATAACTGTTAATTATTGACTCCCCTAAGGCTCCATTAATTTTAGGATATCTGTGGTTGCTACAGCACAACCCACATATTGACTGGGTCAGTAACTCTATTTTAGCCTGGAGCCAGTCCTGTCATGAGTCATGTTTAGGTGCTGCCTTTCCTCCTCTCTTTGTGTTTCGCAGGTGGATCCACCTGACCTGACCGGCATCCCGGTGGAATACTGCGATCTTCGTGTGATTTTCAGTAGGTCCCGGGCCACCTCGCTTCCTCCGCAATGTCCCTATGACTGTGCCATAGATCTTATCCTGGGTACTCCTTTTCCGGTCCTGAAAGAGAGGCCATGAACAAGTATATACCTGAATCACTACAGGCTGGGCTCATTCACCATTCCTCCTCTCCCACTGACGCTGGGTTTTTCTTCGTTCAGAAGAAAGATGGCTCTGTACATCCTTGTATTGATTACAGAGATTTGAATGATATTACGGTAAAGAACAGGTTCTACCTACATTTAATGTCTTCTGAATTTGAATTGTTGCAGGGAGCTCAGGTCTTCACCAAATTAGACCTCCATAATGCATACCATCTGGTGCACATTCGGGAGGGGGATAACACCCCCTCGGGACACTACAAGCATCTGGTTTTTCCGTTTGTTCTTACCAATGCTCCGGCAGTTTTCCAGGATCTCATCAATAGTGTTCTGGGTGACATGATTAATCAATTTGTCTTTGTGTATTTGGATGATATTCTTATTTTCTCCCCCTCTCTCCGATTACACACCCAGCATGTTAGTCAGGTCCTCCAGAGTCTATTAGAGAAGCAGTTGTTTGTCAAGGCAGAGAAGTGCTAATTCCAGGCCGAGTCTGTTACGTTCCTTGGCCACATTATCTCTTCCAGGGGATCAAACCATACCCTGCTAAGATAGAGGCTATCGCTAAGTGGCCCGTGCCAGACTCCTGTAAAGCTCTGCGGCGTTTTCTGGGTTTCGCCAACTTTTATCGGCGGTTCATCAGGAATTTTGGTCAGATTGCTGTACCACTCACAGTGTTAACCTCCACCAAGGTGTCCTTCAGGTAGAACCAGGATGCTCAGTTAGCCTTTGATTCCTTAAAGGGGTCTTATTATGCTCTTTCACAAGGTCTTGATTTTGTTTTGGGGGTGTACTAGAACAGGCTCTCATACTAGGTTGTTCGAAAAACATATTTTTCACATATTTTACACTATTACAATACCTCTGTCCCCAGTCTGGCATGAACAGCAGGAATAGTTCCTGCATCAAATGAAGGCCCGCCTTCTTAAATACTAAATGTGCTGTGATTGGTTAGCTGGGCCAGTGTGTGTTGTGATTGGTTAGCTGGGCCAGTGTGTGTTTTGATTGGCAGCACTCAGCACCTGGTTGGGAAATATCATGCCTCTTATCATAGCCACCTTCTGTGAGCTTAAGTGTAAATACTGAGTCAAAATCAAATCAATTTGACCGCGATTTAAACCCAGATGATTGTAACCACTCTAAGCTCATCTGCCTTGGGAAAACTAGCATGTCTCTGACATAGTGATAACACTCGTTGCCTTCTCTAGTGCAGCTCAACCAGGTCTTGTCCCATTTGTCGATCTTTGTAATATCACAAAGCCTGGAAAATATGTGGTGTAGTCCAAACGAGTCGTTCATTGCAATTTTTGAAAAGTGATTTCTGTTAAATAAAATATCTCCTTTTGAGTTGTACTTTGTAACTTTTGAATTGGACTTTGTAACCTTTGAGCTTTGTAACTTTGCTGATCTTTTTTATGCTCAAACAGCAACATTACAGACTAACTAAAGTTGAAAAAGCTTAATAGCACCCCTTTAAAGTCCCATTTTGTCTCTGCAAATGATCTGTTGGTTCCAGATCCTGAGTCCCAGTTAATTGTCGAGGTTGATGTATTGGCTGTCGGGGTTGGCGCAGTTCTATCTCAGCGTTCCCTCTGCAACAGGAAGATGCACCCATATGCATTCTTCTCTTACCGTCTCAGCCCTGAAGGATGTAACTACCACACTGGCAATAGAGAACTGTTGGCGGTGAGATTGGCCTTTGGCGAGTGGCGTCACTGGTTGGAGGGGTCAGCACACCCCTTCTTCGTCTGGACGGATCACAAGAATCTTGAGTATATCCGTTCAGCCAAGAGGCTGACCTCGCGCTAGGCTTGCTGGGCACTCTTCTTTGGCCAGTTCAATTTCACCCTCTCGTACTGGTCGGGGTCAAAGAATGTAAAGCCTGATGCTCTCTCACGTTTGTTTGAGGGGGAGCTTACGGCCGAAGCCATCATCCTTGAAGGGGTGGTGGTCGGTGCTCTCTCCTGGGGTATCGAGCTCCCTTGGGGTGCAAGTGCCAGAGGAGTGCCCGGCAGGCAGGTTGTTTGTGCCGGCTGCGCTGAGCCCTGAAATCCTTCAGTGGGGTCATATGTCCAGGCTGGTCTGCCATTCAGGGATTCAGAGAACATTGTTTGCCATCTGTCAGTGTTTCTGGTGGCCCGCACTGGCCGCGGATGTCAGGCAGTTTGTGTTGGCCTGCCCCACTCGTGCACAATGTAAGCCTGTGAATTGCCCATCTGATGGTCTGCTCCATCCTCTTCCCATTCCTTCCTGTCTATGGTCACACATTGCCCTTGATATTGTCTCTGGGCTTCCTGCCACGAAGGATAACACTGTTATTCTCTCTGTTTTGGATCGCTTTTCCAAATTGGTTAATTTCATTCCCCTGCCCAAATTGCCCTCCAGCTGGGAGACTGCCCAACTGATGGTGGATCACGTCTTCCGTCTCCATGGTTTGCCGGTTAACGTGGTTTCAGATAGGGTTCCTCAGTTTACCTCCCGGTTTTGGAAAGAATTTTGTAGACTGATTAGGGTCTCTGTGAGTCTGTCTTCTGGTTTCCATCCTCAGACCAATGACCAGTGCGAGTGGACCAACCAGGATCTCGAAAGAATGCTCCGCTGTCTGACATCCAATAATCCGAGTCCTTGGTGCCAACAGCTTTCTTGGATCAAGTACGCTATTAAACCCCTTCTGGTGGCGGCTTCAGGTATGTCCCCTTTTGAGTGTTCTGTGGGTTATAAACCGCCTCTGTTTCCATCACAGGAACCCAATGCTGCAGTTCCATCTGCTCTGGCTTTTGTTTAGCGCTGCCGTCGCACCTGGGAGAGAGTCAGGGGGGTTTTGGTCCGAACCTCAGGATGAACCAAAGTAGCAGTCGATCGCGGCCGGTCCTCTCCCCCGACTTATGTGTGTGGCTAACAGGTATGGCTTTCTACCAAGGATCTGCCTCTCCGGGCCTCTTCTTGTAAAATGGCACCCAGATTCATTGGGCCATACCGCGTCACCAAGGTGGTTAATCTGGTGTCTGTCAGGCTCAAGCTCCCTCCTGCTCTTGGTCGGGTTCACCCTGTGTCTCATGTCTCTAGGGTTAAACCTGTGTTTTCTTCTCCCCTTAACCCCGCTGGCGATCGTCCTGCCAACCCCCGCCCCCTCGTCTTGCAGATGGCTCCCCTACCTATATGGTTAGGAGATTTAAGAAACTTGTGTAGGGCTGAGCGATATATCGCATGTGATTGTCATGCGCATTTTGTCAGTAAAGCCGGTTCGCTGATTCGAAGGTGATTCATCTGCAATAATGAACGCGATATTGTGTAGCTTGTCAGTGATCTACGGCTCTGTCTATAAAATGCCGCTCCATTTGAAAGCAGGTGATGGCAATTTAGCGGTAATCAGGGAACCGGCTTTACTGACGAAATGCCCATGACAATCACATGCGATATATCGCCCAGCCCTAGACTTGCGGCACTGCGGCAGAGTGATTCAGTATCTCATGGACTGGGAGGGCAATGGTCCAGAGGAAAGATGCTGGGTGCCGGGCCAGGTTGGGTCTCGGGTTTGATTACCTGTATCTTTGCTGTCTCTGTGTATGTGTGTTGTGTTCATGACTTTGTTTTGACAGCTCGCCACATGCTCGTTGTCCATGTGGTTATGTCTCCACCCTGTTTTCCTGCACCTCTCTGTGCACTCAGGTACCTGTGGGCTCTTCTCAGCATTCGCCGTCCCAGGGTCTCTGTGGCCTCTCCAGCGGATTATTCTGCTTCTCTCTCAGATTAGCGAGCTGCCTTGCCGGCCTTGTCTCCACTGCCGCGTTCGCGGCTTCTCTGTGGTAGGATATTCTACCTTCTCACGAGTGGAGTGAGTTAACAGAGCGTCTGTGTGGCGCTGCCTCTTCTATTTCTGATTATTCTGTTCAATAAAGCCTCTGTTATACCCGCATCTGAATCCAGCCTATTTCCTGACACAATTGTATATGGTCCTTGTGTGAGAAATAGTCCCCATGCAAAACAAATGCAATTTTTGTGACCCCTCATGTTTTTAAAACATAAATCGATGAAAATAATAATTATGAATAAACATTTTGCAAATTCTACAAGGTGCATATGAAAATATGAGCAAAATTGTATATGGACAATATTCAGACAGATATATATCAGAATATTAGGGCAACCAAAATCTTAACCATGCTTGCCATAAGCAAACCAAACTGTCTTCTTCAGTTCTTCTACTTTTGTGAAATAATAATTATTGAAAATGATGTGTATTGAAAAAAAATAAATAAATAAAAAATAAAAAATAAAAGCATAAATAAAAAGTAGACCAAAGTGAAACTTCCATGTGTCTCCAGCAGGGTGCTCTAGTCTCTGTTGTCTGCATGTCTGTGTAGTTTGGGAGAAAGGCGTGGCTGCGTGTGCAGGTCAGTGGGTTCATTGTGGTGATGGGGAATGCAGCTCCGGCAGCGCCACACAGACGCTCTGTTAACTCACTCAACTCACCCAACTCCCCCATCTCTCTCTTTCCTTCTCTCTCTCTCTCTCTCACACACACACACACACACACACACACACACACACACACACACACACATACATTAACAGACACAAAACTGAGGGCTGCACTCTTCCTCCACCAGTCACAAGTCTGCAGACATCCCATTGAGCCATAAAGGACAGGGCAGAAGAAAGACAAAGACAGACAGAAACCAGAGGTCATACATCTCCACTACGCCCATTTAAATTAGAATGATATTTAAAGAGTGAGACATAGAGCAAGAGGCATATTGATTTCAGCCATGTATATTTAACATCTTACTCAACATAATCTCATAATGTTTAACTATGAATAAATTATCTCAGATATAAACTCGGATAGAAAGTGACCCTGTTTAGTATATATATAATTTATTTGTAATATTAACATGTATGTAACATTTCATATTCATTCATTTCATATAATACCATTTAACTTTTTTCAAGTCCTAAAACTTCCAAGTTTAATAATCTGATAAATCTGATATTAAATGAGATAAATTAAAGTAAAATGTTGCATTATATATATATATATATATATATATATATATATATATATATATATATATATATATATATAAAATGTATTAATTAATTAATAAACAATTCCCTTTGTATCACATCCAGTTTGTTTTTGCCTAATTTCATTGTTTACCGAAAAAAAAAAAAAAAAAAAAAAAAGTAAGTACTACAGGGCAAATGCTTGTTATGACAGGAGTAGCATCACTTTAACCCGAGCTGTTGCCAGTTTTGCAGTAGTAGGCAGCAGGAGGCAAAGCATGACTGTCTGACTGTAGTAAGAGAGCGTGACTACATTTTGAAAAAGCCAGAGACAGAGGGGCGGTGCTCCCTTAAGAGTGCTGCAGTACGGCAGACAGGTGAATCGAGGACACGCTGGCACTAGATGTTCCAGGGAGAATGAGAGAGAGAGAGAGAGAAAGTGTGTGTGTAGGAGAGAGAGAAAGAGAGAGAGAGAGAGATGTTACACCCCATCATTTTCAGACATGAGACTCAAACCACACTACTGCACAGAGAAAAGAGGAAAAAAGGGACAGAGTACTGTAATTCTTCATTATTCAGGCTCTCCACACTTTCAGAAGGGCCTCACTATAATTAAGCTCCACTTATAATTTACATAAGCCCTAAATAACCTCCGCTTTATTGATGATTTCAATGTAAATGCAAGACTATGCAAAGGCAGGGGTATCTATGCCAACAATATATAGCAATGAAGTCTAACCTGCTCTGACAGACTGCCCTTCAAGTGGTCACTAACATAGCAAACATTACACTATATTAATAACTGTTAGGCATGAAAATGCCAGTATGCAATGTCCAGTGAGTGCTGGACTTTTTCCACATTATTCATGTTTCAGTATTTAAATGTAAATAGGTGGAGCCTGCTCGTTTATGCTAACTTAACATATTAGCATTTAAACATGCAGTTTAACTCTAAACGACCTCCAGATTGGGATAATTTGACATTCACAAATGAAAATAAACCTCATTCACATAAAAACTGATCAACAATTTTGCCAACGGCTCTATAACTTAGAGCCTTAAATTACAAACATTTAGTTTTTGAAATATTAGTTAGCATATGACAGTTAGTATAAGAGAGATCTACTTTGAATCCATAGTCTATCTGATTAACAAAACAAACTGAACAGAATGCTATAAACTAAGGAATGTAGAGGATTTAGACACTGATGTCATCCTTTACACATTGTTTTAGCACTTTAGTAAACCTAAACATTAGCTATAGCATGTAGCAAAGCTGTAGCAAACAGGCTAACACTCTGAAGATTTCATATTAAACAGCAGTAATGGTAGGATGAATTTTGAACAGTGCTAAACGATTCTTAGTATATAGGAAGGGACAAGGTTTATCTTGTTAGCATGCCTTGTTAGCCTTTCTCCAGACAGCCATGCAAAAGTAGTCATGTATTCTGAAGAAAAAAAAAAGTAACATATAAAACATATGTCTTTACATTAAATTAGGTGTTTTACCAGTGTCCTATAATTTTTGGAGGGCTCTTAAAAGTATTAAAAAATTTCCTGTCTACTGTTCAAAGGTTTGGAGTTGATATGTTTCTGAATGCAGTCTCTTATGCTTACCAAGGCTGCATTTATTTGATCAAAAATATAGGGAAAAACTGTAATGTTGTGAACTATTAGTACAACTCAAAACAAATGTTTTCTATTTTAATATATATTAGAATATAATTTATTCCTGTAATGCAAAGCTGAATTTTCTGCACACATCACATGATCGTTCAGAAATCATTCTAATATGATTTGCTTCTCAAGACACATTTCTGCTTATTATCAATGCTGAAAGCAGTTGTGCTGCAAAAATTTAATCTTTCCTTGCTGAATAAAAGTTTTACTTTATTTGATAGTGTATGTTTTGATTTACTTTAAACTGAAGTTGTTTTCTGGCTTAACTTGTATTTAACAAAGAATGTTGAAGCCCATTTTTTTCCTAAGAAAAAAAATCAGAATTACGAGATGAACTCATAATTTAGACTTTTTTTTGGCAGGAATTATGAGAGTCTATATCTCATAATTCTGAGTTTTTATAGTAGCCCACCATGGAATAAAATAAATAAAATAAATATCATATCATATTTCATATTATATTAACAATATCTTATTTTATGCATTCAGACCTGCATTGGGATAATTCAGAACTTAATAAAAACCCAAAATTTTAGGATGGTTACAGTTGTTACTCTACATTTTGATAGATATTTTATTCTCAGCACAGCATCATGATTTCTTAAGGGTTTTGATTTAGCAGTTCTAGCAGCAGTGCTGTATACAGTGGGAAGGAGGGTGGAATGTTTGGGTCTCAGTTTTTCTCTCTGGCATGCGCCCTGGATATCCATTGTGCTCTATGTTGTGAGATTCCACAGGCATTGTGTCATAGAGTTACATTAAGGCCAGGGTTTGGCTTCATTCCTATGATTGAATATTTTCCACCTGAATATTGAACTTGTGCGTATCCAGATGAGAGAAACTCTTTTGAAAAGAAAACTGGAACTGCATAAATGCTGACAATTATTTAATCATTGGTTTGCTTCCATTACAGATGTGTCACAGTTCCAGTAAATGAGAAACTCTCTCTCTCTCTGTGTTCTTCACTGTTCTCTCCGATACAAATGTGAATGCTCAATAGTCTGTTCACAATTCAGGTGATTCGACAGCTACAGTCCAAAAAGAAAAATCACAATTAGATCTCTTTAATGTTGTGCCAACGTGATCCCATCAGCAGTCACAGATTTTCACACATAATACAGTCACTGATGAATAGAGAAGTCAAAAGATCATAAACTGCAGAGTTTCAGAAGACATGCACTCAGATTTTATGGAGATATGAGAGTGATCAAAAGTCACAGATTTTCAATAAACACTCAAAATTTCCAACGCCAAATTATCTGAGCTATGCATTTTAATTCTAGATGCTTACTATGCCAGTAGTTGCCACATTCAGTTTTATTCTCACTCAGGAACTGCAGGAGAAAGATCTGAGACGAAGACGATACTTAAATGAAATATTAACGCCTAACTATTAGGTCTCAAAACTAACATAACTAACAGAGCTGTTAAGTCTCCTGAGCTTTGACTAATGAGCAACAAAATGTTCCTCTTGAAAGTGCAAATTATAAGTGACATTATCATTAATATGTCAAAAGTAATTAGCTAGCAGCTGATACAGCTTGACTTTAAGCACAGACGGAGTAATTCAATAGAGCCTCACTTGAAGCCACGAAGATCGACTTTCAAAAGCCATCAGTAAGACGTCTCCCTTTGAACGTTCTGACAGTCTTCTCTTCTTCATTGTCAGCTTTGTAGCACATCAAATGCACCAACCACAGTATCGTAATGCAACATTTGTTTGAGCCATACACATTTTCAGCTACCTCAGATAGAGCCTAAATAAAGTCTTTCTATGAGGGAAAGGCAAACAGAACTGAACACTCTGCACATTGTTGTGAAGGGTGATTGCGAACAACACCAGTCTTGTCTGACGATACTCAAGACCTTGGAGAACTTGATGGATGAGGGTTTTATTTCTAAACTCGACAGGACCTGTCAGTGTAAAACTGCTGCTTGTTCCTCTGCGGAGCTCGCCAGACATTTTGGCTCCAGGGAGGTGGCTTTGCGCTGGGAGCCCAAAGATTTAAGAAAACACACCATGTGAAAAGAGCATTTTAAAATGGACCCCTACACCCACCATGTAAGTGAGTGAGGTCATCGTAGTTACCTCAGAGAAACCTTTGTTAGTGGCTGGATGGGGAGAAGAATTTCTGGAGCTCTGCCTGAGCTCTGGTCCCACTTGTCTTGTGGGAAACAAACCTCATTAAAACACTCTACGATGTTAATTGTTAATTGTTTTGCAGCAGTTTGGACTTGATATGGTTGATTTTGCAGACTTGTCATAATTTGTTACACTGGCCAATATGATTAAAGTTGTTTACTTGGGAATCAATGTGTCAGACTGTCAAGTAGCGGAATGTCTGCGAGCGAATGTCTGCAGTAAATTATTGTCTGTGATGTGCAAGGTTGCTTATTGGTACAATAACTCTCCGCCATCTCTCCAGCTTCCCCTCCCGCCCTTTCATCTGTTGCCTGTCTGGGTGAGAAAAATTCCTGGGTGATTGTTGAGGGGCCCACTGTATTCAGGAACAAAAGGCCTTCTCTCTCTCAGGGTGGCGGAACGCTTTGTTTCCGGCATGAGGTCATTTTGCTGGAGAGAGAGATAGATAGATAGAGGAAGAGATGTCATTCAGGACTTGAATCAGAGATTATGCTGGTTTCTTGGGATGGAGGGAGGATGAGTTGGGTTGAAGGGAGTTTGTGTGTGTCTACATGTCCCAGCCTGGCCTGGTTAGCACAGTGTTGGGAATGCTAATTTGAACTGGAGCTTGCCAAGCTTCAAGCTTCTATGCATAATTAAAAGTATAGCTACACGCTATACTTTAGCTACACACTAGCTACTTAAAATGACTACAGTGATGCAATTTTGTTGATGAACTATGCATAAGTGATATTTTAGTATTATTTTATATAGATAGTATTCATTAATGTTTATTATTATAAACTTTTATTTTAGTTTTAGTAATATTTTTGTAGTAATATTTTAATATTTAGTTTTAGTAATTTTAGTTCTTCAACTTAAACTTGTTTCAGTTAGTTGCCAAGGCAGTTTTTATGTAACATTTTTTTTCAGCTTAATTTCTATCACCAAAAATTGATTTTTTAATAGTTTTCTAATGTACAAATTTACAAAACATAAAACTAACTACATTACACATAATATAGCCTTATCGTGTAACTTAGAAACCATATGCAAAGATAAGTAAGCCATTTGAGGTTGATTTTCTCTACAAAGTGTGAACACTTTGTCTCTGTGGCATTTTCAAAACATTTCTCAGTTTGTTTGGGAATTCCGACCATCAACAGTGGTTCAACCAATAGTGTAAGTTTGGGGGCAGAGCTGTCTGTTTGTCTGGCCTATAGTAGATTGGTGGAGTGTTGGGGAAAACCTGTTTGAAAACAGTTGTTATTTTTGCAGTTCCATTTATTGAAATTTCTTAATTCAGCTTTAACAAAGTGATAAAAAAAGACAGGCAAACTATTAATAGATTAAAACAAACAATTCTCCACCTCAATCAGTTCATTGAAATGAAACATCCAAACAAATTAATTCACTAAAACTAATTAAATTTCTGTTGGCCCCAATTTTTAATTATTATCTCAGCTTGTGCCAATAAAGGGATAGTTTGCCCTAAAATGTCAAATCTGTCATCATTTACTTTTCCTCATATTGTTCCAAACCTATGACTTTCTTTCTTCTGTGGGACATTAAAAAATATATATTTTGATTAAAAAAAAAAAGTCAATGATCACCAAATCTGTTTCCCAACATTCTTCAAAATATCTTCTTTTGTGTGCTGCAGAATGAAGTCAAATGAGTTTGAAACAACATGTAAATGAATTTTCAAATGTGGTGTAGCATGACAGAACTTGTTGGGAAAAACTCCACTTTTTAAATAGCTCTGTCATGCTACTGAAAAACTGTTAAATTAGTAACGTCACTACTTTAAGTTAGCCACATTTGAACTTCATTTGAACAAAAAGACAAACAATATGGTACATTTTTGAAACCCAGACTGCATAATACCTCCTCTGAGAGCTCCTGAACACCTCCTATCAATTTTCAGTACAAAAACAAAACTCCTGAGACATTTCTCACAGAAGCTTCCCATCTGTAATATGCACATTAAAATAAGCTCTGCTCTGGTAGTACAACCATCATTGTGAGTGGTCGATATGTACCCATAAAATTTGACTGTATGTCTCTTCCTTGTTGTCTGTCCTAAAGCTCTTAGCCTGTTTGATATGACAGGTTATTTAACTGTAATCCTCCTGCCTTGATCTATCGCTTCAACACAGCATATGTGGAGCAGGCAGCAAAGCACAAATCCTCATAGTGTCTGCTATCAGCGAATTAATGGCCTTGTCTAAGGGATACAGATCATTGTGCAGCGCTATAGATGGGTGAGTGAGTTCACTGCACTCTGTCAGTGTCGCTCACAGCCCGCCGGTGCCAGGCTGAGTCAGACTGGCTTGTTCTCTTTCTCTGCACACTCAGAGCCAGCTGTGAAAGGCTGCTACACAGCCCAGTGCTTCTTCACTGTCTCTTTACTATGTCTTGGGATGGTAAACAAAGAACAAGTGAGTTAAAGTCATATTAGTCTAATGAACCAGACTGGTGAGGCTGAGTTTGGATTTGGTTTAGTCTTGTGGTGAAATATCCAGGTTTATGACCAAGTTCGGCCGGTTCAGCCAGCGGGTTCTCCATGAACTATCTCCATTGTGTCCTTGAGCAGGACTCTTAACCCCAGGGTGCTCCGGGGGACTGATCCAGCAATGAATCAAAGTCCCTCTGAAAGGAGTCAGTCCAATCAGAGACCATGTTGGAAATGCCTCCTTGCAGCTATTTCCAGTCATGCAAGTTCAGCAAAGATACATTTCGAAAACTTATCATCAAATCTGACAAAAAAAATGATAAATGTTATAACTTTAACTCCAATATAGCTTAACAAATATTAAAATTATATAGTAATTACTTTATCGATTTTTTTGAATAATATTTATTTCAGGTTAGTCCAGCTAATGAAAAACCAATCAATCACTCAAACTATCCTTCAGTTTGTCTAGCGATCTTTCCCTTCATCCATCCATCCATCCATCCATCCATCCATCCATCTATCCATCCATCTATCTATCTATCTATCTATCTATCTATCTATCTATCTATCTATCTATCTATCTATCTATCTATCTATCTATCTATCTATCTATCTGTCTGTCTGTCTGTCTGTCTGTCTGTCTGTCTGTCTGTCTTTCCCTTCGTCCATCCATACATCCATCTGTCTGTCTGTCTGTCCATCCATTCATCCATTTGTCTAGCTATCTGTCTGTCCATCTATCCGTCTGTCTATCCATCCATCCATCCATCCATCCATCCATCCATCCATCCAAGTTTACTGTTAATTACTTTGGATAAAACAAAGTATTAATTATTTTTCTGTATAAAGTGAGGAAAATCCTTCCAAAAAATAAGAAAAGAACACAACATAACTGGACTTGCCTGTAGATGCATATCTCTAACTTGATGACTGAGTCGTTTGTTAGTGTGAAGTAGGTGAATAAAGAGCCTCTTTTCTGGACGAACTCCAAACCACAGTGTTGGTAATGAACACCTTATGTATGTCAAAATCGCAGTTAAATGAAGCCGCTTCCTGACCCTCACCCTCCTTTCCCTTACGCAGTGCATTTAGAGCCATTCCGGACAAATGGAGACCCCACCCCCCCCCCATGTGTCCCATGACAGCTGAATGAGCAACTTTCTGGCAAAGGTAGAGAGAAGGAAAGCATAAAATCGGTGTTGAAAATGGAGTCATCAGAAATCTTTACATACGTTCAAGTGCCCGACTTTTCAAAAATAGAAAAATCCCACATAAAATATGAATTACATTTGAAACTGATAAAAAATTAAAGTCAAGGTAAATAATGCTTGTGAAATTTTTTTTGTTTGTTTGTGTGAATAGGCTTAGTTAAAATTTAATTTTGCACATGTGATGTTATTGCTATCATTCATTAGGTCGGTGTAATAACTCAGTGGAAAAATAAGAGGGGGCAATTGACACTGCCGGCTCAAATACTATCAAGCTGCTTTTGACCTCTGCTGCTATGGTCTGTTACCATGTCAGAATAGGGTCAACCTAGGGTGAATTTTGGAGTAAGTGTAACAGAAGCTGTAATGACCATGTCACTGTGTGACCTGTTCCACCCATGTCAGTGGCAACAGCTTTATTTAGTTTGACCCAATTCCCTACTTTGATCCCCACTGCGCCAGTAGCCTTACTACTTACGAGCTAACATTATTTAAATATTCAGCAATAGTCACTAATTACAATGTAAATAAACTGAGAAAACGCATTGCATTTAATCAGTATTGTGCAACCAGACAAAACTATTTATACTACTTCTATAACTTACACAAAAGGCCTTTTCTAGCATTAACAATTGTGGAATCAGATTCATTGTTTGCCTTACAAATCTATATATTCAGCAGCTATAATGGTCATTGTCCTGACAAATACAAGCAAGCCTGAACCAAGTGACCTCATCAAAACAGGGAGACTGACAAAACTGTCTGCTTCCCCCTGAACTTCCTGTTGTGAAGCATGGACCCTAAATCCCCCTTTACCGTTCAGCACCCCTTCCTGTTTTCCACACGCCTGCTGGGAGATTGTTATTGTCATCTATCACAGCTGGGCTTTGGTTGGACACGTTACCTGAAAACACACACATCCGAAAACATGACACTCTCCACGCATAGAGTACAAAACAGGGCCTGAAACTCCTAAAAATGAGGGCATTCTTTCCTGTTGTGGGATTTTTCAATTTTGTAACCCTGTTATAAAATTATTATTATTATTTTTTTCTAGTGATGAACATAATAATACAAAACAAATAATTGAATGAACCACAAAATTAAACATAAATTTTATGAAATGAAATATTAAAATAAATAAATAATACAACAAAAAATTGGTTACAAGGTAGCAAGTAAAGTTACGGTCACATTTACTGTGTCTCTCTCTGCTACATTTTGCAAACAAAATCCATTAATTTCAATAGGAATCTGTGTGAGTTGATTTCAAAGTAATTTCTGTGGGAGCTCTTGACCAATTTCAGTCACAATTACAATATTTGTAAATTAATTAATTAATGTTCATTCATTCATTCTTTCATTTATTGATAAAAAAATAATAATTATTATTAAGTGTGAAATTACAGTATATTCCAGGTTAATAATTGCATTACTTTCATAGTAATTTCACAGTGGGTCGTCTCTTGTATCTAACTGCACTCTCAGAAATTTCTTGTAAACAAACAGCATCATGCTGTGTTTCTACAGTGCATATGCACTATGAAGGCACCCAGCATGCAATGCAAAACATAGATCATGTTTAATTCTTGTTGGTTTTATTTGTCCGTTTGAACTTGTTTTTGGTTCACTTTTAGCCGTTTGTGTAGTTGGTTTATTTTGTAATGTTGGTTTATGTTGTAAGTGTTGTTTTTATTTGTTGAGTGTTACCATTGTTGTGTTTTGTATGTTGAGCATTGATGTCACATCTTTCAAAGACGTATCTCAGCAGTTGCTACACTATTGTGAAAGATCCATCCACAAACATTACAGTATGAATATGAAATAAGTTATTGATTAATCTTCATACTTAATGCTCGAATAAAATCTTAATGTTCATGCTAAGAATGGTTCAACTAACTTAAATTCAGACAATTAGCTTATTTCAACTCTACTGTCAATCAAATAATCATGGGAGGGGCCTGTCTGTGTGACATCACACAGACAGGCATCTGAGATCGGCTCGATTTGAGAAAGGGGGAATCCTTTAAAGACATAAAAAAAAAAAAAAAAAAACTGGGTGGATCTTTATTATTATAGGGTGGTTGTGTACACACACTCACATTTCAGTTCACAGTTCAGTTCAGTCACATCCGATAACCCCTTTAAAGTCAGACAATTAGCTTATTTCATATTCTAGCTTGTCATCATTTTGACAAATGTTTTCATTTGTCACTCTTCTGACATGGCTAGATCAGAAATTTGAATATAAATATACAAGGTCCAAGATCCCAAACAAATACTAATCACTAATCACCTCTGATCACTTAGTAGACAGTAGTAAACATCTAAATTTCACACAGTGGCACAGTTGAAGACAATTTTATAATGTGAATTCACAGTAAAACGAGAGCAGTGAATTACTGTTATGTTAGCATCATTCCACTGTTCGTTCACAGTTATTTGTAAGCAAATGACCCAGCATGCATTGATTTCATAGCAAATTTCTGACTACATTAATATATTGTTAAATAATACTCTTTAATCCTGTAAATTCCTGGCATTTTTTTGTACTAAATACTACCTTTTTGGTATTTAAAAAATATTAAAAATAGTTTCTACAATGAATTGAGTATAAATTCAATGAATTATATATAAATAAATTCAACCGATTTTGTCAATATAAATGATCATTTCTGTTTGATTCAAATTTTTTGAGTATGAGTCTTTAAAAAAGTGCTTTATGCACTTCATTCATCTTTCTTAATGGCAGATGTTCATGTCTGGGAAAAGACAGAAATACAATGCAGAGTTTCTGAACACTTTCTTCCCCATTAAGTGGCGACCCTGACAGATCCTCAAATAAATATTTGAAATAGTCGCATCTGGTTCTCTACCCAAAGGAAGCAGGTCAATGAGGACGTAGCCCACTTGTTTTGACACGTTGCTCGTATGTGATGATGTCAGTAACATTTGACCCTGACCAATAGCCAGCATTTCCTGCAAGCCTCAAGGCATGTGTGTCCGCTCAGATCTGTCAGTGCACACATCCTGTGCTCACATCACCCAACGAAGTGCTAGTCATTCAGCACTAATTCTACATTGTTAACGTAAAAGCCTGGATATCATTTCCCCAAAACAAAACTGGTAAGCTCTCCTGTATGTTCAAACTATGTCATTAGAAGAAGATCATAAAAATCTGGCAATTTCATTAAATCTTAAGTGGGACTTGAGCAGCAAAACAATAAATAGGCTATATAAGTTTCACAAATAAGTTTAGCTATCAAATCAAGAACATGAAAAGGACTTTGTTTTCTCAGGTGGTTTGTGTAAGGCCGATTTTTCTGACCCTTAGGCTTAATCCCAATATTCTTTTTTCCACAGGCAACAATGGTCACTGATGCAAACAATAAAGCCCCTTTCACACTGCGATTCCGGAAAATACACGGGTAATGTGTCCCGGCAATTGTTCCTGGGTCGCTAGATTTTGCACCTTTCACACTACCAGAGATTACCCGGAATATGTGTGTGCATTCACACACAACCCGTAAGGGTCCTGTGAAGACACGTGATATCAGGGTGTGATGTGTAATGTACGAGTCGAAAACGCTAGGCATGTTAACTTTCACTTAAGCTGGAAAATGATCTCAGCTTCAGCATGGAATGTGAGGAACTTACTGATCTCTGATTCGTTACAGTTTGCACATATTCGTTTCGTCGCGAACGTTGATCTGCCTTCAAAACACCCGCTAAAAGAGTTGCGCGATAACATGCGTCATCACGTCACACCCTTTAAGGCATTAGTTCTGGCTTTTGTTCACACAGCGCTCATTCCGGGACTGAACCCGGCAATGTTACTAGGGCCCCAACCCGGGATCAATCCCGGGACGTGTTTGCGTTCACACAGAAGGAGACCCGGCAATGTTCCGGCAATTTTCCGGGTCCAATGTGCAGTGTGAAAGGGGCTTAAAGGAAATCAAGTACAGTAGTAGGCCTACATACTTTGTTGCTGGAGGGGCTTATACTGATATGCGACAATCATAAGAAGCAAAAGAGATGCAAAGCCATATTAATCTGCCATTATAATCCCCTGCTTTGCAGCAGTGTTAATTTCGTTAACGAAGAAGACGACAAAAAATATTCGTTTACGAACATTTTTTCTGTGACTAATGGTGCGTTCAAGTCATGTCAGATACATCGTATTTACAAGTTAAATGCACATGATAGCCACCACAAAGTCGTAATTATAAGTGGGAAAATTAAAGAATTTTCTTTAAGTTCCGAGTGTCAATGAGAAACATGACAGAATCAATGGATCGATGGATGCAACGTCTGTTGTTGATGGTAATTTTTTAGTTGAAATTGATAGACAGGATTGAAATATAGCTAACAATTAATACGTTTTTATGCTATACAGATGAAAGTGGCTTCATAAATTATTTTTAAAAAATTAAAAACGCAAAACACACCCGATGCAAATTCTTTGCTCTTCATTTTCTATAAGCAGAGTTAACAAACCCTGTTGAATTTTTTTCTTGTAATTTATTAAAAGAAGGTACACCGCCCTCTTGTGCCGACTAAACTGACTTGAACGCACCCGACGTCATAATTAGGACTTGTCAACTCGTAAGTATGAACTTCCCAGGAGGACTTGAACGCAGCATAAGACGAGACGTTGACGAGCTAAAAATTATGACTAAATTTATTCGGCATCTTCGTTAACTAGACAAGACTATAATGTTATTTGAGGACTACCAGACATTCAAAATACATCCTATAGGCTACTGTCCTTCAAAATGTGTGTCTCTGTCATTGGATTGCGATCGGATAACGGGCATTTGCAAATCTAGTCTCAGAGTGGCAGTCGCAGTGGATGGATAGACTACCAAAACGTGAACTAGCGGTCTGAATCAATGGCCTCAGTACCCGAAGGGGTGGTGACCAGACGTCCCGTTTTCCCCAGGAGTCACAATTCGATGTCGATTAACTTAAAGTAAGTAAAGGCGGGATAGGCTCTCTCGCGCGCATGCTCCACTTCTTCAGGTCTCAAATACAGCGCGCGATCAGTTCTCAGCGCTCAAATACACACACAACAATCCAGATGTTTATCGTGTAGAGTATCTCACGTAAATACAGTCGGTGTAACGTGTGTCAGTATTACGTACATGCCTTCCCTCTTAAAGGGACCGCATTCCTAATTAATATCTGTAATTAATGTTAACCAACAAAAGATCTTAAATAAATGTATACAAGTTAAGTAAACCTACTGTATCTTTAAAAAGAGTTTAATTTGTATCTTTATCATATTTGTCTTATTGTGCTTCTTTTTTTAAAAAAGTTTTTCCAAATTCAATCCTTGATTCAAATTTCTCATAAGCTTAATTGATTTGGTCTAAAGAGAGAAGAATTAATGATTATTTTAGTTTGAAGATTACATATAAAATAGCTACCAAAATAAATGTTGGTAACTGCAGTTTGGCTAAAACTAATGACTCAAAGTAATGACTAAAAGTTGGCAAAAATGCAATGACTTTTTGTTGACTAAAACTATGAAAGACTCAAATGACTAAAATATGACTAAGGCTATTAAGCATTTTCGTCTCAAGATAAAGACTAAAGGCCTGTTCACACCAAGCACGATAACTATAAAGATAATGATAAAGATATAGTTCTAAAAATCGTTTTCAGTATTAAAGAACAGAAGACTCCACACCACAACTATAACGATAAAGACAAAGAAAAACGATATCGTTGGAATCACTTTCAAAACGATTTTTTTTTCCAGTTGATGAATGATAAAAAAATTGACAGCCAACCAGAATCCATCCTGCTGTAACGAGCTCGAGAATTTAAAGCGGCAGACGAGCGTGTGCTTAGAATAAACAGAAGATATCGTTCGCTGATGTGGACGCTAATATCGTTATCTTTATAGTTATCTTTATAGTTATCGCTCTTGGTGTGAACGGGCCTTAAGACTAAATCAAAAATGCCTGCCGAAATTAACACTGCTTTGCAGTTAAAAAAAAACAAATGCAGTAATATGTTTGTGGATATCTGGACATAACTTATAGTGATGCTTATACAACAAATAGTGTACAGAGAAGTTATGTAAGCTACATGCATGTTGGTGATAGTGATATCTGATTCACAAATTCGAGTCTTAATCACAAATTGTGCAAATTGTGAGTCTCAAATCTGAATATATTTATACAATGTGTTATGGATCTCCATAATTTCAAAAATAAATTCAGAGTAAATTTTAGTACGAAATAAACGCAGAAAGCAAACTTAACCCGAACATGATTTCAATCAAAGGGTACCCCTCAGATCTGATTTGTGCCACCTCAGATTAATTTTGACCCCCTCCAACCCCCCGAAACACAAACTGAGCTTATGATTATCATAATAAATTAAAATAATATGATAAATACTCAGTTCAGTCATGAAACTTGCCAGTTCTGCAGCTAATCAATCACTTGCTTCTATCTACGCTAACCTTTATTTTCTGGTCCGACTAGAGCAGTGTTTCTCAACCCTGGTGCTGGGCGCCCCCCAGCACGGCACATTTTGTATGTCTCCCTTATCTGACACACCTATTTCAGTTCCTGGAGTTTCTTTTAATGAGCTAATGAGTTGAATCAGGTGTGTTTGATTAGGGAGACACACAAAATGTCCAGTGCCGGAGGGCGCTCGGGACCAGGGTTGAGAAACACTGGCCTAGAGGAAGCTCAGTCATGTCTCTAGCCCTCCTCCTCCCCAGCACCACCTGTCTAGATCTGCTTTTGTCTTACACTTTTGGGGTTCAGCAGAGCAGGCCTTTGTACTTTGCTCAGCAGCATGTTTTCTTCTTTGTATTTCTTTTGGTATAACAAAAGATTGACATTTTTTACATTTATATTTACATTTAAATTTATATTGATCATTATTAAAATGTGTGTTACAAACTACTGACTGAAAATCATGTATGTACTGAAATATTAGTTTGCAAAATCAAGCAGCATAACAAGCTAAAAATAACTGGAAGCAAATGACACCGGAAGCCTTGCATAGTTACAAATGGCACCACATGCTTTTACATTTAAAAAAAGATAAACCGATTATAAGATCCTACATGTGGGTGCTCATTGAAGTGAGTGGTCAGGCCAAAACACATGCTAGGCACATGTCTCTCATTATACACAACCAATTAATCTGTTGTGGAATGCTTTTTATTTGCTCATCCCCAAATGTTTGAGATCACAAGGTGGGCGAGTGCATGTGCTTTCAGTACACAAGGCTGCCAGACTGCTGCATACTATAGTTGAGCAGCTAAGCAAAAGCGATAGTGATAGTGCCACAAACATGTGCATCCAGAGCTGTTATTAGGGTGAAAGCAGCAATATTCCTACAAAAATTCAAACTATCATTACCTTCCTGACATGTCATTTTGAAATTATTTGAATAGATTGAGACAGTCTTGCTGTCTTACCCCAGGGCTCTTCTAGCCTGGCACAAATGGTGCTATATTGAGAGACCTCATGTGCCCTATGAGGCAGAGATATCTAGCTGCCACCTTTGGCACATAGTGGACAGAGGCAGAGATAGACGCATTCCCTTGAGAAAAGCCTGACCTCAGATGACTGCCTTTAGAGTTAACCTCTATCGACAATGGGAATGACTCCATGCATTGTTTAGAGAGCCATTGTGGTCTGTCAGATGTTGTTTCTCTAAAACAAAAGGGTGAACACACAGTAAATGAGTCTCATTTGCAAGTCTACTTTGAGTCAGCAATGATCAATAGGCTAGTTTTTAATTGCCCAGGGCGAAATGAAATTAAAACAAGACTGAAGTGACTTTAAAGTTTGGAGGCAAATAGTTTATATTAGCAGAGGTGCCTCGCAATTGAGAGCATAATTGAGAGTATAATTGTCTGATTGGACATAGGGAACATGGGAATTTTTTAGGAGTTTAAGTTGGCATGAAATAAAAATTCACCATAAATGCATGTTATTGATCTTATTGTGAACAGTTTGTCAATTCTTAATCAAAATAACTTGATCTCCTGCTGATAGATGTATCTGTGGTGACGTATGTCAGACTTCACCAATAATTTCTTCCACTTAAATTGAGAGAAAAAAGACAGAATTGTGAGATAAAATGTTGTAATTACTTTCTTTATATTTAATTTCCTTATACTATGTAAAAAAAAAAAGAAAAGAAAAGAAACAAGATGTAAACAAGCAATTCTGATAAAAAAAGTCACAATTGTGAAAAACTCAGAATTGAAGTTGGAATTCTAAGTTTTTATCTTACAATTGTGCTTTTTTTTCTCAGAAATGCTAGTTAAAGGGGTCATATGACGTTGCTAAAAAAAGAAAATTATTTTGTGTATTTGGTGTAATGCAATATGTTTATGCAGTTTAAGGTTCAAAAAACACATCATTTTCCATATAATGTACATTTTTGTTTCTCCTCTATGCCCCACCTTTCTGAAACGCATCGATTTTTACAAAACTCATTGTTCTAAAAAAGCGAAGTGTGCTCTGATTGGCCAGCTATCCAGTGTGTTGTGATTTGCCAAATGCCTCAAGGGTGTGACGGAAATGTTATGCCCCTCACCATACTGTGATGCCTTGTCCCAGCAGGACGAGACTCAGTCCAGCTGCTCTGCTCGTGCACATCCCATCATCGGTTCTCTTTTAGCAGTTCAGTCAATGTACTGTTAGGAGTAACTGCATAACTTGGGATATTGGTTTATTTCACGTCAGAGGGAGTGTCAGGCACATTTATAAACCGAATAACTTAAGTAATTTGTGTATTAGTGTGTACTGGAGACGCGAACCGTTTCAAACGATTCAGTTCGATTTGGTGAACTGGTTCGACCGGTTCACTAAGAAGATTCGGTTAAATAGAACGATTTGTTCGCGATCCGGACATCACTAGATGAGACAAAACCAATAAAACCCATTACAAACGAGGCATTTGTTGCTGCAGTGGGAACATAATTACTGATTATAAGGACTTATACTGTTTTTTTACGAGTTGCGTTGCATATCGCGCTGCATATCGCGCTGCATATCACACTGCGTAAACACAAAACCATGGCTGCATTTGTGATTGGAGAAACAACAAGCCTACTCTACTGCTCAAAACTCACATTTGAATCATCAGTGGCAAATTATTTAAATATAAAAAACGTAATAACAGACTGTGAGTCAGAAGCGCCAGACTGTCCTTGCAAAGTTGGAATTGCCCAACTTTATAGAAACAACCTTTGTGCCACAGACGCATTGTAGGCTACTGGTTCAGGAAACAGTCCTCATCTTCCATAAAATGCACTGCACACATCTGAATATTTGGGTTGAACTGTTCTGGAACAGTGTTGTAAATACAACTTAACCACTGATTTCTACTCGTGTCCTCTTTTGGAAGGCCAAACAAAGTAGTTTTCGCTTTCACAACGAAACACACAGCAACTCCACAACATGGCGCCACCGGCAACAGTGAGAATAAAAGTTATTCCTTCTTTCTTTGTGTGAACATTTGGGCGGTGTTATGCAAAACTTTTCACATTGTGACATAGACATGTCAGGGCGTGTTAGAAAGAGACATTTTAGGAGGGCGTGGTTGACTCTTAACTTTCATAAAGAATATCTCTTTGGATTTGAAACTTTAGTCTTTGCAACTTTACTGATCTTCTTTATGCACCAAGAGCTTGTAACACTCCAAAGAGAAAGGAAAAATTTAAATTACATCATATGACCCCTTTAATTCTGAGTTTATATTTCACAATTTTGAGCAAGAAAAAGTCAGCAAGAATTTTTTTTTTTTAATTCTGAAATGTGATATATAAACTCAGAACTGCAAGAATAAAAGTCAGAATTGTGAGAAAAAGTGTCACATTTTTTTAAATAATTTTTTTTATTCTTTGACAGAAACAGGCTTCCATATATGTCGTTATATGGAAGAAAAGCTTTATTCCACTTCTGTTTCATTGCGACTTTAAATTGCATGTAGATTTGAAAAAGAGAGAAAGAGAGTAGAAAATCAGCGAGTGATTTTGCAACTGTATTTCACACTTTTCATACAGTTAGGTCCATTTTTGGTGGGCCTTGGTTACTTTCAATTTTAATTTTGTTTCCTCCACATGGAGTTGCAACAATACAAGAAAAAAGGCTTCCTAAATTTAAGTGCAAATTTTTCACTTTAGTAAAAGTTACTGAACTTTTATTTTGTAGATAATTCAAATCAGTAATATTCTAGTAATTTATCAAACCAAGTGTGTACTTTTTGTGTTGTCGAACGCTAATTTTAGATCTAGCCAACAAGACTTTTCAGTACGCTGCAAATCACTCACCTTATAATAAGTAAAGAATAATAATAAAGTTTATGTTGTGACAGATTACACCAGTCGTATGTGTGACACTGCTCCAGTTGTACTGACATTTCATCCCATTGAGTTCCTAGCATGGTTTGGATGAGGCACAACAGGCTGGCAAAAAAGGCTCTGTCCTGAGGTGACCCACATGATGTTATTTTCAGACTAAACAAATTTAGCTCTTACCCATGGAGCTAATTCTACTTGGCAGTAAAATTTCTTGCTCATTGGCAGTTTCTTCTATCCGTCCCAACAACTGAGGACCTTGTGTACATCTGTGCCACTGCAGTAGATAAAAAGCCTGCTGAGTTTACCCAAAATTGTTATGGCCTTCTTTTTATAGTCATCATAAAATTTTTACAAATTATGGCACTAAATAGTCAGAGAAAATACGATTGCAAACTAAGCAATGGTGCTTATGCAATGTAATTTAATCCTATCAAAAGCCTTGCAAAGTACACATTCTCCACAACAATAATTTTCTCATTGGAAACAAAAAGAAGTTAATATTTTATTAGAACATCACATTACATAAGGAAATGGTCTAAGCAGATTATAAGAATCAAGTCTATGTGGTGTCAATCAATGTGTCAGTCAAAATGATATGAAATGCTAAAGTAAAGAACATCACTCTTAAAGAGCTCAACATTTCACTTGACTGTTGAATGAAAGTGTCACCTTGGGTAGTTTTAAGAGCATGACACAAGCAAAATGTCACATGGATCTGACAAGCATCTGAATTCTGCCCCTTTAGACTTGGCAATGGCACAACCATGCTCTGAAAGAACATGGTTGCAAGGTACCTTTGTGCCAAATAACATTTTATATATAAACATGCCAAAAAGAGAAACACCAATAATGCAATCTTGTGATAGGAGATGACCACAGAAAGCAAAGACATAATAATAATAAAAAAGTCTATTTACAATACAGTAAGAGATGATGAAAACTGCTAACAATTTTTCATTCTCTGAGAAAATATTGTATTTAGTATTCTAAATGCATCTTATCTGACAATAAGGATTTAAAGAGAAATAGAAATTTTGTTTTTGTTTATTTAACCACATGTTGTTTCAAACCCATATGGGTTTCTAATGTAAAACACAAGTTTACTGAATATCAGGGTGGGTGATTTCAGTACAGTGGAACTACATTGTGACCCATTTTAACATTTAATAAGGCACCCAAGAGTGTCAGCAAACATTTCCACACTGCTTGCAGTATAATTTCCAAAAGAAATTTACCATGAGTCACGATTTTTCAAGTAAACTTTCCCACGAGCTATTGTACTGAATTCATCCCACAATGTGACTTTTTGCACTCTTTTGTGACTTGTTGTGACTTGTCTTGTTGTGAAGGCCATAGGGATAAATTGTTTTGTTTTTAAAAAATCTTGTGCCGAAAATTCATCTTCACTGTGAATGGGATAAAAACAGTATATACATGTATTAGCCACTAATATTGCTAATAAGGTTCTGTCCATTTAAGACACTGGTACTTCTTTACTCTCTTTTGGTATCCTGAGTAGAAATGTCCACACAGATCCATTTCTAGGAAAACCCTTCACCTGCTTAAAAGGTTTCCACATGTTCCCTGTGATGGTGTACTCCAGAGTCTCGGTGCGGTTCAGTGTGAACACAGAGTCTCCTCTCACTACAGCAGTGAACAGTGCCCCTTTGCTGTTGCCATAGTGCCCAGACATAGATGTCCACTGTCTGGTGGTGATGTTGTAGCAGTTCGCTCATGGCTTTGGTGCATGCGACTCCAATGACTGGTCGAGGTAAAGGTGCTGCGACCTGTGGGCCACCATGCAGTGTCCGTAGCTCTGATGCTTCAGAAGTGTACTCACCAGAACCCACACATCCTGGTTTGGGATGTATTCATAGATTTCAGGTAAACAATCACCGAACGACCAAAACTTTCTGACACAGCTCATGGCTTTGGTGCATGCGACTCCAATGACCGGTCGAGGTAAAGGTGCTGCGAATGTCCACTCCTTTGTGACAACGTCATATATCACAACTGAGGACATGGTGGTTCTTCCAAACTCTCCTCCGATGGCATAGAGGCAACCTTCTATTCCAATTAGGGTGAAGTTGTACCGTGGATGTCTGGGACCTGGCAGCAAACTCCAGGTGTTGGTGATAACATCATAGCAAAAGCTAACGTCAACGGGCCTCTTGTCAACACCATGTACACCTCCAACAACATAGAGTTGGTTATCCAAAATGGTCAAAGCAGCCAGAGAGGTGCTGACCTCCAGTGGCAAAGCAGTGAGGACCTTCCATTCTTCATCATCCTCATCAAGGTAACATATTGTCCTTGTGGCGGCAAAAGGAAGCTCATCCACAGAGCAAGCGGAGTGTGAACCCACAGCCACAAATGCACTAGGGACCAGAGACTCCACATGTTCGGCCACCTCCTGAGGAAGTTTCTTCAAGTCCTCTTGCAGGTCACGGTACACGTTGCGAATGAACTGAGCTGACATCTCGTGGAGTCCCAATAAGCCATAGGTGGCTGAAGCTGAAATGAGCAGGCAGTTGTTGGGAGTTGAGAAGATCCTGAAGATGCCTTGCAAGAGATTCGGCCTGGAAGAAAGCTGCACATTCAATGACTTCTAAAATCTCCTCGTCATTCAGAATGGGTCTCTCACTACTGGCCATGGTCAGCATGATTAGGAAGCTTTGAGGTTTCTCAAGTGAATCTCTTCTTGATGGCACTCTACCATCCCAGATCTGTAAAGTGCCCTGAAGTATTCGCATTCTCCTAATAGTAGAGACTTGTTTGTTTCAAAGATACTGTCTCCAACTCTTACCTTGACAATGTCCATGTCTGGCAGCCTGCTTGATAAATTGTTTTGTGCTTAGTTTATAAATACCTGCCGTTGGTGAAAACCCATTGTAAGACATTTAACTTTAACGTTGAGCAATTGCCTACAAAATATCCACTAAATTCTAACCTTACCCTTGCATTTACACTGAAAGGTCCCTCGCGTGTCAGTTAACAAAACTGTCCTCTCTCCAGCTGGCACATGATGTGCTGGGGTCCGGTTTTGTTACTAAGATAGCACTGCCTATAGATAGCAGTGCCTCATGACAGACATTAAACAGAAATGAGCAATGGTTTTAATGAGGAAAAACATATTTACTTATAACACTTTAAGGTCAATGATATGAATTACATTACATTTGTGATGATTGGTTGATTGCTGATTGGTTGTTTGTTCTGGCTGTGGATACAATGACACTGTACAATGAAAGTGGCATTGTTTTCAATAACTCAATTAACTCAAGCTGCTGGTGTTCCTGTGGATCAGTGGTAGAGCATTGCGTTAACACCGCAAAAGGTTGGGTTCAATTCCGAGGGAAGTGCTGCGCATGCGCCGAAGAGTCTCGTGAAAACCAACGTTTGTTTACAGGATTAAAAGAAGCAAAGTTTCCTTACTTTAGCAAAGGAAAACCAGTCTCCTCTTGGCTTATAACGAAATCCTCTGACATTCTTCTTTACAAATCCACTTTTATACTTCTAATTACTGACCGTTGTTTTGTTTTGTTTTAATCTGATCTCTCCACTGCGTTTCCACATCCATCACTTCTGAGCGGCGCATGCGCAAAGCTGACCTCATAATAGAGTATGTGAGCATAGCGAGGAGTGGAGCAGTGTAATTTTGCCTGGAGCTAGGAGCAGATTTTGTTGAAAGTTGGGGCGTTGAGGTTTTCACTCCCTCTGAGAATGCTCCGAGAATGCTCTGTCACGAGCACAAATTATGCCAACTCACGCATTAAACATAATCATTTAGCTTGACAGATCACATACGAAGGTTAAAATGGCGATGGACGAGTGCGGGGGGTTAAAGCATGTTGTAAGTTGTACAGTTTGTTAATCTCCGCTCGAAACTAATGTGCTGCTATTGCTGCACACGGACAGAGCACACAAGCTCAAACATAATGTACAGATCGCGCACATACATTCAGCAATGAAGAAAAATGGAAAAGTTACAGCATATTCTTTCTGTTTCTGAAATAACTACCCTCAGCTTCGCCATAGTAGAGAGACGTTGCACAGATAAGTAAGCTAAGCAAGTTAAGCAGTCATTTAAAATGGACTTGGGCTAATTGTAGTGTTCCAATAAGCCATGTTAAAACTATTCTTCTAGTATTATGCATTTATTTTTCGTTTAATATCATTTCTGAACAGAACTTTGATATTTTAAGCGTAGTGAAATAATTCAGCTACGAAGCGAAGGCGAAGCGGTGTTTCTGATCAGTGGAGCAAGCAGCGGGAAATGGTGAACTCGGAGCGGAGCTGGCGCAGAGTGATTATTGAATGCTTGAAGTGTGGAGGGGAAATTGTTGCTGCTCCATTCCGCTCATATACTCTGCCTCATACTTAATTCCCCCGGAACTGCTTCCGTTTACAACAGTGAGCACAAGCTAGGTTCAAGTGATTACTATCTTTTGAATATGGATATTTTTCCATACAATATTTTTTGCTACAGGAGGCCTTTGTTCACCCATGTGAGACTATTTTTTTCTTTTTATTTCATGTCTTTTGGACTGAAGCAATGCAACACCTGCTGACTGCAATGATAGAGCTTGAAAGATCAAAGAGAATTTTTAATATAACTCCGACTGGATTCTTCTGAAAGAAGTCATATACACCTAGGATGCCTTGGGGGTAAGAAAAGCGCAGCCTAATTTTCATTTCTGGGTGTACTAACCTCTTAAATACCATTGACATATGTTGAAGGAGGGATCTGTGCCACATTGAGATAATATCATATCCCAATCGACCAATAGATTGACAAGCGATCTGACCAATCATAACGCAGAATCTGCCATTTTGTCCAGTAAACAAACCAGATAGGAGAGTCCATTGGTTGACTTAAACTTGAAAAATGGTGTGTAATGATGTTTTTCTGTAGTTGAAACAAGATACCTTATGATGTTCATTCATTTTATTTTGTGTTATAACTAGTAAAGAGGAAGAGATAATCGGTGCATGTGCCACTTGAACTGAGGAGCTATAACAATCTGTCACGACACATTCAAAAGCCACAAAATGGTGTTTATAGTTTGAATTAATAAAAAAATGACAACATCTGAGACTTTGTTTATTGTTTAAGACTTTGAAATTGCTTAAATTGACTTACTAATACATCAGCACAATTTAAAGGGGTCCTATTATGCTCTTTTACAAAGCCTTGATTTTGTTTTGGGGGTGTATTAGAACAGGCTGGCTCTCATAGGTTTTTTCGAAAAACACATTATTTTTCACATATTTTACAACACCTCTCTCCCAGTCTGGCATGAATGGCTCGAATAGTTCCTGTATCAAATGAAGGCCCACCTTCTGAACTACGAAATGTACTGTGATTGGTTAGCTGGGCCAGTGTGTGTTGTGATTGGCAGCACTCGGCGCCTGGTCTGGAAATGTCACGCCCCTTATCATAGCCACCTGTGAGCTTCAGTGTAAATATTGTGTCAAAATGAAATCAGTTTAAGCACGATTTAAACCCGGATGATTATATCCACTCTACATTAGTCTACCTTGGGAAACCTAGCGTGTCTCTGACATAGTGATAACACTCGCTTCCTTCTCTAGTGCAGCTCAACCAGGTCTAGTCCCATTCGTCAATATTTGTGATTTCAGAAATCACAGAAAATATGCGTTGTAGTCCAAACGAGTCATTCGTTGTAGTTTTTGAAAAGTGATTTCTGTTAAATAAAATATCTCCTTTTGAAGTAGACTTTAAGCTTTGTAACTTTGCAGATCTTATTTATGCTCGAACAACAACATTAAAGACTAACTAAAGTTGAAAAAGTGAAAAAGCATAATAGGAACCCTTTAAGTAAATTGTGAGCACATTAAAGTAATTCGTTACCTCGTTTTAAGTAAATTGTTAGCATGATTTAGTATCTCATTACTTCATTTTAAGTAAATTGTAAGCACATTTTAGGTCAATAATTTGTTTCATGCAAATGTTCATTGAGAGATTTGTGAATAGCCTATTGTACCTTCTTTGTGAAGAGGCTATATACCCTTTACAGTCCTGTCATACTTTATTCATAACAGCAGCAATATTTTCTCACTACACAAAAAAGTAAAAAGTTTGTGAAATTGTGGACAGGAATTAGTAAAGTGTACTCACGATTTTACTAAAATGAGTTATTGGATTAGTAAATTGTGCTTACGATTTACTTAAAACAAAAGAAAGAATAAGTAAATCATTCTGGCATAGTATGTCGCGGGAACATGATATATTGTGTCCATGATATAATTTTTTTTCCCTGCATGTCATGTCCGGGCTATGTATTACTGAACTAATGAATTAGAGAAAAAATTAATACAAAATTAAAATTTAGTTTACTTTGCTATTGTGAGTCCATCTTGAACTCTTCATCAGAATGGTTCAACATTAACATTTTGTTGAGGTTTAGTTCTCTATTACAGTAGATCAGACACAGCAGAATACATCCCAACATGGGTCCACTCTCTGCTTTAATAAAAGGTAATTAACCCTCCTGCAGTGCAAGTTATGAGGTAATTGCAGGTCAGTGGTCATGCTGCGAGGCTTTCATATCTCTGTGCGAGATCAATCTGGGTTACCCAGAGTGCTCAGATTCATTTCTACTCACACCTAGACACAGGGGCTCGGCAGGCACCCTCATGGCGTTGCTATGGAAACCCTACCATCTGACTCTACCTTGTCTGTCTTGAGCATCAAGAATTCAACCCCAGTCTGCCTAAACGCTTATAGCACTAATAGTGTCTGCGTGACTGTTGAACTTTGACACACACACACACGGGAAGCAGAGTATAACCACACTCATGTGTCCTAGTCCTTCACAGCTGCTTGTAATGTGATTTTGCACTTTAAATGGCCACACGTGATGAGGACAGTGGAGACGCTTGAACTATGTGACCTTTGTTACTCATTCAACTATTGGTGATGAAAATTATTTATAGGATGGACAAGTTTGGCTGCAAAAGACATGATTAAAATCACAGACTAAAATTAACCACACATGCTTCAAATAAAAAGTATGATAACATATTAGTAAAACAAAGGGAACAGCTTGATTTCTAACCATAACAAGGGAGAAGGTCAGCATGTGTTTATGTTCCCCATGCTGAGTCATGGTGAGCCATGTGCTGGAGCATGTGATCTCTTTGTTTTGATCATGTGATGGCAAATCCAGCGGGAGTAGGGCTAGGTAACAGGCTTTGGGCAGGATTGTGTTCAGTGTTGTAACCTCATTGTGTAAGTTGGCTATTATGAAAGCCTGCAGCGAATGTACCGGACAGATCCAGAAAATTTCAATTCTGCTGTTTATTCCCTTTTCTCTCAGTGGAGTCACATGTACAAGAATTAAAGTGATATTTCACACAAAACTGAACATTCTGTCATTATTTACTAACCCTTATGTTTTTCCAAACCGTATGACTTAGTGTCTTATGTGGGGCACAAAAGAAGTTATTTTGAAGAATCTGCTGGTTACACTTATCCATGCAATTTCAAAACACGAGGAGCTTTCAAACTTTAAAACTTCATAAAAGAGGTCCATATGACTTTTTGCATTGGTTTGAAAAGCCATTATATTCAGAAATAAAATCATATAGGTTTGGAACAACATGTTCAATTCAGTTAAATTCAAGTTTATTTGTATAGCGCTTTTTATGATACAGATCGTTGCAAAGCAACTTTACAGAAAATTACGTTTCTACAATATTTAGAATATTTAGTAGTAGCTTATATATAACATGTTGGTTATAATGTTGGTTATAAGTTTCATTTTTGAGTGAACTACTGCTTTAAGTGTTGGAAACACAACTATTATTTAGAGCAGTCCTACTATGTATTGTTAGGTTTTATCTTTCTCTTTCACTTACAGCTTGTTTTATCTAATAAATAAGAAAGCGAGGGAGGCAACCTAAAGAAAGGAGCTTGAAATATCTTCTTTGTGGGGGTTACAATAGCTGAGTCAGGCATCTCATTGAATCCTATAATTTTATCTGAGAGCGAAGGAAGTGAATGGAACTGTAGGAGTGAATTGAGAGAAGTGTGTCTGAGCTCTTCAGAGAAAGAGAAAGGGTGAAAAGGTCCAATCAAGTGTGTTGTGCAACCGGCTTGATGTTACAAAAGCACACTGACTGAAGTACAAAAAAATAAGATCAAAGAGTGACCAAAAACTCACCTCAATCAAAAACTACACTATCACAATTAGAAACCACATCTACGGCGTAAAAGAAAGGAGCATACACATCCAAAGAAAGCACAAGCTTAGAACACTTTAAAGGAAGTGTGTGGGAGGATACAAAGATAGAAGGTGAAACGCTCTATCAATACGAGAGATCGTGTGTTGTTGTTCCCTAACAAAGCACATGCTGGGACCTCCACAGGAACCAAACCACATCAAAATGTTGTGTCAGTTTGATTTCCAGCTGCATAAAGGAGTTTGTGACTTCCACAGCCCACTACAAAGAGGGTAAAATGAATGCTCTGGCAACGGTATTACGGTAAAGAAGATGTGTACATTCAGTCCACAACAGCAAGACCTACAAAGCACATTTGGCAGGGCACATGAAACACGACGGCTTTTGTTACTGGCGTTCCGTATGAGTAACGGTGCCACCTGCTTCTCTCCACAAGTGACCTCTGAATGAATGTTAAGCAGCCCAAATACTCAAATCTAGTGTTTCTGGGTTCCTACAAAGTCAATAAAGCATTTGACAGCCTCTTTACATTAGGTCTCTATGGCTAAACATTGTTTATGCAAGGTTCTTCTGAGTGTTAACAGTCTGTTCCTTATTCTAATTTTGCTCTTTTGTGAAATTACACCCCTTATAAATGCTCAAGAGTTAATCTTTCTAGCTTTTTAATTAACGAAACAAAGCCACAATTATGGACCCTTGATGACTGTGCTAATTTCTCCATTGATTAGCAGAGGAACTAAACAGTGGGTCGCTTTTTAATTGCCATCTGCTTGACTGCCGTTTTGGAGTGACAAGCAGATGACAGTGGGAGACGCCTTCAGGGTCTTCACAATAATGGCCAAGAAAATCTATGCCCGCCCCCCTCCCACCAGTAAAGAACAGTTTCTATTAATAAATCACACAAACAAACCCCCCCCAATTTAAATGAAAATAAATAAATAAATCTTTCCATTGTATCGTCAGAACTTAACTCTTAAGTTATAAAGTTTCCCCCCTAAATTTCAAGTATATTGCCAGAACATGCATGCTTAAATTATACAAGTTTTTTTTTTTTTTAATTTAAAAAAATCTATCAATCCATTAATCCCATTTTGATTATATTGCCAGGACTTACATGTGTAAAATTAGATTTTTTCAAAGTTTACATTTATATATATATATATATATATATATATATATATATTTTTGAAATTTTGAAAAATTTTGAAAATTTTGAAACCCAAAAATGAAAATTAGGTCATAAATTACTCACCCACACATCATCCTAGGTGTATATGACTTTCTTCTTTCAGACGAATCCAGTCAGAGTTATATAAAAGTGTCTTTGATCTGTTTAATGGCACTTAAATGTGAAAACCAACGTTTGTTAACAGGAGCAAAGGAAGCAGTTTCCTTACTCTTGGCTTATATCAAAA
The DNA here is from genome assembly GCF_018340385.1 of Cyprinus carpio. Lineage (NCBI taxonomy): Eukaryota > Metazoa > Chordata > Actinopteri > Cypriniformes > Cyprinidae > Cyprinus > Cyprinus carpio. Next base: position 11,197,706 of record NC_056596.1, on the reverse strand, counting down.
TCCTCCGACGTTTTTCTTTACAATTCCTCATTTTGTACTTCTAATTAGTGACAATTGTTTTGTTTTGATCTCTCCCCTGTGCTTCCGTGTTCGTCACTTCTGAGTGGCACATGCGCAAAGCCGACCTGCATACGTCATTCGCCCGGAACTGCTTCCGTGTACAACAATGAGCACAAGCTAGATTAAAGTGACTATTATGTTTTAAATATGGTTATTTTTCTTACAAAAATGCATCTATTCGCTAGAGGAGGCCTTTGGTCACCCTCCGGAGCCGTGTGAGACACTTTTTATTAAGGATGGGCACTTTTTATTCCACTTCTTTCGGACTGAAGCACTGCAACACCCGCTGAGTGCCATTAAACAGCTTGAAAGATCAAAGACCATTTTTAATATAACTCCGACTGCATTCGTCTGAAAAAAGAAAGTCATATACACCTAGGATGCCTTGAGGGTGAGTAATTTATCGCCTAATTTTCATTTTTTTGGGTGAACTAACCCTTTAAGTAGCATACTCCAATAATCTTACAGTCTTATATAATATTACATGCAATCTATACATACAATTTCAATTATACTGCCAGAACATGAATGCTTAAATGTTTAAAAATTGTTTATACACAAATGTTCATGTACATATTTCCATTTAAAAAAAAAAAAGTCTACCACAAGTATCCATACATGGAAACTCTCTCAATAATATTTAAAAGGATCCCAGAATGCACCAGGATGGTTTGTTACTGTGTAATTTCTATACATATTTTGTTCACTTTACTATTATTTTACTATGTGTAATAATAAAGAATGTGGAGGTGTGTTGAAATCTGTCTGGCAGTGTAAATGTCTTGTGAAAGTAATAAAACTCCTCTTTGTTTATGCATCCACACTAGTAGTGTCAATAGAATTGATTTCCTCCATGTCAGCCTGACAACATTTGTTAATTGTACTACTCTGGGGGATGCAAATACACAATTCATAAATTTTTAAAGAGATTCGTCCCCAATAGCACGCATTAAAAAAACAACAGTGTGTCCCGATACACACATTCTCATATATATCGTTTACTACCTCTTTTGTTTGCTCTCTGTGGCCATATGTTATGTGCATTATAAATATTGAGCTGTCACCCTGGCATAGTGTTTTAGGGGTAGGCTGAGGATGGGGGGTAGAAGCACTCTAGATGCAACTGTCAAATTGATTGACAGTTAAATTAAGGGCAAAAACAAAAGAATCAGTGACTCTTAGAGCATTTCATGGGAGATGTCAGATGCTTCAGACCATTGAGCATCAGTGCGTGAAAGAGCATTTTCATTGGCTGGTGTGAGCCAAGTCAATTAAAAAAACTTTCAGGACCGATTAAATTATGAAAAAGTCTTTATATTATGATGTCACGCAAAAAGGAAAGTCATGTTATTTTGCTGAAAGATGAAGAGAATTGTTCTCTTTAAAAAAAACATACACTGAAAATAAGAAAATAATGTACACTACTGTTCAAAGGTTAAGGTTCGGTAATATTTTGTAAACATTTTTGAAAGAAGTCTCTTATGCTCACCAAGGCTGCATTCATTTAATCCAAAATGTTTAAATATTATTATATGTAGAAACGCATTACTGTAATCTAAATAATTTTCCTGGTAACGCAGTAAAGTAATGCATTACATTTTAAATTTATGTAATTTGATTACAGTTACTTATATCAATAAAACTGCGTTACTTTTAAGTTACAAATGCAGTGTTAAAAATGATGAACTAAAAAAAAATCATGTTTTGCGGGTCAGCATGCCCTTTAATAAATCACCGCACAATGTGAGCTAAAAAGCAGAAAAAGGAGTCGTACAACATTTAGATGCAATGAAGTTCGTATTTCAATTTGTATGAATCATATTTCAAAATGTTGCACTATATGTTGTTACATATTTTGGTCTGGCATTATAGTTTGGGAAAAGTTCAACAAGTGAATGTGTACAAGTTTATGTCACAGTACAGGGGCAGACTTACCCATTAGGCAAAGGTAGGCAACCGCCTTGGGCCCCCAAAAGCCAAGGGCCCCCTAAAATGCTGTCTGTAGTTTTTGTTCAGATCAATGCGAAAATCCACCCATGTAAACCCTTTTAAATTAAAATCATAATTTTTAAACACTCAATTGTGAGGTTTATCATTTTATAATTTATTTAGTTTTTGTGAAAACCTGTACCTCAACTGTAAATCATTTGCTATTTCATGGTCTACAACATGAAAGAAAGCCATTATAACATGTACATGAAAAATGTAGAAACACTGGACACAACTATGGGGCACCATTGTGCAGCATTAAGCATCACAACAAAAAAGAAACCTCAAGGTTTATCTAGGAAAATGTGTGCAAATGTATAGGGCCCCATTCCTATATTTAACCTGGGCCCCCAATTCACTAAATCCACCCCTGTCACAGTAACACTAATAAGTAAAAAATAAAAGACTCACCAGAATGAGATCATCCGCTGCATTAAGCTGCGTCTGCATCACAATTGCTTATTCTTTAAGAAGCGCATCTTCTTCCAAAAACGAAAAGTAGCCGAGATGAACTTGAATCTTTCTTTGTATATGGAGGTGGACATTTACATGTTAGCGCGTTTCAAGCCTGGTTTCGTGTGGATGATGATCTTATAGCGCGCAATGTGCGTGGGTGTGATACAGGTGAGCTCAGACGGGAGACACTGTACCTCGCGTTGGTTTCATACGGATTATTTTATCAGAGAATATTTGTTTTCAACATGACTGACCTTATTTAATAATAGACACTTAAAGCTTCATTAGATATAGCCTACTGTATTTCTCATAACATTTTCGTTCATTTTAGTGACTGGTATCAGGAAGATATTCACGGATACTGAGAATGCAGAAAGCGCACCCAATTTCATCCCAATTCAATCAATATTAAATTAATGAAAGAACTATGAGTTTCTCTTTGTAGTTTAGGGAAGTGGAAATATTGATTCTGACTAATATCGGTTAGCCGATAATTATTATCATGCTATGGCTAATAACTGATAAAGGTTCCGATATCAAAAATCTATACTATTTAATCCCAATAAATAAAAAAAAAAACACTAAAAACTAAAATCAGTCATCACAACATTTAAATGTACAATATGAAAAATGGATAGATCCATTTTGATATTTCCAAACATTTAACAGTGTTGTTAAATTATTATTGTTTTTAAAGATTAAGTGACTGATAGATCACAGCACATGTAATCTAAAGATAAAAAAGAAAAAATATTCCATATTTACCAATATCGACAGATAACAATAAACTAAAAAAACAAAAACAAAAAAAAAAACAGAGAATAACCGATATGGTACCAATATTGTGCAACCATAATAAATGGCATAATTAAAAAACAAAGCCATGTATAGAGCTAACGAAAAACCCATCACTCTCAAAAACTCAGATTTGTAATATATTGCAGTGGCAATTTTAGGCAGGACGGTCTCCTACTATTTGTTACTAGTTAACACTGCAGATGATTCTCTCTTTTAGTCTATAGATCAGCTCCCAGAAATGGCTTGCAATGCATGTTTCCCCTTCTATGCTTCCTTCATCCTCAGCCATGTGATACATGAGCAGATTCATCTATCCTTTTGGGGAATGAGATTAAAGAAAGTGTGCTCAGAGTGGGACTGTCATAAAAGCGGACCGAGCTTTCTTTTGGGAGAGCTTAGAGTGACCTACATTCCACAACCCCCAGTCATAACACTGCAGGGTCATGTGACTACTGCCCTCAGTCAAAACAATAACATGAGGAGCAGTGGCTAAGGCTGAGGGCGGGGCTGAGGGATACTTGTGTGCTGGCGGAGGCTTTGATGTCCTAACTCTTTGCAGGTGCTGAGAGAAGATGGTTGGGTGATAAACTCTCTCTTTACATGGCAACCACAAAAACACAACTGCTAATTTCAGGGCAAAAACTAGCAAATGTTGGACACAAAACTTTAAAACAAAAAATATTTGGTGTCATATTTTCATGACTCAACAGATTTCCCTATTACGGTGAGTTGATGTGACTTATATGACACTGTTAAGCAGCAGGGACCTTACAAAGGAGAATCTAAAGGGACAGCTCACCATTTACTCACCCTCATGTCCATGTTGTGTGGAATGCAATAGAAGACTTTAAGTATGTTCACACTGCTCTTTGACATACAACAAAAGCATGTCATTCTTTTAAAGTCATTATGAACCTTCACAACCCATTTGCTGTGATGTATTTATGAGACTTATAAAAATGCAATATTGTGAAATGTTATTACAATTTCAAATAGTTGTTTTCTATTTTAATATATTTTAAAATGTAATTTATATTATGCAAAGCTGAATTTTCAGCATCATTACTCCAGTTTTCAGTATCACATGATCCATCATAAATCATTCTAATATTCTGATTTGGTGCTAAAGAATCATTTCATAAAATTTTGTATTTTTTTTTTTTTATGTTTTGGTGGAAAACATAATTTTATCTCATTTTAACTTCATTAATTAAATGCTCAACCAACTAACAATACAAATCAACAACTTAAAGGAATAGTTCACCCAAAAACGAAAATTATGTCATTAATTTCTCATTCCGTTTCCAAACCTGTAAATCCTTCATTCATCTTCAGAACACAAATTAAAATATTTTCAATGAAGTCTGAGAGCTTTCTGACCAAGTCAGTCTTCCCCGCACGTTCACAACAGAACCATGACTCATGCCTGTGCATTCCTTTGCTTGTAAACAAGGCACAGCACATGTGTGGTCTACATCAGTGTTGTGGTACTCTAGTAAATGTGCATCGACTGACATGGAAGAGAAGAAATTGTTGAATAAAGTCATTATTTTTGTTTTCTTTGCTCATAAAAAATATTGTCGTAGCTTCATAAAATTAAGGTTGAACCACTGATGTCACATGAACTGTTTTAATGATGTCCTCACTACCTTTCTGGGCCTTGAACTTGGTAGTTGTGTTGCTGTCTATACAGAGTCAGAAAGCTCTCGGATTTCAACAAAAATGCCTTAATTTGTATTCCGAAGATGAATGAGGATTTTACGGGATTGGAACAACATGAAGGGTGAGTAATTAATGACAGAATTTTTAACAAGACATTTTTGGGTGAACTAGCCCTTTAAGCAGTACATTACTGATATAACCCTTTCTAAAACAGATATTTGGATTACATTCACTGAAAAGTCACAGCTCAACATTTTTCAAGGTCCAAGTGACACCATTTGCATTTTGCTTGTCTTGTGTTTGCCAACTGGCAGTGGTGATCCTTTATGAATGATGCACTCTCACTAAAAAATTGCCGGGATTTGGTAGAAATCAGAATGTGTGTTCACAGAAAGCTGTCTGACCTTGTGCTGACCTCTGATGTGAAAACAGGAAGTATAGGTACAGCCTGACCCCCTATAGGGTTTAATTACATTTATGCTTTATGTGTAATACGCTGTAATGCTGCACTCTAGCATATTGTCTATTTGTTACCCTACGCTTCCCACCCATATGTCATCTGATTGGACCATTTTCCTAGAATTTTCTAATCCATGGAGGTTAAAAACCCTAAGTTAATGCTCCCAGCCCACCTGGCTAAAGGACATGAATCTGATTTCTCCATTTTTAGTGTGTAGTCTGACTTTTCCATTTCTGAAAAAAGATTTTTGTAATAAATTCCCCAGGGGGTTGTTCTGGTCAAAGTGCATAATAAAAGCTAATCTATCAAATATATATTCATTTATACACACACACACACACACACACACACACACACACACACACACACACACACACACACACACACACACACACACACAAACATAAATATTAATCATCCCTCAATGTAATGGCTTTAAATAATCTCCATTTGTGGGCTTTTCTTAACAAATATTGGTACATGTTATGACATTATGTGATTAAGGCTACGTCCACACGAAGCCAGAGCCTTCCCTATCCAATCTTTTTTTTTTCCTCGTCTCAAGAAATAACTGCATCCACACGTAACCACAAACTATGTAGTATACATGCCAGACCAGCATGTGGCACTGTAATTCTGCCACAGAGATACACTAAAAATGGAGATGAAGACTTGGACTATGCGCATAAACCTTACGCGCGAACATGCAAACATACAAACGAACAATGGAACAATACATTTATTAATCAGTGTTAATGTTAGTTAGTTAATAAAAAGACAATCGTTCATTGTTTGTTCATGTTTTTGTTGCCGTTATGTGACATAAGCTATGTCTGACTAGGGGTGAGGCGTGGGCTGATGACATCATCGTTTCAGAAAATATACAGATTTGCTGTCCACGTGAAAACGCAAAGGCGGTGTTTTCACATTTATCCATTCTGGAACCAGGTTTCAAAAAATATCGGTTTCACTCCCCCAAAATGCCGGATTCATGTGGACGAAACGCCTATACGATACAAAATTTATGCGTATACAGCGAAACACATCTCCGTGTGGATGGGGCCTAATTTGATAATTAAACATAATTAAAGGGGTCATATGATGCGATTTAAAGTTTTAACTTTTAAGTAAAGACTCTGCCATGCCCTCCTAAAACGCCTCGTTTAAACATGCCCCCACGCCTACGTCACGATGTGGGAAGATTTGCATAACACCGCCCAAATGTTAGAAGGCGTTTTTATTCTCGCTGTAGTATTGTTGTTGCCGCTGCCGCTATGTCGTGGAGATGCTGTGTGTTTCGTTGTGAAAGCGAAACTACTTTGTTTGGCCTTCCAAAAGAGGATGATATCCGCTTCGTCATACTGAGAGCTGATCCATGCTGGTCGCTGAGGAAATACATCAACTTTGCACTGTGGATCGCCGGATTGGCTTTCACCGTGGATGAGGCGGAGTCCAGCCCGTGTTCGTCACATGTGGTTGCCGCAAGCCCGCCGGCCGCTCCTTCGTCGAATCCGCCGGCCATTCCTCACTCAAGCCCACAGTGTGATGCATTTTATGGAGGACTGTTTCCTGAACCTGAAGTTCTGCATAGCCTACAATGGGTCTGCGCTCAAAGGCTGTTCTATAAAGTGGGGCAGTTCCAACTTTGCAAGGACAGTCTGGCGCTTCTGACTCACAGCCTGTAGGTACATTTTTTATAATTAAAGAATTTGCCATTGATAATTCAAATGTGAGTTTTAGGCAGTGTAGAGTAGCGCCTGTTGTTTGTCGTTTCTCCGATCACAAATGCAGACATGGTTTTATCTTTACGCAGCGCGATACACAATGCGACATGTAAAAACACAGCATAAGTCATTATAATCGGTAATTATGTCCCCACTGGATGCAAAAAAGGTGGGGCATAGAGGAGTAACAATAATGTACATTATGTGAAAATAATGTTTTTTTTATTTAAACTTCATAAACACATTAAACTACACCAAAAACACAACACAATACAACAAATAGCAACGTCATATGACCTACTTAGCAACGTCATATGACCCTTTAATATATGTTAATTAATTGAAACATTAATTACACCTTTAGTTTCTATAAATAAATAAAAAATTTGTCCCACAATATACATTTCATAATAATATAAAATATTTTAAAAATTATTTAGGAAAGTAATAATTTATTTTTATTTTATTTTATTATTATTATTTTTTTTTACAAATTATGATTAATTTAAATAATTTATGGATTACGTTAATTAATTAACACGGTTTAATTTACATTTACATGTAACTACATTTTAATTGTTTTAAGGCTCTAGTTTTTATAAATAAATGACAAAACTTGTCACACAATATATATTTCAGAATGATATAGTCAAACATATTTGGGAAATTAATATATTTTTGAGAGGCTACATGACATCAATATTGATTCATTTCAATAATTAATGGAATAACTTGTATGTATTGACACATAATTATATAGCCAAATGTATTTGGGAAATCAATACAATTTAAGAGCCAACATGTCATTAATTTTAATTTCAATAATTAATGGAAGTGAATTAATTGACAAATAAATTAATTGCATCTTTTAATTGATTGACAGTCCTAGTTTCTTTAAATAAATCACACAAAAAATGTATCACAATATGTATTTCAAGCTTGCAAACATATAAATGTAATTTTTCGTTTCAAAAATTACTACATTATGGCAATATCTTTTGAAAATGCATATACATATATATTTTCAAGGCAAGGACAGCATGTGGTTTGAAATGGATACATTTCAACTAATACATGTAATAGGTGATTATATTTCCCCTATATTTGAATATGCTGTGGATTTGACCATATGTTCCAGCCCAGTGAAAAGGTAAGTGATTGTCTGACCCTGCCCTCCAGATAACCTCTGAAGAGGGTTCAGAGCTGTGCACTATAAGCACCTCTTGTCAGCGAAAACAGTGGGAGTCTTTGTGATCAGTCCGATTAGACGTGTAAAGCTGCATAAAGCCACTTTTGCTTCAGGTTATCACATTTTCTTCAGGAATACGTAAAACAGAGGAATACGTATCACAGACCAGCTGCCAACAATAGTTCAGTGTAGTTGTGAGATCTGAATTTAATTTACTATGGTACTATAGAAATGCTAGGATTTAGGAATAATCGAGTTTGAATGTAAACTCACCAACTAAATCACACACTGGGGGTCCATAGAAGCTTTTTGTTCATTTGGACACATGTGCTTTGGCCTTTCATCAGGTAACTGCTGAAAAGCTTGAGGGATTTCCCTGCTGATTGCTTCAGTGTGTCTCATAAAAGCTCCCCAAAGCCTTGATGTCCTTCTCATGTATGACCTAATGAATCTGGCATGAGATGAAAGTTCGGATATGTTCTTTTTTCCGGGGAAATAGGAGAAGAATGACAAGTAATAATAGAATGAATGTCACACATTCACTGTCAGATGTAAGATGTTCAGTCATGGCTCATTACGTTTTATTCTTAGCAGCCATTTGTGACACTTTACATAAAGTGCAGTTGGAATATGTGTGTAATTGCACATTTTATTCATCTTGGTTTGGGATGTAGTTATTATTTTTAAGACATTTTATGTAAAGGCAAAGCATCGATTTGCCTGCAGTTTGATATCAGTGTCTAATGGGTCTGGGGTGCACAGCTGGAAATTAAGGAAGTCTGTTTGCAGAGGCTATCTTATTATATGAATTTTCATAACAACGTCCATCCTCTATCACAGTAGGGGATCATTGTTTACCTTGTCTCCCTGTCGTTGAGACATCCTGTCTGTGTACTTCCATCAGCCTCTTTCCAAATTAGCTCCTCGGATGTGCGAAATGATGAGGATTGAGCTGGACAAAGAGATAATCCCAGAAAATAAATCTGTAAAGCTTCAGTCATATGCTTGATAAGGATCTGCGTGATTAATTTATGTAGACTGTCATATAATCTTATACTCGATATCCATAGAGTACCAAATACTTTATGATGTTACACCATGCAGTTAGCCTATATAATCATTCATTATGAATCATAGAACTGAAACTTGATGAGGTATGAGTCTTTGTGGCTTTTAATGCCCCCACCAGATGCTATAGCCATAATGAACAGCTGAATTGTATGATAATAATAATAATGTGCTTTATTAATATTTATAATATTATTATTAATGTTGCTCAAACGCATTATTATTATTATTATTAGACAGGCACAATCCAGCAATATTACTCCAATTAGTCAAACCGCAATTATACAATCTGTGCAACGTGGTTGGTCTCATGTAGCCTAAGCGCAATGCTCTCAGACGAGGTATCCATCGGCGTCGCGCACTATTCACCAAGGCTCTACTTATCACTGCTGATGAATGCTTATACAATTACAGTGTAAATCTAGATTTTATCACTCAGTATTTCTTTTTCTTGAACCGCTAAAGAATTGTGAGAAGTGTGTGTGGGTTTAATTTGATTGCAGTGCGTCTATCCGTCGCGGAGGGATCTGTGCAACGCTTCCAGCGCTCAAACACGAGAATGAAAGAGTTAATACGGTTTCCCCGCTCTCTCTCTCTCACACACAGACAGACACATCAACCGAGCGCACCGACCAGACGCGAAGCGCAAACGTGTGCAGTTCTCTCTCACTATGGGTACGCGAGGACATCTGTGAATAATTAGTTACCTGAGTTTGACACCTTTGTAGACGAGGAATCGGAATCGTTTGCGATCGCTCGTGTGATTTTCGTGCGGAGTCCCACTCCTAAATACATTTTTGAAAGGAATTCGGTGTTTTCGGTGAAGGACGGAGTGCCGGTGTTTTCCGGTCCGAAACACAGCTAAGCATCTTAAGGACTGAGAATCTTTTTGAGAAGACGACAAAAAATGTTACTGTCCAAGTTTGGATCTTTTTCTCATATTTGCAACACGACCAACATTGACCACTTGCCGGTGAAAATTCAACTTCAAGCAGGTAACGTTAGACGTCGTTCTTCAGTTTCATAACGATATCAGTTTTTCATGTCGCTTTTAATCGCGTGCCCTTACCCCGATGTTTAGCTAACGTTACTCCTAATTTTCCAAACGCGACTAGCCGCTTAATCGGGACGCGCCTGTCCGTGACCTGCGTATGGAGCCATTTTGTTGCCAACAGTGTGTTGTACACATTCGGTTTAAATCACGTTGTTATAGCAACATATTGACTTCTACTGCCTTTTCTCCTTCGTTTTACAGCCAAGACCGAAAGGGAGCCGTATGAGAAGGTTTATCATGTGGGCTCGGTGCTGGGAAGCGGCGGGTTTGGGACAGTGTACGCCGGTACTCGGATCTCAGACGCGTTACCGGTAAGCGCAGGCTTTGTTTTGGTGGCAGCACATGGCCGCGTTTGGCGCCACAGTCATGCATTCATACGCGCGTTTTTCTCTTTTTGTCTCCAGGTTGCGATAAAACACGTTGCTAAGGAGAGAGTGACCGAATGGGGTACGATTGTAAGTAAACTAGCCTTTTATGTATGTATTCTGGTTATGAATTTCTTTCTTAATGAGTTTCTTAAGCACGCGTTTTTATATTGCAGAACGGCTCGCTGGTTCCACTCGAGATTGTTTTGTTGAAGAAAGTCGGGAGCACGTTTCAGGGGGTCATTAAACTGATCGATTGGTACGAGAGAGCCGACGGCTGGCTGATTATAATGGAGCGGCCGGAGATGGTGAAGGATTTATTCGACTACATCACGGAGAAAGGCGCGCTGGACGAGGACACCGCCCGGGGCTTCTTCAGACAGGTTTTGGAGGCGGTGAGGCACTGCTACAGCTGCGGGGTGGTTCACCGGGATATCAAAGACGAGAACCTCCTGGTGGATTTACGCACGGGAGACCTGAAGCTCATTGACTTCGGCTCGGGGGCCATCCTCAAGGACACCGTCTACACAGACTTTGATGGTGCGTCCTTGGCTCTTACCCATCCTGCTCTGCATTGGCACACCTGCCGCTTCTAATAAAATGAGTTGAAATATTTGTACTTGGCCAATTCTGGAAGAATAATTACCATCAGTAATAAGCATTCGAGTTAAAAAGAATTAAGTGTTTAACTTCTGCTGAAAAACAGCTTTGATGTGTTTTTTTTGTTGTTGTTTTTTTTTCTGGTCTGGCTTGGTTTCAAGAGTTATTTTAGGGAAACCAGCTGAAAACTGTCTTTGCAAAGATGGAATACCATCTTCGACCTGTTAAGACTATCTTAGACCAGCAAACTTTATTTATTTTTCTTTTCCATATAAACAAAATTAGAAACAACAAACCAAAACAACAAACAAATATTACTCCAAATTTTTTTCCCCCACCTTTTTACAACAGAGAATTTATATATATATTTGTATAAATTTATTTTGACAACATTCTTGCACTTTAAACTCATTTAATGTAACTTAAGTCATTGAATCTGAGAGATAAGTTAGTGGAGAGGATCAGCTGTTACTGCGTAGCATCTGTTTGTTGTGAAACCTGAGTTGAGGCACCACGTGATCCCATCACAGATCCCTGTTTTTGTTTGGTATCCGAGCGACTCCTGGCCTTTGGGGGCCTGTCACACCACCCCAGTGAAGGGGCTTTTGTTGGGGGAAGTGACTCATGCTGGAAGCATGTGGAGTTGCCATAGCTTGTGACTGTTTGTACCTGAAAGTCTCCCTTTTAGATCGCTCTCCTGTTTCAGCTTGCTTGTTTTTTTGGATCGAGCTGTTCTCCGGCTCACTGTGAGGCTGGAGGAGGGAGGAGAGTTTGTGCGAACGCCAGACCGCTGGCGCCCCCCCTTGCTAGAGTCAGCTGACTGGAGCGGCTCATTATACAGTGCTGCAGTGTAATCAAAATCGGCGCGTTTAACGGCAAAACAAGGCGATTATGAAGCAAGTGTTGTTTTGCCAGAAATAAAAAATCAAAGAGTAGGTTTCAGGACAAAAAAATAAAAATGAAATCTTCATGTTCTTGACACGCAAATATGTTTTGTACGTCTCAAAGGTTAATTCTCACTGGATCAAAAACCAAATGTTTTATTTTGTAGGCACGCGAGTGTACAGTCCTCCCGAGTGGATACGTTACCACAGATACCACGGACGCTCAGCAACCGTTTGGTCCCTTGGTGTCCTACTGTACGACATGGTGTGCGGCGACATCCCGTTTGAGCATGATGAGGAGATTCTGAGAGGACGGCTCTTTTTCAGGAGAAGAGTCTCTCCAGGTATGTTCCGAACCGGAGATACTCAAACCAGGGGCCAAAATTGACCCATAATTACCTTTTATTTGGCCTGAAATTGGATAAAATTAATGTAAACAGTCCAGTCTTTCTTTATTTAACCTTTTTGTGGATGAGGAGTTTAACCTTGCTGCTTTTCTGTTTATCAGTCTGTCAGCAGCTCATCAAATGGTGCCTCTGCTTGAGACCTTCAGACCGGCCCACTTTGGAGCAGATCTTTGAGCATCAGTGGATACGCATGGAGGAAAGCCCGAAAGCAGAAAGCGGCAACATCACACTTCACTCCATCAGCACAGAATCGGGCAAAGAAAGCCTTTGACGGATGCGGGGACGGCGAGTGAATGGACTCTGAGACCTTTTTGCTCTTGTTCCCAGTCTGTTGGTTATCAGGACTTCGGTTTATGTTGCATAAATGTCTTTTTTTGGTTGTTTTTCTTGCTAAGGGTGAGTTGTTACCCGTAGGGACTGCGTGAGCAGCAATGCTAGTGATCCTTTGATCTTACTGGTTGCTCTTATAGAGCATGGACATTATTTTCCTTTTTTAGACTATCTTTTTAGTTTTCGGTGCCTTTTTTGAAAAGCTGCTTTTATGGGATTCAAGTCACGACAGACACCAGGTGGATTTTCATGGATTTTAGGGGAACTCCCCTGGATTCATGGGAACCTTCAAAGACTGTAACTAGTTATGTGGTGGGTCTCCTTTGCCCTCTAGTGGTCAAATACTTGAAGTACACACTTACTACTCTCTTAACAGTATCTCTCTGCTGCTCTGCCATTCATATTCACTATTTCGATGGTTTTCACTTCTGTTGTTTTCTGAATGTCTTCCACTACTTCATCTCTGTTGACGTCACTTTTTAGACTTTGCTTAGCAGAGACTTGAGTGATGTGCACAATCAATGCAATATTCATGGACTCGCTTATCGTTCCTTTTTTTGGGGGGGCTTTTTTTTTTTTTTTAAATACAAGTATTTGTATTGTATTTATGTACATTTTCTTCCATGTATCTTATTTATTCATGCAATACAAACATTCCACATTCAGTGGCTATTTATTTATTTATTCATTTTATACCATCTGCAAAAGTAAAATGAAATTATTAAATGTAAAGAGTTCTTGGGCTTATCTTTAGTTTAACCTAAAGGATCATAGACATGCTAAAGCTATCTAATACTGATACAAATAAACGATTCAGATGTTTAGTGATGCCATTTTCTGATGTAGTGTAAAATTTAGAATCAGTTTTTTCTCCATGTGAAGTGGAAGTAAAAGTGTTTTAGTCCTTCCACTGTGACAGTGTGGATTTTTTTTTTTTTTTTTTTGGGCTGGTGACATTTATTTTTTTATATTGGACACAATAAATTTCTTTCATATGTAAAGTGTTTGTGGTGTCTGCTTGCATTTAAATGACATCCTTGTTTTCATGTGCAGTTATACATTGTATGTGAGGATGCTGCCCCCTACAGATAGTGGAACTGAAATTTAAGATTGGATTAATTTGTAGAAACATAATTGATAGCTTAGAACATTTAGTAAAATGAAAAAGAAAAAAATTGTAATATTCTTGCAATTCCATAAAAAGTCCATTCCCAAAATCTAATTTTGAATATGAGGAAGTAGCTACAGATTGTGTCTGACTCACATGAACAGTCCAAACATCCTGATGAGTAGTTAACATAACCCACATTAGTCAACGGGGTATGCAAATGTGATGACATTGGCGTTAAAGCATTACTGTCAAAGAGCTGAATAAGGCTTTATTGAGTCATTGTTATGTAATGCATAATTCAGATGTAGAATCACCTGAGATTATTAAATTGTTCCTATTGTTACTAAGGTATTAAATATATCTGGCACATAATGACCCTTACAGTATATGCAAATGAGTTAAATACTAGCATATAATACAATTTATTAAAATTAATAGCAAAATTATAGTTTTGCACAAAACAATTCTCGCTTCTATGGAAAGATCAATTCAGATTATTCATTCATCCTTCCTGGACTTCTGTTATAATGCCTGTATAGTAACTGGAGCAGTTTACTCAAGATAACTAATTTACCAGAGGTTTACATTAACATATGAGTCATAATGATAAACTTGATAATGGGTTGACAGCTGATGGATCAATAAATCAAGCTCTTCACACTTGTTGCATAACTAATTGCATGTCAAAGTCACAGTTTGTAATTACAGTATACTCAGCTAACAGGGATGTTCTCAGAACTTTGTTTAATGTTCTGGCAAGGCTCTTTCAAAGTTATGAACAAACATTTTTCCAGTATCGTTAATAGAACATTTGCTCACAATTATCTGGTCTTTAATAATGTTAGCACAAAACCATGATTTATACACTGTTTACAGAACAGAACTGAAGCAGTTTAGTTGGATGTTTGTGTAGCATTTTTAAATGTTCCTACTTATTAAGTTTCATATGGTTCAGAGAACATTCCCCAAATGCTTGCAAAATATTTAAAATAGAACATTCCCTTAATGTTGTATCTAACGTTCACGTAACCAAGAAAAAAAAGTTTAACATTTTAAAAACAGAGAACACCCAGAAACAACGATTTCATAAATTAATTTATTCATATATTATTCATTCACCGATTCATTCATTGAAATAAAAATATTTATTAGATGAATGTCCACATACTTTTGGCCGTGTAGTAGCTTCTGAGCTGAACATAAGAAAAAAAAAACACACATAGAAAATATATACATTAATCAATATATATTAAATAAATAAATAAATATTATTAAAATATATACTTTTAAAATACAGGTTTATTCATAAAAAAACATTTCCAATACTTTTACAGGCATGGAAAACACATATAAGTTCAAAAAAATTAAGTTATAATATAATACTACGACTTGAGCACCTAAAGGTTTCGCAAAGAAAGAGCCGCGCGGTACTAATCTGTGCAGCCTAGGGCGAAATAAAATAAATAACTGAACAATTTGGATCACACAATATACAGTATCCATTGTGCATCTTGTGTAAAAACAAACTAAGAGGCCACCCTGCCTAGCGCCTACTTCCTTATTTTTGCCGCGGAACGTAGTGACGTTGTGCGTACGGCGCCGTGCGTGATGACGCGGTGCGTAAGGCGATGGAGAGCTGCAGCCGCATTGTTGTGGGGGAAGAGAGGCGAACTAGCCTGCTAGCATAGTGCCCGTACGGCCAGCCCAATAACAACCGAAAACAGGCGCGATAGTATGGTCGAGCTGCTGTTATCTTGAGCATGTAACTCCGGCTTTTCAATGCTTATTTTTGGATCCGGCAGACCGTTACGGATACCTCATATTACCCCTGGAATACAACGGAGAAGCGGCTGGTGGACGGTAGCGCCTGTAGCGCGGCTCGTGCACGGATTAAACCTACTGCTGTTCAGTAGGCCACAGCGCTGCAGCTTTTAGCTTGGCCGTACGGCCTTTGAAGCTCCTTTTAACGTCGACGGCAAAGGTAAGAATGGACCACAGTGTCTCTGGGGGTTTATTTATTTATTCGCGGCTTTAAAGGGCGTTTGTATTCACGTTTTACAGCGCGTGTTTTGTTTTGTTTGACGCCATGTTTGCAGTGATGTCGGTGGACCTTTCCAAACAGCATTAGCTCACTAGCAGAGCCACCAGCAGGCCGCCGGATCCAGTGTGTCCTTACTGCTCAGTTTGTTTTCTTTCCAGTCCAGTGTGTTTGGCCTTGTCCTGCCCTGCCCCCTCAAACAAACAAAAGCCTGGATGTAAACCGTGGCTGTTATCGGTTGAACGCCAATTGCTCAGTTAATGGGTTGATGTGTCAGTTTGTGGAGCTTAAAAGCTATGTGTTTCAAAATATTAAACAACTCAAATCTGCAAGCACGTTACTGTTGTGTTGTTTACATTGTAATAAAATAATTAACTAACGCTGCGTCAGATGGCGAAACGGCACATATTAACAAAAATACAAACGCAAGCGGTTTTTCTGTTTCCATGCCGATTTTCTAACTTGGGTTTAGGTTGCTATGGATACCAGATGGATGCGTGCTTGCAGTTATGCCTGTTCACACCAAGGACGGTAACTATAAAGCTTAAAATAGTTTTTTTAAAGAAATCCACTACACGGATGTAACGATAAAAACACAAAGGAACGATATCGTTGAAACCACTTTCAGAACGCTTTCCCCCAGCTGGTGGACGATAAAAACATGCCAATGAGAATCCAAACCACTCTGAAGAGTTTGAGTATTTAAAGTGGCAGAAGACAGAATTGCATCGCTCGCTTAAAGGGATACTCCACCCCAAAATGAAAATTTTGTCATTAACCATTTACCCCCATGTCGTTCCAAACCTGTAAAAGCTTCATTCGTCTTAGGAACACAGTTAAGATATTTTGGATGAAAACTGGGAGGCTTGTGACTGTCCCATAGACTGCCAAGTAAATTACACTGTCTTTTCCTGTTTCAGTTGAAATTACGTCACCACATAGAATAATGCTGCGTGTTTCAAGGCACTTCAGGGGACCTTTAAAGTCGGTCCGATTCTGGTTGGCTGTCAGTGTTTTATCGTTCATCAGCTAGTTTGTTTCGGAAGTACTGAAAGACAAGTTAAGGGTTAAAGTTTCTCTGTGTCGTTATTGTCATAGTTTTGGTGTGGACTTCACTATTCTCAAAGAATTAAAAGTATTATTAAAACTTAGTTGTCGTCCTTGGTTAGAACAGACCTTGACAGTAAAATTTTCAGAGCGATTTTTCCAGCTGAGCAATATAAATGTTGACAACCAATCAGAATTTGTCAGACTTAAATAAGCTCCAACATTTAAAGCAACAGTCATGCAACAAGCGGGTGTAATAAACAGGATGTTGTTGTCTGTTGGTATGAATGCTATAGTTATTGTTATTGTTAAAGGGGTCATATGATGCATTTTTAAAGATCATTATTTTGTGTATTTGGTTTAACAGAATATGTTGACATGCTTTAATGTTCAAAAAAAAAATTTTTTTTTTCAAATACTGTACATTATTGTAGGTCCTCTATGCCCCGAGTCTCTCAAACGCGTTGTTTTCTACAAAGTCCCTGAAACGGGAACAGAGTTGCGTGACAGACACAGTGATGAAGCTCGTATGTGTTTGCAGTACACAAGCCACGGACGGTAAAGACAGCTGACTCCACTGTGTGACCCTGTCTCATTCTCTCACACACACACACACACACTCACACGATACGCAAAATTCCGCATTTGAACAGTCAATAGCAAATACTTTAATAACAAAACATACTTACAGTAGCTGATTCAGAAGCGCCAGATTGTCGTAACAAAGTCTGAATTACCTCCTCTCCTAGGTTCACGAAACGAAACGGCACAAAATGCGTTGCTGTTCTGTTGTAAGTAGTCTTGAAGCTTCCTAAATGCGTCTACTTTTGGAAGGCCAAATAAAGTTCTTTTGCTTTCGCCTAGAAACACAGCATCTCCCTGATATAGCTGCTTCAACACTAACTGCGGTTACTGAAACCACGCCTTCTTTCTCTGTGTGAACATCTGGGCGAAATTACGCAAATATTTCCACATAGTGACGTATTATTTTGGGGGGTGGCGGAGTCTTAACTTTTATAAAGAATATCTCTCTGGATTTGAGACTTTAGTCTTTGCAACTTTACAGATCTTCTTCATGCACCAAGAGCTTGTAACACTCCAAAGTGAAAGGAAAAATTGAAATCGCATCATATGACCCCTTTAACTTTGTAGCCAATGGTCCTGGTGTAAATGGATGTTTACAGTGCTGCTGTATTGTTTTTATAGCATCTGTGTTTGTATTTCGATCCAGAAATGAAATTTGATCTGTGGTGGTACAAATTGTGGCTTTGAATCAGTTGATGTGTGCTTTTCTTTTACTTCAGTTCCTCTCTGGCATTCAAAATGAGGAAGAAGGTTCGTCATAATCGTGTCGCCACCCCGCAGAGGCCTCCCTCTCCCATCAAACCCTCACGCAACCGCGAGACCTTGACATATGCTGAGGCTCAGCGTATGGTGGAGCTGGAGATCGACGGCTGCGTGCACCGTCTCAGCATTTATGACAAAATGGATGTCATCGACAGCGATGACCCTTTAGCTCAGGAGATCAGCGAGTGCACCAGCAACAAGGAGAACACAGAGAAGCCACAGCAGGTCCTCGTGCGCTCGGTGCGGCTTAAAAACAACCAGCAGAAGAAGAGTGCCGCATTGACGACTGTGCAGGGTTCACCAGCTCAGGGCAGGCTACCAGAGCCAAAGATCCGAACAGTTGAGTACAATCTCCCGGCGGTGCCACGGAGGCCGTCGGCGTACTACAACTATGTGGAGAAGACGCTGGACGAGCTCGACGAGGAGGTGGAATATGACATGGATGAGGAAGACTATGCATGGCTCGAGCTGATCAACGAGAAGAGGAAGAGCGACGGCTATAGCCAGGTCTCTCAGAACGTCTTTGAGTTCCTCATGGACCGCTTCGAGAAGGAGTCTTTCTTCGAGAGCCAGGGCCAAGGAGACCCCCAGCCTCTTATCGACGAGGATGCCGTGTGCTGCATCTGCATGGATGGCGAGTGCCAGAACAGTAATGCGATTTTGTTCTGTGACATGTGCAATCTCGCCGTGCATCAGGAGTGTTACGGCGTCCCCCATATCCCGGAGGGCCGCTGGCTTTGCCGGCACTGCTTAAATTCTCCCTCCCAGCTCGCCGAGTGCATATTCTGTCCGAATAAAGGTGGCGCGCTTAAGAGGACAGACGACGATCGCTGGGGGCACGTGGTCTGTGCCATCTGGGTCCCCGAAGTCGGTTTTACCAATACGGTTTTCATCGAACCCATCGATGGTGTGGCAAACATTCCTCCAGCTCGCTGGAAACTTACCTGTTACCTGTGCAAGAAGAAAGGAGTGGGCGCCTGCATTCAGTGCAGCAAGGCCAACTGTTACACAGCTTTCCACGTAAGCTGTGCTCAGAAAGCCGGTCTCTACATGAAGATGGAGCCCATCAAAGAGGTCACTGAATCAGAAGCTACTACGTTCTCTGTGAAGAAAACGGCATACTGTTGCTCTCATACACCTAACGGTTGTGTGAGGAGACCCCTTACTATATACGAGGACTCCAAACCCAAGAACGGTTTATGTCAGAAGGCTGCTCACAGGGATAGAGCAAAGGGATGCCATAAAAAGAACAAAAAAAAGCCTGAATCGGAGCCCATCACAGTGGTTCCCACGGTTTCTGGGCCTAGTATTACACCTAAAAGGTAGGTGAAACCTTTTTCTGCAAAGATTTTCTGAATCTTTGATGTTTTGAGTGTTTTATTTTTTTATTTTTTTATTTTTTTGATGGTCTATAATTTCCTGTGTCCTTACAGTTTCAACACAATTCTCAACCAAGTTTCTGTCCAAAAGAAGAAGGTGTTTGTGGAACGGGTTCTCAGTTACTGGATGCTCAAGAGGCAGTCAAGGAATGGTGTCCCGCTAATAAGGCGCCTGCAGACTGCCATACAGACGCAAAAAGAACCAGAACAGGTGAGTCTTTCTTGGTCTGCAGTGATTGACATTCCAATTCTTATGCGTATGAATTTTGAGCAAGGATTTGTTTTTTGAATGACAGGTGCCATGCGTTGATGATCGTCAATCTCTGAAAGAGCAGTTAAAGGACTGGCATCGTTTACGGCATGACCTGGAGCGTGCTCGCTTGCTGCTGGAGCTGATCCGCAAGAGAGAGAAGCTAAAGAGAGAGGAGGTATGGTGGTCATCGTCATATGATGTGACATCAGGTGCAAGAGATAAAAAATAACTTACTTTTAAACTATTTATGTATAAGTTAGTATCAACTTGGTATCAAAGTACTGGTACTTATGTCATCCCTAATGTATGCAGCTACATGAAAGGT
Source organism: Cyprinus carpio (assembly GCF_018340385.1). NCBI lineage: Eukaryota > Metazoa > Chordata > Actinopteri > Cypriniformes > Cyprinidae > Cyprinus > Cyprinus carpio. The sequence goes on along the minus strand of NC_056596.1, from coordinate 11,177,160 downwards.
GTGTTTTTGATCAAGTTAATGTAATCCCTCTCCCAATGTTTTGGTCTGGTTTCTGCAGATGAAGTTGCAGCAGTCGGTTTTGGAGATGCAGCTCACTCCATTCCCTGTCCTGCTGCGAGCAGTGCTGGATCAGCTGCAAGAGAAAGACCAGACTAAAATCTTTGCCCAACCTGTCAGCGTCAAAGAGGTATGTCTCTCATTCCTGTGGGCTTATGCTGGCCTTATCAAACTCTAAATTGTTTTTGATAATATAATGATTTTTGATGTGGAAAAAAAGCTTAAAACAGGGGTTTTCAGAAAACAACTTTTATAGTATTATCCAAAAATATTGGATTTGAAATTTTATATGTGAGTTACATTTTATTCATTTTTTATATATTTTCAATTTATAATGTATTTGTATTATATTCATATGTTTTAGTAATTTATTTTAACTTTAGTGCAATAGCAATATAAAAGCCAGTTATTTGATTTTGAAACACTTTTGTTCAATATATATGGGTTGCTATACATTGTTGGCGTCACTCGCAACATTGTCATCATTTGTCTTTGGCATCAGTGTTTAAAAACCCTTAAGATATGATACATTTTTATGTGTTCCATAGTTTTAATGATTTTACTGTTGTTCAATAAAATAATGAATGAATAGGTGTGTCCAAACTGTTTAAGTGTACATGTAGTTCCTAATTTTGTTCCATGCTTGATTTTCGCTCTTATGTACAGGTTCCTGATTATTTAGACCACATCAAGCACCCTATGGACTTCTCCACAATGAGAAAGCGTATTGACGCCCATGGGTATAAGAACCTGGATGAGTTTGAGGATGACTTCAACCTCATTATCAACAACTGCATGAAGTACAACGCCAAGGACACCTTTTTCTACCGTGCTGCTGTGCGTCTGCGAGATTACGGTGGAGCGATCCTCAGGAAGACTCGGCGGGACACTGAACGGATAGGCTTTGACTTTGCCAGTGGAATGCACCTCGCTGAGCCTCCTAAGATAGAGCCACCTCCAGCATTGACCTGGGATGAGGGTAAAGACCTATGTGTTACATTTCTCTTCTCTGTTAGATTTTAGACTAATTAAAATTGAAAATCACAGATTTTGGTTTCTTGGTGAATCATTATGAATTTTAATCTCTTTGTTTCAGTTGACCGACTGTTAAACCCAGGCAATCGCGAGCACATGTCTAAGGAGGAACAATTGAATAAGCTGTTGGAGATGCTGGATTTAACCACTGCCATGAAGTCATGCCCTTCCCGGAGCAAACGGCTCAAACTGCTCAAAAAGACCATCAGTGATGTGCGAATGGAAATGGGTCACAAAATGGAGCCCCCTTCATTGGAGCAGAATAATCCCAAGGAAGAGGAAAAGGCGCCTCTTATTCAACCACAAGCCAATGAAGAAGAAGGTGCAATTTGGTTGAATCACATGGGGGGTTTTTTTGTTGGCTCAAAGTAGCTGAAGTTTAGTGAAACCACTTCTCATAATTTTAGAAATATAAGCTATGGCGTCCAAGATTTCTGAGACCACTTATTATTGTTGTTACTTGTAATATTTATAAGTTAAATATTGTATAAATACTTAAAGTTTTTATTCTTATATATTGTCAATAATTTTCTAAAACAAGTATTTAATTGCCTTGATATAAATGATGGTAAATTTTTTACATTGATTTTATAATTTTTTTTTTTAAAGGTTTAAATGGAAAACAAAAAATATTCAATTTAAATTATCTTCAATAATAGCTGGTCAAACCTTCCTTTAAGAGCTGTGAAACTCTTCAAAATGGTTTTGTATTAAATATTTATTTAAATATTTCATTACAGGTGACAAGTCATTACCTCCAAAACTTGAGCCTTCAGATTCTCTGCCACTCCTGAAAAACTTAGACAGTTCCTGTGAACCTCCGACACTGAAACCCATGGAGCCCAGCTTTGAAAAGTGCCCGAAAAAGGTCAAATTTGACGGGAAGACATTCTCTACCTCACTTCTAAATGGTCTCTCCTCTGACGTTATACCCTCTGAAAATAACGTTATGGTTGCTACCTCCACTCTTACTGAACCAGCGAATATGGTCAACCGGCGAACAGCTGTGCTGTTCCGGAAGTCAAAGAACACGAGTCCGCAGAAGCCGTCAAACACAAGTGAATCCTCAATTGATTGCCCTCAGCTGGGCACTAAGACGTTCTTGTCGGTGGTCATCCCTCGCCTCGAAACCCTGCTCCAGCGCAGGAAGAGGACACATAGTGCTAGCGGAGACAGTCAGGGTGACGAGGATGAGTGTCCGATTAAACGCTTGGATACAGGTAAACAGCTTTCTCTTTTCATTTCCAGAAACACCGTACCCTTTCCTCCATGGGCATATTATAGACATTGTTTTGTACTTACAGGCATGTCTAATGGCTTTTCTGAGCCAAAGAAAGGGCTAACTGTGAATCGGCTGTCAGAGCCTCGTCGCCGCTGTGCTTCAGAGTCCAGCATTTCCTCCAGTGGAAGCGGGAGCATCCAGGAAAACACAAGGTGGGAATGAGTACACAGAATAAAATTTCTAAACCTTTAATATACAGTATTTTTTTAGGCTTTATTACTTGTGATGAATGAAGTCCCTTTTTTGAATGTTTTTCAGCGATGTCAGTCACACAAAGAGCGGGAAAGGGAAGCTGGCGATGACGAGACGAAACACGACGGATGATAAAAAAGAACTGGTCAATTGCGTGGAACCAGGGAACATTTCCAAACCCAACAAGCTGGCAGCAGGTGAGCATCCAGCTTTTTGCAGCCATGAGCGGGTATGTGGGATTTTACACCAGCCCCATTCTTCAGTTCAGAGAAGTGGGTCAGACCCGTTCTGGCAGCTGCATCGGTGTCCCGTCAGCTCTGTGCAAGCTCGCTGTCCTTCCTTTTGCTTACTTTGCCACTGACCTGCTCTTCATTGCTTTTTCTAACACAAAGACCGCTGCGTACTGCCGTAGTGTCTGCATGTGTGAAACACTCATGTTTTAATAGTCATCACGGCTTATCCTGTCCTTCTGAGTAGTTGCTGTATATGTTTGCTCTTTAACATGGCGCTTAAAGGGACAGTTCATTTGAAAATAAAAATTGTCATAATTTACTCAGCCTCATGTCATTCCAAATAATTTTTTTTGCCTCAGTAAGACACGTGAAATATTAATTTGTGTCTTTCTTGTCCATTCAGTGAAACTGTATAGTGATACAAGCTCACAATAAATATTACTATCCAAACATGCACAAGAACTTCTTATTCCAAGTGCACGCTGCAGTTTTGCTGTCTGCTAGTTAAAATGGTCGAGCTCTTTAAAGTCAGGTGGATTCTGATTGACTGTCAATGTTTTTATCACTCGTCAGCTAGAAACAATCGTTCTGAAAGTGATTCCAGAGATATATCGTTCCTCTTTATTATCGTTGTGCTCTGGTATTCTTTTCATAGAATTAAAACTAGGGCTGACACAATATCAGATATTCACTACATGGTTATCATGGCCAAAATAATACACAATAATGATGTTTTTTTTGTATTTTTAATTTTAATCTGCATAATCAGATTTTGCCAATAACACAATGTTTAATACTATGGCAGAAGGGAAGATTTTTCAATGCATAGGGCATGTTCTTTACCTAAATCTGTTGTGTAAATTCAGAGGAACCTCAGAAATCATGTTGACTTCCTGTTCTTGCATAGACAAAAGCAGGAAGAATCACTGTACCCTTTTGTGTTTAATAAAAGTAAATGGTGGCTTTTGAACTATGTGAGGCTGAGTAAATAATGATGGAATATGAATTTTTTGATGAACTAACCCTTTGAAGGTAAATTCATCCCAAACAGTGTTTTCCAAACGATTTCCCAGATTGCTTACCATCAATATGCAGAGCGAAATCTTTTGGTCTGCCTTGCGCTTTCACAGAAGTAGAAAGCTTACTTCTGCATTCTGACTCGCAAGCATGTCAGAGTCTGAGTTGGGCTCATTAGTCACATGACATGTTTGACCTTCCAGACCAAATCAAATCCATTTTCAGCACATTTATTATTCTATTTTGATTTAATAAATAAATCTAAATAAATTTGCCTTTGGAAGTGGCATTAGAGGCATAATAGTGTCTGGTTAATGTCTCGGCATGCTTCCGTTAAGGAAATGACCCACTGCTGCCGATTGCTGATTGGCTAAATACTGCCGTGGCTCTTGAGGTGTTCTGCACCATTTTTTACGGTGAACCCCTCATAACTTTCCATTATTCCTACTTTCATAGAGATTGAGAGCAGCAATATTTGGATGCCTGCTAACACTACACCACTAAATCTGGAGCCCCTTAAACTAGTTTGGGCCAAACTTAGTGGATATCCTTCCTATCCTGCCTTGGTGAGTGTGCATGTGTGCATGCCGTCAGAGACTGGTTCTCCTTCTCTTCCTCTTCATTATTTCATGCATCAGCCTCCTCAGGGGCCAACAGTCAACCATAACATTATTGCCAAGTGATGCAACCAGGATGTGTATGTGCATACATTTGTTTTGTGTGTGCGTGACCGAGTATGTGACATAAGTGTGTGTTCGTTCCTGTGTTTTGTGGCAACCATTTCCATTTCCAACAGTTTATACGTTAGCAGTCACAGGCACACTCCGAGTTAGCAGGTTACCAGGCCTTTCGAGATGCGCGTTGGAAGATTACTGTTGTGTTGACAGCCTCTCTGCCCACATGTAGATCATAGATCCTCAGATGTCTCGAGCGGGTTGCCATCTCAACGACGAGTACATTCCCACCCCTCCACGGGACGTGCTCCGGGTCGGAGAGCTGATGCAGTTCAGGTCCAAGGAGAAACTCTTCCTCGTCCGCTTCTTCGACAGCAAACGCAACTGGTGAGAAGTCTTGCATTTAGAGAAACTTTCAAATATTTCTACAATTACAGTGAAATGTGTTAATGTGTCTGACATTAGCGGTTGTTACACTGTGGTCCTGGGGCGGCTGTGATTGTTGCAAAATATTTTTAGGGTATTAAAACTTAACATGTAAAGATGTTAATTATGTATATTTAATTAAATATTATTTTAACACATTTACTGAATTTAATATTTTTGTTTTAGTATTGGAAAGGGTAAAATGTAAAAATATTATTGAAAAAATAGATCATTGTTGTTTTTTTTAATTGTGATTTGTTTGAAAAACTTAAAACAGACACCCAAGGGACACCAAAAGGTGTTGACAGACACCCAAGGAACACCAAAAGGTGTTGTCTTCCTCCTTTCTTTCCTTCTTTTTTTGTTTAAATATCATTACTATTTTAATGGAAACTTTATATCGCACAATGTTTTTGTAGCCATATTAAATAAATTTATTGATTAGATATTGTTTTGTAAAATTAAAATTTTGTATAAATATTGAATTATAATCATCAAATATGATTTTGTTTATCATCAGATTTTAATTAGTTTTATTTTAGTACAATGACAATATAATTAATGTAATATGTAATAACATTTGAAAAATTATATATATAAAATAGTGTGTGTGTGTGTATATATATATATATATATATATATAATAAATCATATTAGAATGATTTCTAACATATATATATGTTATATATGATATATATATATATTTTTTTTTATAGTATATATATAGATATTAAAGTAATAAATATTTCACAATATAAAAAAGTTTGTCATATAAAAACAAAAAAAAAAAAACAAAACATTTTACATTATCTATAGTATCTAAAAAAAAATATCTAAACATCCTTAAATCAAGATATGATTATTTAAGGTGCAAAATTAAGATCTTGTTTTCTGAAAAAAAGTTTGTTTAAAACAAGAGCAAATATCTGTCAGTGTAGTAAGAAAACTTGTTTTCCCTTTGAAATAAGGGAATAAATTGTTTAATTACTTGTTAGTTGAATTAAGTCCACTGGGAGATATTTGTTCTTTTTAATCAAACTTACTTTATTTTGATCAATTTGTCATTTTGCTTCTCAAGTAAATGTATATTGATTTAAGAATCTTTAGACATTTGTGGTGGAAAATGGTATTAAAATACTGATAAAGAACATCACTATTTTTGCAGTATGATCAGAAGTTATATTATAAAAGCATTACATTTTTAAGTAATGGAGATCATTATGAAGTTGTATTTTCAAACTTGGAAGTGTTGCTAATACAACTCATTTACATTTAGAAAACATAGTGATGTTTCCTTTCAATTGATTTGTAAAATTCTTACTTGGTCCTAAAAAAGTCTTCAAACAGTCTTAATTTTAACTCCATAAATCCGGCAGACCCTGATCAAGAAAATAATATATTTTTAAAAAATAAAAAATTAATGTGTGTAATGCTTTGTGTGAAATTATGTAACTGCCTATGCATTAGTAAGAGGAATGATCATATGTGACCTGTGCTGGCAAAATGAGTCACAATGAGCAAATTTTCAAAAATGAGTTATCTTAAAATCTCTTCAAATAAACCATTAAAATACCATCAAAAACATACAAGATTTGCTGGAATCGGACGAAAAACGACTGAGCTGCTGTACTCCTGTTTGAAGTCAATAGAGTCAGCAAAGTCAGTTTTGAGAAAAATCGAGTTAAAGTTTTTAAAGACTCCAAAGCAAAATCACCTGCAATGTTGCATCTTTTCCTCCACTTCTTTTCTTAATAATAATTGGCCTACTTTATTAATAATCACAATACAGCTATTTTTTATTTTATCTTTGTTGTTATAAATAAGACAACAAATAAAAACAACAACCGTAGAACAAATATAAGAAAGAAAGGAAGAATGCATTACCTTTTTCATTTTGCATCTAAACAAGAAGCATTCAGTTAAGAAAAACAAATAATCAAATGTTAAATCCCTTTAGTGTATTCATTATAAATAAATTGATTATTAAAACTACAACAACATGCGCAGGCGGAAGCACCTTTATGCGGGCGCTTCGGATGACATTCAGCGCCAGAAACAAGCAGAGAATAGGTACTCCTCTCAGAAAACATACAAATAAAGGTAATTAAACATCTAAAATTAATATTTGGAGCACTGGGATTGCAAGACGTTAATTTTTGTGAAAACAGTCATTTTTCACTTTTTTTTGCCTGTAGCTCAAAATGATCCCCTGCGCATTCCGACTCATTTAGCCAACACGGGTCACATATTTATGATCATATTTAGGGGTTCTCATAATTGAATTTTTTTAAACTCCTTACTTATCCAGCTGTTTGTTTATGTAGTATTGTGCTGGGTAGCTGTTTTAGTGTGGACAGACTCATGAAACTCAGCTAGTTGGGACAGAGTGTTACATTTAAAAATTCTGTTTTAAGTTAAATTAAATTAACTGTATTCTTCAATCAGGCAATGGCTTCCTAAATCCAAGATGGTACCGTTCGGAATCGACAAGACCTTAGATAGAAGCAAAATGTTGGAAGGCAGAACGTCAGGCATCCGTAAAGCTGTGCAAAGCGCCTTCAACCGTGCCATGAACCACTTGAGCCTTGTCCAGGACTTAGGCGCTGGAGATTAATGGAGATCCATGTTGAAGGGTTTCATCAAGCCCCACGTTTACCCAACGCTACGCTCCGGTATCAGACAGGCCCTTCCTCCCAATTCTGTTAGGAGCCGGCAAGCTTCTCAACGGACGAATGTGAGAGCACCTTCACTCTCCTGTAATGTGCTGCAAGACTGCTGTGAACTCACTCACTGCCATCTCCTTTCCTTTACACTTCCATCACCATCCACGATACGCCTTGTGTTTAACTCTGGCTGTATATAATGTCATCCTAAATTATCCAACACTAATTTATTATTTTTTTGGTTTGTACCGCACACAACCTCCTGGAAGATTTCTACTCCAAGGTAATTTCTCAACCGCACTGAGGTGCGAACCCATCTGGTGCTACATCACGTGCAAAGCCTTGATTTTTCCATGCTAGAGACTTTTGGAAGGGGCTATCGCACTTACTGTATCAAACTTTTTTTTTTTTTTTTTTTTTTTTTTTAAAGGTTAAGTTATTGTAATGTCAATGCAAGCTTCTCCTCCTTGGCATTAACATGTTATCTACTTTTTTATATAAAAATATTCTTATGGGACACAACTAAGTGATGTTTGTAAATATTTATATAAAGCTAAGAAATTATATACATGTAATACTTTAGAGTGGGTAAAAAAAAAAAAAAATTAGGAGAAAAGGAAACAACAGTAGCGATGAAAGCCAAGAAGTGCATCACTCATGCAAAACCAAAAATTTTGCTGCCCAGTTTTTTCTTCTTTATTTTGGAATGTTTATCTATATTTTTTTTTCCTTCTTTTTTCATATTGGTTTGTGTGAATGTTTCAGGCAGATAGTATGAAAAAAAAAATCCCCCAAGTTTTTTTTTTTATTTCACTTTGCTCTCGGGAACTGTATTTTAGGCCTGAAAAAGATGTGCCTGTACAAATGTGTTGTATTAGGACAAAGAAAAGTATGCAAAACTTTATATTCAGAGTAGGCATATTTTGGTGGAAGCTGTGCTTGCCTATTTTTGCTTTGTGTGTGGGTGTTTTAATCATAGCCATCTGTTGTGACTGTTTAACTGTCTCTCTCTCCAGTATGGATTCTGGGTAGCATTCTGGGTTAAAACACTTTTTTTATGAATGTCTTGTATTGACCGGTACTCTTGTTTCTTTTCTCTGGGAGGATCACATTATAGCCAATGATAGTGAGTGCTGGCGAGATCCAGTATTTTTAAGTACACTGAAAATAAACACAAAAAAAGTACAAATGGTTCTGTGTTTGTCTTTTTGATAGTTGATTTCTCTCCCTCCCTCCCTCTCTTGAAGGTAACCTCAACTGTTATTTTGTGTTAGAAAGGGTCTGCCTATGACTACAAAGTAATTAATATCTAAAGGTTTTTCTTCTCTGTAATTTGTGTGTTAGAAAGGGTCTGCCTATGACTACAAAGTAATTAATATCTAAAGGTTTTTCTTCTACGAATCAGTTTTATTTTTTGTAGATACTATGATAATATCTAAAGGTTTTTCTTCTACGAATCAGTTTTATTTTTTGTAGATACTATGATAGTGTTTAATATTTGTAATTTTGTATTTTCTTTGTTTAATTTTAGTCATTTTGGAAAATTAAAGTCATGTTGCCTACAGTTGAAAAGTTTATATAATATATGATATTTTATTTCAGTTGGGGTTTATTTCAGGTAACAATGTTTAAATGGTTTTAGTTTCAGTTAACCTACTACAAAGTAAATGTTATATTTATATATAATTAATATACAATGTATTTTCAGAAATGAAAATCATGTTAAATATATTTCCCAAGCATGAATGAATTTGCATCAGTTTCAGCAGCACATCACTAGATGGCGCTGTTGAACCGAACACAATGTTGATGGTCGTGCTCCGGATGGCCTGCCCCACCCCTAACAAAAGCGGTTGAGCTCTGACAGAATGTGATTGTAAAAGATCTCTTCTAAACTTTAATAATATTCCAGCAAGGTCAGCATTGCAGGCTGTAAAGCAGATTAAACAGGCCTTTTATTCCGGATCAGCACTACCTGTTCCAGAGATGTCTGGCTTGTCAACCAACAAGCACTGCTGTGCAATTTCTCTTTCTGTTTGTCTCGTCTTCATCTGTTCCTCTTGTTCTGTCTCTGTTTATCACAGTTTGCATTTTCCACTGGGGTGCTTTTATCTGCAAACATACCAAATCAAAAAAGTGCCTCTGTCTCCTCAGTCAGAGGAAACTCAGGTTAAACTGCCTTTAAAATTGACATGATTAGATGGGTTGAAACAATTATCCGTCCGCTTTATCCTGTCCAAGATCATATAATAGTGCCTTTTATATTTTTATTATTATATGAATTTGACGGGCTAACAAATACATAATTACACGTACATGAAATATGATTTTGAGTTCAATTTATTCCATTAGGCTACGTGGAAACAAGAAATCACATTATATTATATTATATTATATTATATTATATTATATTATATTATATTATATTATATTATGTAAAATAAATAGCCCGCGTTCAGATTATTGGTTTGGGTTTTCTGCACGTCAATCGGTTGAAGCGGTTTTCATGATTTTAGAGCACAGTGTATTTCATTTCGTTCATCGTCAAGTGCGCTGTTTGTGTCGTCAATCTGGCAACCTGCGTGTGCATCAAGTCTGAGGAGGAGGGGCCGGGTGAAAAAAAAACCTCCAATATTTTTAATTTGGACTGCAATACCTAGTTCAACCACTCGGTGTCAAACCTAACGTACATACAGCACGCGTCTAACCTTTTTTTTTTTTTTTTTTTTTTTTTTTTTAACTTTTGTGTTTTCTCCGGTTTATTAATTTCTGTGTGTGAACCTTGGGACTTTTCACTATCTGTATCACTGCGCTTGTCCATTTTTTCAACTTACCAGATAAATCTGCATTAGCGTTGGGAATATTCGAGTCTTTTTATGAGTCATTCCTTCAACCGATTCGTTCATAAAAACTGATTCATTCTGGAACAAAACCGTTTGGAGACCTTAGAGAGCAACGGTTCATTCTGATGTGGCTTTGTTTGGAACTACTTTCTTTGGTGGAGTACAGTTAGAGGAAGTATTTCTAAAATCAAATCAAATACAATTTGATTGAATTTTTCTGTCTAAAATAGTTAATCTGTTGACATAATAAAAGAGGTGATATTGATAATAATTACCTGATTGATATGGCAGTATTTGTTATATAAAGGGCTCATATGATGCTATTTAAATTTTCCTTTCTCTTTGGAGTGTTACAAGCTCTTGGTGAATAAAGAAGATCTGTAAAGTTGCAAAGAATAAAGTCTCAAATCCAAAGAGATATTCTTTATAAATTTGAGACTCATCCACGCCCTCCTAAAACAGCTCGTTCTAACACGCCTCCACATCTCTACGTCAGTATGTGAGAAGATTTGCATAATGCCGCCCAGATGTTCACGCAAAGAAAGAAGGCGTACCTTTTATTCTCGTTGTAGTATTGTTGTTGTCGCCGCCACCGCCATGTCGTATAGACGCTGTGTGTTTCACTGTGAAAGAGAAACTACTTTGTTTTTTTAATTGATGGACTGGATTCGTGTGAATTACTTGTGGATTATTGTGTTGATTTTATCAGCTGCTTGGACTCTCATTCTGACGGCACCCATTCACTGCAGAGGATCCACTGGTGAGCAAGTGATGTAATACTAAATGTATCTAAATCTGTTCTGATGAAGAAACAAACTCATCTTCATCTTGGATGGCCTGATGATAGGAGTACATTCTGAGCAAATTTGAACTATTCCTTTAAAGAAGTACACAACAATTTCCAAAGGCTGTTTCAATATATAAACAAGTACTATATCTTACCAATATGCTGATTGCTTTTAGAAATGATACCAGCAAGAGAAATAATGACAAATCTGTCAGCAATCAAACGTCCCAGCATCCCTGCTGTGGGAAAACCGGACACAAAAAGCAGCCAGTTTTAACAAACCCCCTAAGAAAGCCTTACATATACAGTGGTATCCTTACATTTAAGACTTTCTTTGGTGTGTGCAGCTGGACACAGGCCTATAGCTCAGCCTCTACAGGGCTTCTAGAGTTAAAACATGAAATCAAGCCAGTCTTCAGTATGTGATCCAAGCCTAGCTAAAGCTCAGAGCAACAAGAAATGCTGTTCTCCTCAAAACAGAAAAGGCACTGGAGAGCCGTGCCTGATTAGTGATTATCTGTTCTGAATAATTAAATCTAAATTAATATTTAAATACACACAAATGTATTTACAAAGAAACAAACTCCCCACTGCACTAAAGAGCAGGCCAGAAGTGTAATCTATCATGTATTTAGTAGCACTAAACTGGGTATCTGAATCTAATTTGGAAACCTCCAAAAGCATGCAGTCATAACCAAACAGTTAAAAAGAATATGAGTCAAGGGCTTTCTCTTAAAATATATCTGGATTAAAAAAAACTCCTCTAAAGCTGATTTAAACAAGCTGGATAGAAGTTCCTATATAATATTGGATTAATTTTTACTTAAGGTGAGGTAACGCTGACATCAGATTTAACAAGAAGGTTATGAGATATGTAGGTTTTTAACTTTTTAACATTTTATGATAGATGGTCTTTGGTTTAATTGTGAGCGTTTATTTAATTTAAAAAACATATTAAATAAACTTTTCCTTTGCGTAAAAGTGATGTTACTTCAAAATAACATCAACATCCATGAGTTCAGATGTGTCCTATTAACAAAGCCGGACACCTTTTGTTTATTGTTGAACAGATTTGCATTGGCGTTTGTTTCCATGACATTCTCCAAGGTTAGTATTGATTTCAGAGGCTTGATTTAGAGAAGAGCAAGATAAGTTTGACAATATTATTGATTACAGCTCAGTCAAATGTACAGTATCCTATCTTTACACCATTCATCCCTTGACAAACCCAATGAAAACGTTCGCAATCCAACATTTATCTGAACCATACACATATACACAACCCCATGATCAAACTAAAAAGTGTCTATTCAACGCGCCACATTTTTAAAAGCATATTCAGGTCGATTTTCAATGGGGTTTGTTATGCTCTTATTATTCGATGTTTATACGACTTTGTGTTTTCTGTTTAACATTGATAAATAATGTTGTAAATGCTTTAATATTAATATATACGAAACAACTTGAACTGAAAAAAAAAAACTTCTTTGTGCTACACTGTAAAAAAAGATTTTTTGAATTAAATAATGCATTTAATATTATTTAGATTATTGAAGTATGTTTTACTCTTTTAATTTTTCTACTTGAAAATTGTTACTTGTAATTTCTTTGTAATTATTTGTGAAATTTCTGATTTAAAGTTTCAAAGTAAACCCTAGACCATTTTTTTTACTAGAGTACTAGTGATAAGTGTCATAATAACCCAATGAAAACCATTCCAAATATGGCTAAATGTTGTAATAAATTAAAAAAAAATGTGTTTTAGTAAAATAATAAAATAATATTGTCCAATAAAATTAAAATAAAATATTTAATTAAATGTTAATAAATAAATAATAATTTTCTCGATGAATTATAAGGTCAGTTTTAATTCTTAAATTCATCATGAAATGGAAGTTGTGACTGAGTTCACTTCACTACCATACTGTGACATTTCTCCATGTGAAATGGCTATTGAACAAGAAAAAATAGGTTTGGACTTGATTTTATTCATTGGTTCCTGATTGAAATGTTAAAAAGTGAGCACTGAATACTAGAATGAATGAGATTGGTTTAACTGAAGTGTGGAATTACATACATTAGCAGAGAGAAGTGAGCATATTACAGGAACATTACATGTACTGATGTCTAATATTTATTTTAGAAGCAAAAACAACAAAAAACTCACAGTAGTGTATGTAAATGCCCTTAACCTATAGTATTATCTGCATCTGATACTGAGCATTATGGTTAAGCTGTACTCAAGCCCAGTGTTTTCAACAGCCTGTCTTAGGCCTCTTATTTATCACCGTTTCTTGGAAAGGAAGTATAATGAGCATCATCAGACTCTGATGAGAAATATAATTAGTCAGATGGGGAAGATTTCTGACATAATTACAGTGGCTGTTTCTGTCCGCTCAAATTAGAAATCAAGGAAATTTGTTAATAGAGTCTGAGGCGATGGGGTCCCATCGTGCACAGAAAATTTAACGTATTCCTGGAACGAAACAGACAAAAGTTTAAAAACTGACATGAGGTCGTTAGAAGTTGTATGCAGAGGTAATGCAGTATTGAAAAGACAAATGAATCCAGCCCTCACTGCCTTACTGAGAAGGACAACTACTGAAACCCCATAAAGAATTGGTTTGAATTCAATATTCAAATCACCTATTTGATCTGCAGAACACAATATGTACTGTTTTTTAATTATAATCCCTAAAAATCTCATTTACCTTGTAATTCACATCTTTAACGTGTACTTCATTTTGCTTCTCTGTAAAGCTAAACATAACCATTTGAAATGCTGCAAAATGACTCACCATTAATATCTCTAATCTTTTTTGTTCTTCTTAAAACCGTGAAACACCATTTCATGGTTTTGTGTTAAATAGCCCATTTCCCCTATAGTGACTCATCCTAGATTATGCTTGATTTTCACTTTACTAAATCAACACCTTCTTCAACCAATTACAAATTATGTCATTATTCAGTATTGTTCAGGTTTGACAGGTTCTTGATTAAGAAATTTAATGGGCTGGACATTCCGGAGATGTTTTTATCCAGTAAAAGCATCATTGCCGGAAGAAATATGGCAGAATCAAACATTGGGATTCCAAGATATTGCTGGTCTTTTACAAACATCCATACTAGCAGCAGGCATAACAGCTCCCTGCTGAATTTTCCTTCTTTTTGATTGGTCATAGCTTGCGTCAGTACCATATCTCTGCACAACACATTGTTACTTAAAAAAAAAAACTTTGGTTTTTGAACAGCAATTCTAGCAGTAGCTTTAAAATCTTTTTTCTTTTATCAGTTTAAAAAAAAGACACAGTCAGGATATTGAAGCAGCATGTTGATAATTACATCCATAATTTTTTATGACCTTACTTGTTTTGTTTTAAAGGTTTGGAAATGAAATTGGTTCCAGTAACTCCATGTATAAATGCTGAAAAACAAGTAGGTAGGTAAATGATAAAACATTTTATAGTTTCCAAGAGTTAAGCATTTTAAACATCTTTATTTTACTATAATTATGCATTTAAACAAAGGACCTGCAAGCAATACCATTATTATTACTGCTTATACTTGGAGTTAATGATACTTACAGTAAGTTTTTTTTTCTTTCCTTTTTTTTAAAGAAATTATTTTACTTTTCAGCAAGACTGCATTCAATCAAAAGTGAAATTAGACATTTTATAATGTTATTTTATAAGATTTTCAGTAAAAAATATTCTGTTCTTGTAAGAAAAAATAAATAAAAAATCCTGGAAAAATTTATCAGTTTCCACAAAATATGAGGCAGCACAATTGTTTTCACCGTTGATAATAATATGAAATGTTTCTTGAGCAGCAAATCATCATATTAAAATGATTTCTGAAAGATCATGTGGCACTGAAGACTGGAGTAAAGATGCTGAAAATTCAGCTTTGCATCACAGGAATATGTTTTATTTTAAAATATATTCAAGTTAAAAATAGTTATTTTAAATTGTAACAATATTTTATAAAATTTTATAAACATGAAAAAACCTTACCGACCTCATACTTTTGAATAGTGCATATGAATGCATAAAGCATTAATTTAACAATGTAATTATAAACACGTTTAAATTTCTCAATGTTTATTAGCTAACTTCCTAAGTACTTTATACAATAAAAATGAACTTCATTATAATTTTATATCACACACACACACACACACACACACACACACACACACACACACACACACACACACACACACACACACACACACACACACACACACAAAACATTTATTCAGGTGTATCCAGATTTTTTTATTTGTATTTTTAATTAAATAGACAATTTAGGAAATGAATTATTTATGAGACCTTGTGGTAGTGATGCAAATCATACAAATATGTAAATGACATTGCTGAGGCTCACATCCCTCAAGATTTGTGAGGAATATACATGGAATAAGATAGAAGTTAAATGACTTTATTGAAAAAAAAAAAAGTTTTGATTTTCCCATGGCGTATGATAAATTGGGCAAGAAAAACATCCTTGCAATCGTATTGCAACATGCATAGCAAGAACATTTGAAGAACACATCAGCTGCTGCATAGCAATGTCCTAGCAACATTGCCACCAGTGAGTTTTGAATGGACAAATGCCACTCACGTTTCTTAAGAATATGTAAAAATCTGGTTACTGACTCAAAATAGACTTAAAATTATGTTTTGCCGCTTGAGTGCTCTCCGCTAAAAACCAAGTGCTGAAAATACACAATATTCGATGGTTTGAGGCCTGGAATTGTGGTCACAACCAGCTTTGAAGCTGTCAGGCATTTGGGACAGATGCGAGGGGGATTGTGACTGGAATATATTTCTCCTCTTCTCTTCATAAACTCATAAACAACCAAACATTCGATGGCTCTGAATTCAGGAAGGCATACCTGATTTGCATTTAAAATCAAATCCCAGCTAATATTCCTTCAGCTCAGATGAAGCATGGAAAAACCTGATCTTAGATCAGATTTCTGTCTGACGGTTCATGGATGTTTGGATTAGCAGAGTTATTGTTTGAACTTGAACAACACGAAAGGACAGAAGTGTCAACAAACTGATTAATGGTAATGGAAAGCAAGCCTGAAGATTATCTCACTTTTTTGCGCTTTTTATCTAAACAATAATTTACGACGAGATTGCAAAGTCAAAGCGGAATGATCCCAGTACAAATAAACAGCTGAGTTAGCCATCCGAGTTCACTAACATCACTTCCAAGGAGTCTGTTGAAAGTCTGGCTGGGTTACTGTGTGAACCAGAGAGCTGCGTGCTTTGAATCCCAAACAGTTTTACAGCAGCCCCATTGCGGTTCTGCTAGATTTTATCGCGAAACACGCCTACCTTATTACATCAGTCGTGCTACCTGTTTTCAGGGGTGTAATATTTCTCCGTTATGTCTCTTGTAATGCACAACTATCACAGATTTTGCAAAACAGATCGTATTAGCTCATTTAAACACTCATTTGTTTGTTAGAAGACATCTTGCGTGACCAAGAACAATCTGGTTTATTCCCCCCTCCCCAATGTTTGTTGCATGTATCCGAACACATCCCGGCGAACATCTGCACGTGTCCATCCACATCAGGAGGTTCACCCAGGAGGCCTCTCACCCCGCATGTGCACCTTTCTTGTCTCTCCGTCCTGTTTATTCGACTCATTATCCATCTCAACGGCCTCCCGTGGCTCTCTCCCAGATGCACGCCTGGATCAATGGACTCGGGATGGGTGGAGCTGAATTGTAATGTTTGCCAGGCACACACACCATAGCGGGGTGGATCAATGGAAACTTCACCGTGTGGAGATAAGAGAGGCCATCTTGTTGCGACTGCCCTCGCCTTTATCAACCTCCTTTCCTCACTGATGAGCTTTAAAGATGCACTGTGTTAGCAAGATTTAGGCACATGGCGTAAAGCCCGAGTTTAAGGGCTTAGGGTGCCCCAGGTTCAGAATCCATTTATTTCTGAGCATAAAACCGCAGCATCCAGTTGTAGATCTTATCTTGGTATCTCGAAGAGGAGATTGCTAGAAAACATTGCGTTTTAAGGGAAACGCCTGCTTATCAGATATTGCCATCATGACAGCACACAAATATCGCTTTTTTTTTTCTTGTCCACCGGAGAACATTGGCTGTGGGGAGTATTTCTGAAGTTAACTGTTTGCTGCCCCGTCTCATAGCAACCGAACAGAGGCTGATCCAGGTGCATGATGGTCAATATATTCAGGGTTCAGGCTGAGAATAGGTGAATTCACACTAATTTCTATTGGCGGTACCTACAACCACAACTCAGTAAAAAATTAAGGAAAATTTAATGTAATACAGTGTTTGTCAAAAGTTTGGAAAAATCACAATTTTAAAATGTCTTTAATGAAGTCTCTTATGCTCACTAGGGCGGCATTTATGTGCTCAAAAATACAGTAAAAACACTTATATCTTGAAATAGTATTACAATTTAATATAACTGATTTCTATTGTAATATATTTTCAAATGTAATTTATTCCAGTGATGCAAGGCTGAATTTTCAGCATCATTACTCCACGTCACATGATCCTTCAGAAATCATTCTAATATGCTGATTTGGTGCTCAAGAAGCATTAACATATTAAACATAAAAAAAACTTGCTAATTTGCTTAAGAAACATATTAATGATTATTATTATTAACATTTATTATTAATGTTGGAAATGTTTTTTCTGCTTAATATTTTTGTGGAAATTTTGTGTAATTTTTCAGGATTACTTTTTGAATTTCAAAGAACTTTCAAAATTTCAAAAGAACAGTATTTATTTGACATAAGTCTTTTGTAACATTTTAAAAGCCCTTTCTTTCACTTTTAATCAATGTAATGCGTTCTTGCTGAATAAAAGCACTAATTTATTCAAAATGTATTTTATTTTATTTTTTAAATTTCTTCTCTCATACCAACAATCTGACAAGCATTTATCTTGATTGGGAGATATTTAAATTATTTAAATTATATTTTAATTTAAATCTTGACCGTATACCTTGTGTCTTTTCTTCTCTGTAACTTCTCAAGCAAACCACTGTCACTTTTTTTTTACTCTAGATCTTGAGGCTACAAAGACTGCGTCCAAAATCACATCTCTCTAAGTCTTCTTTTGAATAAGTTGCTTTATTAATTAGCGATCATAAAAAATGTATGTTCTATAATGTGTGTAGAATGAATGTGGGCTGGAATTTGTCATGTTGTCACTGTCATGTGACCTATCAGAGTCAGTTGCGTTACTTCACTGTCATTCACAAACACTCCCCTGTGGCCTCATAGGATAGTTAAGTGTCCATTGGATGCACACTTTGGAAACTCACCGGAAATAGTAGGTCCTCTGGAGACTTTTTTTCTACTGTTTTATGAATACTGTGAATTCAGACATACCACTCTGTTCACAGAGTGCCTATAGTAGGGAAGTATGTGATTTTAGATGCAGCCAAAGAGTTTATGAATGCATAAAGTCCTCAATCCCCTGTGATATTTAGCCTAATTAAAACACCATTTCTGGCAGATATATAATGAGTCAATTAGTCAATCATAAATGAAGTGGTCTGGACACCTGCGTGGTCAGTAACGCTGTCTGTCTCACTTCTACACATTATAGCCAATCTGCTGCTGATTGAGAGACTAATGACTTTATAATAAGACAAGACCTGAGAGCCTATCTTAATGGAAATCACCAGTCTTATTTCAATGCTGCTCAGCCTTTATTTACTACTTCTCTGGTTTTGAATGAGAGTTGCACAAGATCGCGATGTTCTCAGGCGATTTGGAAGTGTTGCACAGCAGACGGGCACAGACATTTGAATCTGATAACACTTTGAAGTCTAGATAGGGAACTAAAGATAGACATACCTATTCTCAGATCAAATATATAAATCATTGGTAGACGTTCATGGATTGTCAGTGGCTTTATGAAATAAGTCATATTTTTGCAGGAATACATTTAGTGTCAGTTTAAAACATGTTTTCTCAGTTTTGGTTTGTTTTGAAATAAGACATAATTAAATAATTTTTTAGTTGTGCTGATATATTCAAAATTCAGTGTGTTTTTTTTTCATGTTTAAAAATGCAGGCAAATGTATCAAAAAAATAAATGGATAAGTCATTACAAATTTGCATTTAAATAGCATTAACTTTTTTTCTAAATTCTTTTCTTTATACATTTGTTAGAAAATGCCATGCCTTTCAAACGAATTATTTTACTTTTATTCTTTTTTACATTTAACCACATTTTTAAACATGTCTATTTATTTGTTTGAACAGTTATTTATTTATTCTTTTTTTATAGTTTAGAGTTGTTGAAATGTATTTTTAAGTAACAATCTTAGTCCTCCAAAATAAAACTTTGAAAGTATATTTATAAGTTAATGTCTATATTAACAGTTTGCTCTGATAAATCCTGTTTTCCTTTTCCTCTGTGAAGAACTATAAGTGTTCAAATTGTTTAGCTTGACCTAAAACACTGCATGGCACTGGCTTTAAACAATAACAACATGATGTTTTCATTATTATCCAAGGTTGTTGTGGAAATGTATCACTCTTGAGATTCATACTGATTAACAGCTGTACACACAATGTATTACACTTCAGCACTTAAGTGTTTGAAAATGTTCAACATCATAAAGTTGTGATAAGTGGTCTCTAAAAAAATGTAGCCTATGAGGAAAAATATCCATTAACTATAAATATGTGTGGAATGCAATATATTTACATTACTGTTGTGACATCTTTTGAGACAAAATAATAATGCTGTAAATGAACATAATGCCTTATATTAAGATTTTATGCGCACCAATGTTTTCTGCATCAACTGCAACAACAAACACTGTGTGGTTGGCTGAAATTTACAATGTGAAATTTTCCAACAGTATTAAAAAAGTAAGAAAAACTGTTTTCTATTAACTGAACTAAGGTTAGTATACCAAATAATTTTACATTTATAATACAATGACTGCTATCTTAAAACCAAGTGGTTAAGTGAAAGCCACATGATTAATCAAAGTAGCTTTTCCACAAGCTGAGGTAAATGCGAATATTTATACCTATACCTTCATTACCATACTGATTTAAAAAATAAATAAAGAAGAAGAAGAAACATAACTATTTCAATGAAACAAACATCAAATGTAAGCAGTCACAGATTTCTGGTAATGTCTTTTTTTTATTTTTCACTGTAAATTGTTAGGTGATGTTCTTTTTCACTTCTCTTCCACATTTAATAGTGAGTTACTGTAAAACTGAAAAGTCCCATTAGATCTAGTGTAAGGGAACTTAGCCTTAACCAATTATGAGAATTACCAATTAAGATTTTTAACATTGCATTTTTACAGTCTTTAACTGTTAGAATTACAATCTGGACCCCATTATGGTTTTTTAAAACATTTTTTCCTAACATGCATGATAAGATATGTTTTTCATAGATAGTGTTAACTTGTGAGTGGTACAGAATTGGTTGAAATATGAGCTGACCACAGTATGTTTTGAAGCATCTAGCTCTCGGCCATCAAGCTTGCAACCTGTGATGCCGTTCACTGAACGAATGCTTGTTTGGTCGAAGTAGAATCCTGGTCTCATTATACACACACACACACACACACACACACACACACACAGATGGGCTTCACTCGTTTATTCATAAGGGAACTTTGATCTTTCTCCAGTGGAGTCACATGCTTCGAATCTGAGGGGTCACCAGATGTCAAAACTGTTGGATACTAAATTATTTTTTGCTCCATGCGAGTCTCTAAAAAATGGCTTCTCTGTAACCTTCCACTTGTGTAAATACAAGGGCATAAACAAGCACAAGCGTTCCCACGTCCGATTCACACTGTGAAGTTGACTTCAGATGCGAATGTGATTTTTGAAGCTTTGTTTATTTCATGTTTTTTGTTTTTTATTTATTTATTTCCATGTTCTGACTTAATTACTACAATAATTTGCATCACCACTTATTAAGATGCTATAAAAAGCTGCCGAGCTTTCAAAAGAATGTGCAACTTTGCTTCATTAAAATTTGAAAACTTACATCAGTGTGGCAGGGCTTCATTACTGTCATTATCAATTATGCAGGCATTGAGATGTGCATCTTATTGAGAGTGCCCGGCTGTGTTTTGCATGCTGTCTGCTTAGCTTGCTTCTTCTTCACACTTTCGATGTGCATATCCATATAACATCCCTGTTCAGAGAATTTTTTTTTTTTTGCCTACTAAGTAACCAATCTCGTTGTGCCTAATCAAATATGTCATGTATGCTAATTTGAGCCTCAAACTGCCGACAGTTACTCAATATTCATTTCATCATGCTAATGAATGATGGGTTTGCATTTACCTGGCTATGGATTAATGGAAGCCAATCAATACCCCTGAATAAAAGATATTTGATAGCGTCTTTGTTTAGCATACGATGAACTTCGGTTTGGATCTATTTTATTGAGCAATGTTTGACATCTGTTTGACTAGAATGAATAAACAAATGAACGTCCTGACCTGTGTTGATGAATTAGTTTTAAAAGAGGAGACTGTTTTAGGTTACCTCTGTTAACTGAATAAATTTGGCGAACGTAAACTGCCTTAAGTTTGCCTGATAACTGTTAAGAAAAAAATTTTTTTTGGAGGAAAACCAGCTTTGATGTTTGAATATATTTGTGTGTATATTTTACTTTCTAGTTACATATGCATATGCCCCACCCCCTGAAGTAATTTTTTTTTATTTCCTCCCAAAACTATGCATTGCAATATTAAGGTAATTTGATTGTTAATTTCATTTAATCAGTGTTGTTGAAGGTGATTAAAAATAGTTTTTCAAATCCATATAGACACACTGTGGTCAAAAAGACGACCAAAAATGCTTTTAAAGAGGCAGAGGAGGAAAATGCAGAATGCCTACAATTGTTTTCCATAAGTGGGGAGGAATAGATTTGTTGTCAAGGATGTGCAAAGTGGGCCCACTTTGAGTGCTTCAATCGTGATGGGCATTCATTTGGGAAATATGCCTGTACTAACATTGAAGCTCCAAGATGTACACTGTTCAGTCACTAAAAGCAGAGTAATACAGACGTTCTTATAAAATACTTTGTTAAGAGGTTATGAAATGCCCAAAGTGATTTAAACAGGAAATTGGTGCACCATTAACTGAAGTGGTTATTTTGAATAAGTATGTACTTAAACCTTACTCAAAATATTTTTCTGTATCAAAGTATTTGCATACGGTGAGAAATTATGACACACCAAAAGCTTCTCAGGCTGCCTTTATGTTTACATTTACTTTATGTTTCCCAACATTTTGGGAACAGAATACATAAATGGGTGTTTTAGTACCATTTATTTAATTTATTTTAATTGCATTAATTCCTCTATATTTTTACATTTATTGCCTTATCTCTTTTAAGACATTTTTTCCCCCAGCAGATTGAGTAAAAGGATTGTAATTATTATTAAAATTATTACAAAAATTATGATGGTTATTATTATCATATTTCTTGCTTTTTCTCTCAGCCCATGTTTTTAGATATACTTTTGTACCCAACAGACAGATCAAAAGAATGTAATAAAATTTAAAAAAAAAAAAAAAAAAAAATTAAAATAATAATAATAATAAAAAAAACAAAAAAAATAATAATAATAATAATAATAATGATAATAATAATAATAATAATAATAATAATAATAATAATAATAATAATAATAATAATAATAATAATAATAATGTTATATTTCTTGCATTTTCCCTGAGCCCATATTTTTTAGACATCTTTTAGATTTGTCTTTTGGATACAAAAATCTTTTGAAATAAATATTTATTAATTAAATAATAACAATATTTATTTATTATTATTATTATTTTAGCACTTTCTTTTAGCCTGTGATTTTTAGACATCATTTTGATTTTGATTCTTCTTCTTCTTCTTCTTCATCTTCTTCTTCTTCTTCTTCTTCTTCTTCTTCTTCTTTAGTATTATATATTTTGCTATTTAGTTTGGGAACAGAAAAAAAATATACATCCATACGGCGGATCTCTAACTCTGTACCCAATATATTTGTAATTGATGTGATACATTTGTAATGAATTATAAGTTTCATGTCACGCTGTAATATGGTTTGTGTGGTTATGATAGACAGATATATATGACAGAATAATATGATTATTGCTTTAAAGAACTTCTGTGGTTTTCTAGTCATTTCATTTAGGTGTTTCCTGTTGCTATCCTCATTTGAAACTCAGCAGGTTCAGTCACCCTTTAGGAAAGCTATTTAAAATCACATTCCTATTCATTTTCATCTTCAGTCAGAACATAATTAACAGAGCAAAACTAAATAAACGCTGCAAAACAGCCCTTTTAAAGACAATTATAGAACATCACCGAATTATCAAATATAATGAACAAATATCAGACCTTTTTAATGTCAAGAGCATGTTTAATAAGTCATTGTAGAGGTTATATTTGTTAATCAGTCATTTTATTAACGCCCACTTCTCTTGTTTATTTTATTTATGAACCATTTCTGGAACAAGTTACCTTTTCATTTCTTTGTCACAGCTTGTACGAATCCCTGTCAGGCAGTTTTGCCAATTACTGGAGTCTTGATGTCTAATTATCTTGGATTTTCTCTGAGCCCATGTTTCTTACATGGCTTTTGTACCCTTCATAAAAATCAGAAAGGTTTATTTTTAAACTAACTTGCTTTATCTCCTTAGCACTTTTCTCAGCCTTTGATGTGAGTAGCGTTGTGGATGTCACATTTGATCAGTTGATCACAATCAGGTTAAATTCTGGAACAATGACTTTGTTTGTAAAGGACCAATAGAAGACAGACACTGTGATTTGCTCTTGCTGCTTTTAATTGGTTTATTGTACTCTCACTATTGCAAGCATTTTGGACGCTCTCCAGGGTCCTGAAATGACCCAACTCGACTGGGGCGATTCAAAGGTTTTATTCAGATCAAAGATACTGGGAAGTGTTCAAGGATTCTATGATTGAAGATTGACCATCAGTGACTGTAATAGGGTCATGATGCTAATATTATTTAACTTCCATTGATGCTTAGTTCTGTTTTTAATCATGCAAACTAAATTAGACTTTTATAGATCCTCATCAAATATACAATTTGCATCAAATTTGAATTGAAGGAGCTTTTGAAGCCTGTGTCCAGTGGTAGAATCTCTGTAATACTTGTTTCTGATTGGTCAGGCATGGGAATTTTGTGTATATATTTGTGTATAATGAGCACTAAACCACATATTTCACCACTGACAATGCATGGCAAAATACCAGTGTTATTTTCATGTTGCTCATATCACTCAAAGTTAATTGGTGTCATCTTGCTACTCAAAATGTCCTCTGTAGTAAAATGGCCTTGGAGGACTTTGGTATTAATTTTATGGAGAGCATAAACCTTTTTATGGCTTGAAGAGCTCCCACTCAAGGAAAGATAATGAAACCTTTGTCAGAAGTTTTTACAGGTAAAGTATCTAAAAAATGCTTTAAAAAGGCTACATTTACTTCAGAGGCAAGCAAAACTTTATAAAATACAAAGATTTGTTTTTAGTAAATGTATCTTTAATACTAATGTATTTTGTTTTCACAAGCAGATTTCATTTTAGGTATAAACAAGTTAAGTAAATGGGGAAAAATCTGCCATTGCAGTAAAGTATATAGTATAGTGTATATTAATATTTTTATATTTTGGTTTTCATTTTAAATTTAAATTACGTTTAAGTTTTGTTCTTTTGACAAATTGAATTCATTTTTTAATATTTCTGTTAAGCTTTTCAAGTGTTCTGTTTAGCTTTATTTATTTATTTTTAGGTTTAATAATTGAAGTACTTCAACTTTAAATTAATAAGTTGCCAAGGCAACATTTCGAATGCTTAAACTAATCTTTCGGTGCACGTTCAGGTGATTTAAAACAAATATTTAATTTTATTTAATTGAACATCTACTATTTTCAATAGTTCTAATTTTTGTTCACAATATTATCATTTAATGCCCCCCCCCCCCCCCCAAAAAAAAAAAAACAGGGACAAAATGATTCAGTAATATGAAATGAATAATTCCAAATGATTCATTCTGCAAGGACTACACATCTGTAATTGCATCAGAGGGTTAAGATACAATCTTTTAAAACAAGTTTTTATGTCTTATTGTTGCTTCTCTAGTAAATTTAGCTTGTTTTTATGATTTTATTGAACAAGTACTATAAAGAATAAAAAATCTAAATAAGAAGTAACTTGGATCACAGATTAATTATAATTAAATTAAAATAATAATTAAAATATACATAAAATTGGTTACTATTATAGGCAAATGTATGCATTTCAGTGGACTTTTTCTTAGCAGAATTTAATCTGTAAGAAAGATATTAAAATAATGTTACCTCATCAATATTTAATGTTCAGACAGTTATTTATTTTGAAAGTAAGTTGGATAATGTACAGTCAGATGGTCATTATTGTAAAATAAACCCAGACCGAGTGACTTGAACAGGGTTTATTTTACAATAATGGCCAGCTAACTGTACATTATTCATTATATACATAAATACAGTAATTGAACAAAATATAAATATCTCGTTCAACACCCTGAATTTTAAATGTGTGTAAGAGTCCAGTTTTAACTTCTTTTGCAATATCAATTGGAATCTTGCCAAATGTATTCATCCTTGATGATTTGATTTAGTCGACATTGTGCTGATGCTCAAAGTCTCACATCTCTTCATTGTGTGCATTAATCATTCACATTATTTCAATCTTCAAACATGATTTGAATATTGAATTGCCCTGATGCATCAAGCAGGATCAGCTTCGCTTAATCTTTCTGTCTAGCTTTCTTTTTCAGTTTTTACTCACATTCTCCGTCTTTCTCTCTCTCACACACAAAGTAATTCTATCAGCAAAGGCTATAAGATGAGGCCTCCTTGTAAAGTTGCTTGCCAAATCCATTGTCAGCCCTCTGAATCTTTTATGCTTTCTAAGGTCTCAGGAAGCTATTTATCTTGTGAAAGCCCATGCAGGTCAATCCAGTAAACATCTGTGGTATGGATATGATGAATATGGGGTTAGTGCACTTAGGTTATATGAAAACCTCACTGTATTAACCGTACTTGCAGATGTTGCAATCTGTTTTCATGGCGCAAGGACATTTGGCTTCAGTGAGCACAGATTCTTGCGGTATTACTGGAGGTTTGAGAGCTCAAGTGAGATGCTACAGTGTGGATTTCATTTTAGGTGCATGAGGCAGTCTGGAGGCTAAGCTGCCTCTATCCTCGGCGTCACTGATCAGAGTCTCAGAGGAGAGATTGTTTATGTGGCTGCATCTGAGTGGAAGCCGTTTTCCCCCTCATATCTTGCCAACAATCAAACTCAGGATAAACAACACACACACACACACACACACACACACACAGTCCAGTCAGCTAACACAAAACACACACAAAAACTCCACTAATAGCTCTGGTAGGATTGATTTTCTATAGCTGCTCTATTAATCCTAATTGTTTTGAATGCTTTCAGGCAGTAATGAAATATCAGGCAGACCCCATTGTCTGAATCTCTGGGATACTTATAGATGGGGCCAAAAGTCTGAGGTCATCAGTGAAAATGCTTTGATTTGGCATTTTTCTAATTAAATACAATTTGTTTTAGTACAACAATTTGAGTGAAAAGTTAATTCGAAATTAACATGGAGATTTTCTTGTTGGCTATTTATGTCCCACTTTGTCAAGCTGCATGAACTTCTCAATTTGGTGTAAAACCTGATCAAACTACAGTAAATACAGCAATGTTGTGAAATATTATTAAAATTTTAAATAATTGTTTTCTATTAAAAATAATTTAAAATGTAACTCATTCCTGTGATGGCAATGCTTTTCAGCTAGGATTAGTCCATATTATATTATATTATATTATATTATATTATATTATATTATATTATATTATATTATATTATATTATATTATATTATATTATATTATTCATGAAGAATTCCAGTACTACTTCAGATACTTTTAGCCATTTTTTTTTACATTTTATATATAATGTAATGTAATATAATTAGCAATTATCTGAAAAACGTGGCTGAAATGCTTGATTTTTCCATAATCTTGATGTAGACGCCTTATATCACACTAGTCATTGGTCATTAAAGGCATTTTAGGTACGTAAAAGCTATTCAGCTGCTGTAATTCCACTGAATACAGCAGTATCACAGTGTAAGATGATAGATGCCCCCATATAAATCAGCCTTTCCTTTTATCACATGCTTTTGTTTTATTCGTAGTCATTTGCAAAAGTGCTGAAAACAAGGTGCAGCAAATAGCGGCTGACACACAGTTTTGAAACTTTGGACCGGCGCTTATTCTGAGGGCTTGTTGGCAGCTGAGAGTGCAATCAATGCAGCATCCCTGTGGAGTCTTTAGTTTTCTCAGGAATAGACTTGACTAATTGGTGATTGAAAATCCCAACAGTTTCCAGTGTGTTTAAAGGTCAACTGTTCTAAAATTGAGTGCCATGTTGTAGGTTGTAATTATTGTGCTAACTCAATAGTTTAGCTCTTTGGTTAGCCAGAATGTAGACACAGCATTTGTGCATCTGCCAGCTTCAAAACCTGGGAACCTTTTATGTATATATATATATATATTAAATGTATCCACTTCTGGGAACCATTAAGAGTTTTGTCATTCATCATGTATGTATATATCTATATATAGCCAAATACTGATGCTCTTTAAATGGATAATGGCTCCATAGTCATGTTGAGAGAGCTACATTAAAGCATTCAATCTTTTTCATAGCATTATCAAGATCAATGCCCTGAGTCACAAGTTGCATGACATACTTTTCCCGACTTATGCATTTCAAAGGAATTAAAATTTTTGATAAAAATGCATATTCATGTGTTCTGCATCTCATTATCCTGATATAACATCCCCCATTTGCATAGGCTCCTAATGAGGCAACAAAACACGGAGAGTAGCTCATCTGAAAAATAGCACTTTAAAAATTAACTTTATTATATTTGAATATTAAAAGCGATTGCTTTTACCGACTATATCGTGAGGTGCACCCTCAGTGGCGGCACTTTTTGTGCTAGTGAAAGATTCATGAGACTGAGCGAGAGAAAACATTTCAGCATTCATCTGTCAGTCCTAACTGGCAGGCTGTCAGTCAAAATCGGTGAAACAGGTTGTAGTGGGACCTCTTTAGATTTGTCAGCCCGCTGAGAAAGAATTTCGGAGTGTGTAACAACTGAAAGCCAGACAGATGGAGAAAGTAGGTAGCTGTGGATTTTATGTATGAAGCAATGGAAAAGCACAGATCAGAGTTTGTTCCTGGCATTTGTGCCAAAGGGATGATGGGGTATTTATATTTGCAGCACGACGGGGGAGTGCTTTGGATTATTTGAACCTGCTTTCACAGCTTGATGCTAAACATTGACAGTGCCAAAGAAAAGTGCAGCTTAGAGTACATTTCAGTCCACCCAAAATGAGCAACAATAATCAATTCCACTCTTACAAGACAGGGCAGGGCTTGTGGGATACCGATAGCTGAGAAAAGACATCTGTACTCTTGCCAGCAATCGATCTGTTCTTGGAAAGGACGATATAAACACAAGAATCGCAATCCAATACCCACTGAAATTTCCATCCATGACTCAAACTGTGAAGGTGCCGGGCCTGTAAGCCTCAATTAGAACATGGGGGAAAATGACGAGTAGATAGGAGAAAATGGCAAAGCAGTGATAAGAGATTTGATGTGGCAGACCAATTTCTCATCCCACGAGACCAAAGCCAAATTACCATGGCGAGTGTTTTTAGCTTGATGTTTTAATAATAAGCGTCACACTGATGTAATTGAACAGGAATAAGATTTGGTTTGCCGAATGCATGTAAAAAAAACAAAAGGTGTGTATGAAAAATGAATCATCTCCACCTGTTGGGAAATGCGGTGGTTTCTATTGCTCCATCATTTTATTGCAAACAAAATCAATTATGCTGATCTTCCTGTGCATCCCTCATAAATTAACCACATAACTGCGGCATTCCTGCCATCATAAGGTGCGATACAGTAAATGTTTTCAGATAAAGTCGCAACCCTGCTCTCCCCGCTATATGAAATATTAGAATTAAGCTTTAGATTAATGTCCAAAAGGCTTGTCTTGTTCATTTTGCCGGGCAATTCATCTTAAGAGAACATGATTTGGTTATGTAAGTGAATGTGTGTGCAATTTCTCACAGCTGGCTCTGTTTGTCACCCCGAAAGGTCACCTCTGATTGGTCCATCGAGTGTGACAAGCATGTCAAGAGAAAACTAAATACCAGGTTTTGGTGGCCACTTGTGCTGTAAGGGCTGGCAGGACAATTTAGCTTATGATGACAATGTGACGGTGAGTCACGGTGATGAATAATGGTTTGAATATGAATGTATAAAGAAATTCAAGTGTAAGTGCGAGGTACCTGAGAAACTTTTACAGTGAGAAATTCCAGAATCCTTCTATTAGAAAGAAAGTTCAAAGTGTATGTTTATAAATATTAAATTATTTCAAATACATTTAAAAATTTTTTTTTTTTTTTCAGGTTAACACATTTTAAACGTTTAATCATTAAATCATAAAATTTATGTTAATTAATCTTAGTTAGCATTTCTGGTTTTAATTGAGAATGATTCACATGAACTTCATCTCCAGAGCTTCACTGAGAGTCTCTTCATAAACGTTTTCATCATTTCATTTGATAAATACTAGTGTCATATACACATACACAGAGATACTCAAAGGTTGTCACTACAACCCTCCAATATTAAAATTTGGTTTAACTTCAAGAAATTAGGATGGAAAAATGTATCAAGTTGAATGTACTTCTCAAAGTAAATAACAAAAATAATAATTTGATCAGAACATTAATACTATATATTATACAATATAAAAATGTATCTATGTTTTATTTCAGACAGTAAAGCTCTGCTGTGCAGCACTTTTAAAGTTAAATACATTTTTAATGCTTTCATTACCAATGTTTTTTAACCCTTAAATGCACACCTCAGGTCTTTAGCGACCCGGGGCATCATTCTCTACCCTCTCCCTCCTTCAATTTTTAAAGTTACATCAACTTTCTTAGTATTCATCAATCGATTCATTATAAACAATATAAGAAGAAAAAAATAGTAAAAATATAAAAGAATGCCTGATTTATAGGGTTGCTAGAGACCCGAGGTATGTAAATGTGTAAGTATTTTTTTCTGCGCAACTATATTTACATATCTGATGACTCAATGACTCTGATGACTGATGCCTTTTTCCTCAAGGCAGCACTGTTTGATACACAATGATGACGTGGCATTTCACACATATTTATCGCAGGCATAAAACAAACAAATATCATCAGCAAAAATTTAACTGGTTTGAATGGCTTTACTGCAGAGCAATTACTATACGCAATGAAATATAAATGTCACCGACATTTGATGCAAGATGTGGTGAATAAGCTGCCAGTGATAAAAATATTGAATATGAAGTCAATGAAAACGATCGTTTTGAAAATATGGTTGAAATCGTGAATATGAAGCAGATGCTGAATGTACTGTGGAAATGTGCTCTTATGATGATAGCGATGGTAAAATCACCTGCAAAAGGTAACAACATATACTTTATTTTTTTCTTCTCTAATTGTTCTTAAAATATCAAGAGATGTTTTATAAATAAAAGAGCCATACTATAGGTCCAGGTCACTAAAGA
Source organism: Cyprinus carpio (assembly GCF_018340385.1). Lineage (NCBI taxonomy): Eukaryota > Metazoa > Chordata > Actinopteri > Cypriniformes > Cyprinidae > Cyprinus > Cyprinus carpio. Next base: position 11,146,204 of record NC_056596.1, on the reverse strand, counting down.
CCCAAATATGTAAGAATGATTGGCGAAATATTCATGCGTTTAAGGGTTAATATTAATAATAAAATTGTATTCATAAAATCTAAATATAATCATAAAACACACAATCCAGAAAAATTAAACAACGCAGATGAGACAACACAAATTTTCTAATAAATAAATAAATAAAATGAACAAGGGTATTATGGTCAAAATTCTTATTAAAATATGTTTTATGATTTAATTTGATCAATTGATTACTCATCCTTTTTGATTATTAAAATTTAATTAAACCATTTGAAACAATTCAAAACTTAAAAAAGAAAAACACGTAAGTTGGGAGACAATAAAACAGAATTTGGTGATTACATTGGGCCCTAGTTATTGGCACAATACGTTTGCGTTACATTAGCACACAGTTCCGGAGTGACAACCACATTCTAAAACTGAACTCACACCCGCAAATTTTCAGGACTCACTAGCACATTCTCAGAAAACCTACGTTGTGTGAACGGAACCACACTGGACAACTACTTGTCTGTCAAGTGATACAGTGCGAGAGAGCTACTCTGTGCTGCACAAATGCATGTCTATCATGTGTTTGGGGTTTTCATTTGTGGTTTCGGTAACTTACAGAAATGCAGATATGAGCTGTGTGTCATCTGAAGTTTTAAAACTGATCATTGTCCTTCTCCTTTTAGTTTTTTTGTATTAGATGCCTAACTCATAGGCTCCGGTCTCCACATGAATATAGAATATAATTTGAGGCTCAATTGGACTCTTGTCGTGTCAAAAAGTTATAAGACTTTTCAGTTTTATGGGCACCTCCATCTTTGATATTACTTTAGTCGCTGTCACTATGGTAACTGGTAAGGAATAGGGGCTTGACTCCCTATGCACATACGTACAGACAGTATTTGAGACACTTTTTTAAGCTGCTGTGTGTACTGGACATTTCAAGACTCACACCTGTTAGTAAATGTGGTTTTCAGTCCCAAAAACTGATAAGTGTGAATGTGGCCTATTAGAGTAAATGATGTTTTTTTCTTCTTGTATTTTTTTTTTTTTTGAATGTGACTTTTTTTTGTACACTATTGACAATAGACAGCGGGCCTTTCTGAACAAAAAAATTAACAGAAATTTTACTCATTTGAACTAACCTATGCACTAACATAAAGGTAGCATTTAAAAACACTTATAAGTTGAAATGGCTTTTTTATTATTTTATACTCTTGTCTGAGGTCCACTTATGAGGTTTGCATGGTTTTTACATTCAAAAACATCAAAATCAATAAGTAATAGGCTATTTTCTACCCTTGTTTTGAGGCCGGCTAGAGAAACGCTGGGTTTTTATGGGTGTGCCGCATTGAAGACTTGTAAGTAAACGCCAAGCACTGCTTCTATGATCTGGATAACAGTTTTATCGAGCAAGCGATCTTTAAACTAACTAGTGACTAGTGTGGATAATTTTGACATAAGCGAGTTTCCTTCTTAGTTGGACGGCACAGCCTGTGAGCTGAAACTTCATTAAAAATAAAGTTCAAACACTCATCACTAAAACTAAAACCCCAATAAAAATAATTTCTCACGTGAGCTGAAACTTCATTAAAAATAAAGTTCAACCACGCATTCCTAATATTAGAATCCGAAGGAAGGTTATGCAGCGACTGTGGCCAACCAGGCACTGCACAATATTTTGAAATATTCAGGGGCATGTTTATTGCTTGGTTGCTCGATCTGGCCTAGCGCAACTTATGTTATTGCACGAATCAGTGGGCGGGGCTACATAATTAGGTGTTGATATTCTTCTGTGGAGGTGGTGTTTAACCTATCTATTACGTCATAGGTATGCACATTCCAGGATCTGGAGTTCGCTGGGCCTGGTGTCAATAAAAGCTTTTATTTCAGTAACAGGGACGTTTTCAGATCTGAACTTACAGGATATTCTTTTATTAAGATGATCTCTTATATATCAAAAGCTCAAGTAAAAGTTGATTTCTCAATTCATGACCCCTTTAAATGTAATCAGTTTTTCATTCTGTACATTATAACATTGGGATGCCTAAAATGATTGCTTGGCCTCAGTTTTTTAGTTTATTTTTGTTTAGACAAAATGGTATGTGCCAATGCTGCTTTGGAGGACAAATACAAATGTCAGAGTAGAGTAAGATGAAGGCTGTTCACTCATGCAGCGAAACTGTTTGTGGCAATATAGCAGACTGCTGAATATGAATGAATGTCATTGTTGGGAGACGTCGGTCTGAGCACTGATCAATTCTCCACGTTTGAAGCAGTGATTAACTTCAGCAGATCTTATTAGAGCACTGATGGGGTTGGCAGCCTTTCTTTTATGTGGCAGAGTTTGATTAATGAGATATCAACATAGATAGGAGACCTAAGCCATCCAAAAAAAAAAAAAAAAAAAGATAATGAAAAAGAAAGAACAAAAAAAACATTTAAGAGGGCTATATGTGAATGATCCAAAGCCAAAGTAACTAAAAGTTTTTAAATGCAAATAAAGCTTCAGAAAGAAAAGAGACGGTACAGGAGTTCATCAAATGCTCACTCATTCAGTCTTTGTAAATAGAACATATGGGAATAGAGGGAAATTCAGCACCACAACAAGCATCTTTTCAGGCTTTTGCTAATGAGACTTACTTAAACACTTCAGAATCACTAGCTGGACTCTTTCCCCAATTTTTAGCCCCGTGTTGACAGAAACATCCATCATCCTCTTTGTCCTGCTCTGCAATAATCTGTTCATTATCTTACACTAAAGAGAGTCCTTCAAAGCAAAACCTGCAGCATTAGTGTTTTTAAAGGGATAGTTCACCCAAAAATGAAAATTTGATGTTTATCTGCTTACCCCCAGGGCATCCAAGATGTAGGTGACTTTGTTTCTTCAGTAGAACACAAACACAGATTTTTAATACAAACCATTGCAGTCTGTCAGTCTTATAATTCACGCAATGTCCGAACTGTTCAAACTGTCCTGAGCACATTCTCGACACAGCCGGCATGTGAGGCGTCTTCTTCTTCTTCTATCTCTCAAGTGGACCATTGACACTCCTAATTGAGATTGTAGATAGAGTGTCAATGGTCCACTTGAGAGATAGGTGGCGGTAATGCACTTATAAGTCTGCGATCCGCCGTAAAGCAAGAAGAAGACACCTCACACACCGGCTGTGTTGAGGACGTGCTCAGGACAGTTCGGACATTGCATGAATCAGAGGTAAAAAAAAACTATATAAATACTGTTCGGTTTCTTGCACAGACCAATGTCTTTACACATCAGTGTATCGTCACGAGCCGCAGGGTTTAATTTGGTTTTGTTTGTTTATGTTTTTTTTTTTTTTTTTTTTTTATTGTACTTTTTAGCAGTGATTCCCATTCACCTCCATTATAAGACTGACAGACTGCAACGGTTTGAGTTAAAAATCTTAGTTTGTGTTCTACTGAAGAAACAAAGTCACCTACATCTTGGATGCCCAGGCAATTATCAAAAAAACAACAAAATTTAATTTCAGCTTTAACTAAATGATTAAGGTCTGCAAGTCATTCAAGAAAGGATTAAGCTTGATAACTTCTCTAGTGATGCCTCATTAGTTGCAGTTATTTGCAGCAACCTTTATTTTTAATTTGGTGCCTCATTTATTCTGCCCTTTTTTTAAGTAAAAAATAATGGGTCACTGTTGCAAAACACACCACCTTCCACCGGTGAAATATTTACATGCTGCACAGAGTTGTTTGAAATCGATTAAAAAACAACATTAGCAGATTAAGATATTGTCTAAAGTAGCATCCGTATTCAGAGAAAACTTTTTATTTAGGTCAAAGTCTCCCACTGTTGTGGGTATCCTCTGGCCCCCATTTCTGGAACAGATTGTGTGGGGATTTCAACAGGACGCTTCTATGGCAATACGGATTAGGCAATTAACCCTGATGTCAGTGTAATTATTAAGACACTTAGTAAATGAATTAATTTCCCTAAAGGTTGTGCCAGCGAAACTCTCTATTACTACACAGAACAAAAGCATAGTTAAAATGGTAAAGGATTGTGAGACAAATCATCAAGATGATCTTTTGCCTTTTCATCTCCTCTCACTTTCTTTAAGGCTCAGGGAAATTTTAACTAATCAACAGATGTCAAAAATCAGTGATGTAACTTTAAAATGTTTTTTTACTGGTCCTAGAGGTTTAGTAAATGCCACTTTTATGTGGAAAACTACTTTTGAACTTACTTCCTATTCCTGTTTCATTTTTTAATTTGTCTTAGTTTATGTTAGTTCACACTCTCTTTGTTTTAGTTTTAGTTTTAGTACTTTAGGGCTGACAAAGTTCATGCGCTAGCATTAAAGTCAGCATGAAATGAGTTCACCCTATCTATTTTCTAAATCCATAGATATTATTGTATACAATTAAACTGTGCATGTGTTTTAATTTTTTTAATGTTTTGACTTCATAATGTTTAATCAAAAATCATAAAAAAGTTCCCGTGCTACATTCAGTCTTTTTCGATAATCTTTTACACATATCAGATATGAAAATTTTATGACAGTCCCTTGTAATTGCTATCTACTGGTATTTTAATATTTATTGCTACCTGTTTATAAAAGTTTCAAGTTTTGTGTACCATGTGTTAAAAACTACAATTATTATTATTATTATTATTATTTTCATTTAGATTTCATTTTTACACAATTCTTCATAGGAATCTAAACAAAACATCTGTGTCAAGAAACTGCAAGTTGACATTATATCAAAAGAGTATTTAATATATTTTTACAAAAACAAATGAGTTTCTGTAAACAGAGCCCAGCTGTTTAAATCAAATATCACTACATTTTTTTCTTAGTGCATTTTCTATTTCAAAGTAACATTATTGATGTGAATGACTAACAAATGCAGTTTCATGTTGATGTTAAAGGAATAGTTCACCCAAAAATGAAAATATGCTGCAAATTTACTCACCCTCAGGCCATCCAAGACTCTGATATTCTGATATAGACGGGTTTGTTTCTTCATCAGAACAGATTTGGAGAAATGTAGCATTACATCACTTGCTCACCAGTGGATCCTCTGCAGTGAATGGGTGAACTATTTCTTTAAATTAATTGTCTGGTGCAAAATGCCACCATTATTTTTACAGTAGTTAATTTTGCCAGTAAAGTGACGATACGTTTTAAGTGTCTACATCAAGGGCCTTGCCACTGAACATTTTAATGCACTGAGTAATGATGGGATGATCAACACACTTCACGGTTAAGCCTTCCTGACCTATTAAAGTCCTGCTGCAGACTCGATAAGCATACTTCAGTGAGCTTTAACTCTATTGTCTGGACACATCGATAAAGCCAACACATTTAGTTAATTAAGGTGATACACCACACAGATGTCTTAAGTAATTCTTCCCAGTAGTACAGAGGTCAAAGGTTAGGCAACACACCCAGGACTTGTTAGAGATGTTCAGCTATTTTCCTTTTTTATTAATTAGCAGAAGCCTTTCTAATCATCCGTCTGCGTATCTCTCGGTGTTTATGCCGCTTAATTATTATGGTCTGTTTCAATTAGTATGCTAATTTAAAACAGATTGTTTTTTTCAGAGTGTTCCTCAGGTGGTATCAGCATTAAGTAATGTTATTCCGTACTGGATCAAAACAGGGATGAAAGGAATTATTTACTGTGTCATGGATGTTAATTAACTGAAGGGTGGTGTGGATTCATTTGCACGTGGGTGTCTAACGAAATCCATGACACTTTCTGTCAGTCACCTTCAAGTAAATATATTTTTTTTATTTATATATTTACGTTTTAAGCCATTTAGAGGAAAGTACAAAGTAGTATTATTGTGAACATATTGTGTATGTATAGAATAAAAAAAAAATATAATTATATTTTATATTTATTATATATTTATACACACACATACCCATCCATATATATATATATTATCATTTTCTTTTTTACTGATATATATATATATATTTTGATTTCGACTTTAAAATTTTTTTTTTTGATTTTTTTTAAACTTGATTTTTTTTTTTTTTTTTTTTTATGTCTGCGATTGAAAAAAAAAATGTTGACATTTTTTTTTTTTTTTTCTTTTCGTGTTAGATGCTTTTTTGGCAAAGCCACTTAGAGGAAAATGCATAAATACATAGTCAAGGATATCATCCACTCCGATGAAACCAGACCATAAAGTGCCCAAAAGAGCAGCGTGCCAGTCGATGCAGCTGAGCTGGGATGTGTGCTTTAATGGTTTGTTGACTTCAGTCTGTGGAGGTCCAGACTCCTGCAGTACTGAGACTTTTCCACACACTGACAGGAGATATGTCCTCATTTTATCCTTTTTTTGCTACTGTTGTACCATCTTTAGACAGGAAAAAGCAGTGCCTCCTCCCATCTGCGTGGTTACATTACCGTGTTGTTCAAAGTCTTTATTTTATTCTAGACCATGTTGCTACAGAGAGTTTGACCCTGGTAGCTCTGTGAGACTAATTGCTCCATAAATTGACCTGTAGACATGTTATCCACTTCGCTCCCAGCTGGAGTTCAGACTCACTCGCATCCCCACTTTTTACTAATGAGTGTAAATGCTGGAAAAAGAGAAATTTTAAAAGGCGGAAGACAGCAGGCTCTGCCGGGTCAGCAAATAGACATATTTTAGAAGAATATTCAAGTCAAAAGAATAAGAAAATTTGCCTTAAATAGGAATACAAAGATTAATTCAGTCTAGAGCTTGAGACTGAAGAATATTTCTGAGATGCTATGAATTTCTGGACAATCGATAATCAACAATTCGGATATTAATGTGATATTAATTATTTTTTCTCCCTTTTGAACCTAAAAAATAGCTAATTCATTAGAAAATACTTGTCGATTAAAATGCATGAAATATTGTAATAATATTTATTATAATAGAAATTCGTGCCATATATCATAGAAAAGGTTTTATCAGAAGAATAGACTTGTTTCAGTCACAAACTACAGTGATTTGTGAATGGAATCAGTTTCTGCCATTTAAAAAAAAAACAACAACTCACAATTCTCACAAATGCCAAGTTTCATATCTCAGAGTTTTGAGAAAAAAAGTCTAAATGGTGAGATGTTAATGAGAGAAATAAGGTCAGAAATGTGAAAAATAACATTTGAGTTGTTACACACTTGCAATGTTGACAAAGTCAGAATAGCGAGTTATAATCTCCAGACTGAGATGTTAATGCAAATTTATGAGAAGTTAGAATACAGTTACAAACTTGCAATTCTGAGAAAAAATAAAAGAAAGAAAAAAAAAGCATGATATAATCATGCAATTCTGAGAAAAGGGTCTGAATTGTAAGATGTTTACTCAAAATTGTGAGATACTGTCTTAACTGAGAATTGTAAGTGTTAGAAAAATGTTAAATCCACAATTTTGACTTTAAGTAGTGGAAACAGGCTTCCATAGGAATGTTCATATACAACTTGCATTTAAAAACACAGAATGGTAAAGAATGCTTTAAGTTAGGCATTACTAGCTTCATACTACGCTGCTGGAAGGAACACAGAGCCGAGGATAATCGAAAGAGTCTTTATTAATCGAACATGGAGAACAGGAGGAAGACACACGTACTTGACTGGTAGACCCGACAAAACTAAACTGAAAGGACTAGGGTTATAAAGGCAGGATAATAGGGGAAACACAAGTGTATGGAATGACTAAATTAACGGGAACATGGAACACATGGGGAAGAAACTACAGTAGACACACCTGGAATCAAATTAACAAACCACGGGAGACAGAAACTGGGTCACAGGGGCAAAAACACACACAGACAAGTCCATAGTCCTGACACTAGCCAGATAAATTACCGTCAGTTTAATCTAGCACCCTGAAAATGCAGTGTTCTTGGCATGAGTTGCTAAAAAATCAGACAAAGATGTCCATAGGTCCACTGCGTGAACATGTTAATGGTTTACAGATGGGTTTTTTTTTTTTTTAGTAGCACTGAATAATATATTAGGCACCAATATAATGTGCACATAGTATTTATTCAGTTATTTATTTTTGTGGAACTAGTGTGTCTTCACTGAATATGACTCATATGAGTCTACAGAGATGTGAGCATGCTGTCATACACTATGATCCTCATGAATACCGCTGGCATACTTTAAATGAGACGCAGTCACGCAGACTGTGATGTTAATGTGGCTTATTTGCATAGAGCGAATACTTCCAATGCAATACAATTATTGTAAAAGCACCGCATGTGTGTAATCAATCAAAAATTAATCCAAAATGGAATTTTTGAGGTATTGTACTACAGACATGAGGTATAATGGCGATAAATAGGCGCAATGAGTCATGCGGTCTTGCATTTATTTATACAATATACATCTTATACATATTTAATTTAGTCATTATTCAAGACTGTGGTGTTGTGACACAATAGTAATTGACTAAATAAAAGTGTTGCATAGGTGATTAGTGTGATGGCTTCAGAGTGAGTTCACAGTGCTCTACTTTCTCCTACTGCAGTAGTGGGACGTTTTATCTGATTTCTCTAGTCAGCATAAAACACAAGGTATTGGGTACTATCTGTTCTATAACAACTTCTTCTCTTCCTCTGTACAACAGGCCACTGGGACTCATGCATATGTGAATTTGCTTATGAAATACATTCATTGGTGCCTGTTTTATAGGAATAATTCAAATAAAATAAAAATTCTGTAATCATTTATTCAGCCGTTATGACTTTCGCTCTACTACTAGAAAAGTCAATGACAAATAAGAGTGTCCACAGTAAAGAAAAATATCATGCTCTTAGAAATGTGGTCTTTGAATTCATGTTGGCTTTGGAAAAAAGCTTTTTTTGAACTATTTTTGTCTATAAAAAGGTCAAATTATGATATTTTTGGAGGCATATTGACTTTGATATACATTAATGAAAGTATGATATTATTTCTTGACTTATTATTTTCCCCTGCATGTTGATTGCACCACATTATTTTGTACATGACTTTGGCTGGCAAAAGATTTTTAAATATTCATAGGCCTTTATGGTAAATTTGGTTTTGTAAATAAATATTCTTTTTTCTAAGAAACACAATAATAAAAGCTTATGGCAGATATCATATAAGAGGTGTATTAAAACGCATTTAATGTAGAATTGCATTTATAATGTATTTTTGAATAAATGAATAGGATGAGCATCACATCATTGATGCAGAACACAAAATGTGATGTTTAGCAGAATGTTAACGCTGCTCTTTTCCATGCAGTGGATGTATATTACAGTATGCTAGTTAGCAGCTTAAATTAATGAAGCAGTTTTACTGGTTTTTCTTTTTTTTTTTTTTACACATTGCACACATCAATACAAAACCCAGATGAATATTTAGGAGATCATTTATCTTATCATTACCTTTCATTAAGTCTCAGAAGCCACTCACACCCCGGCCTGACACTGTAGCCAAACGATAACTCATTTCTGAACAGTGACCTAGGTGGGCAATTAAGCATAGGGAGAGGGCTGAGAGAGAGAAAACATCTAACATACATGCCACTAATTGAGGCGCCAAGACAAGAATGACTAATGTGGAGGCACGCAGTTGAGGGAATTAGAAGCGTACTGCACCACTTTCACTCGCGCTCTCTTTCTTTTCTCTGTGCAAATGTCTCTGGATGCTGGGGGCACCTGTGCTTTCATTACCAGACACCGCTGAGCTCTATTAGTTTTGAGAGACTGAGATCAGTCCAAATGAGTGAGAGACAGTAGCTTCCCTGAGCTAGCAGATGCTGTTTACTAAAACATAAAGGGATAGTGTAGCCCCCCCAAGATGAGAATTTCATAATTATTTACTGATGCCCATGTCATTCCAATCCTGTATGTTTTTCATTCTTCAGTGGAACACAAAAAGAGACATTTAGCAGAATGTCAAAGCTGCTCCCTTCCAAATAATAAAAGTGAATGGGACAGACTTTGGTTCTACTTGTGAAAGGTCAATGACAAATATGAGTGTCCACAGTAAACAAAAGAAAAAATGTATTTTAAAAACATACACTATTATTCAAAAAGTTCAGGTCAGAAAGATTTTTTTTTTTTTTTTGCAAATCGGCTTATTTTTGGTCAGAAATACTATAAAACTATAATGTCGTGAAATTATATTACAATTTAAAATAACTGTTTTCTATTTGAATATATTTTAAAATGTAATTTATTCCTGTAACAATAAAGCTGAATTCTCAGCATGATTACTCCATTCTTCAGTGTCACATGATCCTTCAGAAATCATACTGATACGCTGATTTGCTTCATTTCTTATTAACCATTGGGCTGCTTAATATTTTTGTGGAAATCATGATACATTTTGTTGCTTACTGAAAGTGGACTGGAGACTTGTTTTGTCAAGCTTCAAAATGTCAAAAGCACCATAAAAGTATCATATGACTTTTGTATGATATTTCAATTCTTATGAAAACTTTTTTTCAGAAACATAATTTGTCAACATTCACTAAGATAGTCATTCATTCCAGGATTTTAATGTGAAATCAAGTGATCCAAAGCCTGGTTTATATTTATGTTAAGTGTGTGGGACAAAAAGAAAATTAATAGAGGTGTAATAATAATATTTAATTACTATGTGCAGTGCTGAATATAGTGTATAATAAGATGAATATTTGCTAGTGTCATTAACGCCTGATTTCACCAGTAGACTCATTTAAATAAATAGATTTTTTCATTGTGTATGCACTTATACAAATATTTTTAGTGAATGCAATCACTGATAATAATATAATTCACTGAAAAAGCAAAAAAATATTACAAGAATACATGATATAGTTGATAAATATAATGCAAGCTATTGCGTCACAATTCAATATTTTCAGCAAAGCAGAATTATGAGTATTTCTATGCTGGTGTCACCATTTTCTTGTGCATAAGGGACCAGAACCACAATTTCAGAATTATTTACAGGTAATTGTACTCTTATACTTTCACTAACACTAATTAAGTACATCATGATTGTTGGTTGGTTTCACTGCAAAATAACAAAAATAATGCTGCAAATATCACAGGAATTTTCATTTTAGGTCACAAAAATCTAAAAAAGTTCCACGGAATCTTGGTGGGACTGAAAAATCTTACTTAACAGTCATGGTCTCCATTTACTTACACTGCATGGAAAGAAGCAGCTCTGACATTCTGATATAAATCACTCATTTTGTGTTCCTCAGTCATACGGGTTTCAAAGGACATGTGTGTACCTGTTAAAACTCAACCTGAGTGTGAAACTTTCACATGGATATGGAATGAGAAATTTTAATTGGTGTGAATGGTAATTTAACTTCTGGATTTTTCTGAAAAATACACAAGACCACAGGAACCGACATGAACATATTGCATTGGTTATTTTAATATCTCTCAGGGCCATTATTGAAACTTCTCCTGCAACTGTGTTCTTTCTCCCTCTTCTGTGCCTGTTGGATATTGCTTCACAGTCTTAGTTCACGGCTATAAACAGTCACCAGAACAGATGGCTTTTCCAACTGCAAGCTGTAATCGTGTCAGATCCATCTGCTCTTACTCAATATCACTTCCTGCTTAGATGGGGGTCCACAGGACCCGTGTCACACCTGCAACTTCCTGTTTCCCCTCACCTGATTTCCTGCTCCACTGCCCCTGCTGTGATCATTTTGTTCAAATATGAAAAGCTTAGAGAGAAAAGTTGCTTTGAATAAACGGATGGTTTGATGGATATGTGAGTATGGATGAATGGATGGTTTCATGGATGGCTGGATGTGCAAAATGAAATGAGGCACATTTGGGGGTTTTACATAACGTTTTCTTCTAAATGTTCCCCAAAGAAGATGTGTTTCAATAATGTCTTCAAGTAATAGTGTACCCCCAAAAAAATAAAAGATCACTTGCACACCTTCATGTTGTTCCAAACTTATATGAATTTCTTTTTTTTCAGTGGAACATTTTTCATTTTTATTTACTTTATTTTTTTATCAATAATAATATTAATAATAATTAATGATTATTAATAACAAAAACAATAATTAATAATAATGATATATTATAATGCTATTAATATAATGTATTATTATAATTATTGCATACTTTATTGTTGTTGTTATTGTTGTCAATAATATTAATTATAAAAAATAAGTATAATAGTTATTATTATTATTATTATTATTATTATTATTAATAATATTAACATTAACAATAATAATAATAATAATAATCAGCATTGTAATAATTAACCGTAACCATAAAATTTGGTAACTTTAATATTTACTTTATTATTATTATTATTGTTGTTGTTGTTGATGATAATATTATTGATGTTATTGGTGTTGTTGATAAAAGAATAATAATAATAATAAACCTTACCATAAAAAATTACTTTGATATTTACTTTATTATTATTATTATTTATAATAATGTGAAACATGAAAACCCTTAGGGTGATTAAATGGTAACAGAATTGTAATTTTTAGGGGGTGAACGTGCATAAAGAAAATGTCATTTATTAGGCAGCTTTTCCAAAGTCTGGCAAAGTCAAACCTCTTCCATCGGGCGAATGCCGTAAACAATTTTTCTTTTGTTGTTAAGAAGTAAACTATTCTCCACAGGATGCCTGATGAGAAGAATCCAGGAGATGGTCTCATACTGTGCAGGGGAATGTCACTCACTCTCGAGAGGCAGTTACCGTTCCTCATCAGCATATCAACCACTGCACATAATCTCAAAAAAAAAACATTTACATACTCGTGTGTCAGTCATTCATAATCTTGAATTTAAATAATGGGGAGAAAGGTAAGTGGCAGGTGGAATATGGTAGCTGGAGTGTTTATGGGTCTGTGTGTGATTGGTAATTAAGCTTGGGCTCTGTGTGGGTAATGTGTGTTGATTACTGGGCACTGACCAGTGAAATGTGAAGGACAGAGAGAGCAGTCGCTGCTGTGAGGGACCTACATTGAGTGCTTTTAAAGCCCAAGTCCCTTGTAAGCGCAGAGGCATCCATATTTCAAGCCGTACGGGACACATTTGCATTTTTTAATTCGTATTTCAGGGTACGGTTTTCATCTTTTTTGCAAGAAGGTAGTTATTATGAAAAATTAAATGCAGAATGTTTTCTGAATGTTTCTGCAGTTTTATATCACTGTAAAAATGTTGGTAGATCCAAAAAATCTGGTAGCATGTAAATTGACAGTTTAAATCAACATGGCTGCATTAGGTCACACCAATAAAAGTAATTTTCTCCTTGAAGACACTTTTCACTTTGTGCAGTGTGCATTTATGTTGCAAGCTTAAGGGAATTTTCATACAAGCTGAGTAGCACAAAATAAAATAGTTCCCTTGTTTTCTTTAAAAAATTTAAGTTATGCTGAGGCACTTACAGTAAAAGTGAATGGGGCCATTTTTATATTATTTATTATTTTTATACAATTATAATTGCAAATTGTATAATTTTGTGAAAGCCCAAAATGTTTTTCTGTTAAAACCTTTGTATTATTTACGTTGTAAAGCTGTTTGAAACTCTCTCTCTATCTTTTTTTTCAGTGGTTTTAGGGTTCACAGTGTTTCATTGCCGTGGCAACAACGTAAAATTGGACATAACTTCACACAGAAACGGTCAGTAAGTGATTATTTTTTCCCACACTAAAATCATATTAATGTAAACTATGGATAAACTGAGGATATGAAAATAATAATATTGAACATATTATAAATTATAATAATAATAACAATTTATTGTTATTAATAATAATCAATAATAATGAATCATATCCATAGATATGTTGTGTATATTAAAGTTAGCAAGTTTTAGTGTAAGGTTAATTATTAGCATTAATAGTAGTGATATAATGCAATATAATGTAATATAAGTAATATAATGATTAGTAGTACTAGTATTTTTCTTGTAAAAAGTCATAGTATTGTGGACTAAAATTTTAATTGTGTCTATGTTCACACTTTGATTGTAAGTGTCTCAATGCAGCTCTTTTCAGTTTTGGAGGGTCACATGAAAATTAATTTTGTGGTAATCAGCATTATTATTTTAATATACAAAGCAGTTACTTTTCAGTTATAAATGAGAAAATAAATTGAAGACATTCATAGGGATAACTGAAATAATTTTTCAAATGTGCACCGTAGTGGACTAGCCTTGAATAATCCAAAGGTTCGTGAGGCAATTGTCATCCCTAACCCTTTCCCACCAGGCATGAACTCTCGAGGTATGGAAGTCACGGCCAACAGACTGGATCTCAGCGTTCCCTTCCTCTCTTTTGTCCCAGGGGTCTGTCTGTGGCGTCCATCCAGTTTGAACTCGCAGGTAAGCCCATGCTGTATCTCTGCTCGGGACGTGTGCACCCTGCCATCTGGGCAGGTGCTGCTCCTATGTCCTATCCTCCGATTCGTTTAAAATCCCGGCTGGTGGGTCAGTGCCCCATATGTGACGGAGTGCTGGTTTCAGCTCTGAAAGGGGCTAGGGGCCAGCAACCCCTCAGAGAGGCAAGATAGTAGCATGACATTAAAAAGGCTTCTGGGTCATACTTCATAACAGGTCTAATCAGAAGTTCATGCTCATTCAAACAAAGGGTGCCCCTCTCAGTTTTACTTATTTATTTATTAACCCTTTTTTATACACTACTGTCCAAAAGTTTGGGGTCAGTAAGATGTATTATTATTATTATTATTATTATTATTATTATTATTATTATTATTATTATTATTATTATTATTATTATTATTATTATTTAGTTTAAATTTAAAATTAATACTTTTATTTATCAAGGATGCATTAAATTGATCGGAAATGTTGGTAAAGACAATTATAATGTTGCAGAAGATTTCTGTTTCAAATAAATGATGATCTTTTGAACTTTCTGTTCATTAAAGAATCCTGGAAAAAATAAATGTATCACAGTTTCCACAATAATATTAAGCAATACAGCTGTCTTCGATGTTGATAATAAGAAATGTTTCTTGAGCAGCAAATCAGCATATTAGAATGATTTCTGAAGGAATTTCTTAAGACTTGAGTAATGATGCTGAAAATTCAGCTTTACCATCACAGGGATAAACTGCATTTTAAATAAATATTGTAAACATATTGTATAACATATTATATTATATTAAATTATAATAATATTTTCACAAAAATGCAGCACTGGTGAGCATAAAATAATTATTTCAAAAACATAAAAAAAAAATCCTGCCAACCCTAAACTTTTGAATGTTGGTGTAGAATAAAAATAAATGCTATATTGTTATATTATATATATATATATATATATATATATATATATATATATATATATATATATATATATATATATATATAAATAAATAAATTTTGTAAACAGTTACAGATTTAAAATAGTTTCTACACAAATTTTCTCTTTTAGTGTTAGCAAGGGGAAAGTGTTTCATATAAAGTTATATTAGGATTTGTCATAAAATATGAAAAGTCATATTTTATCTCATCTAGGGGATGAAGTGAGCCAGAAAAAAATATTGGTTCATGACACCCCATGGGTATAATTTATTGTGTAAACTGACTCTTTGCTCCTGCAAACTGCTAACCGCTGTGCTATAAAGTGCTATTGTGATTTGATTTATATACAGAAGTCTCTGTAATTTAAAGCATCAGCCAATCTAGAGAGGTAAAATGACACCTTGCCAACCTTACTTGGTGGGTAAAATTGACCCTAAAAGAGTGCATTAGTGTGTGACTGTGCGTTGGAACATTTAAAGTCTGCCTTTGAGCATTGCATTACATTCACCCACTCTTAAGCTGTTAGAATTAATTGGACTCTCCTCTCATTTCATTATCTAATGTCAAACTAAAGCACTGCTTTAATGCATTTAAAGGCTTTTTTAGAGACTTAAGTCACGGCAATGCGGCTGTTAATATTCCCACGTGCAGATTCCTTAAAGACGTGATAAATGGTGTCTAAACCCTCAGCCAACATTAGCGATTAGCTAGCATTCATCAGTGCCCTACTACACCTGAAAAGCAGCTATTAGCCTCCAGGCAACAAAACACATATAATAAATGCGCCTTCTGCAACCTAA
This sequence comes from Cyprinus carpio, assembly GCF_018340385.1. Lineage (NCBI taxonomy): Eukaryota > Metazoa > Chordata > Actinopteri > Cypriniformes > Cyprinidae > Cyprinus > Cyprinus carpio. The sequence goes on along the minus strand of NC_056596.1, from coordinate 11,130,152 downwards.
AAATTTATGCATTTGCAGAAAGCAAAATAGCCGACCTGAACACCCTCGGTGTGTATGAAAGAAGTGACAAATATATATCTCTCTTCATTTGGATACGTCTGCTACAGAATGATCAATAGCGATAATATTTGCCTAAAAGAAAAAAGAAACACTGAATAATATGTAGATATTTTTGAAGTGGTTGTTGTACTTACAATAGAAGTAAATGGGGCCAATCTGTAAATGTTAAAATACTCATTGTTTCATTAATACAGCCGCAAGACATAATATGTGTGACCTTTTCCGTAAACCCATAATATTGTAAGTGTTTCATAGGCTGCCTTAGAATTTTAGAACTTCTTCAGACACAAAATTCAGAGATTCTAAGGCATCGTAATTCTCTAGAGTTGCCACCTTTTGTGTGCAAATGGATAGTATGGTGATAATTTATCCCTCAGCTTTGCTCATTGTATGCCAAAGTAGAAATCTTCCTAAGCACTTTTTTTCTTGGATGCACTGGGGCCATTTTCAGTAAAGCAGCAAAGCCTCTCATTCTCATTTCCCACTCTTTGAATGGGGCTTGCTTGTCCAATCCAAAGGACTATGGACTCTGTGCTCCTTTCTGTGTGACAGTGGATTATCGCTTTTGTTAGTGATGTAGCTATATGTTGTATTATGCTTCTCTGAACAGTGGGATGTCCTCAAAGAGTTTGTCCTTTCTTGGTACACACACACTAACATAGACATGCACATATGCCTACACACAGTAACACAAGCTCGATAATTGCTGTTTGGCCAGCCCTGAGGATGTTAATATTAAGCTGGCATGAAGCGAAAAGAGTGCCATGAAACTGTATTTGTAAAAGTCAAAGTCCTGCTTTGGTCAGCAAAAAGAAACCCGCAAGCCTTTCACAATTTTCTCTCTTTTTTTCTTCATTCTCAGAGTCAGTTTTGAAAGGAGCTTGTGAATATTCCATAATGTTGCCACGTGTCCTATACAAGAATGGCATGTTTTATCCTTATGCACGAACCTTGCAACAAAAATTATATTAATATAATTAAATCTGTGTAGTTAAGTTTGGAGTTGGTAAGATTTAATGGATCAAAAATACTGTAAAAACAGCAATACTGTAAAATATTTCAATTTAATAGAGCTTTTATATATATATATATAAATATATTATATTTTAAGATTAATTTGTCAGCAGGCATTACTCCATTCTTCAGTGTCACATGATCCTTCAGAAATCATTCTAATATGCTGATTTGCTGCTTAAGAAACATTTCTTATTAGTAATAATGTTGAAAACTGTTTTTGCTTTATATGATTGTGGAAATGCATTTTCTTTAGGATTATTATATTATTATATATATTATATATATAGTTTTTTTTCCATGTTCCAAGTCCATGTTTTCCCTGGAAATCTTCAACCTTGTTGTTGTTATTACAATTAAGTTTTAATTTATTACATCATTAATTGGAAATGAAAAGAACTCCTGAATGAAAACAATAATGACATTATTTGCGACAGATAAATAAATATTTGGATATATAGTTTTATTTAATTTTATTTCTACTCTGATTCTTCAGTCAGCAAACTAATGCTAAGTACAGTTTGATCAGACTTTTGTTTCACATCAGTACCTATAGAAATACCATGATCGCTAAGGACAAGAGCTTTGTGACTGTTTAATGAGATACCAGTTTTATCTTTTTTGAGATTGTGAACATCCAGTTAGAATCAGTGTTGACTTACAGATAAAGGTACTTAATGAGGTGGTGGAGGACTGTGGTGATGGGAACTAATATAGATTTGTGTGTCTTTGACACAATAATAGAAATGGACCAATAATGTTGCATTATTTGTCCAAAGGGAGACATGAAGATTAAAATGAGTAGAGGTCCCCGGATAGATCTCTGGGGGATGCCCTGCCTATCAGCAGCGGTAGAGGATTTATGTCTCTGAAAAGGAACAACTGCTGCTGTCATTGAGATAAGATGTGAATCAGAGGGAAACAGTGCTAGAGATGCCAGTGGCTGAATAGATATGCGTAGCTTTTGTTTAAATAAATGCATCATTATTTTCAGTTTTAACTCTCCAGGGATCACTTTCCTGTGATTTGCTAACGCATTTCCTACTTAAATTCAACCTCTTTTGACATCCTGAATGTTTAGTAAATATGTGATAAAAATGTGTCTGCCTACAATTTAGCATTTGCATAAGTGTTTCAAAACAACAGAGGGATGTCTTCAACCTTGAAATGACTAATCAAAAAGGATGTTACAGACTCCACATGCATCTCATGCTTTCATAATTGCCTTGTTCAGCACATTAAAGTGTTTTGTTATATCTTCCCATCTCTCATTTCTGTATTTATTAAAGTTGAATTTGTTTGTGCATGTTATAAAGTACAAAATAGTGTCACACTAAGTCCCCAGAGAGTGTGAGACAGGCCCGCTGTTGCTCGACAGGGTGCATATCTATAACCTTGATGTCAAATGCTTATTAGCACTTGCTTCTACTGTTGCCCTTCTCAAAGCAACTGCCAACACTGAGAGAGTTGAATAAATGCACCCTCAATGTGCTCTGACAGCACTCAGCACTCGCTTAACTGTGGCGTTTGATTATGTGCTTATTATATACCAGTAAACAGATGCGTGGACTGGTGAGGCTGAGAAAGCTGATATGATTTGACAGGCTCTAGAAACAGAGGAACTGAGCAGACAATGGGAGGAAGTGAAAAAACACTTATTTAGCCTCAAGAGGCAAATGCATCCCATCTGCAACTCACTATTGAGCCTTTCACACTTGAAATCTCATTTCAGTTAGGCTTGTGTTTCAGATTTCACATTGTGCATTGGTAAACCCTAGGCTAATGTTTTCTGGTTTCAAGATTGTACAATTATACATCGGTAAATCCTGGATTAATGTTTTGATTTGCATATTTATTAGGTTATTAACATTTGATTTGACAAATATGCAGTGTTATGTAGATTCAATTTATTTGTATAGTCTATCAAAAGTGACATTTCTGTCATAATTTACTCACCCTTATGTATTTCAAACATGTATTACTTTCTTGAAACACACAAAATATTTTGAAAAATGACAGTAAATGTGAACCCAATGTTCTTGAAAACATTCAAAATATCAATTAAAAATATAAATTCATTTTTCTAAAATATACAGGAAAGATATGTTTATCACTCTTGTTACCACTTTGTCAGTTTTAACTCTAGCACTTAGTCACTAAAACTAAAAGTTTTTGCGATTGTACAAAGGCCATGAATATTTAATGAGGTGAGCACTGAGGGAATCTATGATTGGTTGTCTGCAATGGCGACTGGGACTTCTCTAGAGTGGGAAAGCACAGATGTCACTTATCAATGTCAAAATGTGTGCTCAGATCTATTTTTTTATTTTAATGTCTGCAGTGTTTTCCAAAGAGCTTCACTAAACAGTGAAATTACTTAAAGGGATAGTTCAGGGCAAATTCTGTCAGCATGAACTCAAAGAAAGGAAGTCATACAGGTTTGGGGCAACATAAGGGTAAGAAATTTACAAGAATTTTAATTTTTTGGTGAACTATCCCTTTAAATAATTAACCATTGGCTGTTTGTTGCAAAGTCCCATCTATTCAAGACAGAGGTGTCCAAGGTCTGGCCCGCAGGCCAAATGCGGCCCGTGGATGAATTTCAAACAGCCCGCAGCTTGTCTATTAAAATATATTATATGAATCGTTATATAATTTACAAATAATGCAGTTTCACAACGTCAACACAAGGTGACAGCACTAAATTTTAGGCCAGATGTAGCAGTAAAACACAAATGGTAACAATTTGATAACTCATATGCACTGCAATTTCTTTAGCGCACAAGAATTCCTAAACCCACCAAAACCTGTTCTTGTTTGAAACTAAATATTTACAGATTTTTACATTCACAACTCAAGCTACTGTTGTGTATATATATAGAGTGAGAGAGAAAGATAGAGAGAGAGAAAGAGAAGCATCCAGTCCCCTGGTTTTTCCACATCATGGAATCTGGCCCACTTTTAAAAAGTTTGGACACCCCTTTAAGAGCTCAATCACCCAATCATCGGAACAGACATAGACTAAAAGTCTAATGCTCAATGAAAATCACCATAGCAGAACTCCAAATTACATGTTTAGAGGCTGTTGACCAATCAGCATTGATCTTCGCTCCATTAAAACAAATGACAAACAGGTATCTACCATAGACTCCCTTTAGATCCACAATTTCAGAATGTCATGTGTGAAACACTGATTAACCTAGGGTTAAAAACGGGGTTTAAAAAGTCATTATTCAAGGGTTAAGAGTGTGTGAAAAGCCCTTTTTGTGATCGGCACTAGTGGGATGTGATGTCTGTGCCAGAACACTTTCACTGCTCTTGTTTCTCTCTCTCTCTCTCTCTCTTTGTTCTTTTTCTTTCCTAAAGTCTAGGAACTTTGATGCCCATTTTGTTCTGTCCCCTATTTCCATGTCCCAGGATGATTTGTGGGGCTCACTGAAGGGCGAAGTGGGATTCCACCAGGTTAAAACAATGAGATCTGAGTGGGAAAGAGATAGATGAACCGACTCCAACCACATTTGTCTTCGGTTTAACATTTTCTTGTATCAATTGTTTCAGGAAAGCTTGCTTAACATGCATTTCTGAGCGTCCTGGTGCTGAAGGAAGGAATGAATCAATAAAACTCTGGAACAAAAGAAGAATAGCAAGACGATTTGGGACTTCAAGACTCTAATTAAGAACAAGGTACTTTATTCTGCCTGTTGTAATAAGAGCTCTATAAAAAAAAAATGTCAGGATCATTGATACTATATAAAATTGCCCCACTAGTCTCTTATGTTCAATATTGAAGTAAAGAGTCAAAAATATCATCCAGCTCTGAAACTTCTCGAAATATCGCATGACATGTTTGAGTTTGTAAAATTGGATTCACTCTCTCTTTATAAACCCAACAGTAAACCTCCTCCCTCCACAATGTCATGAATTAAACTAATGGCTTGGGAATATGACAAGGAGCATTGGGAAAATATGGAAGCATGCTCGTGTGCAGTCATGTGCAAAATTGATATTTCACAATATCTGATTTATCACGGCGCTCATTCTGTTTAGCGTCATTGTCTGTTTATATTCACTTTTTTGCAGTCAGAAGATTGTGTATTTATCCACAGAGGTCGAAGAGAACTTTACTACCGGACAGTGTACAGCTGTGATGAATAGTCAGTTTTGACAGTGAAATGGATATTCTAATCTATATATTGACAGGCAGTTGATAAATGGCATGAAAGTCAGGTGTTCACTGATAATGAGCCAGCGAAGCAACCAGCTGATTAAGCTCCAACTTTGATTCTAGAGCTCAGCGTCCTTTGATTCATCCTTTGGGAAAAAAGACAGCACAGATGAATGGAAGAACGTTTCTCAGTGGCTCTAATTCTGGGTTGGAGATGTATACAGTGTTAGTAGTGTCACTACAAATGGCGAAGCTGTTAGTTTAACTACATTTCTCAATAGCGAGGAGGTAGCATTTGCTAGTTCCTTAGTATTTTAGTAGTTAATCGGTTTTATTTAATAGTGTGGCAGAAAACGTTACTTTTCCTTGACAATATTTCAGCAATCAAGCATGTGGGGTATTTTCTATTGTCTGTTTAGTATCTGAAAGAGTGATTCTTTAATTGTGAATGAATCACTATTTTGAGTTCGTTTTTTAATGAATTAATCAAACGAATCAGCAAGGTGTGTCGGATCAATTTGCAATTCAGTTTAGAATCAGAGGTAGTCGATTCAAGAATGAATCACTCTTTTGAGTTGGCTCTTTTCAATGAATTGAATTGTAAACCAATTTAGATTTGTTTACCAATTTAGAATCTGATCTAGTGTCATTAATCATGAATGAGTCAGTTCTTTTCACTGCATTGCTCAAAAGGGTTAGCAAGGTGTTGAATCGTTTTGCAGTTCAGTTTAGAATTAGAATTACCCATACTCAATTGACGAATGAATCACTATTTTGAGTTGGTTCTTTTCAATTAATTGAATTGCACTCTAATTCAGAACAGTTTGCTAACGCATTTGACCAATTTAGAAACTGAATTAGTGACATCTGATTTGTGAAGGAATTTTGTTTTGAATTGGTTTTTCAGTTGAGAATCAGAACTAGCAATACTCAGTTCATGGATTAATCACTATTTTGAGTTGTTCCTTTCAATATCTTAGTCAAAAAGCTTAACAGATCTTTTTGAAGCTGTTTGCAACTGATTCTGAATCACTGAAATGACTCACACACTGAATCGTTTGGAGAGCTAAATTTTTGAGTAGTTGGCCCAACACTGCATGTGCTTTCTGCTACTTTCTTTATATTTATGATGGCACTCTTGATTAATCTTAGTGGGAAGTGATATGCTTTCAATATAAACATTATTCTTTCAATCAAATCAAAGCCAGTTATTAACGCTGCAAGCTTTTATGGAGGGGAGCAGAAACGCATCAAATCGTTTGCTGCAATAGCAGTAAAATGCACGGCTGGGAATCCAAACTTGTAAAAACACTCCCAAGGACTATTGCTATTCCAGAAGGTGCTTGTGGTGTAGTCCTTATGGGATTGCATGATGAATAAGAAGAATGATGAATGGACTGTCTCGGGGCTAATCTGTCTTCTGAGGGGTTAAAACGCATTTGGTTCAAACCTCGCTAACTGTTCTGTCTGAAGACAACATGAAAGCGATTTTTTGTGTTAGCTGTGGGAAACATTGTATGTAGACGTTCACAAAGCATTTTTCGCTTTTCTTTTTGATATCAGGGCATGCCAGACATGACAGTTTAAAAGCTAGAGTCTGTTACTGTGCAAATGAGCGAGGCAGTGCCATCTTTTTTGTTTTTCAAAGATATCTTTAATCAATGGCATTTTTTCACTGCTTTACCTCAAAGTGCATTAGTATTTTGCATGAAACCGAAATGCGTGAAAGCGTTTTGGGTGTTTTAACACACATAATTGTGCAATCTCCTGTCTTCTGCTGTCAGTCAATGGAAATATATTTACATTTAGATGTCTTTACATCTGAATTCAGAGTGATAAAAATATCTAAAAGTGCTTATGGTTTACATTTCCCAATACACTACCCTTTGCAGCAAGCTGTTTTAAATTTCTCATTTTAGATATAAATGAGGCAATTAAAAAATGTTTATAAATTATATGCCCAGGGGTTGATTTGCACTCTGTGTATATCATGAGAGGCGAAAGGTCCCAATAAAATAGAAATATAAACCACTCAAGTGAAGCAGCTTTAATTAGAACACAGCTGCTGCAAGGCCAAAGACCAGCACCAGTGCAAAATGACCACTGGTGGGTTTCGCCACTTCATCGTTCATATTAATCTTGATATAATATTATAAAATAATGAAAAGACATTAATGATTTCTTTAGCAGAGGGGAGATTAATAAGACTAATCCCTAAGGATTTATAAGCCATGGATTTCGGATGGTTCTTTATCAGTATTTTTGTCTTTTTTTAGTACAAAATATTGAAACGACCTTAAAATATGACCATTTTACTTAAATAACATTGGATATTAAAGGGATACTCCACCCCAAAATGAAAATTTTGTCATTAATCACTTACCCCCATGTCGTTCCAAGCCCGTAAAAGCCTATCTCATCTTCGGAACACAATTTAAGATATTTTGGATGAAATCCGGGAGGCCTGTGACTGTCCCATAATCTGCCAAATAAATAACAGTGTCCAGAAGGTCCAGAAAAGGTATGAATGTCATCGTCAGAATACTCCATCTGCCATCAGACGTGCAATCTGGGTCATATGAAGCAACTGGAACACCTTTTGTAAGCGAAGAAAACAAAAATAACGACTTATTTCAATAATTCCTTTGTCAACACTCTCCTCTGTGTCTCTCCATATCACCTTATGCTGCGTATGCTCTTCTGTATCATCCGCACCACAATGACACGCTGTTTCTACGTGTATTTAGCTTTGATTTAAAGGAAACACCTTTTATGGACCTTGACACTGTTATTTACTTGGAAGTCTATGGGACAGTCACAGGCCTCCCGGTTTTCATCCAAAATATCTTAAATTGTGTTCCGAAGACGAACAAAGCATTTACGGGTTTGGAACGACATGGGGGTAAGTGATTAATGACAAAATTTTCATTTTGGGGTGGAGTATCCCTTTAAGACTTGATTTCAAACATAATCATGAATTGTTCGTTTTTCTTAGTCCAATGGCAAATAGATTTTACAATGAATGAATGAATGACAAATAATTCCAAATTTAAAAACAATTTATGAAATGTATGTAAAATTAACTACAATTAAAAAATTTAATTACTTCTATGTAAATTGACTAATGTTCAAAAGTTTGGGTTCAAGTTTAAAGTTAAGTTTAATATATATTAAAATAGAAAAGAGTTATTTTAAATTAAAAATAATATTTCATAATATTGCTTTTTTTTTTTTGATCATATTTGTGGCCTTATTTCAAAAACATAAATAAATCTTACCAGCCCCAAACTTTTGAATGCTAGTGTATCTTATACACTATATTTTATGTATCTTATACAATATTTTAAGACAAAAACACTGATTAAAAATATTCATATTTGCAGTGTTTTAGCTGATTGTTGATTCACATGTTTTGAGAGATTCACAGAAAGGACGACTGACATTATGAACTAAAGCTGTTTTTCAGGTTCATTTTCACAGCCACATTTATTTGTTCAGTCCTTCTCTGCGACCCATGACTCCAGGAGGCTTTTGTGTTGACTTCCCCTCTGCAGTCAATTTCCCTCAATCCCAATATGCAGTTGAGGGGTAAAGAAAGGCAAGCTGTTAATTGATTGGCAGCAGTTTGCATATACAGTACTGGAAAAATGTCACGTCAAGCTGTTTGTGTGACCTAACTGGCTCTCGGTTAGAGTGACTGAAGAGGGTAATTTATCATTTGACAGTCTTTAGAACGGGCTGTCCGTGCTGTCTCGCTATTGTTAGCATCAGCGGTCAGCTGTCACGCATGTTGGATTAGCAAGCATAGATGAGCGACTCAGCAGGGTGGACACAAGCAAGGCCACACAAGGAAATGTCAGAGGAAGACAACCATCGCATGACGATCAGAGCCAATGATTAATAATCTGTGCTGAGAATGTTCAAGAGGTTCAAGAAATTGTTATGAGTTGGAAAATGATGTTGATTGAAGTTTCAATCAGTTTTTAATGTACCATGGCCTTTTAAAAAATAGGCAAAGAATTTTTTTTTTTTTTTTTTTTTTTTTTTTTTTGTGGCTGCTTGTATTTTCAATAAAGTTGTTGTGCTGTGCATTAGGGCTAGGCTGAAAATATAGAGTTCTCGATATTAATCGATTCTTTTCATTTTGATAAACCAATTTTCTTAATATTACCCCATGATTTACTCACCCTCAAGGTTTATATGACTTTCTTCTTTCAGACAAACACAAATCAGAGTTAATAGAATAAAAAATGTCCTGGCTCTTCCAAGCTTTATAATGGCAGTGATGTAGGATGTAGGTGTACCAACTGTTTGGTTACCAACATTCTTCAAATTATAATTTGTGTGTGTGTGTGTGTGTGTGTGTGTGTGTGTGTGTTCAACAGAAGAAATAAACTGATACATGTTTGGAATAACTTGAGGGTGGGTAAATGATGAAAGAATTTACATTTTTGGGTGAACATCCCTTGTTTCTACACAAATCAGTTGTTCATTTGAACAAACAATTATTTGTTATGTTCTTTAAATTTATGATCGTAATCATAAACACACTGGTGGTTTGCACATTTTCTGTTTACTGCACTTTGTTATTCTTCTAGCTTGCACATTTAAATAAAAAGTGGCTCATTCTGTGGTGATAAAAAGTGGATAGATTTCATCATTAGTTAAGAGAGAGGAAAAATTGGCATACTGTACCTGATATATATCCAAATGAATCAATATCAAATCAAATTTCATCTCGATTGGATGCAAATCGAATCAAAATCAAATCCTGAGATTTGTGTCAGTACCCAGCCCTAGTGCAACCCTAGGCTACTGTAGCTCAGTAGAAATATATTAAATGACAAATATTGGAAGTTCCTTTCGGGTCATGACAATGACATTGCTTCGGCTTGTACTAAATATCCTGAGCTGGAAAGATGAACGAGGTGAAGAATGTGAGTATGATAGAGAACGAAATGAAGACACTGACATCAGGCTCTTATCAGATGATTCCACCAGGACTTGGAGACTCCTGAAATGAAGACTTCGAGACCTCTGTAGCAAAATGAATGTTCCCATATCTCACTGTCGCCAGCTGTGGCATTCGGTGCCCCTCCGCCCTCGCACCCGTCCTCCTCTCTGTGTTCCTGTATTAAGTTCATATCTCCCCATGCCATAAGCATCCCGGTCCCTCTCACCTCTGCTCTCTCTTTCAATCACTCTGTGCAGTGAATGGCAGCCATGTGGAAAGGTGACATTCAGGTGTCTGGTGAATCGTGGACGTGAATCAATCAGTTTTGGTAGATTCAGCTCAGAATGACTTGTGGTCAGAGAAACGCCACCTTGCCGGTGTGCATCTCTATAATCCTATTTTGCAGGCAGCCTTTGCGGTTCAGTATTTCACTGTTGCATGGCTCACGCTGGAGGATGCTGTTTTGTAGCGCAGCGCATTACCGCTGAGAGCTTTACCTCTGACATAGATACTGTAATGAAAGGTTTTTGGCTTGTTTCTGTAGAAATGTCTGCAGTGTCCTCATCTAGGATCATTAAGGCTGTTGTGACCTGTAGGCGATATGTGAAAGTTATTAAGGAGTTTGTAAGGTCCTGCTTATGGAAATCTGGTTTTATCTGTAATGCAGCATAATAAAGTGAGTATCATGTTTGATACATCAGGCATTTATGGCTTATATAGTAGCCTATGATGTAGTGAGGATATGGAGTTCTAAGGAGTTGAACCTCAGAGTCCAAACTGGGCAAAAATATGCAATTTTGATTGTACATCCAAAAGGACATTTATGGCTTGTAATGTAATAATAAAAATTTCACAGTAGCCTATATCTCCCATTATATGTAAGATGATATTTAAATGAGGATCAACTATTGTGGAGCAGAACATATAATGCATACAAAGATCAAATAAATGTTCCTCAAAAGGATGGATCAAACATTTTTAACATGATTTTTCTAAAAACCACAAATGTTTATTATGGCGATAATTTAGAGAAATTTTTGCATATCAAATATGATTTCCACCATTTTTCTTACGTCTGGATTCATGGCACTGAAACAAATCATTCTGACATGATTTTAACTCGAAAAAAAAAAAAAAACCCAAATCAAACACACAAACCCAAAAAAAACAAAAATTAATGTAAGTAAAAACAACAACTAAAATCAAAATCCACACCCAACTTCAGGGTAGTGTATGTAACAACTTTTAGGAAATTCTGCATCCATCCTGAAGATTAGCTGTCAGAAACTTAATCACATTGACATATCTTTGACCTTCAGTTCAGTAACAATGGCAAATATGTCATGCTTAAATGAGCGAAGGAGAATCTTTAGACATAATTTGTTATTGTAGGATACTCCAGGACTCTCGTTCAGAAACTGTCCCACAGAAGGTCACATTGTTATATGCCGCATTCATGCTTCAACAGTAGTGCTTATGCTGACTGTGTATTCAGTGAACAATTCAATTAATTCTTAGGAAACATTACTTTATCCTGCGTGACCCTCAAAGTACTCGCCCGAATCGAAAATTTACCCGGGCAACATCCTTCAGTAAGGAGTATCTTTGGTCCCATTGGAAACTATCTCCCTTAACAAAGTCACCGTCTCCGCTTCATTTTTATGGTCCCATGTAAAGGACCCCAAGGGGCTGAGGGTGGACAGGTAGGGTGACAACCAGGTCTCAGTAAGGTTTGGAAACACATTCCAGACATCTTTTGAGAATGGGGACACTGGCCAGAGATGATTAATTGCGGGTGTGTATGACTGCTTGAAGGGCAGACCATAATTCACCACACGGGCCTGGAGGAACTCGAGCAATGACTGCCTACCCCGTGGGCAAAGCGCGTCCCTCCACTTGAGGTTCATCTCAGGTGCAGTTGTCGTCCTTTATGTGTGCACTTGTTTTTATCATGCTAATACATAATTGGCCAATCACAATTATCGATAATTGCGGGGAGTTCTCCTTTGGTTTTGCCTTAATCAGAAATTTGCACTATAAAAAGGGTCCTGGGTTTAGATTTCACACAATTACACATTCACTGCTTTTCATCTCTTTTTAATCTCCTGCAAATCTGAAACATGGAGTTTGTTCATAAACACAGCTGAGGCCCTAGGATTTGCTTTGACATTTTGCTAAACGAATGAAGCAATCCTGTCAACGTTGTGCCTCTGTATCTACTGATTAAAATCATTTGAATTGCAGATGACGTCTTTGTCTAAAGAGTTCAGTAAACAGAGGCATCATGTTGATAGACATGCCAATTTTTAATTGAAATAAGATCGCCACCCGCTTTGAGCCATAGCGCACATAATGGTGTGTGACCATAGACTTTTTTTCTTTGATTAAATGTGGCTGTAATGACTGCAGTAATCCGGATTATTTCAGAAATGTATTATAATCTGTGTCATTCAAAATTATTTGGAAAAAACTATCAGTTGAAGCGCAGAGCTAAGAAAATCAAAGTGCCTACCTTGTTGTCCTTTCATTCTCTTTCGGGTCTTTCTGCTTAGGCAAAAACTTTGGCTAATTTATTCATAGCTCAGCATTTAGTACCTCTAATCTATTGCTGATACTGTTACTGGTGCTCGTAATTGTATGATATTGTTAAAGCTGGTTTTCAGGCAGGGTGCTTATCAGCGCCTGTTTAGTGTGCAGCTTGCGGGAAGGGAAGCCCAAATTGAGGAGAAATCAAGTGGCGCCTTGGTAAGCAGGGTCGGAATTACCGTGATGGACTGGGGCTGGATTTCTCTCCCATGCATATTTTTGCCCATTGTCACGATCTTCGTCCTTAATAGGAGCTGACAGAATGCAAATGGGTTTTTAAGGGAACTGGCAAAGTCTGTAATTTTTCTCATTTAGTCCATGGATGAGTGAGCAAAGCGGTAAGATTTGTATGGGAATTTGAGATGGTTCAGTGCGACATGTCAAACCCTGATTATGAACTCAAGGGAGCCTTTTTACCTTAGCCAATCATCTTCATGCCTCACCGCTGCCTTCCTTGCAGGTTGTCTTCGAAGGGCTAATTGTTCGTAAAGACATTTTCATTGGATAAAGTAGATATCAGCAAAACGACAAAAAAAGATGACTAGGCAACACTTACTGCTGAATATAATTGTCTCATTTTAAAAACAGGATTAAATTGTGCCAAATACCATAACCTAGCACTCACTGTAAACTATAGGCAGTAGAAGATTAAACCAAACAGAGCTGCAAAAATAATGACTGTTTTCAAACAGGTTTTCTAAACATTCTGGCATTGGTTGAGCCAGTGTTACCATGGCGAGCTGGTCAGGATTTTCACAGTGTTTACACTTCAGTGTTTTCAATTTATTGAGCTGGCATTGAAGTATTTAATATTGACAAAATTACACACTTTATCTTCAAGTGTGGCATACACTACCATTCAAAAGTTTTGTGTCGGTAAGAGGTTTTAATTTTTTTAAAAGGTCTCTTATGCTCACCGAGCTCCATTTATTTGATCAAAAATACATTAAAAATAGTTATATTTTGAAATATTATTACAATCTAAAATAACTTTTTTTCTGTTTAAATATATTTTAAAGTGTCATGTAATTTATTCCTGTGATGCAAAGCAAAGTTTTCAGCATCATTACTCCAGTTTTCAGTGTCACATGATCCTTCCGAAATCAATCTTATATGCTGATTTGGTGCTCAAGAAACATTATTATTACATTATTATAAATATTTTTGGATGTACAGAAAGAATATAAAATTAAAAACAAAATTTAAAATTGATTTGCAACACAAATGTCTTTGTCACTTTTTCATTGTAATGGTTCCTTGCTGAATAAAAGTATTAATTTCTTTTTAAAAAATCTTACTGACCCAAACCTTTTGAACAGTAATGTATATTAGTAATTTACTTCAGTTATAAGTTTTTAAGACCTCCTCGAAAACAAGAAAACCAGCAGCATTCAAACAAAATTTCCTGAGTGCTCTTTGCTGTTGGCCAAACAAACAGAAAGCTCCGCCCCAAACTCACACCATTGGTTGAAACACGGTTGCTATGTAAGGCAGGTCTCAACATTCTCAACAACAGAGAAACATTTTAAAACGGCACAAATATTAGTGTGTAAATATGTATTTTAACATCACTTTAAAGTATAATGTGCCATATTGTTTCATATTATGTTAATAATTTACTACCTTTTAAGTTATATTCTTAAAAGCGACAATGAAACCAAAAGAATTCAAACAATTATCTCCGCCCCAAACTCACACCATTGGTCACTGTTGCCATGTCAGGCTGGTTGGGACTGTCAAACAGAAAAATGTTTTGAAAACACCATGGTCACAGTGTTTACACTTCACAGGGGAATCAGCCTACAAATGGCTTACTTATAGTTGTCTCCGCATATTAAACTGAAATAGAAGAATGTATTTTTGCATCTTAGCATATTTAACTTCAGGTTTAAGTATGAAGGGCCACTTTTTTCCACATACAACTGAATTAAATGATTAATGCAAGTTGTTAAGATCTTGTTAAAAGCCTCAATAAAGTCAACATCATTCTCCTTCAAACCCTCATAAACACTCCGGGTACTTTTGGGCCGGGCCGTGAGGGGGGTGATATTGTGGGGCACTGCAGCTGTAGCTGAGAGACGCCGTGTGTAATGCAGGCTGTTAGTGATGTTAAATGAAGCTTGAAGCCTGGCTGACAGCAGCATTCCTCCACAGGCTCGGCGCTGAGAGAGGAGGAGAGGGGCCAACAAGGGCAGAGTAATGGTCTAAGAGAAACCACACAGGACACGGCACTCGTTGTGGCGGATGGGCCATTATCTCATAAGGGCCATTATCTTAATGGGGTGACCGTCTCGATATGACAGATATCACAGAAGGACTGACACATAAACAGTTTTTATAAGATGAATTAGCCAGTGTACAATCTCTGCGGTAAAACACATTTTACCCATAGCTGTATACTGATGTATATAACCTTGTCAAGGTGGATTACAGTTGCTTTTTACGTGTGTGTATATTGTTGAATGTTGTTACAAAACAAAAGTTTACTCACAAATACATAAGTACACTATTTTGCTTCCTATGTTCATTTGCGAAGAAAGCAATGCGTAAATAACTTTCCAGGACATGACTGTTTTCAATTCACCCTTTATGAATAGGATCACATTGTCAGTGTTAAATAAGGTTCGCTACAAAGGTACATCATATAAAACTGTTAAATATATATATAACTTTGACTCTGAAAATACATAGGATGGTCTCTCCCCAAGCGCAAGTCTCCGCTAGTCTCTTCAGGTCAGGTAGATAATGTTCGGTTTGACAAATCCCCTGCCACATTCGCTACGTTTCCAAATCCTGACTGATTTCAGTCCAATTCACAACAATGGCAGCAGATCTACAATCGACGAAAAGTCAACAGTTTCATTGCAAACGTCTTTGTTGTCCATTATGCATGTGCTTGGTTGGGAAAACTCCTTACAAAGCTCAGGTATGTGTGTTTTTCTTGCGTTTGTAGCTGAAGCAGCTGATGTGTGTATTCGTGTTCATATTGGAAATCCTTCCCCACAGAAATTTGCCCTTATTTCTTTGGTCTGTAAAATTTCAATAGATCCGTACACGTTTCACAATCCAGGTCGCAAACTATCCTGCATCCAATCATTTGCCAGTTTTGGCGTCAGCAAACAAAACGTTGCCCGGGTCCAACTTTGATTGACAGCATAGGGGGATCCGTTCCTCATGGTCCATGTAAACGTCATGACAAGAGGTCCTCATCCCTTATCTTATGAGACTGAAGGACTAATGAAGAGACTGACAGACAGGGCTAACAGGACTATGATGAATGCTCCCCTCCCCCGCCCCGCTGTAGCTTTGGAGAATGACGAGGTGCTTCCATACATCGTGCCTCTCTTGGGAAAATCGTCCCCCACTGGCGTCAGGATACCTGTTGGGATTTAACAACACATTAATAAGGGCATATAACATGATAAGTTATGCGTTCTGAGAGGTTTTGGTGTTGTCCCAAATCCTTCCCTGGTTGAACCGTACCAAGGATGTACTGTAGACAAATTGGAGAGGTCAATTGTATTCTTACGTTTTAAGAAAAAGCCCTCTCAATGCCAGTGACACAGATGACTGAAACCTTTAGGGGTATTTTATTCCATATATTTAGAAATCTCTAGCTAATAGCTTTTTGACTGTAGTTAAATTAAACAGATGAAAAATGAAAATTCTATCATCATTTACTCACCTCATGTCTTTCCAAACCCATAAGTCTTTGATTAAGCTTTGAAACACATTAAGATTGGATAAATCTGTATAAAAACCTAAATTCAATCTGTTCTTCATATAAAGTGACTGTATCCCTTCACAAGAATTGGATTAAACTGCACAAATTCATACAGTATGAATTTGTTTTACGATGGATTTATAACCTTTTTGGATCTTTTATGTTTTGGTTACCTGAATTTTTAAAGGAGGGACAAAAATCTCAAGTTTCATTGAAAATATCTTAATTTGTGTTTCGAAGATTAACCGAAGTCTTATGTTTTTGGGACTACACCTGTAGATGAACTATTCCTATTCATTTTTGGGTGAACTATTCCTTTAAGCAACAAAAGCAATTAACATCTCTTGAATTATGTACTACGTATTTATATAACCAAAGCTATAAATAGTGACATAAAACATTGTCATTCTTAGTGTTGTCTGTTATCTTGTGGTTAACAAGCTAACTTGCATGACATACATTATAAGTTTCTACACATAATCATAGAAATCTTCTACAGAATTTCAGGCCATCGTTGTTTGATATTGCATTTTATTAAATTAAAATACATTTTTTTATTTAACTTTAGTTTTTTATTAATTAAAAAAAATCTATGCTCTTTAAGTGAAACATACAGTGATATTTACTGTTCTCCAAAGAAATGCTTATACTTTTATTATTATTGGGATCCGGTGAGATATTTGTCATGACACCAGCCTTTTTGACAAGCAAGTCTAAGTCGTGAGTTGTTCTGTTTTGTGGCACTTACTGTGGTTGTTTTCACTCGGCCTCCTGGCTGTGCACATGTCCAGCCTGTTCTGTTTACCAATAGGTCACAGCCTTCGTCATCCAAACAAGGCATCATCTCACACCACTGTCTACTCCTGACAATGTGCGCTGTGAAAAGAAGAGGAAAATGAACACGAAGAAGAAGTTAAATACATGAAACGATATTTTGCAACATATTTCACTTCCATAAGGCCATATATTTCATTCCGAAACATGCCACTTAACATAGATTGGTTCACCTGATGTGCAAAAGAATTGTGATAGAATAGTATTTTACATAGTAGAGGACATTTGTCTAAATAAAACGATTTTAGCATTATTATATTAATGTCACGAATATCAAGTTTAGTTAATAAATATAAAACCAAAATATGACACGAATTCACATTAATGCATGAAAGGTCAAGACATAGTAAAATCAGGACATTTCATGCAACAAAGGCAAACAGCAATAAGAGAAAGGTGCTCCAGCACTTGGCCTAATATCCTAAGCTTTTCTTAGTGAAACTGATCGCTGGTCCAACACTAAGAATTTTTTTCCTGAGGTAAGATTGTTTTTGCACTTAATCAAACATAAATGTCTATTTATAATAACTAGGGCACCCTTACATGTTAATTTGCATACCATGACACCCCAATTGGCCCTTAGAGAGAGGAGGGATAAAAGGGAGGGAGGAAGGGAGGGAAACAGAGAAAATGAAAGAGAGAGAGAGGGAAAATAAAGAGTATATTTGTGAGGTAGAGAAAATGATAATCAGAGTGAAATATAACCCAGGAAAGCAAAAGCACATAAATATCAGGGTGGCAGCATTTGTACGTGTGGAGGAAGGCTAACAAAGTGCTTGGAGAACAAGTAGATACAAATGGAACCAAAATGTCATTCTCACCAAAGGAAAAGGCGTTCTTAAAGGTAAAAAATAGTTGTAGAGATGCCTTCCAAACTCAAAGTAGTTTGTTATGTAGTGAATGTTTCCCTCACAGCATTTACTCTAGGGACTAGCTTCCGCTACTAATCTTCAGCATTAGTATTCACTGTTATGCCCTGGGCCATAACGACAAATAAAAGAGCCTTTCATGCAAATTTGGTACATCTTCATTCTGTAGGCATGATTCACAAAAACGTAGGTTGCAGCCATCGGTGCTCTTATCTATGTTTTAAGATTAGCATGCTTTTCAACGCTAGTCTTATATGTAGTTTTTTCAGATTTTTAAAAATATTAATTGGGGGTTGGGTGTGGGTTGGTTGGTTTCCCGTCCCAATAAGTAAACGACAACGTCTTGACAAAGGACTGTTGAATGCTTAAAATAGTATTTAAAAAAAGGTTACGTCTCCTTATGTGGCATAGATAGATAGACAGACAGATGAGTAATTCGATGGATGGTGGTATAAACAAATAGATTGGATAACAGTCCAATATTTTCATTGCAAGTCTAGGAGATTTTTGATAATACTCTATGGGAAAACCACAAGTCAGATCAGAAAGTAAAGTAACGACTGAAGGACATGAAAAGCTGGAAAGCTCTAGAAGCCATTACATTTTATAAATGTCTGTTTTTGCATTAGGGATTTGTCATGTTGACATACTGTAATAATGATGCCCCCAAAACCTTTATTTCACTGTAAAATACTTAGCTATTTCAGAAACCCCCCAGATCCCACCTCTAACTTATTCTCTGCCTGTCTAGAGCAGGACATTGGATCACTCCAGCCTCCAGTGATGCATTAAACATGACAGATCATCAACATTTTAACACTTTAAAGAAGTAAAGTCAACAAATCCACAAACAACAGTCGAAAGGAGTCCTGTCAGCACAACACAGTAAGCTCTCAGAATCTGTCTCTAATGAGCTGTCCCTCGTCTCCTGCTATTGAGCATTGAGATTGTCACTCCACAGATGCCAAACAGACTATGACAGAGTGCACAAAGTGCCTCTGAATCAATACATCAAAGAACTCTCTGAACTTGGAGTTTCTGGTCAAAGGGGCACAAAAGTAATATGGAAGTTGTTTACTGAGACCAAAATGTGACATTGTCCAGATAATGATTTTATGTACCTGATTCTGAATGAAAACATCTTGTTGTTGCTTAACTCCTTATTGTTGGATGCTGGAAATCATATCTGTTGAATTATAATCTGTATATTTGAAGTATTCACACGTTAGCAGTTTGAAATTAGAAAAAGGCAAAACAAAGATCAAAATAATCCCTGCAATCAATTCTTGGGAGAAGATTTTCTTGCTCAATATTCATGCATCTTTCTTTGCTGCTGCAGATGGCATCTAAATTGTGACAGATCACTGGATACCTCCATTATCACACCCAAAATGATTTCTCCATTATTCTTTTTTTGTACACGTAAAATATTCAATGTGCCTTTCAACTATGGCTCTGCAATTTACAAATATTTTATCATTAATCAAAATTATTCAATACAAAACTACATTTTCTGAAGGAAATATCAGAGCTGGAAAGGCAGCACATCAAGTCTTTCTTCTGTGTAACTACTTTTATTTTTCTATTTTTTTTGTAAGCTAAGCTTTAGATTAAAATGACCCCACAAAATGACACTCTTCACTGCTTTTAAATTGATGCAAGAAAGAATATTAGAAAATATTATAAAGAAGATATTTTAAAGAATGTTGGTAACCAAACAGCCTTTGACTTCCATTGTTTTTTTGTTTTTTTTTTGTTCTTTGTTTTTTCAGTTCCATATATATGGAAGTCAATGGCTACTGTCAACTGTTTTGTTACCATTATTCTTCAAATATCTTATTTTGTGTTCAACAAAATAATTTCATACAGGTTTGGAACAACAATATGATGACAGAATTTTCATTTTTGGGTGAACTATGCCTTTAACTTTACATCAGCGACATTATTTAAACATTTACATGAATGTGCAAATAAAAAGCCCATTAAAAACAACTAAATGTTGCTTAATTTTGTCATTGCGAATATTAGATATCTCACCCTACATGCAAGTGCTGTAATGGTCAAATTCTTGGTTTTTAAACCTAAATTCGATTTTTATAACGGGGTCTTCATGATGTTCTGAAGAATGGTAGTTCCAGTCCTCAAGGCCCTGTCATTCCTGCCCCAGTTAAGACTTTAGCTGTGACTGATGACCGATGTAGAGGCCGGACTCAAGATTTATTGGGAAAATAAATGAGATGGGCTGCTCATTGCAGCGGACTGCGATTACTCAAACGTTTGGCACAGACGAGAACATCAAACATCTGTCCATACACTTTTACAGCGGACACAGCTTGAGAATTCTATATGTTTAACACTGACAGTAATGGCACACACTAGTATTCAGATCAGCGCTGCTTACAGAGGAAATTCCCATGATTTACAATTAACACATGTTGTTGTTTATAATGAATTCATGAGCTTACATTTCAAACAGTTTCTAAGCCAGGCCCCTTCTGTTCTCAATGTTAAGCCCCCCACTGTGATGCAATCAGTAAGGGGAATTTATGGTGTTAGAAATTGGCTAATGAATTGGATGTGAATAACAATGAATTGTTTTGTGTCCATCGTTCTCACAATGCCATTACACCAGTATTGTCTGTGCTGCTGTTCACAAAGCTGCTGAAGCTTCTATTGCACAAAAACAAACATGCAGTACGACCAGTGTAGTTGGATTCACAAATGGACGAGTCTTATGAACCAGCTCTTTTAATGCATTTGTCTCAAGTTACTGGTTTAAAACACTCAAAAAATATATAAAAATAAAAACCAAACCAAACTGAATAAATCACTGGATCTGTGCAAAAAATCTCTGTCATAAACTCACTGGTTTGAATGAGTCCGATGAATCCTTTTTTTAAATGAATTCAATCAGTTTTATCGGTTACTGAATAAACATCTGCGCCAAGTTATTACTTTTAGTCATACTCAACAACCAAATGCACAAATATGGGTACAATGATAGTCCTCACCACCATAATTGATTCTAGAAAACTGTGTTATCATGGGCACACCTGCATACACTTCATCACAGGGAAAATAAAGGTATCTTTGTGAGAGGAGAAACACAGAGGATGCATTATATAATTAGTTTCTAGTGGGACTGTGTTATCATGGGCACACCTGCAGACACTTCATCACAGGGCATGCTAAATTTTAGAGCATTGTGGAAACACAGAGGATGCATTATATAATTAGTTTCTAGTGGGACCACTTACTTCAAGTCTCTGTATTTATTTAGTGGATGAGCCAAATAAAAATATATTTTGTGTTCTTTCAAAAATATAAAGCCATGCCAGCAACTGCAACTTGTATTAAATGTAAACAATTTGAACACGACAATTGTAGATTTTGGTGTCCCCGACGTGATATTCCCCATATAAAGCGAGCAACATCTTGGCTTTGTTGTCAAATGTTTTGGGGAGCTGGTATCCCATTTGTAATGCTGGCACATAGACTCCCGTGATACGAGCAGATGCTTTTGAATGGATGTCTGAGGTCAGCCCTGACCTATCACATCCATCTAGGTTGTGTGACTAGGTAAACATTACTAATCCCTTGGCTGACATTCCGAATTCGATTGTGGAGTCAAATATATGGAATTACTGCAGGTGCTCTGTGAGCGGGACTTGATTATCCTGACACCTGGCCGACGATCACCTTGTCTAATTGTTAAAATGCTCTCCTTCCTTTGACTTTCCGGATAGATTCCAGGGCATATTCCAGCTGTTGGCTCTCACCTCCCCGCTACCACCAGCTGAGGGAATTGGGTTCTGTTGCTGTCACTTCCCGCCCGCTTCCAGGCAGAATCCGTAGTCCCTCTGTGTCCCAACATGCCGCAGCCGCCTCTCGTTTAGCTTTTTCAGACCGATGCGATATTGATGCCAGATCTTTCCAGGCCACTTTGATTTTGTTCTACATGAAAACTTCATGACGGTTTAATTTCCTGTTGGTTTGATGTTAAATTCATTCTAATTGCCATGTTGACGTCATTACCCAAGACGTCTTAACAGATTCCACAGAGCAAATGCAGCTCTGCTTTTCTCGCTACTCATTTGCAGTTTGAACTGACCTGTCACTGTACTTGTACAAGTGAAAATTTTATTATACTACGAACATGAATTAAACATAATTTCAGCCTGGTTTCATGCCAGAGAATGTGTTTTCCATTTTTCAGTCTGTGTCTAAGCATTTCATTTTATGTTATACATAATACAGTGCTACGCCTACAGGTTTATATATATTACTGTTCAAAAATTTGTGCTTGGTTAAATTTTTTTTTTTTTTTTTTATGTTTTTCAAAGAAGTCTCTTACACTCACCAAAGATGAATTTATTTGTTTAAAAAAGCAGTCTAAAAGCTAATATTGTGAAATATTATTACAATTTAAAATAACTGTTTTCTATTTGAATTTATGTTAAAATGTAATTTATTCTTTTGATGGCAAAGCTGAATTTTCAGCATCATTACGCCAGACTTAAATGATCCTACAGAAATCATTCTAATATGCTGTTTTTTTTTTCTCAATAAACATTTATTATTAGTATCAATGTTGTAAACACAGCTTAATATTTTTATGGAAACATTTTTTTTTCCCAAGATTCTTTAATGAATAGAAAGTTCAAAAGAAACATTTATTTTGATGAGTAAAAATATTAATATCTGTAGGATATGTGTAATATATAAAAATATGCTCTTAATATACTGGTAATTTGACCTTTTTATAACAATTAATGGTTACTTCAGTTTGTAAAATGTCATAACTCCCCAAAAACTAATATTTTAATTCAGATTCTTTCATTAATAATTCATATTAATTTATATATGAAAAAGGTACTTTTTACCTTGGAAAATATATTTAAAAAAAATTTTTAATAACAATTAAGTTGTGTACATCTCATTTATTTAAAATGTTAGAAGGTGTTGCACCAGGCGACATTTTAGATTAAATTTGAATTTCTTTTCTTAAAAAATAAGAAAGGTTCATTCTTTGCATGAACCTTTTATATGTTTTAAACTAGATTTTTATTTTTCAATTTTTCTCTATTTACCACTGACACTCTTGTTTATCACTGAGGCTCATGTGATCTACAGTGTCATCTTGTTTTGTCTTCAATGTGCTGAACACAAAAGTCTGCTCACCTTCCATCAGCAGTGCATGATTTCTCAGTGCCTGCTATCATGAGACTAAAGCTGCCAGTCTTAGTACTAATAAATAATGGCAGACATGCTGGCTATTCTTTCTCAGTATCAAAACCTGTCTGATTGTCTGCCTTTTATCAGATAAAGCCACAGGGCACAGAACAAGATAAAACAGCAGTGTTGCCTCATTTAAAGAGATCGGGCTATATTCAGCAGAAGCTTTTTATCCAAAGAAACAAAACAACTAAAGAAATCAATATTTCTTTAATAGCTTCAGACACTCACAGTAGCAAATTACACAAAATTAAAAAAGAGTGGGGTACATAGTTAAACGACAAACAAGAGTCTGAAAAAAAGATTGTCATCGTATGCAGGGGGTTAATTGTTAACTGGATACACTGAGATTTTATTTTTAAGCCTTAAAATTATATCTGAAGAGCGGAATCCATTGGTTGCTATGAAATAACTGTATTTTTGAAAGGCCAAAGCCTCAAGACCTCTGCACGCACCGCTGGAGAAATTGTATCCGGCTGTCTTGTTAGAAAATGCCAACATAGAGTGACTGATTTTTATTGTCAATTTGGTTTGTAAGCCATGAGACGATTTTCCAATAACTGCAATTAGGAATTACTGAGGCACATTTTTTTTCTGCTTGCATCATTCTGTTTTTGTTCATTTTATGTTTGTAATCTTTATTGATTATTGGATTCTGTGCTATTTTGGCTTTTTTACAACATTTCTTCAGCCAGTGTTACTGATTGGCATGTGGTGTGGCCCACTACAGGTGATGTAAGGTCGTAGAAACACGGAGGACTGTGTCTTTCAAAAGCAATTACTCAAGAACACCTACTTTCATCTGGCCACGAAGAAACTCCTACCTTACGAAATATATCTTGAAATTACTTGGGTGTCATAGCAACAACTGAAGGCAAGAAGACATATGACCACATGAAGATAAGTGCAGGTCACGCTGAAAACCAGTCCATGTAAAACTAAAACTAAATTGAAGAAAAATGGAACACAACAAATGTACTTACAAAATCTGTAAATGGCAAATATAATTAAAAATCTCTCATTTGCTTCTCGGATACAGTACAAAAGCAAGCTGAAGTGAATGTAATGAAATAAAAAGACAATGTATTATGTATTTCCATTATGGTCCCTACACAGCTGCATTCAAAAACAAACGTAAGGTGAAATTAACATGAACAAATGAGTCTAATGAGTCAGTCCTTTTAATGAATCACTCAAAAAAAAAAAAAGATTTGAATCAGTCTGACATACCCTTCACTTAATGAACTCAATGAATCTGTCAGAGCGGTTAGAATCATCTAATTCAATGAAATAACATCTGACACACTGAACTGCAAGTCATGTCAGTCATGTTTGTCTCGAAATGAAGTTGTGCATGTTTAAGTTGTTTCTCAAATCTTTAAATAGACCTTTTAAACACAACTCTTTTTTTGGAAAAGTTTGGTATTTAAATACCAAAAACAAACATACAGCAAAACTCACATAATCTGATTCATGAACAAGTGACTCAAAAGAACCTTTTTTTATGACTTCACTTAACTTAAATAAATAAGAATTAAATAAATATCTTCACTAAGATAAATAACACTGATTCACTTACTACTGTATGTTTAACGCAAAATGAAACTTTGTGTATTTTAAGATTTTAGAAACTTAAGTTTGTCATTTGTTCAGTACCTTTGTATCACTCAAAAATACTTAATAGTTTAAATCAGTCTGACAAATCCTTCATTTAATTAACCCATTGAATCTGTCAAAGTGGATATGAACATCTGACTCACTGAATGAACATCTGATTCACTTACTGAACCACAACTCTTTCAGTCATGTTGGACCCAAAATGCAGCTTTGTACCTTTAAAAATGATAGAATCTCAGGTTGGTTCATATGACAACCTGTAGGCTAGATTCGTTTGTTATTTGTGTTTGCAAAAGTTTGGCAATTAACTCTGATTCATAAACAAATGACTCGAATGAGTCAGTTTTTTTAAGGAATAAAAAAAAAAAAACGTACTGGTCTAAATCAGTCTTACAAATCCTTTACTTAATGAACTCACTGAATCCATTAGCTCGATTACTAAATATCTGAGTCATTTAATGAATCGCAAGTCTTTCAGTCATGTTTGACTCGAAATGAAGCTTTGTGAGTTTAAAGATTTCAGAAACTCAAGTTTGTTCATATGAAAACCTATAGTCAAGATTCACTTGTCATTTGTGTTTACACAAGTTTGCTATTTAAATAACACACGGCAGCTCGGAGCTAATCTCACCAACTCTAAATTTCCCCAGCGTCCGTCACCTCGTAACACATTCCGCACACGTGACCTCAGGCACTGATGAAACCTGCAGCAACATCCCAAATCCTGTGAGTGACACTTCAGCCACACTCACTGAGCAGTGTAATCTCACGGATCAGACTGGAATCTGAAAGCCCCAGCTATGGATGCTCTGGTGGGCTTAGAGGCAGTGGCACCAAAGCCTGGATGAGTCCCACCTCAGC
The DNA here is from genome assembly GCF_018340385.1 of Cyprinus carpio. Classification (NCBI taxonomy): domain Eukaryota; kingdom Metazoa; phylum Chordata; class Actinopteri; order Cypriniformes; family Cyprinidae; genus Cyprinus; species Cyprinus carpio. The sequence continues at coordinate 11,104,233 of NC_056596.1, read as the reverse complement.
CCCTCCTCATTCTTACCATCCACACATGCTGGACTGGCTCTGGTTGTGCCGGCAATCTGGCCCTTCCTGCAGGCACACCTGGCCGTCTGCCGGGCGATGGTCCTCCTTGGCTGACTGCTGTCCCTGTCCAGAGTCATGATTTCACATGTACCCGCCGCCAGCTGACCTGAATGAAGGACAAAGAGTTTAGAGAAATGTCAGCTCGGCTTTCAAAACCACCAGGATGACAATCAAGTCTTTAAGAAAATGTGAGTGGTGCCAAATTCCCTACTACGAGGCTGGAATGATGTGGCTGGTTGCCAGGGTGTTGCTTTGTGGTTGCTTACATGTTCTGTATGGTTTTTAGCATGTTTCTCTATGCGATCCTAAATATGGCTTAGTTCTTGGACTGTATGATTAATCAGAATAAGACCACAAATTATTAAATAATTGTACATGCTGCTGCCATGGGTGTAGCCAGCTATGAGGTCACAGAGGTCCGGACCTCTGTAAATTTGACTACTTTGCCATTTAAAACACCTCATATGAATGTCTGAATGTAAAGCTAATTCAGTTTAGACAGTTTGTTATAATTTTAGTGGCCATGGTGTGAAAATGATGGAGAAATATACATGTCGCTGCAATACGCTGGCGGAGTGAACTTTGCTTGAGGGAGTTGTGAGAGACAACGTGGGCGCAGCCTGCACCGTTTTGCCAGATCCAGCTAATATTTGCATCTTTGGCCTTGTCTTTTCCTCTTAATTTGACACTTTAGAACATAGCCGTGGGTACTGGAGGTGCTGTTGGTGCTGCAGCACCCCCTGCCGACAGCTCTTTCACTGCACTGGAATTTAGGATGACACAGCTTGAATTTTTTTTTGCGTTTTCAATTTTCCACATTTGTTCATAAAATTACTCTTAAGATTATTTCGTTTTTATATGTTATTAACTTTTGGATCAGAGAGCCGTCCTATTGCTGCCTATTGTAGCCTCTGAATTTGATTATGCTCAACACCACTGGTTTGAAGCTCTGTCAGAGCTTTGAAAAGCCTTTTTACCATGCCAGTAAAGCTACATGAATCTGAATTTACCAGTCGCTGATCGCGATGAAGATTTTTTCAGATTCAAGGAGGATACACCTCCCAACCCAGCCCATCTCTGTTCACGCTCAATTATATTTTAAAATATCGCCCTGGTCACACTGAGCAAATATTTATTCTGATGACTTTCATGTGACTGATCACACTGTAGCTAATTAACAAAATGCTTTCTCTGTGTCCAGATTTGACTGTAATAATAATAACTGACACTTCAAATCAACATTTAAATGTCTAATTTTACTAAAAGTCTTTAATAATGTCTGAAAGTATATCCAAATGAATAACCTAAAACAAGTAATGTGCTTTATGTCTTACACTCTCACATTCTTGCATTCCCTCTCAGCAATGGTTTTTATGTATTTATATATATATATACTGATGTTTTCAATTCCACAAAAAATATAAATCAATAAAAAAGCAAATATATATAGGGCTATACAGCCATCTATTTACAGGCAAGCAGCTCATGATCTGATGTTTTCAGTGCCTCAAAGCAGCTTAGTTCACAGTAAATGTAAACGAGTCACATAGTCTCTTCTCTGCTTCTGCTCTGAGTTTGAGTCGTGTATAAGCTTAAAGAGATGGTCAACCAAGAATGAAATTCTGTCAGGAAAAAAGTACAATGGAAGTCAATAGGGACCAGAAACTGTTTTGTTACCTACATTCTTCAGATATGTTAAGCAGAATAAAGAAAGGCTCGTACAGGTTTAGAGCAACTGGAGGGTGAATAAATGATGACAGAATCTTCATTCTTGTGTGAACTGTCCCTTTAAGTCCCTTTAAGGAATCCAACATATATGAGTAGGGAACCTCTGGTAGTAGTAGTATTGTGTTCTACTATATGTGACGAGTGGGGCAGGGCCGAGAGCCATGGGAACGGAGTGAGGCCAATGGAGTTAATGATAATGCGCGACACCTGCGCCACTCACTGGTCTCGAGTCCCATGGAGGAGCTCCGGAAGGATAAAAGGAGGAGTGACGACAGTTAAGATGAGAGAGGACCAGGCCTGGTAAGTGGCACAGGTGTCGTGCATTATCATTAACTCCACTGGCCTCGCTCCGTTCCCATGGCTCTCGGCCCCGCCCCACTCGTCACACTATGCAATATGTCAGAAACGAGTCCTCAAACTGCAACTTTTGTAAACATTGTGGATACAAGTCATACATGCTGTACAATAAATAAATAAATATTATTAACCATTTTATGAAAAGGAAACCAGAAAGATGTAAAATAAGCAGAAAATTTAAAAATAATCTGAATATGTCGCAGGCCAGATTTGAACCTGCGTCTCCCATATGAGCACCACATCGCACTGTATGTGTAACTAGCCCACAGCTTTGACAAAATAAATGGATTTTTATGGTGCTGAGCTATTAGTTTCCCTACTAATATTGTAGACTGAGGCATCACCCTTGTTAGCAGACTGATGGGGACCAAGTTCTGCTGAAGCTGCACACTGCAGTCATTGTTCAATGTTCCTCTATTATCCTGCACCTGCATAAACAGGAATCTATATACACGCTCTCATCAAGCCAGTGTAATATGCTGGATATGGACCTACGATGGTGAATCATGTCCTAGTGGTGACAACCAGCTTGATGTATCAGGGTGGGCTGCAGATCTTCCACAATCCCCACAATAAGTCCAGACAGATAAGCAGTGTACAACCCCTGGAGAGAGTGCTTATGTTAGGTGATGATTAATCCAGCACAAGGACGCCTCATCACCCCTAACCCCCTTACAAAGAAATACTTATGTATATAATTAGGTTATCCATTGCCAAGCTTTCAACAGGCAGTCAGTCACTGGTCATGTTATTACCTGCAAGACAAAAACATATAAATCTAACCATTACCACTGATCATAAACAGTGTGCGTGTGAGTGCACAAGCTATCTCTCTTAGGAATCGAACTGATTATTAGTTTTGTTATTTCCATACATCCAGTAAGCTATTTCACCATTTCAACCTTAAATAATAAATAGAATAGATGATGATGATGATGATGATGATGATGATGATAACAAACAAAACAAAAAAAAATCTTAGGGCAAATAATAATTATAGTAATTATTAAAAATTTCTTAATCCCTTGAGGTTCTTGCATTTTAATTTAAAATAAAAAAAATAAAATAATAATTCAATATTAATAAATCACTTTTCTCAATCCCTCTTTCTTAATCCCTTGAGGTTCTTGCATTTTTTTTTTTTACCAGAAAAGTCAGAATTTAGCTGTTCACTACCATTTTCCTAAAACCTAAAAACTAAAAAAAACAAAAAAAAAAAATTTTTTAAACTAAACACTAAAATCAAAAAAACCTAAATACTAATAAAAACAAAACAAAAAAATGTGTTTAACTAAACACTAAAATCAAACTAAAAAGATAATAGATATTATTAAATATTAAACTCCACAGCCAAAAATTTAATAGAATAAAATAAAATAACAAATCAAAATAAAATAAAATAAACTGTTGACTGGGGAGGCTTGAGTTACAGTTCAAACTAAAATATGCCACATAAACAGATATAATCAGTCTGATATGATCAAGGATATTGGTAAAAGTAAACTAATGTTCATAACATTGTAATCCACACCCAGTAATAAAATAAAACGACTAACTAAATTCTCTCTCTTGACAGAGGAGATTTGAGTTCTCCAAGTTACAGTACATTTCATAGTTCTTCAAGCACTTTTATCTCAGAAGATCAAGGAATCTTGATTCCTTGTGATATGGACGCTTTAAACTCCATCTACACTACAGATAGAGGCAATTACATTCACTACAGAAGAAAGCGTCCAATCAGAGAAGTGTGTCTGAGTATTGCAACTATTAGCAGTATGTAGTCTGTGAGCCACTGTGATCTATTGTAGTCTTGAGTGACATATGAAGTGTTTGTCTGTAGCACATGATGGATTATTGCATCTTCTTGGCTTGATACAGCGGCTGGTAAAGTTATTGACATGTAAAATTTCCTGTATGTCTGTATTTGTATCCAGCTCAAGTTTGATCTACAGTGTGTGAAACAGTTCATCTGACCAAACATGCATGAGCTCCACCACAAACAATGATGGATGGTGCTTCCACCTCCACAGACGCGGCATCAGTGCAGAGGTACTGAACGTAAAAGCACATCTAGCCAGATTGGTTTAGTTTGCATATCTGTTTTCTACACATAAATAAAAAAATAAAGCCTGTGTCTTTTTTCTTTCTTTTTTTTTTACATTTATGAGCATAGCTGGACATCTGTTTGCCCCAGGCGGCTAGAGAAAAGAAGCCATAACTTTCCGAAGCACATGGAGTGCTTGCTCTCAGCCCATCACCGATTCATCAGGATGCGAAGCAAGCCCATCACCTTTTATTACACCCAATATTTCAAGCTACATTTGAAACTGAGACAGAAATATTGCGAGTTTGTCAGAACTGCCTAAATAAACACAAAAGAATTTGAAGGCAAGTTCTCCAGATGGCACTTGTTGCAAGCATCTCCCGTCATAAAATACCAAGAGAACTTTCAATTCAATCTATTTTTGGCCAACTCAGTTGCTGGAGCGCTTCAGAGATTATTGGAACATTTTCAAGGGGTGATTTGATTTTTTTTTTCCCTCTCGATCTGTTTTCCTCTTCTCCAGACATCATTTCTCACTCTCCTGCTCTTTCTCTCTCTCTCTGCAAAATCAAATATCAGCATTCCTCTGAGTTACAAGAATCAGAAGGCATTGCTCTGGTGTCTGCTCTAATAGCTGTACGTCTGCTTTTTCTCTCTTCAAAGACTCCAAATAGAACTGAAGCTCTGAATAAAGTGGAATCGTTGATATGACAGGCCAGATACTTCAGCATTACATCATCACAGAATATGATGCGAACGCGACTGGCAGGAAATGAGAGCGGCGATGTGGGTGGAAACTCCTCGTTATCAAAGTTGCTCTGAATTGAATAATGTATTCTTCAAAATAAGCTCTCTGATTCTGCAGACATGGGACAATGGAAGTGAAAAATAAAAGTTTATGTACAGAGGAATCATTTTAGATTTCTTTTGGAAGAACATTCTGTGAAAATATAACCTTTAGATCTTTAATATTGACTGAGTAAGGCCATGTCAAAGATTGAAATCATAGTGAAATTAATGGGTGAAATCAAGCTTTGATGCTTGTTGTCTCATAATTAGATTTTGAGACTTTAGCCTGGATTTCACAGACAGGGTCACATATGTTTTTGCTTTTTGTAATTTAATGTGTCAGGCCATCATATAAAAAAGAAATGTGTATTCATTTATAATAAATATTTGCAAATCTTACTGTCATCTACAGTTAAGAATGAATTGCGAATACAGAAACCGTTTCAAAATGATTTTCTACTATTAAATTGTCACCACAGTCTAAAAGAAATGATAACAAAATAACCATATTTTGCATCACACATATATCAAATGCAGGCACTATTTTGTTTTTCTGATGTTGCTAGCTACTAATAAGGCAAATGATTGTTATAATTTGTGTGACAGAGTTAACATTACAGACACATTAGAGAACATAAAAATGAAATATGCTTATATGCTAATTTGCTGCTAAATAAACATTTCTTATTTATTATTATTGAAAACAGTTGATTATAAATAGGAAGTTCAAAAGAATATATTATATATATATATATATATATATATATATATATATATATATATATATATATATATATATATATATATAGATATAGAATAGAAATAAAATTTAATGCATTCTTGCTAAAAAGTATTAATTTCTTTAAAAAAAGTTAATGTGAATGAGTAATGTAAATCTAATGGTGGTGACACAACTGCGAAACCTTATAAAAATATATATTTAAACTTCTTTAATAGCCATCTTCTATTCAAATTAACTTGTTTTTTTCTGTCAAGAATTTCTTCTTTTAAAGATACATTTTGATATTTTCATAAACACTTGAGTGATAATGTAATTCTGTAATTTTAATGTAATAAACAATAAAAAGGGTAAAATGGTATTTGTGTTAAGAACCTTGTAGTGATCATCTCTGATTAACATAAAACTGCAAATGTAGCAACTTGCAAAACTGTCAAACAGATCCAATGCAGTTTTTCCCCCTTTCTAAGAAACATTATTTTCCAGTCCTGTCATGTTTGACAACACCCAGCACTTCTCTCTCTTTCTCCGTGGTGCCCTAGAGGTGAGCCCCACTCCAAAGCTGGAGGAAAAAGCTTCACCATTCATCTCCAACTTCAGCCCCAAATAGGCCGTAATGACTGGGCTCTGATAGATGTTGGAGAGAGAGGAGTCCATAGAGCCATTCATGGAGGCTAATCAGCATGCCGAGAGCAAAGCCTCGCTCTGCAGTGACTGAATGCAGACTGTGAGCGCCCCTCCTTTAATCTCTCACTCATTCATTCGGACCTGCTGTAGCTTTATGACAAACCAGAGACTGCCTTCTCTGCTGTTTCTCGCCACCTTACCTCGGCCTCCTCTTTTCCTCCATTGCGTAAACAACCATTATAGTGTAAGAACATTGAGCTAATTTAGAGGAAAACACAATTAAACAAACTAAATGTGAGATAGAGGTATTAATAAAGCGGTTTCACCCCAGGACGAGCCATTATGACATAATTAACGCAGCAAGAATGCGTCGACACTTTGCTAATGGTCACAGGGCCAAAACGCTCCGATAAGCTTCAGATTTGCTCGCATTGTTCTAAAACGCCTCTAAGTGCTGCAGCTTAGACGTGTTGAGCAGCGCAGCTAGTGATAGATGATACACCCTCCCTGTCTGTTTAAATAGCCCTGCTGACAGCGAAATGTCTGATTCATCTCCGACCTCTTCGAGCGCACTCCACAGGATCTCCTGTATACTCCAGTGCATGCGTTTTAGGGATGAAAGAGCTGCCAACCATGCATCTCGGAGATGGAGACTTGCTGGCTGTGCTGATCTGAAATTCAAAAGCTATCCTTTACAGGCTGTCAGAAAAGTGATGGAGTGAAAAGGGAGTCTATCATCAGGGGACTCATGCTGGACTCCACCAGCGCCGCACGACGCTATCAGCCTTCATTCTCATGCCAAGAATGTTCAGTTCAATTCTATAACCGAAAGCTTTATGCTGCGCTTATTGCCTTGCAATGCGAGTCAATTGGCCTCATTTGACTGTAAGATGTTTTCATTAGGAAACACCACGAGTGACAAAGGCATATATGAATAATGTCATGTTCGGAGGCGCGATAAGACAGGAGTTGTGAGAAGACAATTAGGATATTGCAGAATAATAAGATACTGAACACAGCATTGTCTGAGTTGGAGATTAGCCTAGGAAACCAGGAAGTCAAATTCAAGACAAAAAACAGAAAGGTCAGATGAGACAACATAAAGTCTTGAATGGGGAGAGGGAGCTGATGACATTCAACTAGTAAACATAAAAAAAAAATAAGTGTATATAATGCAGTGCAAGTTCATTATTTTAATAAATCAGTGTCCAAATTTAATGTTGTGACTTAAGATGAAAAAGCTACAGTAAATAACCAATATATTATTTAAAAAATAATTATATTTTATCAAATTAAAAAAATAAATGTATTTATTTTATTAAATAACTCAAGTAAAGTATTTTTAAATATTTATATTTTGTTTTGTTGTTTTTTTTATTATTTTATTGAAGCTATTCCTGTAGCTTAAACAGTACACAGCATAACAATGAGAACGTCTTGATTTTATTCCCAGGTAATGCAGAAACTAAAAAATTTAATACCTTGAATGCAATATTAGTTACTTGATGACAAAATGTTGAATATAATTTCCAAATCTGCCTCCATCTCCTTGCAAACCCAAGATCATGAAACAGAAAGACCACTTAAAGTCAAATTCAAGACAAAAAAACAGAAAGGTCAGATATGAGACATCACAATAAAATGGTCTAGAATGGTTTGAGAGACCTCATGACTTTTTCAGTATATTATACCCATTTATTATCACTATCACATTATATATATTATAACTATAAATATAAAAATATAATGCAAGTTCAGTATAAATCATTGTCCAAAATTTCACGTTGTAATTTCACGAGATGAAAACAAGCACTATAACAAATGTGCATTTTTTTAATTTCATTTATAAAATAACTATTGAATTTATATATTTTATTTTATATATTTAATTTATTACGTCTATTTTATAAAATTAAATAAAAATAAAAGTATTTATCTATGCAGGTGGTGAATTAAAAGCAATGAAAACAAGTAAAAACATTAAATATAAAATGTAATTTATTTATAAAATAACTATACAATTAAATCAAAGTATTTTATTAAATAAATGTACATAATAAATAGATATGATAATTTTTTTGTATATAAAATAAAATTTATGTATTTATTTAAATAATAAAATATTTATAGATAAAATACATTTTTTTATTATTATTGAAATTATGCATACAGCTATATAAATTGTATATCTTAAATGCTAAGTCAGTCACTTTGAAATTAAAGGGGTAATATGATGCTGCTAAAAAGAACACTATTTTGTGTATTTGGTGTAATGAAATGTGTTTATGCGGTTTAAGGTTTTCCACATACTGTACATTATTGTTTCTCCTCTATGCCAACAATACTACAACGAGAATAAAAGGTACGCCTTCTTTCTTTGCGTGAACATCTGGGTGGCGTTATGCAAATCTTCCCACATAGTGAGGTAGAGATGTGGGGGCGTGTTAGAACGAGCCGTTCAGGGGGGTGTGGTTGACCGTTAACTTTTATAAAGAATATCTCTTTGGATTTGAGATGTTAGTCTTTGCAACTTTACAGATCTTCTTTATGCACCAAGAGCTTGTAACACAAAAATTTAAATCGCATCATATGACCCCTTTTAGTCTGTTTCTAAATCTTACTCCTCCTCCTTAGAGACTGTGGCAAGGCCATAAAAATACTGAGTACAGCTTTTATATTGAGTAGACAGAATTATTGCAACCTGAAATTGAGGACTTTACATCCTGTATCATATTTTAGGTAATTTTTTTTTTTAATGACAAGTCCTACCATTCAGCCAGTTACTATATCATAATATCAGTTGCCAATAACTTGCTTAAGAGCTAAGGATACTTTATCTGGGCAGTATATATCCCTTCCTGTCACCCTATACACCTATTATCCTTGTCTAGATTGGTGCAGTAGTCAGAGGGAGGGTTGGCGGGAGACGATGGTCTCCTTTAGAGTCAGTAATGACAGTCAGACTGAGATTGGACCTGATGCCAGGTCAGTCTGGCTGGCCTCTGAGCTCAGTAGGCAGCCAAAATTGTTGCTTCCTAAGTCCAATCACACCAAAAAGCCCCTGCAAAGTGTGACTGCAAGATGTCTGCTGGTACAGACTCCTATGGGAGTGCTTTCAATTATTTAATTTATTTAGAATACTTAAAACTTACGCAGAACACTTTTAGACACGCAAGCCTTCCATAGGCCTGCCACATCCACAGTGTTCCACTTTGTTAATCACTCCATGGTTTTAGTCTGGCATCCATCCTCTTTCAAGCTATTTCCATCAATTAGCAACTGCTGGGGAGTTCAGGTGGCCACAGTAATGGTAATCTTTGTAGCCAACTGTTCGTTTGAAAAGCTTAGCGGTAGCTTTGTATGGGTTTTTTTTTATTTTATTTTTTGTGCATTCTTTTCTGTTCGCTCTTATTGGCGTCATGACCTGAACTCATTGGTCAGAAGAGATTTACTTTGAACTGAACATCCTTTCACAATAAAAAGTACATTTAAAATGTTGAATGTAAGTCTCTGTTTATAAATCTCCTTAGAGACTGTGGAAAACCCTAAGCCTTGAAAAAGAAAGACCGATTAAAATCAAATTCAAGACAAAATGCGGAAAGGTCAGATATGAGACAACACAAAGTCTAGAGTTGTTAGAGAAGCCTCATGACTTTTTAACTATTAAAAAACTACAATAAATGTATATAATATAATGCATTTCATTATTTCAATAAATCATTGGCTGAAATTCATGTTTGAATTAAGAGATGAAAACAAGCTGCAACAAACGTCCATTTATTTTATTTGTAAAATAACTATTTATTAAATAAAAATAAATGTATTTATTTAGAAAAAAAATGTTTTATAAAAAAATATTTATAAAGGAATATACATTTTTGGTAACACTTTACAATAAGGTGTCATTTGTTAACATTAATTAATGTATTAATTAACATGAACAATCAATGTGCAATACATTCGTTACAGTATTTAGTAATCTTTGTTAATGTTAGTTAATGAAAATACAGTTATTCATTGTTCAATTTTGTTATCCTTAACATTAACTGAGATTAATAAACGTTGTAAATATTGTTTATGATAACTAATAAATGCTGAAATTAACATTAAGATAAATAAATGCTTAGTTCATGTTAACTAATACAGGTAACTACTGTTAACTAATTAACCTTATTATAAAGTGGTACCCTTTTTTTAATTAGTTTTATTTTATGTTTTTGTTTGTTTGTTTTTGAGTATTTCCTTCTGTTCACTTTCAATGTCATCATGACCTGAACTAGTCAGAAATGTTAAATGTCATTTTCTTTTTTATGCTTTTTTCTTGTGTGTGTGTGTGTGTGTGTGTGTGTGTGTGTGTGTGTGCGTGCGTGCGTGTGTGTGTGTGTGTGTGTGTGATATAAACTACTTCAAGACTACAACATAAATAAATAAATAAATAAATAAAACCCAAAATGGAGCCTCAGTAAAAAATCTATTTAAAACAAGAGCTTTAGAAACTTAAACTATCATAGATCAAACAGTTTTACTCATGTAATATGACATATTCCAGAGTGAAACAGAATATTAAAAAGAAAAAAGGTTTCATTTCATCCTTAAAGAAAAGTGTCTTTATCACATTAATGCTAACCTGCGTGAAATTGCACTATTAGCAAGACTGTAAAAAAGTGATGTCAGCCGAAATGGAAAATTGTTTCAGTGGTGAAGCAGGTTATTATTTTTAATGAAAGCTAAAACCTTTTTTCTTAACATGCAATGCTGAATCATTCACAATAACAGCATAAATGTGTATTTGGAAAGTAAATATGGTGAATTTGGCCTTCATGTTAGCTTAGTCATTTTACTTGTTCATTATAACAATCAGTCCTGATGAAGTGCTATTTTTAAAGCCACTGGACAATCTGTTCAAAACTGAGCATAAACGAAACTGGCCTAAAGAAGAAAATAAATGGAGAAATGTTATAAAGTGTGAGCTGAGGTCTGAGGTTGGTGCATTATAATATCAAACACCCAACGCAGCACTAAGTCTCTGTATGTAGAAATGAAAAGCGTTTGGGCAGATGCCTCCTGTGGTTCTCTCTATCACTATGCTGGAGGTCACTGCTCTATTCCTTGGCACTTTGTGAGAAGCAAACCCATGCATTCTCCAATTATTTTCTTTAAAAGCCCAGTTACTGTGGCAACCAGGCCAACATGTTTTGTTTGCCATGGCGGCAGGCCAATTCAAACCTTTAAGCTGTTCAAAGCAAGCTCACATAATGGGTGACTGCTCTCATGTTCTCAACCTTACACCTATACTGATATCACACACACGAAGAGCTCCAAACATAACTTAATGATAGCATCGCTTCACTTAGAAGTTCATCAGTTTGTTAAAAATAAAGACATCTGCCAAAGCTGGCAATCAAAATCCAATTCCAACTCACCTTTACGCTGTATTATAAGAGTCGTAGTGAAAAATAATAGTCTGTTCCCTGAGGTCTGCAAAGGTCTCTTTGCTCTGCAAAGGGTCGTGCGAACTGCCCGCCACATTGTTGGAGGTGAGCTTCCTTCCCTCCAGGACATCTACACCAGGCGGTGTATAAGGAAAGCCCGGAGGATCATTAGTTACTCCAGCCACCTGTCCCACAGACTGCTCTCTCTGCTGCCCTCAGGAAGATATCTCCGCAGCATCCGATCCTGCACTAGCCGACTGAGGGATAGCTTTATTCCTCAGGCTATCAGACTAATGAACAGTCAAAACTAATACACCCTACAGCACCATACAGCATACTCCCACAATATAGTATGCCACACACTACACTTTAACAGTTCAACACTGGACTATACATAAACTCTGCATTTAATACAATAATCTACCTGCTACCACTGGATACCATCCAATGCATATACATGACATTTTGTGTATCCAGTTCATGTATAATCTGTTGCACCTTAGCATATTTTTATGTGTATATATGTCTACATAATGTAGAATGTGTACATACTGTGCATAGTGTATAATGTGTAGTGCTTACTGTAAGTATGTCTAATAGTACACTGTGTGTACTGACTATATCTATGTGCATATTGCACATTGTCATATGTTGAAGTCTGTATGGTTATATGTAATTTAATATAATTAAATATGTAATTTAATATAATATAATATAATTTTCTGCAATTTCTGGAGCACACTCCCAAGAATTTCATTCACCAAGGCACATGTGCTGTGGTGATGTGACAATAAAAGTGACAATAAAAGCCCAATTTACATTGGGCCTTATACTGAGACTCTTATGCAACATGGATCAATTTTATGAGGCAGAATTTTCTCGCTTTTGCTTTCCAGGGCATATAGAAGATTAAGGTCATCTATCTATCTATCTATCTATCTATCTATCTATCTATCTATCTATCACGACTGGGAATATAGTCAGATGTGTATAGGTTTCTTTAGTGCATCACAGGGTATCTCACAATCTAGTCTCTGTGCTTTCCACATAATCATTTATGTGATTCAAACCGTAAAACAGTCTTTTTTAAATCAGCATATATCTCTGTCTTCAAACTAGGTTAAATGATGTTTTTCAGTTACAAAGAAAAGTCAGTAAATGATACGAATATAGCATCGCCTTAAGTAAATAAATAGAGTAGGAATTCAAACAGATGATCCTTGGTTTGGCCTCAAGTTAGATTTAAGCACTACATATTTACAAGTACACAAAAGATCATGCACAAGTTGCACAAGATGCACATACACTGGCAGAACATATACATACTCCATATATATAATGAAATACATATATAAAAATAAGGTCATAATCTCATTAAAAGGTGTTTGCATTGTAATCGACTTTAAGTAATGCATGAAAGCAATATATTACCCTGAACTGTTAAAATAAATAAGTAATTTTAAAGAAGTTAATCTACCATATCTATCTATATATCTATCTATCTATCTAAAATTACAAAACGTGTAATTTTACTGCAAAATATTCTAAAACATTAAAAATATAAATTCTTAATTAAGTGAAAATGTATACTCAACAAGGCTGGATACTTTCACAATAAAATATTGTTGAAATTATATTGTTTTAATCAAAACTTAGAAACCACCTTATAATTTGTGGTGAAAGGTATTCCCACAATTCCCTACACAAACCATCTCAGTTATTTCGATTTTATTTTAAAAGTTCATATCTTTGTTATCAGTTATGTACATATGAGTATGTTGCATTTTATGTTATTTAGTCAGAGTTTACGGCATTATTATAGTGTCATTGGTTTTTTTTTTTTTATCTTTAGTTGTTGAGGCCAATTTTGATGAACAGTGATCATGCGGCCTTTCATTGCACCACCTGTACAATTATCATCACATTTTACAGTAACAGAGATTTGAAAAGCTCAAATACATTGGTATATTAATATTATAAGGATTAATGACATATATGCAGTTAAGAACTGTAAAATAACTTAAAATGCGCAAAAGTCATCAAAATGTTGTAACATCATCACTATGTTTTCATGGTAAAGTTCTGGCAATCACAACCTGTTTTTCATTATAATTACTGAAAGTAAAATAATCTTCTTTCTTTCCGCAAAATTCATCGAATTCTGACAAACACCGTTAGTGTAGCTACGGCTTACCTTCGCCGAAGAAATGCGCTTGAATCAAGAAAAGCAGAAAAAAGCCCACCGCCGCTCCCGCGAGCGCCCACGCCACACGGAGATGCTGCATCTTTCTGATGATCGGATGCGTTTACAACAGCGCATCCATCCCGGCTCGACACTGAAGAAACATTCCCTTATTTTCAGGAAGAGCAGGCTGTTCGGTGAGGACACTCTCCATGCGGACGAACCGCTGCTGATAGTGCGGAACTGCTCGCGCGACAGGTTTCTATTCGGAGAGATTAAAGTTCAATGCAAAAGAGTTCCAACGCGGCATCTGACACTTCGTCCCGTTAACCGCTGCATAGTCTCTCGCTCACTGGTCGTCCCAAAATATTTAGCAGGCAACGCGCCGCATGTCTTCACACATCCACTCGCGAGTCTCGAGCTGCATAAACAACTGTCGCGGCCGGAATTCCGTTAAAGTCCAGGAAAACACCTCACACTTGTCCAGGCGCGCGCGAGGGGTCTGTGGTCTACTGCGTCGTTCAGTTGACTCCTCGGCAGAAACTGCGGACGCGCGGCGCGGTGCGTCCCGTCTGAGCGTCTCCAGTTTAACTGAGGCTGCGGGTTCTGCACGCGAGTTTCGTCTTGGTTGAAAGTCTACGTCATCACTGTTAAATCTGTCAATCTCCGGGTGAGCGCGCGCGGGGATATTTACAGTAGGCCAACAAACAATTCTAAAATGCATGGGTCCAGTATTGAGTTTTTTTGTTTTTTTTTTTGTCTATTTTTTTTTTCTTTTCATCTAACAGTTCAGGAATAGCCTACTTAAGTTAAGGCGTCTTTGATCTTATTAAATTCACATTTAATATGCTGTTTGTTTGTTTTTGTTTTTTGTGATCAAAGGTGAGTTAGCATTAATATTCTGCACTCTGTTTTTCTTCTTCTTTGAATTACTGTAAAAACGTCAGTTGCCAGAACTTTACCGTAAAAATTCAGTGATGGTCTTACGGTATTAAGTATTTTGGTGACTGTATATTTTCTTTTCTAACTTAATAGTAGGCTATGTAAGTGGTACTGATAATCTTTTGTTCAATGGAAGGCCACATATTCGATCACACAAAAATTAACACACCAGTGTAAAATATATGGCTCAAAATAGTATTAAATAAAATATTAACATGAATGCATCACAAATCCCTATGTAAAAGAAAAAAAGGCCAATAGGGACCAATAGGGTTATGTATGGACAAAAGCAGTTCTCATTCTTTAAAATATCTTATTTTATGTTACACAAATGTTCTCTTTTTATAATTTTAATTAATTTTAAAGGGTACCCCACAGTTTACATTTGCGAATCAAAATTGGTTTCTTTCATTTTCCATCTTATATCTATGTACATAATTAAATATAGGCAATGTTAAATATCACGTTGACGTTCAGATTTAATTTAGTAAGAAAGTAAATATCAAGCTGCCATAGGAGGTGCTTTTATATATCTATTACAGTACACACCATTTATAACAGTGACAATCCCCTGGATCAACAACGTGAGGTTAGGTACACACACAGTCTAGATTAATATCATATAGATAGATAGATAGATAGATAGATAGATAGATAGATACAGTATATATTCATGCATCTAATTTAAAGCTTCATAAATGCATTCCAGTACCAAGACTTGCTTTCTCGTGCTGATTAGTTTTAGTTTTGAAGGTTTTTTCTAAAACTTCTCTAAGAAGTCTTCTTCATTCAGTGATGGATAGCTATTTGCTTTGTCTCTTGATGATATAATTAATAATGATCTCTTTTAATGCATACATTCAGATTTAAAAGTAATCCATTATCTTTGCCGTTAATGTCACTTTTCATATTATTCCCAAGTACAGCTGTCCACACATGACATCCCATCACATTCTCATATTGTTCTCACATACTCCGAGCTTCAGTAGAAGAATGGCAATCAATCAGCGGGGACCCAATTAAATATGTTCAGATACTGCACCGCTGCAAAGTCAAGCTGCTACTGAAATACCCTGCCTTATAATAACATGTTCCCCCTGTGTTGCCAATATATCTCCTTCAGATCTAGTATTTTTTCTCCTGCTCTATCTCTCAATTTCCATTTTGTCTTAGGGGAATATCTATATTTGACTCTGCAGTGTTTGTTGGAAGTACTGTATGAAAATATGTGGCGGGACAATAGACCCAGTTCCAATTTATTAAGCCTCCTTTCATTTATTTATTTTTTACATTTGTTTTTGCAACGTCTCAGAGGAGGCACTGGAAAGTGATATGATATTGGTGTGAAGTATATATATATATATAATTATATATAATATATATATATATATATATATTATATATATATATATATATATATATATATATTTTGTTTTCTATTTTTGGTGGATGAAAGGTAAATTTATTCGCACCAAGCTAATTCCAGCTTGACAGCAACCCACAGAAACCAAATTAGTATAAATATTTATTTTCACAAGTATTTATTATGGTATATATAAATATATATATATTAATCAATTACAAGAAATCCAAAAAACAAATTACAAGAAGAACATCAGCAACAAACTTTAGATTTGAAATGGGAAAGATTACTTATTAAACAATTATCTCATGCTAATGAGAGCATAGGATACCAGATGAATTAAAGGGATAGTTCACCCAAAAATGAAAATTCTGTCATCATTTACTCAGCCTTATGTTATTCAAGTGGTTTTCTTTATTCTTCTAAATACACAAATATATATATATATATATATATATATATATATATATATATATATATATATATATATATATAATATATATAAGAGTTAAGAACCAAGCAGTTTCGGTTCCCATTGGCTTCCATTGTATTTTTGTCCATACAATGTAAGTCTATGGGAACCAAAACTGTTTAACATTCTTCAAAATATATTCTTCTGTGTTCTACAAGTTCGTGCAGGTTTGGAAAGACATGAAGGGCAATAAAAGATGACAGATTTGGTGGACAGCCCTTTTAATCAGAGTCTGTTAAGCTCCATAATGACCAAAAAAGCATAATAAAAGTTGTCGATACCACTTTTTGTGCTATATTGTGCATCTTCTGAAGTCATATGAAACATTTATGTAAAAACATACCCAAATTATGTCAGTATTCACTGATAATCTTCCAGTGCCGTGAGCTGTTAACCATTGCGACTGGATCATTGAATCCTCAGTTAAACTTAAGATCCAAGCAGTTTGGGTGCAAAAGAGTTTGAATGAAATTCAGGATATTAAAAAAAAAAAAGTTCTAATGTGCATTACAGGCAGGATAAAAATAAAGTGGGGAAAAAAACATTTTAATGAATCTTGACTCACACCATCTTCCTGTCTGAGTGCCAAGGTCGCTCTCACCTGCACCATAATGTTATGCAGCATTTCTGTCACCGTTATCGCTGCAGCACTCTGGGGGAGCAAAGCGCAGACCACCCCTTGACTTCTGAATGTCCACTAATGCACAGTTTTCACTCCACAATCCATCTGACAACACAGCGAGTCTCCTCATAATCAATATCTTTGTCATTGTCAGAATTAGTTATAGGGCCTTAATCCTGCACCTTGATGAATCTGTGAAAATGAAGGTCTAGCAAATCACAAAAAGTGAGCAAAGCAACGATTATGGAAAAGTCATAGATTTGTCTACAAAATACTCTAATTTAAAGGAAGAATTCAGCCAAAATGGCAAATCCTGTCATTATTTACTCACCCTCATGTCGTTCCAAACATGTCTGACTTTATTTATTCCATATAACAAAAAAGATAAATCTTATTTAAAAAAATATATAATTTTTTGTTACACAAAATTTATAAAGTAAAAGTGATGTTCATTCTCTAGTGTGACATTTCAGCATGTAATAAACAAACTTAACAAGTAAACAAACTGCATTTTGGGACAAGCCAACCTGATCTCATAAGAAATCATAACTATTTTACAATTTGGCAATTGACCCTTCACCAAGAATTTGATTGACGGGGGATCTGACCAATTATAACGCTGAATCTTTCCATTTTGTCCGACAAACAACCAGACAGGAGAGTAGATTGATGTTGGTGGACTTGAACTTAAAAAATGATGTGTGTTGATGTATTTCAGTGATTGAAATAAGATACCTTATGATGTTCATTCATGTTTATTTTGTGCTATAAGTAGAGGAAGAGATGATTGATTGAACTGATGCTGCTTGAACTGAGATGCTACACTGTTCTGTCACGACACATTAAAGAGCCACAGAACGGTATTTACAGTTTGAATTTTTTTTAAAAAGATCAAATTTGAAAGCTGTGTCTTGTCTGTCGGTGTGTTGTCAGATTCCTGATGTGTGGCGTGGGAGAGCCATGACTTGTCGGACATAGCAACAGTATCTAAGGGTGTGGGGGTGGTCTTTGCGAAGGGTCAATTTTGTATGAATATGTATTATTTGATTCACACAAAAACGTATCAGAGGAGACACTGATATATATATATATATATATATATATATTATTATATATATATATATTTGATTCACACAAAAACGTATCATATGAGCCAGACATAAGATTTTTGTCTAATTGTTATGAGCCAGACATAAGATTTTTGTCTAATTGTTAAAAATATATGATTTTTCAATGAATAATGACTTGAATCTTTGTCCGTTTGTCACACAAAGCTAATATATGACTTCTGAAAATCAGGAATATATTGCATAACTCTTAACACTTCTGTGACACTTTTATAGTATAAAAGTGAGTAAATAATGGCTGAATTTCATTTCTGAGAGATCTATCGCTTAAACACAAGACAAAAGCGCATCCGATTAGAATGAAAATGAAAAGCAGTTCAAAGATTTAACGCTGATGTGCAGATTTAATACTTTTTTTGCTCTGACAGGTGTTGGAACCACAAAATCGTGGCTTCTGTGAAACCTTCATTCAAATTCAGCATAATTAGTCAAGACAGATTTTAACCAAACAAAATACAAGAAAACTGAAGAGGAGAAGAAATTGATACACTTTAAGGAAATTCCACCCCCATCCAATGTCTAACCGCACAGCGCATCCTTATTACAGTTTATGTTGTGCAATCCAATTTGGATGAATCCCATTAAATGTGACATCCGCCTTCACAGGATGCATTCCAGTAAATATGCTGCATTTCAGCAATGTTTTTTTCCCATTTAAATATATGTTGATCCATATGGCATTCAAATCTCAGGCTCTTGTTTAGTTAAACTGGAACCATATATATTTAAAAACTGCATTGTGGAGTTTTAACTGTATGCTTTGATGTGAGTGTGAGCAATGTGTTTCTGCTGTCAAAGGTAATCAGAACGGATTAAGCCTCACAGTTTCACTCCGAGACAGTCCGAAAGGAAAGCTGATGGTAGAGATCCCAATCAAAGAGAGGTGGGAAACTGTGACAAGTCCAGATACGTTGAGTGATAAGAAGGCAGTGGCTCTTCTTCTCTCGTTTGCCGGCAAAGACTTTTGTAATCAATCTATGCAGACTAATTTGGGCCAGACTTCAGTGTTTCTAAAGAAGGGATGTGAGAAATGGACTGACAGGCCGGTGTAAAGCTGTGGAGTCATAGGTCTGCAGTGCAGTACATTTTCATATCCCCAACATACAGTACATGTATGGCTTAATATAGTGGATAAAATATTAAATTCAGTTTGGAAAGTTGGATCATATTAATTAGTCGCTGATGCAGTGGACATTTTTTTTAAAAGCCATTTTAAGTATTAATGGTGTGATGGTGTTACATTAAGTGCAATTAAATGTAACAATTATTCCTACTCATAATTCTATTGGACTGTCCTATAGACTTGCCATGGCAGAAAATTCCTATTGAAGAGTTTGGGAAACATGGTAAATTTCCTAAATGAGCGCAATGAAAGCCAGATGTTATTTACCGAAGTATCAAAATGATAAAACAAAAGACGTGTTACTTTTATGTGAGACTTTTATTTAACTTGAACAACTGTGGTCAGAGGGACAGCACAAAAGTTAGTGGTTGTAACGCCATGTCAGCATGATGAAACAACTAAACAAAATGAACACAACTAAAACTGAAACAGAAATTAATAAAACTTATGTAGACATATATAAAAACAATAAAAAACAACAACAAAAAGACTTCATCTTCGATTGAAATATAAAGAAAATATAAAAAATATAAATTAATTCAAAATATTAACAAAAAAAATACAATGGTATCTCAATGATAGCAAAATAGCACTGTTTTGAATGTGGATATTGCACCTGTAGTAAAAAAATGTTATCGTGCCAAGCCATGCATGTGTTTTTTAAAATTATTTATTTGTGACAACGTAGATTCTACAGTATTATATTCTTCTATCGTAATGGACAGATGTGTAGCTCTCTTAAAATAATAAAAAAAATTTAGACTTTTTTGTTGTAATTTAATTCATGAATTAGTGGATTAAATGAACATTTTAATTTTGTTGTAATTTAATTCATGAATTAGTGGATTAAATGAACATTTTAAATAATTACAACTCTTTTGTTTTAATCAGTGTTGCCATTTTTGTCATGTTCCAGAGTGCCATGCACAATTTTCTGACACAATTATCAGAATTAATTTCAAATTAACACACTCATACAAACTCTCAATTTGTAACGTCAGTCCTTTATTTCCTGTTTAGCCATCCTACTATATTTCTGATCATTTCTGAAGGGCTGTTTTACCCTTTTAGAATAAAAAACTTTCTTAAATTTCTTCACGGTCGTCTTTTACTTCAAGTTCTAAAGTCAAAAGGTACTTCATGACAGAATTGACCTCATGTGTAAAGTCAATATTTACTGACTGAAACAGCAGTGCCCTGGTCAGTTTGGAGGACAGATGGATGATCTCTAAAAGGATCTTTCTCTAGCTCTGAAGTGTTTTCCATGCAGGGCAAGACAGTTTTATTATGGACAGTATTGATTTGACAGAACTAACATTTTGCCCATTGACCGTGATGCACCATTGTAGCGAGTGTTTATGAAATGGATAGCATGTGGAAAATTAATTATTGACAGATTCAAATATGCTGTCCACAGCAGCATAAATGTGGATAGTAAGCAGTTTTTGACAAACACTGTGGATTAATCATTCAGACAAGGTGTAGTGACAAGCAACCAAGCTTAAAAAGGCTTTCATGTGAATGATGCAGATTTAGATTATCATGTTGTGATGCTGTATTTACTTGGCTTGTCAAAACATAGATGACTTCTGTGACCACATTTCTAAAGTGATACATCATTCGGCACAGTGTAAAACTCTGCAGATTTCCAACATAATCATTATGGCTCTGCTGCGATTCAAAGGCAAAACCTCAGATGGATGATTCTATGAGCAATGACTGAAAAAGAGATTGCTTATTAAAATCTAATATCTTGTAAAGGATCAGTGAAATGAAATAGAGATTTGACTAAAATATTGTTTAGGCCAGAGATGTAATCACGAAAAGGCATTCCACCGAGGATAACTCCATTTTCTCTAACTGTTGGCAGCATTACCACCAAATTGAGAGAGAGGAGAAAAAAGTTAATGTGCTTGTAAAAGATGGGCCACTTTATGAATTTTACTGCCCACAGGTCAGATGGGAATATATTCATTCTATATTCAGTGCAGAATTTATACCGGTTTCCTGTTGTTGCTATGCAAAGCACACAGGAACATTTTCAAGGCAAATCATAAAGCATCTGCCCTTCAGTGGTGAAGATGGAGAAACAATTCTGAAAAGGTGTGTGTGTGTGTGTGTGTGTGTGTGTGTGTGTGTGTGTGTGTGTGTGTGTGTGTGTGTGTGTGTGTGTGTGTGTGTGTGTGTGTGTGTGTGTGTGTGTGTGTGTGTGTGTGTATGTCCTTTAATACTTCTCTCAGGACATGTCATTTTTTAATTATTGCTCTGTATAAAGGTCAATGACATGATGCTCAGATCTATTAATTTATTCAAAAATACTTGAAATTGTAATGAGTTGAATATGCCACTTCTATGATGAACGTTTTTAATTTCTCAATTAAATTAATAGAATGGAATTCTTGAAAAGAAAACATTATTAATCAGTTTAGTATAACACAATCACTTTTCAGAGATTTCTAAAGAAACAAAATGAGCAAAAATTAGCTTTAATGCACATTAACATTTGAAAAACCATAATACTTCTATTTCTATTAACAAAAATTAATAGAAATATTAATATATTAGATAAAAGGAAGAAAAAGCATCCTGTACACTACAGCTTGCATATATAATACATATATATATATATATATATATATATATATATATATATATATATATATATATATATATATATAAACACTTCTTACCGTGAAAAATTTAAATCATAAACCTTTTTTTGAACATAAAGATTAAGACACGTTTTGAGACCAATGCATTCTGTTCCATTCAGTTTTGTGTCAATTAAAGAAATGTGTGTCAGGGATTATGGACATTTCAGGAACATCTCATGAACTTCCAGAATAAAGTGTTTTTTCTTAATTCACACCTGGTAGTGTTCATTTAGATTATGAAAAATGAATGTAAACATATAATCGCAAACACAGGTATGAAATGTAGGGTAGCAATACTGACCTGAGGTTAAAGTCAGTCAATACTGACAAATACTCACAAAAAGGGAGGTGGGGTAAAAAAAAAAAATAGATGAACAAAATGACCTTGGTGGCAGCCAGGCACTTTGCATATGACAATTTGTTTTTCAAGACCGGAGAAAGCATTCCGACGTTGCCGCAAGAGTGATTCTTGAAAGCTTTTCTTAAATTATTTGAGCCACAAAGAGATTCTGCAACAAGCAACGGCATCAGCTGCTTTACATTATTCAAGACTTACACAATGGCACTCCTGGCACGTCTCCTGCTTTCAAATTGAACTTGATTTAGTTAAGCTGGGTGAGCTCGAATCTGTGGATAGAGTGGCCTGCCAGATGTCAGGGAGAAGAGTCACTAATATCAGACACGCTGCAGTCTACATGTGGCATGAAACGCCGGTGACCTTCTGTTTGAAAATGTAACAATGCTTTTGCTCTGAAAGTATTATATTTGCAGATGATGAACCATGTCTTGCTGTAAGTTTTGGAGGGTGAACATTAGGAATGAGAGAGATTCTTTTCGATATTGCCACGAAAAAACCTAATATAACACATATTAATAGGATTTGGCCGGGACTATATAGTGCCAATACAATCTAACATTTATTGCTCCTGAGAAAAAGAGCAGAAGCAAGAAACCAAGGGTTCAGGGATAGAGTAGGAGAGAGATTTTGTTTCCAGAGACGGCCAATGAAGCTTAACAAAGCCATGTTTCAAAATGTATGAATGTATCAGCTGGAATTACACTGCTCCAGTTGAATAAATATCTTCAGGGTTTCTCTTCCCCTGTGTCCGTTGAATGAGCTCTTGTAAACACACTCACTCTCTCTCTCTATTTTCGTCTCTTTCTTGCTCTCTCATTTTCTCAACCTCAGTAGGTTTTGCAAACAAACGGACTGACTGATCCATCGCAGGCTTGTGTGGAAGTGTAGAAGGGATCTCAATGAACGGAGGAGAAGAACTACACCATAAACCACATTAATTGAGCGACTTCATTATTCACTGGCTTTATTAAAATAGCAGCTCATTTAGTTGTTGCATGCCAGACTTTTCATATTTCTTTCCTGCCGCTGCTAAAAAACTTGTTTATTTTCCCAAAGTAGTGTATTTTCTCGGCTATGAACCACTGGACCAAAAAAATTCTTCCATCTATTTTTGTTTAATTGCCTGTTTACTATTATTTTTGTTCCCCACTTTTTTATCTCAGAAGGTGCTTCCTTTACAGGAAAAAAGGCTCGTCTTGCCCCCACAGTGCAGTAGCACCTCGGGCGATAAGTATTTTGCAAACTAAAAACTTCTTTGTCAAGTCCTGTAAGTTTGAAGTTTTTCTCAAGGCATACTTTGGTGCACTTTCATCTTCAAAGTGACTAGATTTGTTTATGTGTGTGTGTGTGTGTGTGTGTGTGTGTGTGTGTGTGTGTGTGTGTGTGTGTGTGTGTGTGTGTGTGTGTGTGTGTGTGTGTGTGTGTGTGTATGTGTTTGTGTGTGTGTGTATGTGTGTGTGTGTATTAATTTATGTTTCACTTAAGTACACACTGTTTCCTTCTATGACTTATGCCAGTTTTCCTCCTGTACAGTTTTAGCCTAATGTTCACTGCTGCAAATACCGTTGTTTTGAAAACATGTAATAAGTAGTACCTTTTGCAAAGAGTAGAAGAATAGCGGGTCAAAAATCTACATCACTGTTTTTTAATGTTACTTTGTGTCTGCACCCCGCTGTGCAACTAATGGGTTTTAATAATTTAATTGTTCAACTGTTCATCCAATATTAGCCTAGTGATTCATGTAAATGAAAAATTAAAAAATATTTTAATTTTGCAAAAGCTTTTATCCAGATTGAATTATCAGTTCATGCATTCCTTGGGAACATTATGAATATATGATTTTAAGACTAATTCATAAAGACATTTGTTTAATTCCTGAATGAATACATTTTTGAACAAATCGACTGACTCGAGTGATTCAGTAATTAATTCAAAACATTCCTGAATGAATCAGTGTATGAATGAGTCAGTGTTTATGAACAAATTGATTGACTTAAAGGGATACTCCACCCCAGAATGAAAATTTGTATGCTGGGTATGCTCTTCTGTGTCCTCCATGCCACAAGGATGTGCTGTTTTCTTTCAAATCAAAGCTAAATACACATACAGTAGAAACAGTGCATCCTTGTGGCGCGGATGATACAGAAGAGCATACGATGATATGGAGAGACACAGAGGAGACTGTTGACAAAGGAATTGTTGAATAAAGTTGTTATTTTTGTTTTCTTCACTTACAAAAAATGTTCCCGTCGCTTCATATAACCCAGACTGCACGTCTGATGGCAGATGGAGTATTCTGACGATGACTTTCATACCTTTTATGGACCTTGACACTGTTATTTACTTGGCAGTCTATGGGACAGTCTCAAGCCTACTGGTTTTCATCCAAAATTTCTTAAATTGTGTCCCGAAGACAAACAAAGCTTTTACGGGTTTGGAACAACATGGGGGTAAGTGATTAATTACAAAATTTTCATTTTGGGGTGGAGTATCCCTTTAAAGTGCCCCATTATACCATTTCCAATATTTTTTAGAACTGCTTTGAACAAATCGTTTGAGAATCGTTTGAAAATAAGGTGATATTAAACGCATATTTTGAGAAAGCAAAATTGTTTTTTGACCTTGCATGCATGTAAACCTATTATAGGAGACCCCAAAACAATATTAGGAACCTTAAAAATGGCACAATAGGGGTACTTTAATGATTCAGTAACTCATAACATTCATAACATTCATGATTTAATCAGTGTTTTTGAACAAATCAGTTTAGTGAATCATTCAGTGACTCACTACAAGACTACTTGTTTGTTCCTGAATAAATCTGTGTTTTTGAATGAATTGGTTGAACGAAAGATTCAATGAGTTTGATCACTCATAAAGACAGTCACTGGCTTAATGATATAACCTACAGAAATAATCACTGAATCTCCCCACCACTAATGCACCAATTCAGAGTCTGTCTGGAACGCTGCATTTAAGCACAATTGGAATGTCACTCACCCAGTCAAATTTAAGAATGAACAAAAATGAACTGTTATATATGTTTTCTATTATTTGTATTTTGTGTTTACATTTAAATGTAAGTTTGTTAGTAGCTTCAAAGACTATATAATACCCAAGACGTGTCACTCGTATAGCTTTGAATGAGGAACAATGCAACGCTCAATATGGCTGCTCTATAGAACGAAGCCCTGCCTTCTGAGTAAAAGAACCAATCACAAATCTGTAAAGTCAGCGTGTCACTGCAGATGCCGTTAGAAGTCCCGGTTGCTATATAAACACTCAGCATTCTGAGACGTGTGCTAAGGACTGTGCATGTGCACAGACAGGTCTAGCCTGAAAAACAGCTTTTTTAACGCTATTTGAGCAAAAGAAACAACATTTATGAGACAGTTCTTGTCAGATTTCATTGGTGATTTCAAATATGAGATTTAATCTTAAAATTGGCGAACAGTTTTGGAGAATGTTTCCCCATTCAAAGAGATAGGAGCTGCACTTGCATGCCTGAGAGGCATTTCAAAGATGGCAGCCGAGTGACATGACTTGTCTTAAAGGGACTTTGTTAGCTTGTAATGTACCTATAGCTAGATCCCTTTTTAAAGCTAGTTTTCATTAAGCTAGTTTTAAAAGTAGCTCTCCCAACAGTGCTCTTGTTCTCATTTTAAAATAGTTTATATAATACAAATGGGAGCAATGAGTGCCTGTTATTTTGCAAATCTCTCTAAATAACCAGTGAGAAGAGTTCCTGGATGATCTGCCTCAGTGTTCACTTGGGGAAAACGCCTTTATAGGAAGGCTGAAGCTCAAGTAATAGAAATCCAAAGTTAGCATTATGGCTTTCAAACTGTTCAGCTACTTAGGGAGTCCCTTCCACCCTTTGCATCTGAAAAGCCATTTTAATGAATCCCATCCATGCTTTTAAAACGTTGAAGAAGCAACAAGTCAGAGGGATCCAATGTCTCATAAGCACTTTAGAGAGAATGGTTCTTAGAAATTCAGTATTTTTGAGCTTTGAAGGGAAGTTTAGATGAATGCTGGGGCTCTTCATGCCACCTTATCACATGAATAATAAAGCATGTGCCAGCACAGTATGATTAATGTATAGAAACACAAACAATAAATAGCTGCTTTCATGCAAGTACTTTATCATGAGCGGCTTATAGGTTTACTGCATAATGAGCCTGAAGGTCAAGAGCCACTCGCACCCCGCTGGTCATCACAGCCGCTAAATAACTTGATTTTCAAAAGCCAGAGAACAGTATAGACGGATATGTCAGCTCTAATAACAACTCCTTAAAATCCTATTATTTTGTATTCTGACTCAGCACACCACACAATATATTACGAATTTCATGATGAATAATTTGTGGTCATCATGCAGATAAATGGTTGATTCAACTGGTTTGAGCATTACGGCTGCTGGTTAGAAAACAGATTTTGGGTTGTTGTTGTTTAAAATATTATTTGTATGCACTGAACAGATGGCCTGTCTCCAAGCTTATTTTGAGTTATGGACTCGAGTGTAGCACTATTGCATTCTAGCTTTTAAGAGATAATAGCACTAATGCATGGGAAAAGATTCTTGTTGCTCTTAATGAAATGATTTTGCTGTCTTAGGCCCCCACGTTAGAAGTCCTAAAATCTGTTGAGGGGGTAGAATGATGTGTGTGAATGCTGTCCCTGCAGAGCAATCAATAAAGATTTCCATTCATTGGCCTGTTTGAGAAAAAAACTAAAGATTTTAATGTACTCGAGTCAATATGCAATGGGGACTCAGACAAGAATACAGCCCTTCTGAAAGCTACAATGGGCTGGGTGTCTGGTCCAGAAATGCTACATCCCCTAATAAAACTGATTAAGGGGTCTTGCCCATTTGCTGAAAGGCCACTGGGGAGGAAGTGTCTGTTTTTTGCTTTGTCCTCTAACTAAATGCAATGCTATAGATTCAATCGATAGGACAACACAACGCTAATGAAGACTCAGGCAGTGGGACAGCCACAGTAGAGTGGGGCTTGACTCCTGAGTCCCCAAACACCAGACCAGTAATCTAGTCATACAGAGCATCTCTCGATATCTCTCGATATCTCTCTTTGTCTGTCTTGTAGCATTGGAAACTAGGGGGAGGGATGTATATCCATTCATCAGAATAAGAAAATAGTAGAAATAAAAAAAGTGAAGAAATTATTGTCCAAAAATCGAACTATTGTTGTCTGTCTGTCTGTCTGTCTGTCTATCTATTTATCTATCTGTTTGTCTGTATATCTGTGGATCTATTGATCTTTATTGTTGGTAAAAAGTGATGGAATTAACGTAGTATCCATCCATCCATCCATTAGCAATTAGAATTCAATGTCTAAAATCAATCAAACTATCTATCTATCTATCTATCTATCTATCTATCTATCTATCTATCTATCTATCTATCTATCTATCTATCTATCTCTGTCAGTCTGTCTGTCTGTCTGTCTGTCTGTCTTTCTGTTCATCTATCTATCTATCTATCTATCTATCTGTCTGTCTGTCTGTCTGTCTGTCTGTGTGTCTGTCTGTTCATCTATCTATCTATCTATCTATCTATCTATCTATCTATCCGTCCATCCATCCATCACCATCAAAACATAATTAATAAATAAAATAATTTATCCATCCATTAGCTTAAAACCATTAGCTTAAAACTGGGATAAAGGTAGGGGGTTTATTGTCTGAAATCCATCCATCCATCCACCTTTGGGGTAAAATGCTCAAGCCTGTTTTCATATGGCAAACTCATTATTGCTTCTGAAATCACAGCTACATTATTGCCGACGAGTTATGGGAACAAATGAAAGATCCATAAGGCAAGAAGAGCAGTGTACTTACCGCAGTAGAGGATCAGCAGAGCGCTCAACAGCAGCACAAGCCAGAAAGTTGAGGACATCGTCAGCCACGCATCCCACTGTCTACTCCTCTTCCTAAAGGGCGAAGCCATCAAAGTCAGTCTCAATTCTCCAGTCAAATTAGCCTCCAATCAGGCTCGTATAGCCAGCGGCAATTCACGCTTCGGCGTTCATCTCAAAGTTGCCACAGAGGGAGAAACTGCGCGAACGTATCCGTGAGAAGCACTGGGATGAGACAGCAAATGAAGAAGATCCTGTTTGCGATGCTGTGGTTATCAGCGATATGTAAGAGACACGATGACAATATAAATACAAGATAAATAGGCTACATCATGTCTCACAGAGCTACTAAACATAAAAAGAGAAAGGCTCGGTTTAAACAAATAGACTGCGACGTTTACAAGTTGTATAACTTGAAAAAGAAATCTCTCAAATCTGAGCTGAAGAGAAGCAGCGCTGCTGCCGTATCATCCGGCGACTACAGAAAAGTGTTGATAACTGAAAGTGTTTTTGATTCTGAAAGGTGAGAGAATCGATTGTTGTGCGTAGGCTATTTCTCTATAGCGAAGTCAAATCATGCCTTCCTCATAGCAATGTTTGTAATAAGCTTCTCTATATAGCTAATACTCTATAGTTTTTACATGTGCCAGCGAAGGGATTTTGTTTGTCTGGAAATTAAATGCATAAAATATTACATGAAAAAAACGTAATATATATATTTTTTATACAAAAATGCAATTTATAACAAATGATGCAGTTCAATAAACTTAAAGTCACTTTGGTATCATACCACAAAAAAAAAAAAAAAAAAAAAAAAAAAGCATGGAGGCTATCATATTTATTAAAATACATGTTCAGGTCAGTTGAGTAATTGAGGTTTTTTTTTAATTAATACAATTATTTATTTATTTTTGAGAGGTGTGTGTGCAAAGTTATTGCAAAGAAAGTTTTATTTTTTATTTACTTTTTTATTATTATTATAATTTTCTTTTCTTTTTTTTATGGCTACACCACCTGACATTTTAGGTCCACTAAATCAAAACTTATGTTAAATTTTTTTTAAGAGATTTCTCCTGTTTATCATTTCTGACATCCGCATTTGTCACTGACCCAATACGCATTTATCTCACTGTGTGTGCACTTTAGTATTCACAACATTGCATAGCATTTTTCCCCGTGATAAGCCTGTGAATTCAACATCACCTCAAGCTGTGGACACCAACATAATATCCAAGCAGAGACCAGAGGAAATGAAAGCCTCTTTGATTTAGCACTTAGGAAAAGGGCTGTTCGTAAATTATATTCAGTCCCTTTAGAACCTGACTAGTCTCAAATTAGTGCATTCAAGTCCTCCTGGGAAGTTTGTATTTATGAGTTGGGAAGTCTTATAATTTTAGGTACATTAATGTCACTTGGTCTGAACAAGATGGCGATATTCCAATTCTACAATTAAAAAACAAGATTTTTAACTCTACTTTTAATTATGAATTTTAAAAAAATGTGCATCAGGTGTTTTTAATTATTCAAGGTTTTGTAAATTAACTCATTATATATTCTGTTGTATTTATGGTACAATATTATGGTATTTTAAAAAACATGCAACTTAGTTTTATTGTAAATTATATAAAAAATTATAATTTCATAATTCAACTTATTTACATTCAGCTGCAGATGCTGCTCTTGGCTTAAGGAATAGTTTACCCAAAAATACAATTTTCCTGAAAATTTACTCAGCATTAGGCCTATACATCACTTGCAGTGAATGGGTGCCATCAGAATGAGAGTCCAAACATCTGATAAAAACATCACAATAATCCACAAGTAATCCACACCACTCCAGTCCATCAATTAAATTATTGTGAAGCAAAAAGCTGTGTGTTTGCAAGAAACAAGTCCATCGTTAAGGCATTTAACTGTACATTTTAAACTCGCTTCTGCTCTAAATGTGAGTCCATAATCCATAATAACGCTTCCAGTGAAAAAGTCAATCCCTGTTGTCCTCTCACATCAAAATCCACCCATATGTTTGTTTAGAACTGTTTTGGACTGTTTTCACTTGTAAATGGAGCTTGATCTGTGCATATTTCTCTCCTGAGTCAGACTAGATTACTTATTCACTTGAGAAAGCAATATTATAGAGGACTCATATTTTAGCTGCAGAGGATCCATTGGTGAGCATGTGTTTTGATGTTAAATTTCTCCAAATCTGTTCTGATGAAGAAACAAACTCATCTACAGTTTGGATTCTGAGTTATATTGTTAAGCAAAATTTCAGTTTTGGGTGAACAACTCATTGAAGAAATTTTTCGCTTGTAATTACAACTTTGTGGTTGGGTTCATGAGCATTCAACTTGTAAATACAATCTTTCCGACATGACTTGAACACATCAAAATATACACTATGCAGAGCGTGCAATCTAATTAAGTCAGCCTTCAGCACTGGTTTCCTCATGGGAAAGCCTTGTTTTCCTACGTCATCCACCTGAGAGATGACGGTCTTTGATGGTTTTATTTATGACATGGAAAGTTTCTTCCTTTTGAAGGATCAGTAAATCAAGTGTGGGTGGGTTCCTGCGGCAGAGAGTCGACGGCGGTGTCCTGCGCGTGTCTATAATTCATAGTCCTACAGCTTGGGTTGCTGGGCTGCTCAGATGATTGTGTACAATAGCAGACAGCCCTCGACCCACCTCTTTCAAAACCCCTCACTGTCCACCCCAGCCCCCGGCGACCCCCGAGGGAAATCACAACTACTTCAAAGCGGCCTGAAGGAAAAGAGAAGAAATATTTCGTATTGTATAATTTTTAATTCCTTTTCATCACAGCATCCCAGCTTTCAGAGACCCCAGAAGAGTGGAGATTACTGACCTTCAGCTCCAACTTTCCTCTTCTCGTTGTTGAGAAACGTATATTATAATACCATGAATTTCTACTTCTATTGGTACCTGTAATGTAGTGAGTGAGTCCAGACTCTTTTCTAACAGTCATGTATTTTCTTGTTTTACAGCTCATTATAGACTACTCGCCTTGTTTTCATTCGGGACACGTATCAAAATTGTTTGTCAGAGTGCGTGAGTGAGCTTCATGCGGATTCACTGAGGACTGAGGAGACAATATACTGCATTTAGTGAAAGGGGCAAGGAGATGTCATGAGAGAAGAACATTACTCAGCCACATAAGAAGTAGGAACCTTCAAAGCAACGTGTGCTGCAAGAAGGATTGAGGAAGCGCAACACCGATCTGATAGGACCTGTGGGAGCAGTCAAGGTCCTTGTCACTCTGCTTATGAGACAGATTAACCATGAGTGACTGACAGGAAGTATGTCTTCATACAGCCTCTCAAAATGGATCTAACATCTAACGTGGTTATGCAACCAGTTATTGTTGAAAGTTATGTCGTTATTATGGTTGTGTAGCTTGGACTTAATTGCGCTTGCGTCCCTTTCTCATTACTTGTTTTGAATTAAACTAAATTGTTTATTATCCTGAGACTGTTTGGAATGAAATAACGGGGAGTTATAATATCATTCCTGTATCTCCTGTTCATTATTTCTTCATAAAGTGCTTTG
Source organism: Cyprinus carpio (assembly GCF_018340385.1). NCBI lineage: Eukaryota > Metazoa > Chordata > Actinopteri > Cypriniformes > Cyprinidae > Cyprinus > Cyprinus carpio. The sequence goes on along the minus strand of NC_056596.1, from coordinate 11,072,172 downwards.
TTAAAAACCATTTATATTGACATATCATGTCACATGGAAGATAGCATAGGCCTACATGAGCTGACTCCCGAGGTTTTAAGACTGGGCCTTCTGCAGTTTAAGTGCCATCTATTTGTAATGCAAAATGCATTCAGATAAAAACTTGGCTTGTTTATTTCCGCATTAAATCGAATCCTTGGAAGTAGCGCTAAAACATTTCCAAATGTTCCAATGTTAAATTAGTTCTCTCTGTCCAAGCTTAATGTGAATAGGCAACTGTAAGTAAGTGTAGGTTGATTTTCCTTTTGTAAACACTGTGGCCTTATCAAAAGAGTGCTGTTTAAGCATCCTGTTATATAAATATGAAATATTAATGTTTGTCCAAACAGTGGAAGATAGGGTGAGTGTTTGATAACCTTTTTATGCTAAATTTTGCAATTTAAATTGTCTAAGCATGTGATTTTGTCACAAGTATTAATGCATTAGTTTAAAAGTTTGCTTTAAAAAACAAACAAACAAACAATAATTATTGTTTTATCCAGCAAGGTCGGACACATTAATGTGATCAAATATGACAGTAAAGACATTCAATATGTTACAAAAGATTTCTATTTATTGAGTTATTTAAAAGTTCTTAAAAACCTACTTTTCATCAAAGAATCCGTATCACGATTTCCACAAAAATATTAGGCAGCACAACTGTTTTCAACACTGATAATAATAAGAAATGTTTCTTGGGTAAATCTTAAGGAAATCATCATATTACAATGATTTCAGAAGGATCATGTGGTATGAATACTGGAATAATGATGCTGAAAATTAAGCTTTGCATCAGAGGAATAAATTATTATTTTATTTTTTTTAAATATAGAAAACAGTTATTTAAAATTGTAATAATCTTACACCATATCATTGTTTTTACTGTTTTATATATATATATATATATATATATATAAATGTATTTATTTAAATAAATGCAGTCTTGGTGAGAGTTCATTCAAAAACCTAATCTTGTTGTAATTAAGATGTAATGTGTAAATTTGGCATAAACTGCAAATGTTTCAAAATATCCAAGAAACAAGACCAGTAGCCAAAGGCAAAACATTTATTGGAATAAGAAACATTATTTTGGGATCCGAGTCCGGTTTTCTGCTCAAATGAATGTTAATCAGGACAGCCTGATCTTAGATGTTATGCAGACACTCTCTTGGTGTTTATGGCGTGAGATGGGGACAGGAAGCCTAACAAGACCTTCCCTGCAATGGTCAAATGACTCAGAGTCTAGAAAAGGCTCTTCTTTTTCCTTCCTGCATGTCTTGAGCGGGGTGTCCTTGGTCCTTTTGTGGCCAGTCGTCAAGGGAGTTGTGTCTTTTGATGGTGAAAGAGAACACACACAATCTGATGCTGTCATCTGTAATTGGTTGCCCGCCCAGAGGACCCTCCTAGCTGCCTTTCTTCTTTATCTCTTCATTCTTATCAGTCTTTTTTTCCTGGAGTGTCAGCAGGGCACTAGATGTGTGTTCATACAATTGGAGGGCACTGCGGCAGTGATCAACCTTGGTCTTTGTATTGGCAGGAACATTATTTTCTACTGAAAGGTCTGAAGTAACCTTTGCACCCGAATAAGCTGTTAGATCAGGTGAGCTCTAAAAGAAAAATATAAGACAACAGTTGATCAAACAGTGTGACCAAATCAAAGATAAGCTGTTTTGTTTGGGATGGAGGAAGTGCAGAAGTGGGAGGTGTCAGTGAGGCAGTATGTACTTCATAAATCGGTCATGGCATCTGAGGCCAGACTGAACTGCTGAAAAATTCACTTTGCTTTTGATTTTTATAAAGTTTGTTCCTTTACCCATCATTTTAATGGCATGTAAGGTCAAAGTCCTCATTGTGAACTGTCCCTCTGTTAAAAGCAAGCACAGGCTGATTCGCTTTGATGGATTATAGTCATTTTAATAATGGAGCTAAATTTGGAGGTGGATAACGTCAACATGAGTCCCACACGTACAGTCTATTGTGGTCTCAACAAATATATAACACGATTATCTGTCCCTCATGTCACTTTTGTATTCTAGCCGTTATTTGACTCACTGATATTTATAAAGTTCAGACATTAAAGGCGATGTGTATTTTTGCACCACTAGCAATTGTTTTCAAACATATAAGGGGCTGTTAAATTAGTAAAATTTCATGGGCACAATCATTCTAGAGATGTATAAAGCACTGTTCACAGACGCAGAAGTCACTTTCAATCCAAGCAGCTCTATGTTGGTCAATTCAATAAATCAACATGAGCAACTTTAACCTGTTGAACAATTCCTGTTAACTACTGAAATGACTGTCCTTCATCAGTGAAAATTTGCAAACGGTTTTATGCAATCATAGAAACATATGGAAGCTTGTTTTTTTATTACACAACTTTTTATTACACAATTTGGACCTTTTTTCTCACAATTGTGAGTTGGTATCTTATAATTTAGAATTTATTTATTTTTGCAATTATTATGAAAAAAATGAATTTTAAGATATAATCTAACAATTCTGAGAGAAAAAAGTCAGAACTGTGAGATAGAAACTCAGAATTCTGACTTTTTTTCTCACAAATCCAAGTTTAAATCTCACATTTTTTAAAAATCTTTTTAAAAAGGTAATTGCAACTTATCTCACAATTCTGACTGAAAAAAAAAATTATATTTTGTGAGATACCTCCACAAAGAGATACATTATTTGCAGACACAGTTAATATATTCCACCAGTGAAAGTATCAAAAATAGGGGGATACCACAAAAAAAAAAAAAAAAAAAACTCCTTTAGGCTGATATTGTGCTCTCAAAACGGCTGCCCCCAATTTTATTAAGCTACTGACAAGTTTGGACTCTCTATCTCACATTTTTTCAAAAGTATGATTCATTTTTTCAATCTATAAAACTTTTTAAATGAAGAACAAATTGCTTCTGTGTGCCTTTAAATCCTTTTCTAAATGAATATCACCCCCATTACATTGTGACTAACTACATTTAGTATGATTGACAACAATTATTTCACTAACTAGATCTGTTAACCATGTATATGAGACAATATGCTAAGCACATTGGCCCAGACAAGAAAAAGAGCAGGCCAGAATGAAATGACGGAGAGTGACGAGAGCAGAAGACACGCGGAAATCAGGAAATCACCAGGGAAACAGAGGTGACAGGGACTGTGAGAGAGGGAAAGGCTGTTTCTGCCTTGTTGCTCCAGAGATTCATTGCTCTCCTCATCAATCATGGAGGGCTGATGAAATTGTTCCCTGCCCAGAGAGAGCCTCATGGCTCTCATGTGCAGAGTTGGCATAAATCCTGCTGGCAGGGAATAGAAGTGGATTATATTGTGCAAATTAATTGTTGCTTGAATTTGCCACTTTTTCTTCTTGCCCGCGGAGGTTTTGGAACATAAGCAGTATTGTCTTATTCTCAAAGCTGTTTTTGTTGTTGTTGTTGTTGTTGTTGTTGTTGTTGTTGTTGTTTGGGCTGGCACATCTCCTAGATTCCTACCTTCTCAAAGGGGTCATGTCAAGAATTTCAATTTGAAAGGGAAAAGGTTGAGGATCAGCCTTGGAGAGCAATTTCCAGATGTTAGTGTTCCAAACAGCAGGTCAAAATGGACAAATCTTCATTATTTCAACCAGAAGCCCATTCTGAACTCCCAGCAGGACGTACAAATCCACACCTTCAATTAATAAAAAACAAACACAACCTCCTATCATACCAGAACATCACACAATAATGTGAACATCTCATATTAATACCACACCACCACTGTATTAACATAACAAAAAATAAAGTAATACTGTGAAACTTTAATAAAAATTATTTAACATGGGACTCTTGCCATCAAGGTCATTGGTACTCCTGTGTCTCAGCCACCGTTGGGAAGGCCTTGCCAAAACTAATGAGAGGACCACCGGTCACAGAGAACAGAACTACTTATTGCTTCTTTATTTTCCTGCTCTGGTTCTGACAATTATTGTCCCTTGCCAGAACAAAAGGTGAATTTTTTTGCACTTATTTGCTTGCAGTTAGTTGTAGTTGTAGCTAGATGTGACATTTATTTAATTTTTAATTGGAATCATTTTTTTTTTATCTATTTTGATGTTTATTGCTTGGCTTTTTTTTAAAAAAAAACAGTCATTTTTAACATGAATGTGCAAGGCTTCATTTGCTTCCAGTTATTTTTCTCTTTACAAAACAGCTTGTTTGCTGCTTGATATTTCAAACTGGTAGACTATGTTTTAATGTAATTGTAAACACACTTCTTTGTTATACTATTAGCCTACTTCTGTGTAGCAAAAGGTGGAAAAAGGATTATAAAATAAAACATCTCATATATTATTTAGTTTGACCTTCTGAGTCTGACAATCGACATTTATAAAGGTTAAGCTCCTAAATGACAATTTGTTGTTAAAAAATGAAAAGAAATCATCCAACGCCTGCATATGCTAACTGTAGGTTACGTTTTCCTTTGAAGGCAGATTGATGCTTCAATGGTAAATCAGCAAAAAAAGGAACAAGGAAAGGGGGGGGGGGACCTTGCATATATTCACCATTTCATCGTGTTGAGAAATTGTAATGTGTTGAATGCAACTAATACTCAGGAGCAGTGCAATACTGCCCTCTAGAGCATCTTGCACAGAAAGTCATTTTGCAGTATTGGGCAGATGATCATGTTGTCATTGTCAAATCTTTAATTACATTTCTAAATTCAGTATGCGGGTAAGCATCTTGATCTCAGGGGAAAAAGGTTACTCGGTCTAAAGAAAATTGTTCAACGTGTCATCTTGGAACTTAAATACATAGTGAAGATGGTTGGGGATTAAGGGAAATCATAGAGTAGCCTATGAACATTGTAAATTTCGGTCCAATTTCGGGCAGACAGCGGCGATGCGTGCCAGCCGAACATCAAACCCGGACTGTTGAACACTCGTGTCCGAATGGTTTGTTTTTAGTGGATCAGTTCACAAAACCGATCTGACTCAGTTGCTCCATACGGTTCTCGAGTCAAAACTCAACTGACTTAAGCTGGTATAGTGATGCTGAGATTTGCATGACAGGAAAAAAGGTAAATTAATTTAATAACCTAACAGAATAATAAATGTGATTGTATAACACTTATCAACGCAATAAAACAGAGAAATGTAAAATTAATTGTCAGAACTTTTAATTAATTTTTGTATCGTTTAATGTACGCTCTAAATGCATTATATCTTTATCATATTATATATAGATTATATTTGGTTTCTAAATGACTTTGAGTTTATGAGCTGAAGTGAACAGGGACACATTCCAATAATCACTCAACTTTGACGGGAAACTTAAACAGCAAAAATGTGCTGCTCGTGATGGCGCAATAACGTCATGTCTGAAAAGAATCACTGTTATGTTTTTGAACCGAGCTGTTCGAAAGAACCGGTTCGCGAAAATGACTCGGACTACACACTTGTTGCATGTGTGAAACAGTTGCAGCAAACTCCTCCCATGGACCGCCCACAGCGGAGCATCATGAATCCTTGTCTCACCCGATGAATAGCTACTTGACAAACAGGGCTTGAGGGTTGAAGTTTTGTTTGTAAGAGTAGCCTATGGGTTGTTACGGTAGCGTTTGTCGAAGTTGCACTGAGCGTTTAAAGGTGTGAGAACGGACACGGAAATCACAATGTGCCCAAACTAACTCTCAGTTAGGACTGAGAAGAACAAGCTGGTAAGTGAAACATTTACTCAGTAGCCGCTCGACTTGTAGATCCTGGAGGTCCCTGAAGATAGGCTACTCCAGTCTGTAGAGAGGATAAATGAAACGTGTAGAACTTAATGACTTTTAATCTACTAATTTCTAACTTTGTAACTAATGAATATAATGTAGGAATACTGTTCTTAATGAATGTTATTAATGTAGTGTTACAGAGAAAAGCTCACTTTTATAGTTGCAGAACCCAGCTGTAGATGATTCCACGACATGACTGGAATGTTTCATTGGCTGCGCTTCAAAAAAAATAGTGAGCTACCTACCTAGACAGCGTTTTTGGGCATCAATTTATAGGTACCTTCGGGGAAACCGTTTTGGCATTTTACAAGTACTGGGTGGTTCATGCAAAATTAACATCATTTACTCACCCTTGTGCCATTCTGTGGAACAAGAAAGAAGATATTTTGAAAAATGTCTCATTGTCCATACAATGAATGTCAGTGGGGACCAGTTTTATTTTGGATGCCAAATACTTTGTGCATGTGCAAAAAATATCTTCTTCAAAATATCTTCTTTTATGTTCCACAGAAAAAATTCATACAGGTCTGGAATGATATGTGGAATTTTTACTTTTGGGTGACTTATTCCTTTCAATTATTTGGAAAGAACTGATTGTACTGAAGCATAAAAATACCATAATATGTTCGCCAATATTTAGGAAACATGCTGAGGTCACATACTTGTTTCTAAGAAAAACAATCACAGCTAGTTATTCTTTGAAATGTGCATTCCGTGTCAGAATGTCTGTTTTTGTTTTGATCTGTGTGATTCCACCCATTGCCAGTTTTCCAAATAGTATTTTGACACCCTGGGTTGCCAGTTCACTGAAAACACAATGTATTGCAGCCATGGAAGCCAGCAAACAGACTGATTCAGAGATCTAAGATTCTACCCAACCTAAAAATCCTCAGCAGCCATATAAAAAGCTGTATGACCAAAGGCGTATTAAAACAACTTACATCAATTTTCAGTGTAAGGCTCATTGCCTTGCCTTGTCAGTTGTGCTCATTCCTGTTGCGTGTCCTTAATCTGGCAACCCACGTGAGCTTTGAGTCTGGACTTAACTGTTCTCATAGAATTAGAATGATTATTTAAACTTTGTTTATTGTAATTTGCGTAAATGGGTCTTTTAGAACGAGACTTTAGAACGATAAGTATATTAGCATACACATGCTTTAAATGCACCAGATCTTTAAAGCTTGTTCTCAGTGTAAAATGGCCTTCCAAAAGTTGATGTCGACTTTGAGAGTCCACTTAATGTACATAAGCCAGGTCAGCAGTTGAACGTGGATGATAAATGAGACTGTTTACTCTCCTCGGGTCATGCTTTGACATGCTGCAGCCTTAATTACATTACCTAGCTGGACTGAGTACTTGCTTATATCTGTTATTTGAAGTTCACCAGTCAACCATCTCACCAGACAACCCAAGACCTAATTCACCAAAGCAATTGGTGAATAAATTAATATACCAGAACTGAAAGAATGAGATTATATTTGAGGAGCCGGGCAGAAACGTGATGTCTTAGTTAGTGTGATTTATGACCAGAGGCGCCCCATAAGCTCAATTCATGCAAAATATGCATAGAGTGAATCAACTGCAGTGGGAGACTGACTTGTTTTTGGCCTCCTTATTAGCAGATGGTGAGTATGGATGCATAAAATTTTCATTCATGATTGCTGCGAATGTTAGACTGTGAATGAGCTCATTTTCTTGCAGGAAATGGAACAGATTCGGGGCGCCATCTGATATTGCCATCTTTTTGCTGGGCGGATAAAATGCCAATTTATCCCATCATAGGCTTTACAAAGGCAGCCTATAATTGGAGACATTGTTTGGCAACGTAGTTGTCGTTGCTACAGTGTTTTTGTGAGTGTGGGAACTGACTGAACCTATTATTAGGCAGATGGGATAAATATGTAAGTTTACAGTTGGTATCAGATGTGTGTGGGATCAAGTTGTGATGCCGTCATGAGTGCAGCTTGTGAACGAGACAGCTTGCGTCAGAATTTTAGGAAGCATTTGTGCAAAGGAAGCTAAGATGAGGGCTGTTTGAAGGTGTCAGCATCTGATACAGGCATCTGGTTAACTGCATCCTAACTGCCTTTTTGCGATTATCAGATACTTCTGTGTGCGAGCTCAGCGCAGCCATAGGTTCACCAGGAAGTCTCATGTCAGGCTGCACATGAAAGGAAGTATACTTATTTGTATCGTAGACGTTCTGTGTGGCTTTCATTATGACACAGGCATCGATAAAAATGAGTCACCACAGCTGAACCATGTAAATAACTGCATTTTGCGGTTGTTTCATGCATTCTTTACGTCACCCTTTCGGTGTACCTTGTGGGAGGTTTTGCCTGTGATGTGACTTTTCATCTCTGACATTTGTTCTAGCACGTGCCTGTCCTCATTTCAACTAAGCCATGGGGTCATTCCGAAAGCCCAGGCCCCGTTTCATGAGCTCGCCTGTACTGTCCGACCTCGCCCGTTTTCATGCCAGCTCGCCAACACTGCAGCTCTCCAACGCCAGTGTTTGGAACAGGTGGGTGGTTCCCTTTCCCAAAGATGAGAGAGAAAAGGCATTGTTTCATTAATTGCCATGAGATTTGAGGGGTTTTTATAGACACAGCAGAGATTTTTTAAAGGGAAAGTTCATTCAAAGATGACAAATCTTTCATTATTTAATCATAAAATTTGAAAAATAATTATTACATTTTCCAAAGTCAGTTTTGTTTATACTTACAATACTGTGCAAAGGTCTTAGGCCATTAGTATTTCCACCAACAATAAATGGTTTTAAGCCTGTTATGTTTATATCTTTTGCTGTAGTGTGTCAGTAGGAAATATCAGGTTACATTTCCAAACGTCATTGGAAGTTTTGCCATTAATTTTAATAATCCAGTCTAGGTTTTTGTATGTTTCTTCAAGGAGTCTGACAACAGCCAGTGCTCCACACAGATAATTTGGGGATTTCACACATGACATCCAGTCTTTGTGGGATTACATGTCATAAAAAAAATTACGTGAAAAAAGTTCAGGCAGACTGGTAAAACTGTTGAACTGTGGCAATGTCTCCAATTTGCTTGAAGAAACCGTCCTACAAACCATTACAGTACTGTTAAAGGTTTTAGGCACCTGTGTGGTCCACATGGCTGATACAGTGAGGATGCTTTCAAAAATAAATGTCATAAATAGATTTTTTTTATCAATTAACTTCAGTCATTAACTCAATCAAATCAACATTTGGTGTGACCACCTTTGTGTTTAAAACCTTGAACAGCTTTTGTCCTAGGCACAGTTGTTGAATTATTTTTCATGTACTCTTTGCAGTTTGTAGGTCATTTGAAGAAAAGTGTCTTGGAGACGTTGTATCCACACGTTCCAGTAAGTCCGGATATTTAGTCTGTAAATGTACAATATGTTTTTTCTGTTTCTTCAAGTAATCTCAGATGGACTGAATGATGTAATTCATAAATATTAATGCTTTTGGGGAGTTGCAACATTGAACTAACTTTATCTTATCATAAAAAGGTCAAATTAAAATATTTTAAGAGACTCACTGACAAGTTTCCTTTTTTGTACTTTGATTTGGTGGACAAAAGTTTCTAAAATAGTAATAAATAGTGTAGCCATTTTGTAATAATAATATAAAAAAACTAAAAAAAGATTATTATGCCAAACTAGATTTTTTTTATTACTATTATATTCTTTAATGAGAACTTTATTTTTGTCTTTTCTTTTTCATTATGATATCAGGACAGTAGTTGGTATTTTTTGACTAAATGCCTCAAAAAAAAAAAAAAAACATCAAAATGAGTTTTAATTCAGACATTAAAAACATTCTAACGTATAGAGGTGACTGTAGAAGTCATTGTAGAAATGCATGAAATGTATGAAATGTAAGTTTATTTGTATGTTTGTTTGTTTTTTAATAAATTCAAAGTCAAGAGTGATGTTAACAGTTACTGTATCTCTGACTCAAAAGTGAAACCTTGCTTTTTTACAAATGATTTCACACTTTGCATGTTGCCATATTTAGTCTTCAGGGAAAACCCCCTTAGAGACGCACATTTTTAAGCATTAGAGAAGAAAGCAGACAGCAGTGTTTGCCTTTAGTACTTCCTTATGGAAATGGGACCTCTGCTACCCCTCTCTCAGGAAGTGTAGAGCAGGATGTTAGTCAAAAGTGGTTGTTTGGTTGACGGGCAATGAAAGTTTGCTGGCAAATGGACAAAAATGCTGACTGTAGAAATTAAAACAGAGAATTTCCCTGATGCGGGTGATATTGCTGGATTTTGACATGTTTTTGCAAACTCAAAATGCATATAAAGGGATGTTTTGCATAGAATTTTCTGAGCTTGCAAATCAGCGGTCAGGCCACTTGAATGAGGACTAGTTTCCTGATTTCTCCACAAACTGAGTCTTTTCTGTTTTACAGTGTTCAAACGGCTGTAATTAAAGTCTTCCAAGGTGGTGGGCTACAAGCCAATGAGCTCTATACCCTGAATGAAAGCATAAGGTAAGAAAGTAATAAAGAGATCCACAGCCATGTGCTCGATTCACTTCCTATACACTGATCTCAATTCAAGATTAAAGATTTTTGATTCAGGCCAGTAGGCGATGACCCACAATACACTTAACAACCACATAGCAACACATAGCAAGCAAATGTCAACCACTCACAACACCCTAGCTTTGTGGTCGTGAGTTTTGTAGAGGCAGGCAACAAGACTTTTACTTTTTTCTTTCTTTTTTTAATGGAAAAAATAAAAAGTTCTTGTTAATGAGGGTGTGTGTGACTAACTGAGCTTTTAACTGTTTTGTCAGGTGGCTTTTGAGGACTGAACTGGGATCATTTATCACTGAGTACTTTCAGGTAAAATGTATTTTCAATCCTGAAGACATAATGAAGAGAATTACAAAAAAATGTTGAATTTGTTATGAAATTATCCTAATTAGAAACTAAAAACATACCAAGTAAGTTCAGAAAACTTTGTTTTTCTATATTCTATATTTATAGAAATGCGATGCTATTAATTTTATAAAAGCACAAACATAAATTATTATGTTATAATATGTATTATTTGAGCTGTAAATGTTTAAATAATCGTTTTTACAGTCGTTTTATGGCAAAATGTTACTAAGCATTTTTTTCACAGTATATCATGTTAACTCTCACATTGTTCATATCCTGTGGCTAAACAATTAAAAAAAAAATTACATATAAAAATACACCCAAAAATAAACCCCACACTAAAAGAAAAAATATAAAAAAAAGGAAATTCACAATTGTAAATTCTTTTTTGTGTTAATCAGCATTAAGCCACACATGCTGTCAAGTGAGCTTAACTTGTAATTGTCCTGGAATATTCCTTTAAGAACTTGCATCACTCATTTCATCCAGGATCAGCTCTTGAATAAGGGTCTGATGTATATTTTGGAGAAGATTCAGCTTCATAACGGTGAGTGCTGAACCCGTTTTATAGGTCTTATTGGTGCATTTCATGGCCTGCGTGAGCTCTAATAAGGTTTTATACAGATGTAATTCAATCGCTCCTTGCATTCTTGTCTCATTTCTCATGCCCAGATGAAAGTCGTCTTCAAGCGCTGTCTGAGATGTGGGTGAGGTTTTTCACAGACATCCTGCCAACTCTTCAAGCTATTTTCTACCCCGTGCAGGTATTAAAATGATCTCACCTTCCATTCAAAGTAGTGGGTTGGCGTCGAGATACTGACACTATGGTGATTGGTGTTTTTTGGCTGGTTTAGGGTCAGGAGTTGACTGTGAGGCAAATGGCTCTGCTAGGCTTCAGGAACATGGTTCTGTTGAAGCTTCCTGTGGAGGACATGTTTCAGGGCTCCTCATATCCTCCGCCAATCACACAGATGCTGCTGATCCTGCAGGTGAGCTCTCACTCAGTCATTTGTGCTCTAATAATGTCCGATTTTATGACGCATCATGAACATTTCCACCACATCTGTAATTTTGTGATGGAAATTACATTTTAAACATTTTTCATCCTGATAGTTGTATAACTAGCATTTTATTTGTCAAAAATGCTCAAATTAATTTGGTGGTTTGAACAGAAAATATTATTTATTATATAATTACAAATATATAGTATTTATAAATATATATATATATATATATATATATATATATATATATATATATATATATATATGTATGTATATTATATATATACTATATATATATATATATACATATATATATGTATATATGTATCATTTTCAGCAAAAAATAGATAAAAAGTGAACACATCCAGCAGGCAAAAGCTTTTTTTGTGTTATAAATATTTTTCATACTATAAATATTGAATATAAATATTGTTTGTGTTTATTATATCTCTGTTCACATCCTGAAAATTCTAAAAATGTAATAATATTTTTATGGATATTTTCACATTTTTAAATTGAAAATCTAGTCAGGATAAATTATGAAAATTGTATATCAGAAAGTTTATATACAAAAAGATACATAGGCCTGACCTTCATATATGTCTTGTATTGTATTGTTAACTAAAAGTAAAACTAAATGATACTATAATAACAAATATAAATAATAAATGAAAAATCTAACTTGAAAATGACAAATTTTGCCTTTTGCAAATAATTGATATAAAATAACTTGAAGTTGAAGTACTAAACTAACTAAAACTAAAATAAAAATAAAGCTAAATAGAAATATGACAAGCTTGTAACAAAAATACTAAAATCAAAATGAAAACTGAAAATATAAAAATAAAAGCAAAATTCAAAATCTAAAAAATACAATAATAGTGTATAAATTATACTAAAATAACACAAGAAAAAAAAGTTTAAATCGATTTTAATACAAATCAACTACTGAGAAATAAATGTTACCCATACATATGCAAAAGGTTGTTAACGCACAGGTGAGAATATGAAGCAGAGATATGAAAATAAATGAACATTTGGAGAGCATTCCCTGAGTGCTGGTGTGGGAACATATATACGGATCTGCTTTGTGCTGCTGTAATCTCAGAGGAGATTTGAAGAGCCTCCATGAAACCAAGCACCTTGACCCAGCATTCATTTTTCAAATTTGGCTCCTCCATACAAAAGAAATTTGTCAGCTTTGTTCCAGAACAAGGCTTACCACAACAATAAAACATCATCATTCAGGGCATAATGGTGATGAAGCACACTGATGCGTCATCCGTTCCTCATTTACTCCCACTTGTCAGCTGTCTTGGGATTGAACCCAGATATTTAACTATTCATCTACCAGCAGTGAATGCCACCTCTTTGTTTTGAATCCTTATTTTCATGATGTTCTTTTTTTTTTGGGCAGGGCATTCATGAGCCTAATGGTCCTACGCAGGAGTATTTCCTACTCGAGAGGCTAGTGGACATGGTTATATCTCCCTACCTGAGTAACTACCTCAACATGAACATTAGTGATTCCTCTTCAGGTGGTCAATCATTTTATGCTTTTCCTTGTTTTTGGTTTGTGGTTCAATGACATGATGCTCTTTCTTTGTCTGGGTCAATTCATATATTTAAAAAATGCATAAACAATTCAATTCATACATACAATAACTCAAATACACCTAAAATGTTTTAAATTCCTGAATTAAATTTTATTTTGATATTTTTTTAAGGGGGGACTATCTGTCAGGTTAGTATAACTTCCCAAATATTGTAAAGAAAAGAAATATCATAAAGGAAAAAGCCTCATTAAAAGAATGATTTATTTAGTAGCTTGGCTTAACCTTCTAATATTATTTAATAGAAAAATATATATATTTTTAAAAACCAGCTTTACTATAATTAATGTTATTTATTAGTAATTTTGTCCACCAAATTAAAATCATATGGTTTAACCAACATGAAGAAAAAAGTGTTAAGAGCAATAACATCAAACTAGATAGTAAAGTTTGTGTTCAAACTTTAAGTTTAATTTGAACCTTTTTATAACAAGACAAAGTTAGTCTCATGTTGCTGTCATGTGGTGCAAACCCCCCCCCCAAAAAAAAAAATATTCAATTATATTTATTTAAAAAAATCATCAAGAAAAAAAAAAAAACAACAAATAATCTAAAAAACCAAAAAAAAAAACAATTAAATAAAAACAATAAAAAAAAAAATCCACCAAATAGTCATGATGGTTTAACCAACATGTAGAAATTTTTTTAACCCCCTTAACTGTCACTCACATTTTTGAACTAGACTTGAAAGTGCACTTTCCAAACTAAAATTTTTTATAACCATGATTTTGATGTACCATTTCGTGGGGTAATGCAATGTCTGATTTTAAAATGGTTTTTAAAGGAGGAATTTTGAGATTTTTTAAGTTTTCAGTTGATATATAATTTCTGATATATTCTAAAGTGTGACAGAGGAAAAAGGCAACGAAGAAGACTTTTTTTTTTTTTTTTTTGACAAGGTCAGAACTCCTGTTATGATGTAGATTTTTGAGGGTGCACTCTTGTCATAAATTAATCTATTACTTTTCCTACAAATTTTTAACAAAAACACATTGGTAAATATCTATTTAGGAGTCTTAGGCCTTCCAACGATATATAGTTTGTCATGATTAGATACATCAAGAAGTCATTTAAAATACCAGATAATCTGACCATTTTATAGCAAAATTAGTTAATGTTGTAAAGTGTCACATCAAGAAGTCATTTAAAATACCAGATAATCTGACCATTTTATAGCAAAATTAGTTAATGTTGTAAAGTGTCATGTGGGGCAACTCCCCATAAACTTTAGAATTCATAATATTTAAAAAGATGTCTTTGTACCTTGAAAAATATATTATAAATAATAAAAAAATTAGTCATATGATAAAAAAAAATAAATAAAATTATAGATTACACCACATGTTAAGAGTCAATAAATATGAAAAAAGTGTTTCTTGAAAATAGTCTAAATTCTTAACAAATATGAAAAAAGTGTTTCTTGAAAATAGTTTAAAGGTTTATCAAACTCATGTGAAACCAACAGATATTCATATGTCAGTGACCCTTGTCTAACTTCTGCATGTTGTAGTCAGCATTAAATCTAACCAGCATCATAATCGCTTCCTCCGCAGAGGATCGTCTGGAAGGCTTGAGATTGGTCAACGCTCCACACCTCAGTCAACCTGAGATTATGGTGACACATTTCGCCCACGAGTCTTTCCTGGCACCTCTTATCGAACACGAGGGTGAAGCCTATTTGGAAAGGACTGGTGGTGTCCGACGCCACACAGTCGCCAATGTGCATTCGGACATCCAGCTCTTGTCCATGAAAAACAGGATGTGTTCAGAAAAAGTGGAGGTCAGTGGGGCAGCCAGGATGACCAAGACAGAGAGCAAAAGGACACCTAAGACTTTCTGCAGTGAACCAGTCTTTTTTGACTCCCAGCCAGGTGGTGTGGAAATCCTTCGAGGGCAAAGCACTGCAGAGATGAAGTGTGGCCTAACTAGTTAAAAAAGGCCTCTCTCTCACACTCTCGAAGCGCCCACTGAGATCTTGTAAAGTTACATTAACTGAGACAAGCTATACAATATGGACTCTGCTGCTGTGGAAATGTGAGCTGTTTTGTGTGCTAAATCCTGTCAGTTTAGCCTGTTTTTAAGAGCTTGGAGTATGGTTGAAGAAGTTTTACTTCAGCTCATTCTTGTAAAGCAAGCAAAAAGTCACACTTCTTTCTGTAGTGGAGGTGGTAAAGCGGTGTGAAAATATGCAGGTGAGATAGCGGTTTACAAAGGTACAGCAGAAACCATACTGAGACACATTTGATCACAAACTAATGTTTTTACCTTCTACTTCTTAAGCGATCTTACCGTTTCATTTCTTTGTAATGGAAACTAAACATGCTGACGTGAAGAAAATAGGATTTTTAGTCCTTTTATGAATATTTTGTTTGATGGAATTGTAATATTTAAAAATAATTTTTAAATTAAATAATTTTTAAACTTAAAATAATTTAAAAATTACATTTAAAATAATTAAAAAGAAGATTAATTCAATGTGTGTGTGTGTGTGTGTGTACCTACCATATTTTGGGGACAAATTTGTACCCATAAGTGAGCAAAACCTTACAAAAAATTGCCACAAACCTCCATTTGGAGACGTCCTCATTTGTAAAACTGGTATAAAAGTAAAGTGAACAAAGTTTTTTTGAAATTGTAAAAATGCAGAAAGTTTTCTTTGAGGGGTAGGGTTAGGTTAAAAAGTGTATAACTATTTATATAATACTTTTGAAGTAATGAATTTAATGAAGAAAGTGGTTTTGAAATTATTTTTTGCATTTGATTGTTCATTTCCGCCGTATAACACAGGACTGTACGTCAAAGGTTTGAGTAGATGTCTTTTGAGGTTCACATGAACATTTCTTTGTGGCTCTGGCACACAGTTTAGATTTCCTTTAGCAGATTAGCTGTTAAGGAGCTTTAGATGCTGTTTTCAAAATCAACATCACCTCAGAAAACCTTTGTGGCAGTGTTTCAGCATGTGAGCTGACAAAGAGCTTTATTTCGAGTGTACTAATCAAGGACTTTTGACCTTGGTGAATGTAAGAGCAGATGGTTATGTGTTTATCAAACGTTTTGTTTGCTTTTTTGGATTTTATTTTATTACTTTAGCTTGGTTGTATTTGGAATGTGAAAATTTTAAAACTTGTGCTAAACTTTTGTGAAAATAATGTCACAATTTAAAAAAAATAAAAATCTTTATGGTAAAAAAATAGGCTGTTGAAAAAAATATATATTTATGTAAATATCAGCTACTATTTTTTTTTCTAGTAGATCTGGCAGAAGGAGCCAGACCTATTTAGGAAGTTCCTCTCCTGGCTGCCACTGGAAGGAAGTTCACTCTAATCTAATTTCAGGTGATAAGTTCAGTAAGGCTTTCCTATAAAGAAGAGGAAAATTGTGCAGCCGAAGTAAGAAGAAAAAATGTACTGGTCTTTGATGCCATCTTCTGGAAGTTTTACTTGATTGCAACTCATAGTCAATAAACATCAGTTTCTGTCTCTTACTTTTATGTTTTAAGAGTTAAATAGTAGAGTAAGAGTACATTTTGCCATTCTTAAATTGCCTTTTGTCTATAATTATTATTATTTGTTTTAATCATTAAAATAAAACAGCCCATTCCCATTAGGTTTAGTGGCATTCTTTATCTTCATGTCACTACAATCACCATATCTATCTATCTACAATATATATATATATATATATATATATATATATATATATATATATATATATATATATATATATATATATATATATATATATATATATTACACATATACACACACACACACGCACACACAAACTGCCGGTCAAAAGTTTGGGATCAGAAAGATTTTTAATGTTTTTTACAGGAGTTTCTTCTGCTTATCAAGGCTGCATTTATTTGATCAAAAATACAGGAAAAAGTTTAATTTTGTGAAATATTTATTATGATGTAAAATAATGTTTTTCTATTTTAATATACATTAAAATCTAATTTATCCCTGTGATGCAAAGCTGAATTTTCAGCATCATTACTCCAGTCTTCAGTTACACATGATCCTTCAGAAATCATTCTAATATGCTGATTTATTAATCTGTGCTGGAAACTGTTGTGCTGCTTAATATTTATTTGGAACCTGTGATACCTTTTTTCAGGATTCTTTGATGAATTAAAAGATAAAAAGAAGTGCATTTATTTAAAATATAAATATTTTCTAACAATATACACTACAGTTCAAAAGTTTGGGATTAGTACATTTTTATTCTTTATTTTTTATTTTTTTGAAGAAATTAAAACTTTTATTCAACAAGCATGTGTTAAATTGCTAAGAAGTGATAACAAAAAAAAAATATTAAGAAAAGATTTATATTTTGAATAAATGCTGTTCTTTTAAACTTTTTATTCATCAAAGAATCCTGAAAGAAGTATTGCAGTTTCCAAAAAAAATATTTG
Source organism: Cyprinus carpio (assembly GCF_018340385.1). Classification (NCBI taxonomy): domain Eukaryota; kingdom Metazoa; phylum Chordata; class Actinopteri; order Cypriniformes; family Cyprinidae; genus Cyprinus; species Cyprinus carpio. The sequence goes on along the minus strand of NC_056596.1, from coordinate 11,054,466 downwards.
GCAGCACAACTGTTGCCAACATTGATAAATTAATAAATCAGCATATTAGAATGATTTCTGAAGGATCATGTGACACTTTATACTGGAGTAATGGCTGATGGAAAATCAGCATTGCATCACAGAAATAAATTATATTTTAAAGGATATTAAAATAGAAACCATTATTTTATATTGTAATAACATTTTGCAAGATTACTAGGGTTTTTTTTCTGTATTTTTGATCAAATAAATGCAGCCTTGATGAGCATAAGAGACTTCTTTAAAAAAACAAAAGTCTTACTGATCCCAAACTTTTGACCGGTAGTGTGTGTGTGTATATATATATATATATATATATATATATATATATATATATATATATATATATATTATATATATATATATATATATATATATATATAGTTTTAGGTCAATTTTAACCCCAATTTGAAGAACCAGTAGTGACTGTTAGCTTTCAGTGTTTGTAATTATTTATTTATTTTACATTTATTAATCAAGTTTGAAAGGTTTAGCCCCATGGTTCTCTGAATGTCAAGTCACCTTTATTTTAGACAATAGTGCCATTACTTAGCTCAAGTCAGGTCTGTGCTGGTTAATTTCAGATCAATAACACTGTAACATAAGTACAATAGGGCTAAAGGCCGCAATATGATAGGGCCTCCAGGGGCATTAGACACTCAATCCAGCAGATGGCGCTCTTAAACAATACCGCTGTCAATCATCTCCTAATAGCGCCGAAGTAGCCGTTCATCCCGCCGCCGCACAGAGCAACAAACCCAAGCTGGCGACCTGCACGCGAGAGCAGCCATCGCTTCCGAATATAACATCCCACTGCAGCCCACAACACCTCTGTGCTGTGATACTGTGACGCGTTTGAAGACATCTCGAGCGGATACAGCGGGAGGAGCAGCAGAACTGCCGTTATTCACTGAAAGCCTCTGGAGAAGTCGGACACGCTGATGGCGGCGACAGTGGAGGAGCTCTACCGTAACTACGGCGTCCTCGCCGACGCGAAAGAGGATCTCAGCAAAGTAAACAAAGCCTCATAGCCCTGTGTTGTCCGTCTAGAGGAAAAGTGCTCGTTGGATATTCAGTTTTGGTGGGGTTTTATTCATCGAGAGACTCTAGTGTATCTACGCGGCCTCCTCTAACGCACTAGCACATTAGCGCTAATAGCTGACCAGAGATGTGTGGGGGGGTTGAGTAAATAAGTAAACGGGACCAAATTCAAGCTTTTAGGGCAACTGTGTATGCAGAAAGGGTTTATTCTGTTGGTATCTGATGAAATACGTTCGTTAAATGTGAGGTTTGTTAAAGAAATGCTATTACGTTTAGCAAGGCTAATGTTACGCTGTGGACGTAACTCGTTTGTGAATGTGGTTTTCCGCAATCCTGCGCAGAGATACTGATTAACATCTTATCTTAGGATAAGCTTACATGAGGAAGGATGAGGGAATTTACATAATGCACATCTGGTAGCTTTTTCTTTATTTTGTGGGCATTAATCTGATTATATGTGCAGATGTTGTGCAATATTAAATGTAATATATCATGTCATTTATATCACGTTATATATTTAAATATTACCTGTTTATGTGTTCTTATATATATATATATATATATATATATATATATATTAATAATTTATTTGATCAAAATTATATCTATCTATCCATCTATATACTACTAGTCAAAAGTTTGGAATAATTATTGTTCACCAATACTGCATTTATTTGATCAAAATTAAAAACTATTTAAGAGAACTGTATTATATTTTAATATATTTTGAAAAGTAATTTATTCATATGATGGTAAACTAATTATTATTGGTCCACAATTATTAGAAATGGGTCTTATCAATGTTGAAAATGTTTTTTGTGAAAATATTGATAATTCTGCTGAAAATTTAGCTTTGCCATCACAGGAATAAATTGCATTTTAAAATATATTCCAACAAAAAAACAGTTATTTTAATTTGTAATAATATTTCACAGTGTTACTCTTTTTATTGTATTTATGTTCAAGTAAATGCAGCCTTGGTGGGCAAAAATATTACTTTTGACAGGTAATATTACTATTGTAACTCAGTGCTTTTTGTATTAAATATTGAACTTATTTAAAAAATAAATATTTTAAATAAGCATTGCTAGCATTAAAAGTAGTAATGTTAATTATAATAAATATTTAAGTTTATTATTATGATGAAATGTCACTTATTTTGATCTATTTTTAAAATTGTTTTTCAGCACAAGGATGCGTATCAGGTGATTCTGGATGGTGTTAAAGGAGGACCTAAGGAGAAGCGACTGGCTGCGCAGTTCATTCCCAAATTTTTCAGCAGTTTTCCAGAGCTGGCCGATGCAGCCATCAATGCACAGCTTGATCTGTGTGAAGATGAGGATGTATCCGTGAGTAAATCATCATCCGCATGTCAGAGATTTGCCTGTTAACCAGAAAACAAATCTTTACATTGTTGGTTCGTCTTTTTTTTTTGGTTTCCTGATTATAGATCAGAAGGCAGGCTATCAAAGAACTGCCCCGTTTCGCATCAGGAGAGAATTTACCCAGAGTCGCAGACATCCTCACACAGCTGCTGCAGACAGGTCTCACATCTACTAACAACCTGGTTTTTAGGCAGTGTTTACAAACTAGTGCAACTAAATAACAAACTGTTTTTCCAGCTGTTTGATCATAGTTTCTTCTCGTATCTTCTAGATGATTCTGCTGAATTCAGTCAAGTCAACACAGCTTTGATCTCTATATTCAAAATTGATGCAAAAGGTATCAATGTTCATTATACCCTCAATGCTTTATGGGTAGAATGTGTTTTCTGTTAATTCTACATATAAAAATACAGACTGTTTTTGTGTGTGCGTCTGTCATGACTAGTTATTTGTCCTCTTTGACCTTGCCGTCTTTCTTTACAGGAACTTTGGGAGGCTTGTTCAGTCAGATCCTGCAGGGAGAAGATGTAGTTCGAGAAAGAGCGATTAAGTTTCTCTCTACTAAGTTGAAAACAATGCCAGATGACACAATGACAAAAGAGGTGGAGGATTACATCTTCATAGAGACAAAAAAGGTATCGTTCATATTTCCGTTTTCCACACATACACTACCATTCAGAAGTTTGGGGTTGGCAAGATTAGAATATTTTTGGAAGGAGTCTCTTGTGCTCATAACAGTTATATTGTGAAAATATTGCACCACATGATTTTAAACGTATTTATTTATTTATTTTTGCCTTGAATTGTTCTCACACTTGACCTGTCACTCTCTCTGATTGTCTTAGGTCTTAGAGGATGTGACGGGGGAGGAGTTTGTGCTTCTGATGCGTATCCTGTCCGGGCTGAAGAGCATGCAGACTGTGAGCGGGCGGCAGCAGCTGGTGGAGCTGGTGGTGGAGCAGGCATTCCTGGAGCAGGCGCTAAACCCCACAGATGCAGACAGCGTCGACCGGCTCCTGCAGTGCACACGCCAGGCCTTACCACTCTTTTCTGTGAGTCAGCAATAATATTATAATATTTCTCCAAAAAACATTTATCACTTAATGAAAAAAACTTTTACAACCTAATGAAAAATAATTATTACATGCCAATCTTTGGAAAAATAAGCGCTAAGAAAAAAATTTATGTAGTCACACAATTTTATTTATATAAACAACATTTCACAAAACAATTTTTTTTTTTTGTCATTCAGTTCTGTTTTTATTATCAATATTATTATTACAGTTTCATGGAATATATTATGCCAGTACTAGTGCAAATAATGCAAAGCATAATTATTAACTTTTCTCATCTCTCCTCCAGAAAAATGTGCATTCCACTCGCTTTGTGACATACTTCTGTGAATTTGTTCTGCCGAGCCTCAGTCTGCTCACCAGCCCTGTAGCAGAATTGGACATCCAGCTGGAGGTATGTATCACATGCTGGGAATCATGGAATCATTTCTGCATATTAACCTTGTATATGAGTTTTGTTTTGTTTTTTTACATGGACAAAAAGGCACATCTTTATTAAATTTCCCCCCACCCCCAGATATTCGTAGGATGCTGGAAAATGAACTCAGTATTTTCTGCTTTACAGGTACTAAAGTTATTAGCAGAGATGAGTCCGTATTGTGGCGACATGGACAAACTGGAGGTCAATCTCAACATGCTGTTTGAGAAGCTACTGGTAAAGGCATATTCCTGACCTCTTGCAAGAATTTACATTTAATCATTTAGCAAACGTTTTTATCCAAAGCAGAACAACAGAAGCAATCAGACTAACAAGAGAGCAACAGTGTACAAGTGATGTGACAAGTCTCAGTCTAGCACAGTACACATGGCAAGTTTTTTTTGTTTGTTTTTTTCATAAATTAGAAAAACAAATAGAATAGGTAAGTGCTAATATTAATTGGTCAGGTACTGATGAAAAAGAAAAATTTAGAAAGCTTTCCACTTCAGCCGCTTTGTCATTAAACATCTCATGCTGTGGTTCTGCATCTTTGTGTCCCCTAATGTCTTTAGGAGTTCATGCCTCTGCCTCCAGAGGAGGAGAACGGAGAGAATGCTGCCAATGAAGAGCCCAAGCTGCAGTTCAGCTACGTGGAGTGTCTGCTCTTCAGCTTCCATCAGCTGGGCAAAATTCTTATTGACAAAATCAGCGCAGAGAAGCTGAAGGACTTCAAGATCAGGTCAGATCTCATATTAATCATCAAAAGGACAACAGTGATATTGAAAGCTTTTAAAATCTTGAAACATTTGCGTAATTTCTAGTAGTAATTTTAGTAGGGCCTGCAATATTGAAAAATGACATTTTTATTTTTCTGCGATATATATTGCGTATGAAATCTAATCTAATTTTTTCTTACAAACAAAAAGGGGTCCACACTTACATATTTTTAAATTATTTAAACATCAGAGTATTATTTAAATTAGAGTAAATTATTTGTTTGTAACTTTAGGATATGGTTTGAATTGTTAACATATTAGTAACTAACATGAAACTTACCACGAGCAATACTTTTGTTACTTTTATTAATCTTTGTTTATCTTAGTTTATCCACAGCTGTTCATGTTCGGTAATGTTACTTCACAGTGCAAAATGTTAACAAATCCTGTACAACTTTTTTTCAACAATGAGGCTATAGCCTAATGTTGAAATGTAAATTAACATATTGTAGAAGTGGCAGTTTTGTAATAGTAAATGTTAAATAATGTAGTTAAAATAGTTTAATAAATAGAACTTATTGTAAAGTGTTACATTTTTTTTTACAGTCTCGTGAAGTCAGTGTTGGACAGGTCAGTGTTTAAGATACCATTCATTAAATTGAATCGGTTCAAAGGAATCATTAGTTCGCGAATCAGACGTGTACGGCACGGGTTGTGTAATTATCTCGGCAGTGTAGTATATCGCATAAGATTTGACAACACAGAAAACAATTCATTACTGGATAGTTTTTTTTTTCGACACCATCGTGTCAATTGATTTTGATAATATGCGCGAGGGAGAGAGAGCACAGACAGCGCTCGTGTTGTTTGAAGACGGTATTGAAGGTGAGCGCACCGGCCGGGGGGGCTCTCTCTCTCTCTCTCTCTCTCTCTCCATCTCTCTCTCTCTCTCTCCATCTCTCTCTCTCCATCTCCTCTCTCTCTCCTCTCTCCTTCTCTCTCTCTCTCTCTCTGCTCGTTCGTTAATATGCCACTGTTAAACTTACAGGGCTTAAAACACATGCAAATGATAAACTTTCACTCTATGATGGTTAAGCTGTGCAATTAATCCGCGAATCAGCTGGAGCAGCTGGCCCGTACGGTTAATGAATAACGGATCAACTACGACAGACTACATCGCACATCCTGCGATGTGGGACTATCGTGGTTGAATCGCGATATCGATGGTATACCTTTATTTTTCTACTTAATAACAAAAACAATTAAAAAAAATTAACAAAAACAACAAAAACTAATTTCATTACATTTAATACAAAACAAAAACAAATCCCTACTTTACAATACATACAACACAGACTACTGCTACTTTTTTTTTTTTTTTTTTTTAAGGAAATTAATACTTTTATTCAGAGAGAAATGCATAATTAAAAGTGATGTATAAGATATATTAATTTTTAGCTTTATAATTTCAAATGTAAATGCTTCTTTTGAACTTTATATTCATCAAATCAGCATAAAAATATTAAGCAGCACAACTGTTGATGAGGAGATATTGATGAAAGAGAAATGTATCTGAGCAGTCAAATCAGATGAATGATTTCTGAAGGATCATGTGACACTAAAGACTGCAGTAATGATGCTGAAAATTATTTTTTGCATCACAGCAATAAATTACATTTTAAATTATATTAAAATAGAAAGCAGAATTTTTAAATTGTAATATTTTGGTTTTTACTGTGCTTTTGGTTAGAATAAGAGACTTATTACATTACTTTGTGAAAGGCAGGGGAACAGTGTGCATTAAATGTATATTTTTTTTGTTGTTGTTTATTTCACAGGTTACAGTACTTTGCACGGGGGCTCCAAGTATATATTCGACAACTGCGTGTTGCTTTGCAAGGCAAGACTGGAGATGCACTAAAGACAGAGGAGGTATGATTTTATACTTTTTACACTGATCTTTGCTTTGTAAAGTTCATAGAAATAAAGGTATTTATTTATTGCAATTCCAAGGTGTTTATTTGCCAATTTACCTAATGGGTTTCAAAAACCCTGGAAAAGTATGCTGAAGAGATGTAATATGTATTCGAATTTTGTTTCACCACAGAATAAAATCAAAGTTGTGGCTTTGAAGATCACCAACAACATAAATGTTTTAATCAAGGTAACATTCATGAATTCTGACAGCTTTAAAAGTCTTTGCTGTTTTATGTCAAATTTTGAGCTCATTTGTTTTCTATCTTCTCCAGGATCTGTTTCATAACCCTCCATCCTATAAAAGCACAGTCACTCTGTCCTGGAAACCGGTGCAGAAGACCGAGGCAGCAGCAATCGGGTACGTGTACAGATCAACCTTGGACATTCAGATCACCATGTTTAGTCTGCTTATGAAAGTTTTTGCCATGATCTCTGTTTGTCCTACAGCCAGAAGAGGCAGTCAGTGGAGGACATTGGGGCAACAGCCACAACAAAGAAGCTTCCCACAAATCTGCCCAGGAGGAACGCCCGACAAATATACAATCCACCCAGCGGGAAATACAGCGCCAGCATTGGGAACTTCTCTTACGGTGAGTATCTTATCTAAACTTAATCGCTACTACTGTATGAATTAGTATCTGTACATATAAATGATCTCATCTGTGCCCTCAGAACAACGAGGAGGCTTCAGGGGCGGCCGAGGACGGGGCTTCGGAGGAAGAGGCAACAGAAGCCGAGGCCGGATTTATTAAGAGGACTGCATATGCTTCTAAACCCATGCAACTACATTACCACAACATATTATCTTTGACAGAGTTTCTCCCGTCTGGTCCTTCCTGCATCTACAGCCCTCCATCCATCCTTTTTCTCTCCACAGTTTTTCTTAATTTTATTCTTGGGTGTGTTTTTGAAAATCCTTTTTCAGTCTCCTGTCATGGTTATCCCGTTGGTTACAAATGTGTGGGTTGTTTTTCTTTCTGGATCATCTTTGTGGAGCAAAAAACTGCCAATGTGTATTTTCTTTTTTGTTTAGTTTTTTAGGTTTTTTTGTATGGTGACATGCATCCTTTGTATCTTTTTTTTTTTTTTTTTTTTAATTTTTCAGAGCTTTTGTTGGATCAAAAATCACAGATTTGTAAGAAGTAAAAATAATATCCTTCTGAATTTTATCAAACTTGTGTGGGTCAAATCTTATGCTGTCTTTCTTAATTCAGGACATAAATATTTAAATTTGTATGACACCTCTTATGCCCAATGTTTGTTTGTTAACTTAATTATATTAAGTTAAAATAAAGGGTTTTTTTCCAAAACAAGTAAAATATTCCACAGAAAATGTCCTTTTAGAATAGAATTGCCTTGTCTTTTCAAACTGTTACAAAAATTATGTGAGGACCCAATCATTTTCAAATATTGCTTGCATAGATTTGAGTTCACTTTCGATTTCAAACGTGCATGCTTAGTTTGTAAAAGATATTTAAATGTTTTTGATCGAAGGAAATCAGACATTTATGTATTACAGCTGTTGGTTTTTATTTCAAACAAGGTTTTTCACCCACATTAAATCTTTTTGCCCTTTTCAACAGATTTTCATTGGTTTATTTGAATATGAATATTGGGTTAAATATTTAGTCAATAACAAAGATGACATGAATCTTGCATTTTACACATTTGCTACCAACATTCATGTGCTTATTAATAGTTAAACTGTCATAACTGTAGTTGGCATAAAAGAATCACACCACTAGATGGCCATCCAAGTCCACGGTCTGCAACCAAGAAAGCAGATTTACATTCAAAACATGACAACTTAGGATATTGCAGAACTTCAAACTGTTGAAGGCCATTTTAATGTTTTATTTTTTTTTCTAATCACGTTCCAATTCTTAATAACATCGCTTTTCTAGTGTTGTGCATTTACCAATCATTGTTCACCATATCTCTATTTTTTTATTCCAAAAATACACAGGCCTTTTACATGCATCACAAATAAGATGCAATTAACTGTCAATAAAAATACATTTTAATGATAATTTAGATTGTGTGTGAAAGATTTTGCCAACATTGCATCCCTTTAATAAAAAAAAAAAAATCTGAAAACCAAAAAAATACGAGACGTTTGTGTGAGGGTTACGTTTAGGCATAGAAGAAGAGAATCTAAAATAATATTAGCCTAACTTAATCAGATATAGATTATGAGGGAACTCAATTTCGACCCTTCCACAATAAACATATGATTAACAAATGACTAATTAAGGCATTTTTGCTGTGTCAGATGAAATGACCGCCTCGTGAGATGTATAGCAAACAAAACAGGCCACAGACGGATTAAAGGGTTAAATCTGTCGGGGTTTTTTCCACACTTCAACAGGTGTGTCTTTCCGCGCTGTTCATTGAACGCTAGGTGGCGCTATCGGACAACTATCAGCGTTGGTCGCTCGTGACAAGGTATTTCCCAAATAAGTCACTGTAGCTCTTCAGCTCCTCACGCGCCCTCGAGAGATAAGTGACTAAATAAGAAACCTTCTCTTTATGATTCTGATCGATAACGACGCGCTTTGTTTTAGGCGTTTAACAAGACCGGAACGATTAAAGTGCAGCACGACAAAGACGGGACGCAACAGTAGGCGTCTGATAGTGATCGCCTATTTTTGTAAGACGCGATAAATCGATGGACCAATCAAGAGGTGGGCAAATAGGCTGGAACAACAAGCGTGCGATATCAAACAATATGTTCATGGTACTGCAGTGAGCAGGTGGGGCAGTGCTGTATCGGATGGAGTGCCACAACAAGTCGACTAATTAACCTCCTTTGCATTAACGACGGTGCCACTTTTCAGCCCAGATCCTTAACTAGCAGGCCACCTGAGTTTTCACAAAGCTCTCTGTTGTTGTTGTTGTTGTTTTTTTTAATAAATAATACATCCCGAGTGAATGAGTTTCATAAACCGATTCTTTTTAGTGAATCAGAAGCATTCAATATGACCAGTGTAGTCCGATTCCCAAACAAAGTAGCCTACTCTAATAAGGTTCTTTTTAGGGAACACTTAAAGGGATACTCCACCCCAAAATGAAAATTTTGTCATTAATAAATTACCCCATTTCGTTCCAAACCCATAAAAGCTCCGTTCGTCTTTGGAACACAATTTAAGATATTTTGGATGAAAACCGGGAGGCCTTTGACTGTCCCATTGACTGCCAAGTAAGTAACAGTGTCAAGGTCCATAAAAGGTATGAAAGTCGTTGTCAGAATACTCCATCTGCCATCAGACGTGCAATCTGGGTTATATGAAGCGAAGGGAACACCTTTTGTAAGTGCAGAAAACAAAAATAACGAATTTATTCAACAATTCCTTTGTCAGCAGTCTCTTCTGTGTCTCTCCATATCACCGTATGCTCTTCTGTGTCATCAAGGATGCACTGTTTCTACATGTATTTAGCTTTGATTTGAAAGAAAACAGCGCTTCCTTGTGGTGCGGATGATACAGAAGAGCATACACACCGTACGATGATATGGAGAGACACAGAGGAGACTGCTGACAAAGGAATTTTTGAATAAAGTCATTATTTTTGTTTTCTTCACTTACAAAAAGTGTTCCCGTCGCTTCATATAACCCAGACTGCACGTCTGATGGCAGATGGAGAATTCTGCCGACGACCTTCATACCTTTCCTGGACCTTGACACTGTTATTTACTTGGCAGTCTATGGGACAGTCACAGACCTCCCGGTTTTCATCCAAAATATCTTAAATTGTGTTCCGAAGACGAACTGAGCTTTTATGGGTTTGGAACGACATGGGGGTAAGTGATTAATGACAAAATCTTCATTTTGGGGTGGAGTATCCCTTTAATGAATCAGTCGGAGCGGTTACTGAATGAACGGTAAGAGCTGTTATTGTTTTTATGTTGTAGTAACTGACTGGTTGTTCTTATAGTTAAACATACACATCATGAATTCTCTTGTAATCAGTGGTATTGCATACAAATAAATATGTTTTATTGGCTTACATTTTTACTTTAATGAATGTTTAGAACCAATTACTGGTTTGTATTTATGCCACCTCTTTAAAAATCTGAATAAAAGCAGCTTTTTCAATATATGCACTGAATTTATTTCTGATTTGTTATGTTTTTACTGATGAAATCTGAAATTATCTCATCATTTGGCAACAGAGCAACCAAAGTGAGTAAACTTGATATGAATAGCATTTCTTATGTCTAAATGCTCCTTCCTTAATGTTTCTGCTTGAAAAGTAGAACCATTAATGGAACAATTAACAAATGATTTGTGAATCAGAATTCAGTTCTTAATGAAGCACACAATACATATTCATTTGTTTGCAGTGTTGTTCTGCAGCAGAAGTTGAGTTGTTGCACCTTGCACAGATACGCAACACAAGGATGGCTGAAGAACTGTAAGAAAAGAATGCTATCCTCTTTTTCATGAAAGACTACCATCCGCCCCCTCATGTACAATGCCTGGAATAGTAACAGCACTGCCAGGCTTACTAAATATAGCAACCAGTGAGTGTTAACATGTCAACTAGAGACCCGAAAGAAGTGGTTTCCACATGTGTGGCTACACATAATATTATAAATAGATTAATAGACTATGCAACATGTCTTCACTGACTTATAACCCTCGATCAAATTGTTGCACATCATTGTCGGTTAACACTGCCCATGTTAACCATAAATACATTTTAATACCTTTCTCTCTTTCGTGCAGCTTTGTTATAGGCTATGTATGTGAATGGAGACAAGGGGCAGGATGAAACGTGAAGGATCATGCGCTGTGGGCAAAGCAGCTGCTGAGAGATGCAAACAAGGCAGGACCCTTCGGGTTTTAGGTTGCTTTTCTGACATTTGGTGCACCCATGAGTTCAGGTCCCAACTAACTTCTGAATGAATGAATTAGAAGAATGGGGTAATGAATGAATAAATGGCAGAGAACCTAATGGATATGGAGAGGATGTGCACATGAAAGCCCAGTCTGACTTTCGTTCTTAACATGTTACGCAGGAGGAACATCATGTGACAGCTTGCCCGTTCATAAATATTCACGGTCTCTATTCATGCAGACTCTTCTCTTGAGGTAGTCATTGTGCCTCGGCTCTGAACCATGTGATTCTGATGGGAGGGGGAGATTCTATAAATAGCTCTATAGCTCGGCTTCCATTGACATCATTTAGGCAGGAGAGATGGAAAAATAAACAGAGAGAAAGGGCTATAAGGGCGGAGATTCTTAATCTGAGTTTGAAATTCAAACAAACCCTCATCAATTTTGATTCTCCTCTCAGCTCACCAATAGAAACCACCGGGGCAGTGTCCATTTCCTAGAGCATCTACCTCTCTCCCCGTGGTGGAACAAACCGAGGAGATAGGGATGGGTGTGGGGGGGATGTCAAACAAAGGAAAAAGAAACGTGTGAAAGCAAATATTTTGGATTGTGTTATTAATGGGAACTGGAGGAAGATTATGGGCAAGACTGCCTATGTGTCAGTGTCTGTCAACAATAAAGATCGATGACATGCTGCCATCCCAGCAAATAAACTTCTGGTCTCTGTAAATACTAAATCGTTCATGTCTGGTCTGCTAAATGCAAGGAGACTGATGGTAGAAGATCACATTAAAGATGTGAGCAATGCAAAACTTAGGATTGTAATTTATAATTCTGATTCATTCAACACAATTATTGGCTTTATGTGTAACGCACTGAGAGAAACTCGGCCAGCATATGTAAGGGGTCCAAGAAACCCCCAAATCTTGCATATTAAGTGAATGCCTTGTAATTTTTGACTGAAGACTTATAATACCATTACCACTTGGGGCTCTTTCCGGAGCACTCAAATCACTATTCAGATAGAGGATCTTTACCTGAGACAGAGACTGTGCATCATCTATCACTCGCAGTCTTTTAATTTTTATTTTATTTACATTTTATTTTCTTATATATATCAGTTCAAAATCATTTTACAATAAAATACTTTATTTTTTATTTGTTTATATTTTATTCTATCATATTAATAATGAAATAATATTTAATATTACAATAATATATCATTTTAATATATTATATGTTAATATTATAATATATCATTTTTCATGATTTCTTTTATTTTTGCTCTTTTTGCAGGTTTGTGGTTTTCACATTATACCAGCAACTCTTAGAGCCACAAACTCGAGACTGCTGTCCCTGTCAAATTTGAGGTAAGGTGGGTTAAATGAGGAGAAACTCTGAGCGAGCTCAAGCCCACACAGCCGAAATAGAGGTATTTTTAGATTTAGCGGAGGGTGCAAACGTCCAGCTTCATTGTCAGATCAAAGCCTCCACTTATGGCACTCCTGGCAGAACACTGATGTATTTTAAGGGAAACATGATGACAAATGTTATATTTACGCCCTTGATCTAAATATTTACCTATTTTCAGTTCCCCCCACACAACTCGTCACCGCCCGCTCATTAACGATCCTCCCATTTTAGCAGCAGGAGTCCGACAACACTCCGGAACATCCCGTGTTTCGCGAAGGTAGGATTATCCCTACACATCGCTCTACATCGCGTTGTTTTATGAATAGGAGCTTGTGTTCATTCATACACTTGTAGCTAACATGACAGGGCAATGAAATTGTGTCTTCATGTGTTTAATATAGTATAAACAGCCTTTGCATGCATAAAATATATTTAAAGTTCGTGTCTGTCGGGAAAACACTGCATAAAGCTTGATGCAATAGTTGAGTCTATATTTCAGCACCACGGACAGAGACACATTCAGAAAACATCAACTTCGCATGACTTGTGCCATGTTTTGGTCATTACAATAAGTTATTTAATAAATAACGACACAAAGAGTAAAATACTATTTTAAGAAGATTTTCAAATCAGTTTTAAGTGAACTGCCACTAGTTTTAGCAGCTGTCGAATGGAGTTTAGCGACACCATGCGGCAAGAGGCGCGAATTTTTTCCCCCTTATGTTTTTACCGCACTGGCCAAATTAGTGTACTTTCCGTTGTGCAGGTTCACTTTTAGCTTTACAATTCGAAATAATAAAAAACCACAATCCACAATCTACCATTGACCATTCCTCTGTAACATCGCAACATACCATTGACTTAAAGCTTAATTGAAAATATTACACACACTTCTTCATATAAACGAGGCAACACCAACTTTTCCACGCGTCTCCCTTAATGATCTCCCTAAACATTGTACGCAAAAGAACCCCAACATGTGCAAAGCAACTACCGGCTTAAAGATCATATATAGGCTAGTGGTGCGCATCTACCACGGAATCCATTGGCAAATGAGTTTTTCACAATGCCTGGCGACTGCAAGGAGTGGTTCCGCTCTGGGAAACCGGGGCTATGGTCACTTGCAGCGCGGACACTGTCCGTCTTTCACCTATTTAGCCCGAGCCATTTTCATTAGCGCGAGGCTGTCTGCTAGCACAACAGGGACGGTTGTAATCAGCAGCCATAAACTGTGAAGTGGGAGAACCTAAACGTGACGTCAATGCCTAGTAACTGACGCAGCCCTTTAAAAAAAAGAGAGATAGAGAGAGAGAGAGATTCTGCAAGCATTAATTATCGTCGTTTGTGTACTGCTCTAAAGACAAAACATATTCCGCTCGCAGTGCGATTGATTACGATTGTTTGCGCGCGCGGCTCCGTCTGTGTGTGTCTCTGTGTGAGTGTGTGCGTGCGTGCGTATGTTTTTTATGAGCAGCGAATCCGTCCCGAGTTTCCAAGCTAAAGTTGCATGGAGACACGCCGCGTAAGAAGCGTATAATAAAGAGGATGGTGAGCAACATAAAGGAGCGAGGAGAGCGAGAACAACTTGTGCTGAGAAAGCGAACCTTTAAGAAATATTTAGCCCATAAGAGAGAGGGTCACTGAAGCAGTTCGTTTGAAAAAAGAAGAAGAAATTCACTGCAGCGATGCATCGGAGGCGAGTCAGATGGAGTTGGCGAGGCAAAATTAATGTACATTACATGCACTCCACGTAACGCTCCTGAGCGATGTCTTTGTGAGTGTTTTTTTTTTCTTACTGGGCGCTAAAAATAGCATCAGTGTTTGATCTTGGTCCAGAAATAGGCAGAGGGTATCACTTGTATAAAAAGGACTGCGATTCTGAGAAAACTTGGACATGTTGCTAAGGATAGATATGAATCAAGGGCAGTATTTGATTTTCATCTTGCTTGTTGTTTTTGTCACGTATGATGGTTTTATACTCATGTCTGTGTTTTCCCTGCTTTCAGCCTAGGGCTTCCTGCACTGGTAAGTACACATTCGCGATGATTTCTTTGGTTTGATGACATGTGTATTTGATTTTTTTTGCACGATTTCTTGCATGCATTGAGTAACGTGCCATTCCCTCCACCGAACACCATCCATTTGTTTCACGCATACTGTGTGCACTTCTCAAACAGGTGTTTTGTTTTCATACATTTGTTTAAAATGAAATAAACCACACTCTTTCCAGACCAGGAATCTCGCGAATGGTAAATAAGTGAAATCCACATCCAAACTCCTTTGTCTGACGGCGCTGTTGAGTCGTTTTTTGCCTCTTCGCTACAGCTGAGAGTGTGAATGGAAACCGATAACACTAGAAGAGTGAGGGGACATATCTCTCAAAATATGTGAAGAGGAAAATGGGCTAATAAATATAGGTGGAAGACGCCGCGCCAAAAGGAAAATCACCAGCAACAGCCGACGAGGGAAGCCCTGGTGTGGCGTCAAGGGGTTCCGTGCATCCAAAATCGCCCTTAAATGGTCAGCCCTGTTTTGGCCATTACCCTTGAAAGGGATGCCACTCCGCACACGTTCTCATAATACAGCTTAAGGGTTTTTTGTTTGTTTGTTTTTGTTTGTTTGTTTTTTTGTGCAGTGTTCCCGCGTGCGTTGTTTGAACACTTCCATCAGATCGAGACTGCACGAGACTGTGTAGCTATAGGCGGATTCACATGGATTACTCTTCCGCCCACGTCATTTTCATTATACAGTACTGCAATCGACAGTTTTCTATTGCAGTGGACTATAATATTGGTCTTGTGCCAAAACTAACGCGTTTGTGCAGTTGCGCAAAACAATCACGTTGTGATCGCCAGTGTTGTTTTAATCAAAGCATCTCTTAATAAACGTCTAACTTCAATCCTGCAGCGTGCGCGAGTGCCTTAAGCGTTAGCAGACAGTATTTTTCGAATTGTTTCAGAGGGATTAAATGGTCATGTATATGTATTCAACATCAAAAATTGCATGTGAGTTCGCTTAAATACTTAAAACCGTACATGTCAGAGTAGAGAGTCCAGGAATGACCGCTGATCTTTGCAGAAAAAAAACTCATTACCTTGACCTTTTCAAAGACACTGTGGCTCTCTATACACCTTTCCCAGACATAGCAAGATCTTCTTAAGTCAATGCTGGCGTTGTAATTTTTGTCGAAACACGGTTTTATCCGAGTCGTGACTGCTATAGTGAGTAATATGTGCGCGTTGGCTGCGTCAGGAGATGCAGTCGCTGTGCGGTGCAGACAGAAGGGGAGAATCGTGACTGACTGGAGACGTCCGCAAATGATGCGACCACCAAATAAAATCCTCATAATGGTGGCATCTGGGGTTGAATTTATTTTTGTTTTTAGATTTTTACACCTGTTACATCTCAAGCCATATCTCTTTTGCCTAGCCACCTCAACCTCCCCTTGCACCACGAAGGCGCAAGAAGAATATCAGTGATTGAGGGGAAGGGAGGGGGGAGATCTTTGGATCGGGATGAATTTAGACTGGGGGGAGGGAGGGGGTCCAGATATAGACAGTGACCCTCCCACTTCGTATAGTTCCTTGCATAGTTCCAAGAAGAGCCACTCTTTAACAATTTTGACAAATGATCGCATGGATCCAAGAAAAGAACTTCACGGGTAAGTGAAATGAAGTCACATTCCACAGCTGGATTGAGATTATGGTCAAAATATATGCCAGAGGTATCACACTTTTGATGTGTTGTCATGCATTTATTACTTGTTTTCTTCAAGTTGTGAGAAATTGACGGCTGTTGATGCATTTACAAAATGTTGTTGTTGTTGTAAAGTTGGATGTTGAACATTTATGTAACCTTCTTCTGATGCCAATCGCTTAGTAACGCATCATTGTTTTGTTTGTTGTGCCCGCAGGCGATGATGCAACTGTAATGTATAGAATTTGTTATGTTCTGCTGATAGTTTAAAGACCCCCGTGTCCCCACTGAGTGGTATCAGCCCGTGAACTCTCTGTGGTCATGCAATGAAATTACCTCAGAAGCCTGTCGTGTTGTTGTCGTCGTGCTGGCGATGTGCTGCTTTGTTTTACATCCACGTTAGAACCCCACGCCTCCAAAATGTTAGTCGTTTTGAAAACGACCCCAATGTCTGTTTTGAATGGATACATGTCGATGGACTTGCAGACATGAATGCACGCCACTCCGACATGGTGTGCGAGAGACTTGGCAACCCATTTTGAAACATGACATGGCGAACGAATTCGGCTTCAAACAAAAAAAGAATAAAAACATTTAATGTTATTGTCTTAAACGGAATATTTCTGATCACTTGCGCCAACTAGGATACAATTTGGTTTCCCCTTTCTTTCTTTCTTTCTCTTTTTTTTTCAAAAAGGGGGGTCCCTATATGAGCAAGAACCCGATTGGTGGATGACGATTTTTTGTTTGCGCCAATAAGATCTCTTGCTGCTCTCTATTTATTGCGAGCAGATTACAGACTGCTCTCTCCTCACCAAGAGCGCTTCATCTGCTCAATTCTCCTGCATCACGAACCAGAGGATGTATTTCATAGTAGCAACAAAACGGCGAGGCGAAAAGAAACGAGTTCAATGGTCGCTCTATCACATTTGTGTCTTTGTTTAGATGTAATTATCGCAGCGCACGTCGGTAGGCACGAGCGACTAGAAAAGCCAGCGAAAATAAACTACAGGGAAGGAGCGAATTCAGCACCGCGGACAGCGCTCGCACTCAGAACACGGGCATTTGGATGCTGGCTGCTCTCAAAGCTTCCCGTGCTCGTAGAATGAGAATGAGTTGGATACAGTTCAGCCACGGAAAAGGGCTCCGCGGTCTCGCTTTTTTCCGATGTCTGGACACAATAGGATTGGGAAACCAGAGCCATGCACAAGCCACCTGGATGTCACTGTTTGATGTCACGGACTTCAGACTGCGATTTGTCTTTCGCGAATCTTTTTGCGGTCTGGGCTTGCTGTTCATAAGTATCTAGCTGGGAAGCCCTTACCCCAAAAAGCATTTGCGGAAGGCGCATTCACCGACTGATCCGCTACGTGGATTAAATGCTTGCATTATTATTATTATTATTATTATTATTATTATTATTATTATTATTATTATTATTACTGTATTTATATTCTACAAATACTACAAATGTTATAACTGTATTGCGGTTCAAATGTAAAGCCGAACTTCTCTCCCACTTACGTCCCCAAAGTCTAAGATCCCTCTCTGTCGAGAGTTATCTGGCGTCTCCATTGCCAGAATAGTTAATACGATTACAAGAAGTCACCCAAACAAAACCACAGTTCCACCAACGAGCCTCCCAGTTTGCACGTGGGAAAACACACTGGTCCATTCGGGGAAGAGAGAGAGGGGGTCATCTCGTTAGTGTGCCATTCACTTAGAAGTCAAACAATGTTGAAATGACCCCACCCTGTTCGCAATAACATATAAGCTGTATAACCCTGGCGGACGCAGTTATAGTTCTACACGGGTTTGAAATTAAAATATCAGCCCATTGACAGAGTGCCAGTGTGTGTGTGTGTGTGTGTGTGTGTGTGTGTGTGTAAGAGAACACGTCACCGTATGTGCCCAAAGACAACAAGGTTTCACCCAACTTCATCGGTTTATTTTCTTTTATTTCTATTCTTTCCTTCTTTTTACACACACCCTCGTTCCTTCACACACACACACGCACACACACACACACACACACACACAGTATTTTGGAAATATAACACCTCGATGAAATATGACACACCTACGCACACCCAGGATATAACATGTAGACACATTGTGATAAAGATTTTATGCCATGCAGATACAGTTCCATTGAGAAATTCTCAGCAACTGAGAAGTGACGTGATCCAAGTCACCACAATTTTGAAGTCAGGTCCCCCAAGTACCTCATCAAGTCATTTCCCGTTTTCGGTGACACTCACCTGTCCCCTGTCCTATATGCGAACGGAAGAGCAAACACAAATGCCCCATTATAGGCTACAGTATTTGGAAAAGGCTCCAGAGTCCCTTAGTGACGACAACCCTAAATTCCTTCAGGTCAGACTAACATTAATTTCGTCTCAACCGTATGTGTTCCCTCACATTATTGCATTATAACAAAGATGCTTTGATTATATGGTTATGAAATTAGAGCAATTAAAAATGACGTAAAGAAGAGGTCCTCTTGAAATTGGTTAAAAACTATAAGAAAACTAACTTTATGGAGTTTTGCATATCATAGCCTATTTTTTCCTCCCGATAAGCTTAAAGGCCTGAAAAAGTTGCTCATACTTAAAGAAAATTAGTTCGACGCTATGGTCAAACTTTACAATATCTTTAAATTAAAAATCATTTTTTGCTGATAGCTAAACGGTTAAATGCAATAATGCAAGTGTTCGTTTTGAGTTTGAACACGTTTTTTTTTTTAATTCAAGTGATTCATTTGACGCTCACTCAAAAGAGGCGAGCGGAGCCTGAAGGCTGATTTATAGGTGTTCAGATGAAAAGTATATTAACGCGGATTTTAGTGCCCTAATACATTTAAATCATTATATTATATTTCACTGCAAGAATCCATGATTAAATTGGGTTAGAACTATTAGCCTATAATATTGTATAAACAAGCATCAGGAGGAAGCTCCGCCGAGCACGTGCCATCATGAAAGTGTTTTCTTTAGTCTGCTAAAACAGCATTTTAATTTCTGTCCAATAGTTTCTATCTTTTCTACTCGATTTCACGAGATTTCCGAGTTTTCTGCATGAGGGGTTGAATTCCAAGTGGTCGAAAAAGTGCATGAAACTTTTCTAAACTAATACATTTAGCCAGCAATTACTGTTAAACTTTAAAGTTTACTGGCTAGATTTTTTTTACTGACCTATGTGACTTTTTGTACTGTCTAAACGCATGTAATGAAGCGTTTCGTGACGTCCGTGTGCGTCGCTTTAGACTCCAAACTGAGTGAAACATATTCTCGTGCTCTGCGTATCTAAACTTTTTTGAAAATAGTGCACAAAACGTGTTTTTTGTGTGTGGACTGAATGGCACGATGCAGCTGCAAAGGCCTTTGCCATGCCCTCATTTGTTTTTCATCCTTTTTTACTGTTCCCAACTCTTTTCAACTCTTTTGTATATTTTTCAGAAGCTGCTAAACTGCGCAAACGACCCCACTGTTATTTATGTACAACTTTGTCTTTGTGCACAGGGCAGGACAGAACTTGAGGCATCCACCGTGTCAAGTACAGAGGGTGAATGAACGCTCGACTCACAGAACGATCCCAGACGGTGTTGCTCGTGACGTAAGTTCCTTCTTTCTGTCTCAGCCCTTTGCGAGAGTGGCCTCTGTTCGTGTCACTGTCTGTCAATGAGCCCTTGAAACTGCAGCAGGGACAGGACTTTTTTTTTTTTTATGATTTCAGTATTACAAGGTTTTAACAGTTGAAGGTTTTTCTTTGTTATTTTTTATGTTTTTATCAAGCTGTTGTAGGATATTCAATGGTTTCAGGCCAGTGTAACGTCTTTAAGTGCTCCGGTGTCCTTTACAGTTAAACAGTCTGAAAGTCACAAAGGTGGGTGTGGCGCCCTGTATAGTGTGTATCATTACAATTACATGCTCATTTAAAAGTCTTTATTTTAGTTTAACATGTGAGAATTATACGTTTAGGTGGAAAAGCTTATGAAGACTTTTATTGGTATTGCTTATGGAAAATACAGCAAGATTTTTTTTTTTTTTTTTTTTTTTTTTTGTATATTATATTTATTGTGGTATTTTTTAATTTTCAGACACATAAACAGTACAATCAGAAGACAGGGCAAAACACAACTACACAAACAAGAAGGAAAACAAACAAACAAACAAACAAAAACTCCTTCAATTAGATTCAGTTTAGCAGATAACCACATCACCAAATAAAGTCAAAGGGGTTCAAGGCAAGTTTTTGCACGATATGACATCATAGACAAGGTGAAATAATATTGTAATAATAACAATTATAAGCATGATTTATTTTATAGTCAATTGGATCACTGCTCTGTTTTGTATTGTTATATATTTATGCTTATTATACCTTAAATATTTATTGCTATAACAATTAGGTAGAATGCAAATACATTCTCAGAAGTGTAAGTGTGCTTGATATGTGTAGATGCATATGCACATATGTGATTTAATATCTGTATGCATATGTAGTTTAAAAAAAAGTTATTTAAGTGTTTTTAAGTACAACAAAAGTACCTAAAAATATTTGGTAGTTTTTGTGTATGTTTTAGCTCTCACTGCATGCCGTTACTTATATTACAGTCACAGACTTGTATTGAACGTCTTAAGTGAAATGACCACTGAAGTTATATGAGATATTATGTTGAGCTGCAAAATATAAAAAATGGAGCTACGTATGTGGAAAAAATAATATGCATTAGCTCATCAAGAGTTTTAGTTGTCTGTGGAGTTAAAGATCTTAGTGTGTGACTTTCAGAAGTATTTTATTGCTCATTGCAGGTTAGTTTAGAATAATGTATAAGGATTCTTTTAGCTCATTGTTTGTTAAATGGAAAAAAAATATAAATGTATCATAAAAATATTTATAACCTACAGAGTTAAGGGGCATTATTAACACAGGGATGGTACACTCTCAGAAATAAAGGTACAAAAGCTGTCACTGGGGCAGTACCTTTTCAAAAGGTACACTTTTGTACCTATGAGGTTCTAATATGTACACTTTAAGTACTAATATGTACCTTTAAGGTACCAAAATGTACCCTTAAGGTACAAATATGCACCATTTGAAAGGGTACCGCCCAAGTGACAACTGTTGTACCTTTATTTCTGAGAGTGAAGACCTTGGAAGATAAAATTATCCAAGCCTTTTTTTTTTAATTTAAATTTTTTTTATGTCTTTCTTTTTTAAGGAATTAGTGCCACAATATTGTTTGATTTGGTATTTAAACACTATAAACTTTTTAAACCTCCCAGCAGAAATTTCACGACATGATGATGAGATGCTGACAGTCAACCTGAGACAAAGAGTTTTAACACAGATTTTAAAAGGAATACTTACAGATTACTGTCCCGTAAAATCGTAAATACTATTTTGTAAATTTTCTGTATATAAGTCATATTTAACAGACAATATTTTAAATTTTTTTGTGAAGCTAGAGATGGACTGTAACACCGGTTACCATGGGCTATTTTCATTTAACAGTCTATTTAAATTGCAGATTTAAACACTTATCAAAATAAACATTACATTTCATTACATTACAATAAAATAAATATCAACATTATTGTTATAATATCTCATATTTATATATATTGTTTTTCTTTTATACCTGTAGTCTGAGACTTGAGATGCATTCAGCACTACACATAGGTACTTTTTTTTCTCAGAGAGATACTTCACTCATGGCTATATATGTTTGTATATGTCTCTCTCTTTGAAGAATGAATTCAAACATTTCTTAATTGATTAGCAGGGTGAGCAAAAGACGTCACCCGGTATTCTCACCCGGTCAATTTTAACTTATTAAAGATGCACATCTCAGAGAAATTGTTCAGTGTTAGATGATAATTTAAATTGTGCTTATTTTTTCTAAACAAATAATGTGTAATTTTTTTGTATCTTTAATTTTTTCTTTATCTTAAAATGGTATTGAGTTCTTTTTAACACTCAAATATTCATGTTAAACTATTAATAACCACAATCTAAATCAGGCTGTAAACATAAAAACAACTTAAAAGCATCACAAACAAGTAATTTACAACTTCCATTATCTATTATGATTAAAAATATGATGTTGCAATTATTCAACAGCATACTGATTTTCAGGTTGTTCGCTGTTTTATCCTTTTTTTTCCCTCAGCTCATCCCCTCTGGTCTTTCTCAATGTATTATTTTTCAGTCTGAGGAGGACATGTCATGTCAAAAACCTCACAAATATTTAATTATGATACGGTGATACACCAATACCATTTAAAGCATTTTTACCTCATTCTTTGACTTTCCTAATTTGTTTGCAAAATGTCATATGAGATGTAGATTTTAAACTTTAACTGTTCTTTTAATCAGTCCACAGGAACAGGATGCCAACATTAGCCTGCCGTAACAACAAATAATACTTATGGAATGATGCCTATTTGCATATGTGGCCCCCCATCCCTTCTTTCCCTCTTTTCTCACATTCCGTCCATCCATACATGGATGAGTCAGGGAAGGTGTGAGGGATGAGTCAGTTCCGGGCGGAATTTTTTGGGAAAGGGAGTGTCTGCTTGTTCCTAAGAGGGTGGTCCCATCATGTGAACATGGCACGACCTCACTAGCACAGAAATACCCGTTCACGCATTCACTTGGCATTAATGTGCTCTCTGCATAACCAGTGCAAAAACAGTTCATGCCTGCGTATATATATTTCCAGTTAATTCCAATTTTTAAATGTAATCTTTTGGTAAAATACATTAATTTAAATGTGAGTCTGAAGCTTTCAGTTACCTAAACAGCACTAAACGGCACCGAAAAAATAACTTTTAAGCTTACGTCCATTAAAATAGGGCTGTTCTTAAAAATATCTCACTATGATGAACTGCTCTTAGAATTTCACAGCCAGTCATATAGATTTAAAAAAGTGTATTGAATAAAAGTGTGTAGGAACTAAGTTTATAAGTTGAAATATAACCTAAGGTTGTAATTTGTACTATGAATGGAAAAAAAAAATAGAACTTTACAGTGTTAGAACACATTCATCTACATTCAGAATAATCTAAAATCTAAAATAATCAAATATAATATAATCAAATCAACTAAAACAATACAAAAATAGTCATTATTGTGTATTAAATGTCACTACTATTTATTTTTTAAATTAACAATTTTAGCACAAATAAAGATTGTAGATGCTGTGTGTGGGGGGGGGGTGTTTATGTTTGGCTGCATGTCTGGATGTTTTTTGGGGGTTTCTTGGTTAATGTTTGTGTCTTTTATTTGTAGAAAATCTGCTGATGATTGGAGGTCTATGGAAAAGTGAGATGTGAAGCGAACTGGCTGTATTCCTCATGGAAGCAGAGGAAAGGCTGACAGGCATGGAAGATGATGGAAGAAAAAGGAGGGGTTTACCAATAAATAAGGTATCAACCGACACCTATTTAGGCCCAAAAACATCTACAGGGAAGCATGGGAGTGTCCCGCACTCAAATGAGTTGTAATGCAAAATGCACTTTCTGTGCCATGACATCCATGCGCACCTTAGACTTTGCTGAAGAGTGAAACTCAGTGACCCGCAAATCTTGACTGATCAAATGTGTAAATTGAAGAAATAATTTTGCAAAAGTGAATCATTTACAGAGAATGTTCTAAAATAGTCATTGAGAACACCAAAAGTACTTCAATTGGCAAGAAACAAGGAATGATAAAGAAAGAAGCAGAGTTCAGTTTTTTGAGCATATGTCATAAAATCACCTTCAGAAATGTACAAATCTTTCTTTGTCAGAAAATCAAGTGAGCAAAACCTTCAAAGCACACATTCCGTCATGTTTTTGCATGCTTGCGTCGTCTGCTTTGATTGAAAAATCTTCCAAAAGAGTACTGATCCTTATTACATGTGTTAAAAGAAAAAAATAAGGTTTTTAAGTGGTCGCTGATTATGTATATAATATTAAAAAAACAATATAGATGTGACAGGTCAGG
Organism: Cyprinus carpio; assembly: GCF_018340385.1. NCBI lineage: Eukaryota > Metazoa > Chordata > Actinopteri > Cypriniformes > Cyprinidae > Cyprinus > Cyprinus carpio. The sequence goes on along the minus strand of NC_056596.1, from coordinate 11,029,899 downwards.
TCTTAAAGTACGGCATAAAATATGACATACACAGGGAAACACTTATCATATTATTGCAGGCTTGGTGACAAAATGGATATTGTTTATATATAAAAAATGACAGCTAGTTTTTTAAACAGCTAATTTAAAAAAAAAAAAAAAACATTTGAAATTTGTTATTTTTTCTCAAACTATTAAAACCAGCAATCCAGAAAGGATGTATCAAAAACAGAGCATTGCACGTTAATGCTGGCTGAACAAATTAGATAAAATGAATACAATATATGTTGAAGTGAAAGCAATACATTTTTATCTGTGTATGTATAAATGTTGGTATTTCACAGTTTTTAATGATACATCAACTAAACTGACATTAAAAGATTATTAAAAAGCTTAGTATGTATTTAATCTGGTATTAAGCGGTTCATCTTTAGTAATACAAAAACCTCTATTAAAAATAAGGCAAGAATATTAGTAGAAACTTGTTTTATACAAATCATATGGAAAGTAATAGAAACCGGTGATCTACTCAGCACAGTCTCTCAATTTCACCCTAGACTTTGAGGTAGTATGCACATTTTTAAGCCGTCACACAAATTTTTAGAGGGTTGCATAAGGTGTGTGCCCTGTTTTTGGTCTTTTTGTGTGTGTGTGTGTGTGTGTGTGTGTGTGTGTGTGTGTGTGTGTGTTGTTGTTGTTGTTTTTTTTTAAATGAATGTAGAGCCAGTAAGACTGAGCAGTCTGACGAATAACCACATTAGATGTACAAGCATGCTAACTCAGTGGTACTTGATACACTGGAATATTTTATATATAATAATAATAATTTTTGCTGCATATCAGGTTTCAGCATAGCTTATCATTAGGTATATGTAGAGTTTGAATGATGCTGTAAAGCTAATTGTTATCATTTTATTTGACTTTATGTTGATAAACTTCGATCTTAAACTTAAAACTTAAATATTGTACCCCCTAAATAATCTGTATGTATTGATGGAAGAATTGGGGGTCACAGGAAACACATTTGACCACAGTGATGTTTTTTTATGACTGTCATGAGCAGAATTACATTCATCAGCACATATCCATTTATCAGTCCATATCTTTTTTTTTTATCCAGTGTGTGTGTGTATCCAGTGCCCACAAATAACTGTGAGATGTGTTGCTTGTGTCATATGTTTGGTTGTACCACACAGAATGCACTGGGAATGTATGTGCAAGGGTCAGAATGCTTTGTGGATTGTGGATGTGTGTGTAAGATGTCTTGTGTGTATGTATACGTCTGTTAGAGAATGTAAATGCATGTACAGATGGAGATGGAGTGTGTGTACATGATTGTGTATCAGCAAGAATACATAAGAAATGTGTGTGTATGTGTTAGTTTAAATATGCGAAATATGTGTGCGAAATAGTGTGAAATATGCAAATATACCATGGTAATAGTAATGTGTGCACATTTATGTACTAAAATGAGTGCAAAGGGCATGTGCATGTAAGTATTAAAGAATGCGTTATTTTAACGCATTTATGTGTGTATCAAATATCTTTATGCATATATATTGTGTAAATGTTCAAGAATACAACAGATAAAGCGAGTGTGTGTGAGTCTATGTGCACATTAATATGAAAGCATGGTTATGTGTATGTGTCAGTGTATCAGAATGCTTTGTATATTATTTTAGGTCTGTGTGTGTTTGCAAAACCAAACATTTGAATGTACGTTTTAATTCATGCATAGATATATATGTATAGATGAGTGTGTGTGTGTGTATGTTTGATAATGAGTGTAAAGCATGTTTTTGCTGTTTTTACAGACATTAAGTGTGTGTAGTTTGCGTACGAACAAAAAGTGTGTGTAAGTGTATATCAGAAAGCTTTGTATCATTATCGCAAGGCCTCTGTGTGTGTGTGTGTGTGTGTGTGTGTGTGTGTGTGTGTGTGCAAAATGTTTTGTGTTAATATGAATGTACATATGAGTGTGTGTGTGTCTAAAGGGCCGTGTGTGTTTTTTGTCAGTTGTACTAACATTATAAGTGTGTATTTACGTACCTAGAGGAGCGCACATGGATGTGTGTGTTTGTGTTGTTAGGCTTTATGGGATTGTTTTGAGGCCCTAAAACCGCTTGTGCATGAATGCATACATATATGAGTGTGTAAATGTGAGAATGCTTGTTTGTGATTGTTTGAGCACATGTAGAGGGTTGGATATGCGTGTACGTTACTGAGCACATGGCCGAGAGGTTGTGAAACGGATGCATGAGCTTTGAGAACGAGACAGCAGGGCAGACGAGCCGAAGACATTCAGTTATATAGTGCAGCATTGTTTAAAATAATTTAGTTACATTTATATTTATTACATTTTCTTTTAAATGCAATTTTAAGTCTAAATATACAGTTTTGTAAATATATTTAAGTAAATCTTATATTTATGTGTTTGGTGTGTGAAGAGTAAACAAACATACGCACTATACAAGTAAATTTGCTACATTTAAGCTTCTTTTATAAAATAAAATGATGCAGAATAATTTTAAGGACTGTCATTTTAATCTAAAATACAGATATGATGAAACTTTAGTAGTTTAGAGCAGGTTTGCTTTAAAATATTCATTTTGACAAATTATGTATTGTAGATGTTTAAGAAAGGACTAACATAGAATGTTTTAAATCACTGGTATCTATACAGATGTGATTAATATGAAAAGGTTGTTTGAAATCTAATAAAATCTATGAGATGAACAAGGTTGAAAGTAGACATGATACATCTCTTTGGTGCGTGTATGTGCTCGCGCGCGTGTGTGTGTGTGTGTGTGTGTGTGTGTCCAGCAGCATGTGTGATATAGTTTGTGAGCAGAAAAAAAAATATTCTTAAAGAACACACCATAAACAAATATTTATTTTTCTGCAAATGTTCTTAAATCACTGCTGATGTATAAAATCATAAATCTTGATCTGATTTTGCATCCTTTCTCTTTCAAACCCTGTCTAGCATGGCAAAGGCCTCAGCTGTGAGAATAATGATTTGTCAGCTTATAAATGTACTATAAAAGTTATAAATGTTCTATGTATTTTATGAATGAGCATTAGTTGTGATAAAAACTCTTTTTTTTAGATTATACATAAATGATGCATGATTCAGAGGATATTATCTTTTTTAAAAAATACTAAAAGGTGTTTTATTTTTCCCCCATAGGATACAAATATGGGAAAACGTTACCTTGTATCCTGCACACAAGATCAACGTCAAACCAACGTCTGTTAGACTGCTGTACACCTGTAAATGGATATTAAGCAAGTTGATTACTTTGTAGGAACAACATAACATCGTCAGGTATTTGCAATATCTGTCTGTAAACTACCTGGGTTTAATAAATGAGCCGGACTTGCTTACGTGTCACGTGCACACGTGAGACTCATGAGCTGCGAGACGTAAGGAAATATGACAATGATGTAGTACGTATTTGAGCTTAAAAAATGTTTACTTGCACATAAAACCATGTATAGATACATTTGTTGTAATTATTTACCTTAATTAGTGAAATTGTGTAGACGAGATGCACATGAACGCTTGTGTTGAGTCGTGTTGCTTTAGTTCTCAAAGACATGAAGGCAAACACATACTGATTTAATCTTATTTGTTCTAATTAAATCATAGCCTATATGTAGCTTCAAATGGATTTGTTGTGACTGTGATAATAAGAACTTGTGCGTAACGCGAGCGTCTGCAGACTTGTGTGAAAATTACAGGCGCGAGTTTTTTTTTTTTTAGCTTGTGGTGCTTTATAATTGTTAGGGTTACATATTCGTGAGATCTTAATAGCTTGTTTAACATGTTGAATGGAGCTGCAGACGGAGAGTTGGAGCTGTCAGGCGTTTTCTGTGCACGCTCTGCTGCTGCTGACGTATCACTCCCACGGCCCAAGTGAGTTTAGGACTCAAATAATGCTGTGTTCTATTAGTTCTTTAGCTAAATATGTTTATTATATCGTATATGTGTAATAAGGTTTCATAACTAGTGTTTAGGGAGCATTTTGAACACAGTAAATGTGAAATATGACTTGTTGGGACTGGGAGTTATCAAAGGGTCAAATGGGTTGGGTCCTGCGGGGGGGGGGGGGGGGGGGGTATGATGTCGAAATTATATGTTTTAAAGTTTGTCTAAGCAAAAGATAATTAAGTAAAATATCTATATTTTGCATCAGTTATTATTTTGTAGTATATAAATTACAAAAAAATAAATATAATAACTGATAATGCACTATGTAGCCTAGCTATCGGATTGCTTGTGCCTTACGTGACTTTTATTTTTATTGGTTCATAATTAGAGTATTTCCTGCTTTGCTGTTACTGTATATCATACAACCCAAAACGTGCTTAACAGTTTGAGCTGAACTGAGTAATATGAGTAAAGTGTGGTTGCTGCAGTGTGCACGACGTGAGAGCGTAACGTGCGAGTTCTGCATTTCTGAGTATTTGAATGACATTTCTGTATAGTGCACAGAGAAAAATATGCTGCATTAACTATTCGACCCTGAGTAATTGTTTAGCTATTTCATTACATGAAACAAGATGTGCATGTGGTGTGAGAAATATGTGATTTGATTATGTTGCAAAATCTAAAAGCTGGAAGTTTGTCGTTCAGGTGACAAAATGACTCACGTATTTTGTAATCAAACTGCTGGCTTTCTGTATTCTCTATTACATGTCAGAGAAAATAAAATGTTTGGAGTTATTTTAGAGTCTGCTTGCTTATTTGTATGTTTTTAAGTGTGGGGGGATCTGGAAAATTAACACTATGGCTACTATATGTGACGTGCTGAAAACACTTGTGTGTGTTTAGAGCCTGTAGGATATATAAAATAAAAAAGTCAAATGTAGCGCGAGGGAGGCAATGCATAGAAAGAAAGGTTTCCACAGCCAGAGTAGCCTATCTTACAATTAAAATTACAGACATTAAAATGTTTTTCTTGACGACGCCAATGCTTTTTTCTACTAAACAGCATGTGGTTTACATGTTACGTGTGTTACTTGAATTATTCACGCATCGGTGGGCTTATATTTTAGGTTAAGTTTCGGGTCGCGAGTGACCCGAATGGCGACAGTGGACGCGGGATGTGTTGGAGTGATCTAGTGAGTGTAGTCTGACTGAATGTCAATCTGACAAGCTAGGCACGAGCCAAGAGCAAAACACCCGACTGGACGCGAGTTTCGCCGCTTACAACACTCGTACATCGTTTTCGTACCCGCATGCACGTGTGAGTCGATTAAAATGTGTTTCATAACAGTTTACGCTGTATTTTCACAGGTTGCTCAGCTGCATATCTATGTGTTTACATAACCATCCTCTCTTCCGCGTTACTCTCGCCGAGAGTTCTCGCGATGTTTCGGCGCAGCGCTGTGTGGTAATTGTAGTTTCATGTGGAGGAGTTCCAACTTTGAATGAATAGAAATAATAAGCTTGTCATAAGCAGAGCTTCTCAAAATATGCTTTTAAAATCACCTTAACGTGGGTTATACTCTATTCACGGTGAAAAATATCAGTTGCTTCCCCATCTAATGACGTGTATCACTTGTTACTACATAGAACTGGAGGATCGTTATTGGTGCTTATGTTTAACATTACATAATTTTATATAGATTTTTTACTTCATTCGCATTATTTTTAATGATTGCTCTTATCACCATGAAACAGTTTTATTTTACTATTATAAAAAACACTTAGTCCCAACACACACACACACACACACACACACGTAAAAATACTGTAAAATATGACACTATAAATTAATAAAATGTGATGTGGATCATTATAAGGGGTTCTTTCATTCGCAATTTTGCTTGGTTATGTGTATATAGCTAAGCATTTATATACTGTATGGCTCTGTATGTATCTATGCATGTATATGTACACTTTTATTCTTAATACGATGTCTTTGCAATATTCAACATACATTAATGTGTGTGTGTGCGTGTGAAAACAAACCGAATGTGTGTTTACGCGGTTTTCTTTAATTCACGAATGTTTTGCGTGCTTTTGGAAATGGAGCCATGGTCAGGAAAATGGGAAATTGAGTCATACATGTGTCTGTCGAACTAAATTGCAGCAAATAAAGCTTGCCCGTCTTTTTTCCCCAAAGTATGACTCATTGGTGTGACAGCGCCGGTGAATGAATGTGACTGGCGTCCGTGTCGACAAATAGACTCTCAGTGACTGCTCAGAAGGGGCGGGACAACAGGAGCCCGCGTGGCCAATGAGCAACACACTTCATTCATAAAATAGTGTGGGGGTGATCGTTGGAAGCGTGGGTTTGGAGGTTTCGTAACCCTGACTGAAACAGAAAAACCAGTTCTGAATCACAACCAATGACTTTATTTGAATGGAGGTTACCGTTATGTTTATCCAATCGCCTCTCACTCAGAAGAGTTTTGGGTCCGCCCCATTGAAACGGGCAACCGAATGAATGAGAATGGGTTCTTTGTGATTGACGCGCACAACAGCCAATCAACGGTAGGTTTCGATTGACGGATACGAGTTTCGGCCAATCAACGATGGACGTGGGCTCGCACAGGCGGCGATGGAGTATGTGGGAGGTGTGCACTTAAATCTGGATAGACTAGTATGTTAGAGGAGTTGTAGGGGTGTGATGCCACAACCTGCTTATAAAGGGGCGCACACATTGAAGCTTTAAAGCAGTACATAACGACTAATTTCGCAGGCCATTCACCACACACAGCCAGCCGTAGACATGGAGTCGTTTAACGCGGTGGAGACGCTCCAGCCTGCCGAGAGAGCGCTCTTCTGGGTCGGTGCACTTATCACGGCCTCGCTGGCGCTGTGGCTGATGTACAAGATCATCACTGGCTTTAGGATATGGGTGCTGGGGAACGGGGATCTACTCTCTCCCAAATTGGGAAAATGGGCAGGTAAGTTGAACGACATGCGCTGGGAATGAGTGGCATGAGTGGGATAAATGTAGTGCGCATTTGGCGCAGCCTGAAACTAAATAAAGATGAACTTCATGAATTTGGTAGGGACCTAAAAATTTCAACTTTTTGCGCATCAGATGTAATTGAACACGTTTTTGTTATCGTTTACCAAGGGCGAATGCTTGTATCACTCACATAAATGTATAATCGTTAAGAAAATATTAGATCAGCAGACTAATTGAGGCATTCGTATTTTATGCTTATGGTCAATAGAGGCGACGTGTGTCTCAGCTTGACTGATTGCGCCATACATTCATATAGCTGTTATGCGCAGATAGCATGTCATTCTTGAGTCATTCAGGTATTTCAGCCTGACATTTAAAAAAAAAAAAAAAACCGACTAATTGGATTTTAAAAGACTAATTGAATGATGTATATACTTACAAAACCATTGTCAAATTTGATGTTTTATTTAAAACGCATACTTTGTATAATACACCCAGTATAACCAAGACGCCTGTTAATCATTTTTCGCATTTCAAGTTTTTCCTGAATCGTATGTGCCTGGCCTGACCCAGTTATCCAGTTTCCCGGCTGCGCTTGCCAATGTGTGTCCCGACAAACGCGCTTTTTCGCGTCGCTTTGACAGTTTCGTGGGTAAAATGCGGCTTAGTCTTTCAGCAGATGCCTTTTTTTTGGCCGGTGTCGTCCGCTTCATCCCTTCACTGGGGCACTGAGGTTGGTTTTGGCAACATGACGCAGTTTAAAACGCCAATCTTAATTATAATGCGGGTCCATACCACGTGCGGCATGTGAGGGGAGACTTGTGTGTGTTGCTTAAATGTACAAAAGGCGTGAGGTACAGCGCGAAGATTTGCTCCTGACGCTGTCGCACTTTCAGTGCTGTTAAAGATTTTGAATTCGGTCATCATGCCATAGTCTTTCATTGCCTATAGGATGCTGCATAGACAGCAGGTGCACTAGCGTTCAGCGGCTTGGGAAGTGCACATGCAAAGCGATTTGATTTGGGTCGCAGCATCTTCTGTAGGGAGTGCTCTGATTCATTTCAGAACTCTTCTTCTCCATCGAATGACATTAGCTGAACAGTACGTCTTGCAAAAACATGGGTTGGAAACCCTTTAGGTTTTGGGGTTCATCTCACCTATTAATAAAATCTGCATGTCTTCACGCCATAAAGAAGCAGTTATATTGTGAGTATAGGCAACCATTATTTTCTTTAAGCCAGTATTAACTGTTTGCTAACCGATATGCCTCATTCAGCCAGTTAGATCATCTGTGAAGAATGTAGTTTCCTGTTGATTGTGTGTCAAAGGTGGCAGTTTTTTTTTTTTTTACTAAATTAAGCGCCATATTATCAATAAACACATTATTTAATAACAAATTAACAGAAAAAGTGGAAAATATTGGTGAATAACAATGATCAAACCAATTATAGATCTTTTTATTTCTCTAATTTTATCTAATTATTGAAATTATTGAATAATTTTCACTGGGATATTGTTTTTAAAGATAGTTAAAAAAAAAAATTACCAACCTATTATTACATTTAGTATATACTGATATTTTACTTGAACATTTTACTTTCCAATTTTATACACACACACACACACACACACACACACACACACACACACACACACACACACACACACACACACATATATTCTCCTCAATTAACCCTAAGTGATCAAATAAAGGTATAACCACAATTCAAATTTGGGGAAATTTAGGATTGAAATATGACCTGCACAGTTTACCAGTAGGTTTCAAGAATCGTCCCTTTGCTCACTAGGCACCACCACTCCCTTTCACATTTTGAACTGTTTCCTTCGTACATTCTGTCAGTGTGATGTCAAAAATGGAGGTGAAAAATGCCACTCCCTGAAACTAAAAAAGCAGGGTACCAGTCGGACTCGTTCAGTTTAATATGTGCTGTCGCTCGCAGGTTGGCGGTGGAGGTGACTAAGTGGAGTCGGGAGGGGGGAAACTAGTTCCTCTTCCTGTCAATCCAGAAGCACAGGTCTTGTTGGTTCCTTGACACGTTTGCAGTTTACCTCTTCACCTTCATCTTACAGACTCGTTCAATTGCATGTTGACGTTATGATATCACACCATAAGATGTTTTTTTTTTTGAAGGTATAATGCGCTGACTTTGCAATACCTTGAAGGTGAGTCATAAAGAGGAATGTATGATGAAGAACCAAGAAGAAAGGCCCTGTGGTGTGTTCCTGTAGCAACCAGGTATTCCTCGCCTGAGTCGCTTACTGGAGACCCCTGGTGTCTGCCTTGGGAAATGCACCGCTATGGTAAAGGTTGTAAGCCAGAGGTTTAGTTATTGTGCATGATGTTCTTGCAGCTGTAGAAGCACAGACTTTTCTTAGACCATCGTTATTAGTCAGATGTGGTTTCTCTCTCTGCATTATTAAATTATACATATTACAGAGGAAACCCAGGCAACATTCTTTTATAAGGAATCACAGATGTGTTAATGAACAGCAGAACTATTAAACCTCAAATTAATTCAGTGACATCACTTTTTTGACAGTAAACCCATGAGGTTCATAATCAGACTCATTCTGATAATTAATACATGTCTGAATGTCACATTTTACCTCAATTAAAAGAAAATGCATATTTTGCATAAAGGACATTGTTTTTTTGTTTGTTTTTTTGGATAATTCTTCTTTATTTTGCATTATGACATTACAACAATTAAGCACATTTCCCCAAGATCTTATAACAGTAATGCTTTAATAATAATAATTTATAATAAAAATGTTTTTTTTTAGTCTAAATAATTTAAATTCTGTTCACTGGGGATTCTCATCCTCACGCTACAGTCATTTTTAGAGCATTAATATGTAATTATTTAAATCAGTATAAAATAATAAAATATTGTGTATATTTAAGTTTCAATTTAAAATCTAGAATGTTATTTTCATTTGTGTGTTATATAAATGTATATGCTTATTTTATATGTAAACCCCTTTGCTCACATTATCCCAATTAATTATTTTTAAGAAATGCTTCACCTTTTTTTTTTTTTTTTTTTTTTTTTTTTTTTTTTATTTGAAGAATTTATTTCACACACTTCATCATTTTAAAGACAAAATTACAATAGTTACAAAAAGGTTAATGTGTGTAAAAAGGGGAAACCCCAAAGAAGCTATTGAAAGCTTTTAGGAGGGGGGCCCAATAACACCATACAACATATAACATACAAAAACAAAAAGCTCAATCCATAAACACAAATAAATATAAATACAACAAGACAAGCACTACAGCAAACAGCAAATTTTTTTATTTATTTTTTTATTTAGGGGTGACGTATGACATGTTCTTCACAGGATTCATCATATTCCATCTTTCAGAACACTTAACTTTGAATGTTGAGGAAAATTATTCAAAACAACTCAACAAAACCAAACAAAAAAACAGAAAAAGAAAGTGAAACTTAAAATTAAGTGACGTGACATTCAGCCAAGTATGGTGACCCATACTCAGAATTCGTGCTCTGCATTTAACCCATCCGAAGTGCACACACACAGAGCAGTGAACACACACACACACTGTGAACACACACCCGGAGCAGTGGGCAGCCATTTTATGCTGAGGCGCCCGGGGAGCAGTTGGGGGTTCGATGCCTTGCTCAAGGGCACCTCAGTCATGGTATTGAAGGTGGAGAGAGAACTGTACATGCACTCCCCCCACCCACAATTCCTGCCGGCCCGAGACTCGAACTCACAACCCTTCGATTGGGAGTCCAACTCTCTAACCATTAGGCCACGACTTCACGAAGCCACTATCTTTTCCAGTCCATCGTTGTGTATAGGCCTATGTGTTGAGAGAGTTAGCATTGTTGGTCCCAAATAACAGGTTGAGTTTTGTCTGCAGTTTGTGACTGGTGCAGTGTACTGTGAAAACGAGGCAGGTTGGCCTTTTTCTCAGCCGAGTTGTGATGCTGACCAAGCAACACGAGGAAGCCAGAATTACAGCTTCACCCCCCCACCCTTCCCCATCTCTCTTGTCCTCCAGTGGCTCACTTCACCCTTCCTTAGAACACTATGTGTTTGAGAATCACACAGTTATGTAATAGAGCTGCAGTCATTCATGGGGATGGGGGCGATTGTGTCACACAAACTTGCTTTGACATTCAAATCGAGGAGTTTTACTGAATTGAAAACCACTATGGCCTAGGCCTTTCTCAGTCCGGGTGAAACTTAGCAGCATGTTGACTTGTTACAATACAGCTAACGCTCAACTTTCTTATTCTTTATGATTGTGAACGCACAAGTTTGTGAATAGCACCATTAGCCCATTCATGCTAGATAAAATTGGACGATGTGAATGAAACTATTCCCAGGTGCATGTGAGAGAGTGAACGTGGACTGCGCAGCTTGTGAATGTGTGAGCCTTGAATGATGACAGAGTGTGACTGGCTCTCTGGGTTCAAAGGGAACGCTGCTGTTCATGTGACTAAACACGCTTGTTGCCACGTGCTGGAACCGAGGATGCTGGGTAAAACTGCTACCCCTCCACCTCTCTCGGTCTATGCCTCTCTATCTCCATCCTCCATCTCTTGCTCATCCCCTCCATCTCCATCACTAAGAGCCCCTCTCCCCCCTCCCGATTCTGTTTGTTCGCTCTCTGCGAGCCCCCCACCCTCCCTGTTCTCTTCTCTGTCACGACTCGGCTCCATTTATTTATTTATTTCCTGGAAAAGGAAATCTTCCATCTGGCGTTTAACGTTACACTTACAAGTCACATCCCATTCCGACCTGCTATCATGCGCGGCGTGTAGCATATTGGATCTCTTTGGCCAAAATTCTAATTTGGTTTCACCCAGAGAAGGCACTATTTGCACCCATTTTAACTGTTTAGATGGCATTTTTCCTATTTTATTTATTTATTTTGATTTTGCAGTGCGCTAATATGAAGCACAGTGTGCACCTTGCAAAAAATGTGAAAGGCCTCTAGTATGTTTAATTGCATCTCTTTGACAAAATATAAGAATAAGACACTCTTCTCCTACAGTACTTTTACCTCAGTCGTCCGTGACAGGTGTTACTTTTGCACAAATTTAACGGCAATGCGTTTTCTCTCCGGGGAAAAAAGCATCTACCTCCGCACCAGCGTCCAAAAATATACCAGCTCTATGTTTAGATGTTTTGAATTATTTCTGCCCTTTCCTGTTCTAATTAAATTTTAGCAAAGAAGGGTACGGTTGCGAGGAGAGCTATTGATTTTTCACCTCTTTTTTTGGCACGCATGTGACTTTTCGCTGCTATTTTTGATATTGCACCCACTCACCCCCACATCTTTTCTTTTTTTTTCTTCTTCTTCAATCCAACTTTATCGAGTATAGATGCTATTTTGGGTGCTGAACTGCTCTGGTGTGTAGTTTTTCCTGCTGGCCATGTGACTGGCTTGTGCTATTTAAAGCATGATGCTGCTTTGGGGGGAGTGGGCGGAGGTGTTAGCGTTCTGCAGTGCTACCGAGCCAAGAACGGGAACGGTTCATTCATGGAGGGAGAGAGAGATGCGACAGATTGCATACAGTAGCGGTCTGAATGTGGAGGCCGAATAATCCCGCTTTTTAATTACGCTACACTGGCCTCCGATGTTTTCCTTCACGATTGTCCTCCGCTGCAAGCATAAAGTCCCCGTTCCATGAGAACCGGTCAGCTTTTTCTTTTCCCCCCCACGAAGGCTCTACGAAGAGCTGGGTTGCTGGGGGATGCAGAGAAAGAGAGAGATTGAGGGTGAGCGGGCAGCATCTTGTTGGTATTCAAGTGCTGCGGCTGTTCCAGACGAGGCAGCTATTTTTACTCATTCGGCTGCTTTTTTTAGCGCTGGAATATAGAGTCTGTAGAGAGGAGGGCCTGTGCGGCTCCGTATTTCTGAACGTACCAGAGCACGTCTGCTCGTGCCATCTCGCTTGCAAAGGGTGCTCTTCTGGGCCTGTTTATATACATTTGTTTTTAAGCTTGCTAATAATGATCATGCTAACAAAATACTCATGCTCACGGAAGTGTCAAGCAGCAGTGGCTTTCAGAATGTGGCTGCTTGCATGCATCTTCATGGTTTGTCATGTTTCTGTGGGATAGTCTTGGGTTATGACAGGCAGCCGTGTGTTTATGATCGGATGTGTTAAAATCATCCCCTGAATGCTCCTCGGATATCTAAGTGATCTAGATGTTGATTTTGTGTCAAGTTTTTGATGGTTGTTGATTGTAACTATGGATTGATGGCCCCATCCTTGCGTGGAATTCTGGGAATTGTCCCCAAGCCCTTCTCACTCCGTTTGAAGTGTTCTGGTGTACATGCACACCCGCACAATTTAAGATTGGAATTCCTCAAGTTCGGGGAAAATGTGAGATCTTTTCAGAAATGCAACCCCAGTCTTGGTGACCTTTGCTTTTTAAATGCTCCTTTGTTAGAGGAATGTTTCTAAAAATGCTTTTAACAGCAGAATTTACAGTTGTGTTCTTACATTTTGAGGAATTGTGACTAAATTGTTTTTCTCAAACTAAGGAAGTACGGTGTTTTTGATGTCCATAATATGAGGATGAGTTTGAAAAGGAGTTTGTGAATCACTTTCATTTGTTCCTTCTCTCTTTCGATCAATGCTCTCACTATCTCTCTCACTTTCTACCCACATCTGACTTTGCGCAGTCTCCCATTACCCCCCTCCACCCCCCCCATCCGACTGGTTTCTATTTTTAGCAGCAACCAGGATCCCTCCTCACCCCTCCTGTGCTGTCGTGCTCTACAGACGTCATAACCCCCCCCCCCCACACACACACACACACACTCTCCCCCACAGCCCTGTTCTTGCAAGTGACCACTGCCTATGCCACACTTTGATCAGCCATCACACATACTGTCTTAATGCTCGCCTATTCTGTTCCTGTGCACGTTTGTAAAACAAGAGCATCATGGGACATTGACATGGGCCTCTAAGTTTTGTAGTGTTTGAGTTCATTAGCAATATTTTGTAGTCCATATCTGGTCAGACTACAAGCTCTTTTTAGGTCAAAATGAAGTACTATTAAAGAAAAAGAAAAATTCTTGTTAATGGAAAATTAATTATAAAATCAATTAATAAATTCAGACTTCCGGGTGGAATTTATGGTTGCAAAAAAAACATTCTGGCTTTTAACGAATAGTCATAAATGTGAAGGGTGTCATTCTGTGCCACTAGCATCACTAAATAGAATGACGAGCATGACTGTTTTCAAAAATCTGATAGCCAAGCCCTCAGCTAACATCATTGGCTGAGCCAGTGTTGTTGGTCAGAATGGTGAAAATGCAAAAAATTAGTTTTTTTTTTTTTGTGGACATCATCCTAGAAATGGCATGTTTATTGTTGCCCTCACTTATTAGGCTAAGCATATTTTAACCAAAAAATTGTACACTGTAGTTTTAAGAAAGATCCTGTGCATTTGTGAAATAAGGCTGAAGTAAATGTTTAATATTTCACTCGTCTGCCATTGGTTGAACTGATAGCTCCACCCATTACCTGAGCCAGTGTTACCATGTTGAGCTGGTTGGGATTCTCAAACAAGTTTTGAAAATGTCAGTGCTACACTTTTCAGGGAAATCAACCTACAAATTGCTACTTAAGAACAGTTTTTATGTATTAAGCTCAAATATAATAGTATTTTAACATGAATTAAAATGACACCCTTCAATTTTATCGTCCCTGCCAGTTTAGCAGGTGCAGGATTGTTTCGATTTGAACCTGGTCTATCCGAGTACCTCTTTGCCTGAAATTAGCTTTTTGACAAGTGTTTTTTTTTTTTTTTTTTTTTTTTTTTTAAATCCTATTGTGTGTGTGTGTGTGTGTGTGTGTGAGAAAAATTAGTAATTAAGCTGCCGCAAACACTGATCCCGTCTTTTTCTTTCTCCTTTTTCCAGTTGTGACGGGAGCCACGGATGGGATTGGGAAATCCTATGCGGAGGAGGTAAGGGTTTCTCTTCTTATTTATCTCTTCGCTCCACGGAAAGCACAGTGACTCATCACAAGACAGAGGTTTCACTCTGAGGCCATGAGAAGGAGGGTGACTAGAAGACTGCTGGTAGAAATAGACCTGTTACCTCACATAACTCGTTCAGTTAAAAGCCGTTCTTTCATGTCACCGCTAACTCCCAAAGTTAACATTCAGCTTCATCTTTAGCTTTTTCCGTTAAAAGTGAGTAATTCACAATTGTGAAAAAAATAATTACTGTTTTCTAACAGGTTTCCCCTTCAGACACTCCCGTCATTTGTTATTGGTCAAACAAATAGCCCCGCCCCTAAACACACACTATTGGTTGAGCCACTGTTGCTATGTTGGTCAGAATTCAGAAATAGTTTTGAAAATGGCACAATATTTACACTTTGGTTTTAGAATTTCGCGGAAACAATGAGTCAAATGTTCTATTTTAAATTCTAATAGTAACTCAAGTATGCTTTTTACCATTAAAATAGCTAAAGAATGCGACATGGACCACTTTTAGGAGTTGTTTTGGCAATTATCAACACAAAAGCTTTGCATTTTTTGTTCTCTTTGTCATAAATGAGGTGATTCAAACTATCTTCTGTTTTTTAGCTTGCTCGACGAGGATTCTCCATGATGCTCATCAGCCGTTCCCAGGAGAAGCTTGACGACGTGGCAAAGTCTCTCGGTCAGTGTTCGGCCATCTGTGTGTTAGCAAACCGCAGTGCTCATCTCTGTGAATGACAGACAGTCCTTCTGATGTTAATGAAATAGAGTTGTGGCCTAATGGTTAGAGAGGACCCTGGAAGGTTGTGAGTTCGAGTCTCGGGCCGGCAGAGTGGGGGGGGAGATGGCATGTACAGTTCACTGACTGGGCCCTTGGAAGGCATTGAACTGATGGCGCCGCAGCATAAAATGGCTGGCTGGAGTGCACTGTCACTGGTCAACGCTTCGAGCTCCACGGAGTCATACTTGGCAATGTCACCACTTAAACAACTCATAATAATAACGAAAAAACACTTTCCTCAACAACTCCACCACTCAGAATAGGGACGAAACACTGTTTGCCTTAACTGTTCCAGTAAATGTGGATTCTTTAGATGCTAGATAATTGCTCAGATGATGTACATGTAACATGAAGGTTCTTCAGTCTGTCACTGGTCCCCTAAGTGCCGTATGGCCAAACATCCACTGTTAGACCAATAAGACGTGTGAAGGATCACAACCGCTATGACTCATTTCTTGTACAATCACATGAAATGAAGTTTGCGTTGCATTTGAGGCATCGTTGAGGCTTTCAGTGTGAAAGCAGTTTCTGCTTCATGTATTTATATACTATGAATCAAGCTAGACGTGTATATATGATATAATATAATTATTAATTAATGTGTATTGTATTCAGTGTTATTGAGTGGAAGTACTATGTATATACCATTATAGCACGTATTAATATTTTGAATTGGCTTAGTTTTTTTTTTTTTTTTTTTTTTTGAAGTTTTAGTAATTTTATGTGCTTTTTGGCATTCTTATTTTTTTATCTAATATTTATTTTATTTCAGCTTTATTTCAGTCACTGCAAATGATTTAATATTTTAATTGACGGTAACAACTGTGATTTTATATGTAGTAATAATAATAATAATAATAATAATAAATTGCATTTCTTTTTTGGTATGAATGAAGTGTGACCGGCCCTTATATTGTGAATGGGAGTTTTCTTGTACTGATTTGGCTTCAGTGTGTGCACTGAATAATGAAGTAACAATGCCTTGATGGAGATTCTTAACTCGCCCATGATCAGCTCTTGAAAGCACCACTCAAACACCCTGTCAGGAATCATATAAGCTCCATGTGGATGCAAACAGTTGTTTGTATTAGTATAAAATGTTATTATAATCAACTTTAACGCTGTCTTAAATGCAGGCGCTTAACTGTTGAGGTTGGAAGGGGAAAAATCCCAGTCTGCCGTGCCACAGTCGTGCTGGCAACACAGAATGGGTGGGAGGGGGGAGGTTATGGCTAGTCACGAACCAGAATGTAATTTGCCAAATCTGGTTCTCAAACCTCACATTTGTATCGATCATCTTCCATTTGGGGTGTTAGAAGCCACAGAGAGCAGCATCCCACAAGCCCCCTGGACCAAAAAAAGACTTTGGAGCTCATTTATGTGTTCTTGTTCTTAAAATAACCCTTCGATTTAAACAAAAAAAACCTTCTCGCTGCGAGACCTGAGAGGAATTTTCCTCTCATAACTCACTGGAACAGTGTTTAAACAAATGAGCCTTTGGACAATAAATTCTAATTGCTGCAGGCACCTCAAACAAGCAGAAGAGGGGAGGGGAGCTGTAGGAAGTTCCTCTGACAGCCTTTCTTTGGTACACAGCGCCTCCTGCTGGCCAGAAATCTGTGTTTTGGTGCAATGGGCAAAGTCCCAGAGAAGTTATTTTTAGAACCGCAGCAATGGCAGGGATGCCTGCTCCTGGACAGAGTTCTCCAATGCCAATATTATGTCTGCAGCTGGAACGATGACGGTTTCAGTAGTTTTCAGGGGGTTTGCATTGTTTCTTTGCATTAAGCGTCTTTTATGTCTCTTAATTACAGAAAGCACATATAAAGTGGAAACAAAAACCATCGCAGTGGACTACAGTCACGATGATATCTATCCTAAAATCGAAAAGGGTCTCGCTGGACTGGAGATTGGAGTCCTTGGTAAGTTTTTTTTTTTTTTTACTTTGGGCCTTTGTTACATCTTAAAAGCAACCCAAAACTCAAATTTGTCGGAAAGCTTACATGCACACAACTTTCATTCACGATTCCCTGTCGGCGTAGCTTTTTAACCTCTTTTATTTGGCCTCATCTTCTCAGAAAGTTTGTTGTTGTTGATGTTTTCACCTGAAATCGTGATTGAGTTTTTTCCCCGTGTAGTTTAGAGCTCACGTCTCATTCCTGATGCCTTATCGCCACCTAGTGGTGATTTTTAGAACATGCATATTTCAGATACCTAATCTCAATCATATTCAACCACATCTGATTCTATTTTTCTCTTTTGATTCATAGTGAACAATGTGGGTATCTCATATTCATACCCTGAATTCTTCCTCCACATCCCTGATTTGGAAAACGTGAGTAACTTCTTTGTCTGAGAAGGAAGGTTTAATTATTAGTAGCCATTATCGTTAAGAAATATTCACCTTTTAATTTGCTTTTGCAGTTCATCACCACCATGATCAATGTCAACATCACCTCAGTGTGCCAAGTAAGTAGACACAAACAATGTATTGTGCTGTTGAATGGTTTCGGAATTCTTAATTTTGAAAATTCAAATTCAAAAATTAAAAGTACTGCAACGTGACCGCTTTGCGCTTTGATGTACTCCTCCTGCTGTTGTACCTGTTCTCTCTCCCTGTGTTTTGCTGATCTCCACCAACGCTCCCCGTGTTCACCACCCACGCATTCTCTCTCTCCCTCCCTCAGTCTCTTTCTCTCTAATGCAGGAGTAATATATTAGTGTTTCAGATTTTTTATGTTATCTCAAGTCATTTTGGAGCATGTGAGAACTCGTTTTTTTTTTTGTCCTGTTTTTCCTCTCCAGATGACTCGTCTGGTGTTGCCCAGAATGGAGGCAAGGTAAGTCCTGGTGTTTTATATAAAAACATCCTTCCAGCATCTTACTGGAATTCCTAAAACAGCTGCTGTCACTAAAAATGAATTCAGTGCAGCTTTTAAAAACAGGGTTTTTCCCTCCTGAGTATTGCTCCCCTTCTGTTCTCCCCACTCTTTGTGTGAAATTGAAAAGCAACAATGCACTGATACTACTGGCTACTGCTGAGTCACGTGCAACTCTTGGGCCAGTAATGGAGCTGGGCAAAGTTTGTACAAACAGGTCCATCCCTCTGCACTCCCCAGCACTCTACTGCAGCTGCAGGGGTACTGCATGAGAAAGCTGGTGCCATGGCAACACACATGGCGACCATCATTAGATGTGTGTTGAAATGAAGTACAGTGGGTGACAGCGGCTTTCAGGTTTCCACAGCTGGAAATATACCCTATTTGGTGTCAATGTCAAACGTGATTAGCTGAATTAAAGTTTGCTTTTTCATTGCAGAGCTAAGGGTGTCATCCTAAATATCTCCTCTGCCATCCACCAAGGTCAACCGTCCACACCACTCACCATCTACACCAGCCACCAAAACAATTTCAAAAAAATTTTTTTAATTTCTTTATAATTTCTGTTTTTTTTTTTTTGTTTTTTTTTTTACATTTAGATAACTTTTTTTTTCTCATCTCAATTCAATTCAATTCAATTCAAGTTTATTTGTATAGCGCTTTTTCGCTGGGTCCGATCAAATGATTGCAAAGCAACTTACAGAAAATTAAGTTTCTACAATATTATTAGTCGCTCAACCGGACCCCCTCCTTGGCCGTTTTTTTACAATTCACTTGTTGCATTTAGAAAATATTGGTTTTAAAATTTTGTTATTCCTTTATTCACTTATTTCAATTAGAAAATATTTTTTTTACATTTCATCTTTCTACACTCTTATTTATACATCTTCTAACGTGGCCTTCAATCAGAGTACAATTTTACATGTCATCTTTCTACAGGCTTTTGTCAACCACTTATCAAGCACCATACAACAAAAATAAAATTTTTTTCTGTATTGTTGATTAAATAGAGAACCAAGCATCATTAAATTAGAAAGGATTGTGTGTGTTGGGTCAGTAATATCTGTATTATAGTATATTAATATTATTATTATTATTTCACACACACACAAACTGATTATTATTTTATTTAATTAAAAGCGAGTTTTAGGTAGGATCCATTAAATTTATCAACAGTGACAGTAAAGAAATTTATATTCTTAAAATAATGATTCTATTCATCAAAGAACCCTGCAAGGAATTCAGGAATAAATTTCTTTTTAAAATGTATTAAAATCAAAAAGTCATTTTACTATTACTAAATGCAAACTTTTTTATTTAAAGATGATTAAATCAAAACCATTAAACTGTATTGTTGATTAAATGCAACCTTGGTGAGTGTAAGAGGCGTCTTTCAAAACCATTAAAAATCTTACTTCCCCCAAACTTTTTAAATGCATCATCGATTGGCAAGAGACTGTTGAGGGCAGTGAAAACAACAAGAACTGTATTAATTCATTAATAAAGTCTCTTAAGGTTTTTGTTTCGATCTATCAGATACGAATAGCAAAGATCCAGCCAGTCTAAAGTGCCTTTTTTAGTGAATTACGTCAAATCTCTCTGTCCCTACCAGAGTGTGCTGCCTTTCTTTGTGGCTACCAAGATGACGAAGATCAGGAAGCCCACCCTGGACAAGCCCACCCCTGAACGCTACGTAGCTGCTGAACTGAACACTGTGGGACTGCAAGACCAGACCAACGGCTATTTCCCTCACGCCGTCATGGTATGTCAGCCTGAATGTCTCATCCGGCAGTGTTTTACACATCCATCGACCATGTTGTCACCCTAAACTTCTTTCTTACCTCTGTGTCCCACAGGGCTGGGTGACCACTGTCCTGGCCCCCATCAAGCTGGTCCTCTGCCTGGGTCTGCGCATGAACAAGGCCCAGCGCGGCGGATACCTCAGGAGGAGAAAGTTGCGATAGTTTGAAGATATTGTGTGACGGAATACGGTTTTACAGAACATGTGCTGAGATTTGAGATTCACTGGAGTTATTTTGAATCTTTTTTGTGTGTTAAATGTTGTGTGTTTTTGTACTCTTTGGATAAATATCTGGATATGTTGACGTTCCACAATGACTCATTATTATTGACTTGTTGCTGGTTGCCAGAAATGGAGACCAATCTTCTTTATAAGGTGAAAGAAGTGTGTTGGGAGGGTTTTGTGTCCACTGCTGTTGTAAGCAGAGGGTTATTAATATGGTGATGGTGTTTTATATTTATTTAATTACTAATTAATTATGCATTTTCTTTTTATCTGGTACTATCTGTTTGCACTCTTGTTAACTGCCAATAACTAGTTTGCATTTGTGCCTTAAACCTTCTGATGAGTGATTAATGGGTGCTGGCCTTTCTTATCATTATTTCGCAAATCTATGGTGAATATTTTTTTAATCTTGTACTGTATCAATATAAAATCAAAGGTCTGATTTAAATTCATTTTTGTACATTGGCCTTTTCAGGCTGTAAGTTTACGTGTCAGATTTGGTTTATTTAAAACCTGTGCCTTTTTATAGTAATTTAAAACTTGGTCACATTTATTGAAAGGAGATCTAATGCTCGTTTACATGATTTTCTCCACTGAAGACTTAAAGGTGTGGTGGAACGTCACCCGTTTGTCTTGAGTTTCATCCAATGTGGATTTGAGGAATACCTCCATAGCTTGGATCTCTGTGTGATTATTTACGGACCAGTGCCAGTCAAGTTAAAACATCCAGGTGGTTAAACCTCATTAGTCGCCCCTGGTTTAAAACTTGAATGTTATCCTTCCAGACGTGTTGAAGAGTGGAACAAAACGTGCTGCTTCACTGATGCGTGACAATCTGAAATCTTGTTTAATAAAAATGATTTCTGTATTGGTTTTTGTATTTGCCTTTTTTAAATAAATTTTATGACTGCTTATAGTTTTGTGTTTTTTTTTTATTGGATTTAGGTTTTAAATGTTACAAAGAGATGAATAAAATGTCTGGCTTTAATTCAACACTGATCTACTTAATAGTTTTGAGGGGTTCTGATACTTTTTGTACTTCAAGAAGGAAGAAATATATATAGATGCATGCTATGTTATTCTTGTAACATTACATAATTTAACAAATCTTTTACGGAACTGAACACAACTAAAATTACAGAATTAAATTTAATAAAATAATATTAATTTCTCTTGAATGAAACAAATGTATGATTGTAAATGATGCGCAACACATTTGCAGTAATCTATAATAATACAAGAAAGCTCCAAAGTTTGAAGCTTTGCCGAGTGTTATACAGTCATTTTATAATTTTTAAAAACTTAATAATCTAGAGTAGAAATGATCTGTCCTTGTGTAAATAGCAAAGCTGATGTAATCATCATTGTAAAATTACACACCTGAATTCAACTTTATTTTGTTATGAGGTATTGTCTAGTGCCTAATATGCAATTTTAGATAAATTAAGTTTATAGTAAGTAGATTAGTAGATTATATTAGTTCTAAAGATTAAACTATTCTAGTTTCTAAATAATTTAAGTTGTAATATTGGAAAACTACTAGAAGTAGCCTATGTAGGAGCATACGTAGTACATCTTAAACAAACATACAGCATTGTATTTGTATTATACACATATTTTATGCATGTAATATACATGTTCATATACAGCAGTGTACTTCCAGAAGAAGGGGGTAGGAACCGTGTTGGTATCGATCATTTCAGGGTAGGAACTAGGAAGCGTTTTCACCGCATCATTGTAGGAACACGGACACGTTTCGCCGAACACCAGAACTGATTGTGTTTCTGTTACACAAATGTTCAGCGCTCTGAAGAATGAGATAAATCGCGTCGAAACCGCTGTGTGTAAGTATTGTTTAAGTTGCTCATTTTTAGGAAAACGCTGTCAGGTCATTAAAAATTGACTGAAAATGTAAAAACTGTGTCTTAGTCTGTGAGGTGTGCACTTTTAGTATACAAGCTGTCATAAGTCTGTTAACATCAAACATACTTATGCGTTTTATAATATAGTGTGCTCATCATATATACTTTTGAAAAGATTGGTTTTAAAAACTGACTTACAGGCACATTCCAGAATGAAAGTGTTATCCTGAAATGAGTGAGTTACTGAAATTACCTGAAGATGGCAGTACATTTCTTCTGTAGTCAATTGTAAAACTTGAAAAAATAAATACATTTTGTCCTTCTAAGGTACTAAAGCCCACTGACATCATGTGTTTTGTCTTGTCAGATAAGTTTTGAGCTTTTAATGAGTGATAAAAGGCAGCGAGCGAGAGTCCAGGGCTCCTGGGCCAAACCTCTTCACAAACCACAACAGCCAACCGGTATGCCATCCTTCTCCTGTTATAATACCTGTACAGCAACAGATAAAGATTAAAAAACTGAGCTTTGTTGACATATGTTTACATATTAACATAGTATTCCACAATTTGGCCTGATTTAAATAACACACAGTGGTTTTCAGGTCTGCAAAAGTCATGAAAATTAATAAAATTTTGAAAAGAACAGTGATTGAATAAATGATTTGTGTTTTTATGATATTTACCATAAATGCTTAAATAAATTACTTTCAAGAAGTAGTAATAAAGTTATGAAAACGTCATGGAAATTATTAAAATTAAACATTTTACATGGACTTATAGGCAATGTAGGTGTAGAATAGTGTATCAGTGTATTGTTTTCTAAATTAGGAGTATTTGCATTTATTGTTTCAGCTCAAGATGTCCCGTCGTCTGCAGCAGGATCGTGGAAAAATGCACCGCGATCATTTGAGTTCCATCAGCCAGCAGACGTGAGAGCCATTCTGTGGCTTTTTTATGCTGTTTTCTTGCTTTCTGATGTTTCTGATTCATTCTGTATTTCTTTTTCAGCCCATCAGAGAGATTCCTGTGGAGAAAGTGATCGAGTGTGTGACTCAGTCCCGGGCACTTTCAAGCATTAAAACCTGCTGATTGACACACCGTCTATATCTAGTGTGCTGTTTTCTTCTCTTTCTCAGAAATGCTGGTGACTATGAGATTAGTCAGGGGCCTTCTGGTGTGTCCAGGTAACAATGCTCAGATTTAAAGTGGCCTAAACTAAAATAAATTACCTTCAGAAGATCACTTCCTGCATTTAAGTAATTGTGTACTTGATTCCTGTCCAGACTGCGACTCATACCAGGGTTTCTACAACAGGAGGAGGCTGACTGGATGTTTAGCAAGCTACTCGCTGAACTGCCATGGTCACAAAAGACCAATTTTAGGATGATGGGTGAGTTGCATGTTGAGGTAATGTAAATTAAGGGGGAAAAAATGTGTTTTATTTATATATATATATATATATATATATATATATATATATATATATATATATATATATATATATGTATATAGGGGAAGTTGTGGCCTAATGGTTAGAGAGTTTGGTAAGGTTGTGGGTTTGAGTCTCGGGCCGGCAAAACCACGACTGAGGTGCCCTTGAGCAAGGCACCAAACCCCCAACTGCTTTTTGTTTGCAAAGAACATGACCATAATTCTGAACACAAGATTGAATGTATGAACTGAAGTAATAATCATATGTGACCGTGGACCACAAGACCAGTCATAAGTGTCAATTTTGAGATTTATACATCATCTGAAAGCTGAATAAATAAGCTTTCCATAGATGTATGATTTGTTAGGATCAGACAGTATTTGCTGAGATACAACTATTTGAAAATCTGCAATCTGAGGGTGCATAAAAATCAAAATATTAAGAAAATCACCTTTGAAGTTGTCCAAATGAAGTTCTTAGCAATGCATATTACTAATAAAAAATTAAGTTATACTATATTTACAGTAGGAAATTTACAAAATATCTTCATGGAACATGATCTTTACTTAATATCCTAATGATTTTGGCATAAAAGAAAGATCAATAATTTTGACCCATACAATGTATTTTTGGCTTTTGCTACAAATATACCCCAGCGACTTAAGACTGGTTTTGTGCTCCAGGGTCACATATATAAGTTTGTGCGTTTTATATTTTGTATCATATTTTATATATCAGGCTTACAATATACAAGTCAGTGCAGTTGCTGATATTTATATGTCCAAAAATATTATGATATTTTGATAGCTTGCAATGTAAAACTTTAAGATATCAATGAGTATGACTCCTTAATAGACTACTTGCATAATCTATAATATAAATATCAATTGTCACTCTGTATCTCTTAATAATGTCTTAGTAAGATGATATTTAAATGATGATTGAGAGCTGAACAAATAAATGTTTCTCAAGAGCATGATGTATCATAAAAGCATCAATCGCAGCGTGTAGTGCACAAGTAAATGTTACTAAATTTTTCTATTGTAGGTTTTTGCACTCACATTTTTCAAGTAACTTTCACACATGGAATAAGTAAAATTAAATTAAGTACATCCATTGATTTTACTTCACCTTTAAGGCAAGTGTTTACACAAAATTCATTTATATTTTTATTTTGTCACTGCACTTCCATTAGCACAGCTATGTTCATTGAATGAAGCAATGAAGACCATAGTCATCATAAAAACATTTAAAAATATAGTCATCAGCATAGTCATCATAAAAGACCCATGCAGTTTTAGTTAATGCAACTAAAATGATTCATGTACTGTAGTCCCAACTCAAATGAATTAAACTTCAGATTTACAAATTTTTAGTGGACAAAAACCAATGAAATTTTTTATTTTTATTAAAGTAAATTGAACCAACAGCAAAAACATTATTTTCCAGTAGCATATGAGCATATGTTGAGCCTTGGTGCTAATGTGGTAAAACAGGTTCTAATCTGACCCAAGACCAAAGCAGAAGAATCAAAATAAGCATGCTTTTGCGCACACATGATGAAATTTTGCGTCTGTCCCACTCACTTTTTCACAAAGTGCTCTTTCCACAATGACTCACATTTTCCAGTCCTTCTCTATCAGTAAATTGGCAGGAATGCCACTGCCTCCAGTTCCCTCATCTGTTTACCTTCTCCAAGACTGACATCATTTGAAAAAGTCCCAAATATACCAAATGTTTAAACATTTGCTTCGGACCAAGAGCAGTTCACGTTTGACTGTGACTGATTGAGATCGTTTTGGCAAATTTTCTGGTTCCACAAGCTTTCAGGTGGTTTGGTGTGGAAAGATGTGCTATTAGTTTTTAAGCATTTTGAAATATGATTTTATACCTTCCAGATTATAAAACAGTCAGTAATATTACTGAATATTAATTGGATATTACTTAAAGGGATACTCCACCCCAAAATGAAAATTTTGTCATTAATCAAAATCAAATTTTGTCGTTCCAAACCCGTAAAAGCTCTGTTCGTCTTTGGAACACAATTTAAGATATTTTGGAAGAAAACGGGGAGGCCTGTGACTGTCCCATAGACTGCCAAATAAATAACAGTGTCAAGGTCCAGGAAAGATATGAAAGACATCGTCAGAATACTCCATCTGCCATCAGACATGCAGTCTGGGTTATTATGAAGCTACGGGAACACTTTTTGTAAACGAAGAAAACAAAAACATCGACTTTATTCAACAATTCATATCACAACATTATACTCAGAGACACTCCGGATGATACAGAAGAGCATACGCAGCATACGGTGATATGGAGAGACACAGAGGAGACCGCTGACAAAGGAATTGTTGAATAAAGTCGTTATTTTTGTTTTCTTCACTTACAAAAAATGTTCCCGTTGCTTCATATAACCCAGATTGCACATCTGATGGCAGATGGAGTATTCTGACAATGACTTTGATCCCTTTTATGGACCTTCACACTGTTATTTACTTGGCAGTCTATGGGACAGTCACAAGCCTCCCGGTTTTCATCCAAAATATCTTAAATTGTGTTCCAAAGATAAGCGGAGCTTTTATAGGTTTGGAACGACATGGCGATAAGTGATTAATGACAAAATTTTCATTTTGGGGTGGAGTATCCCTTTAATAGGGATGGTTTACCCAAAAATGAAACCAAGCTGTTTCTGGTCCCCATTGACTTCCCTAGTATTTTTTTTCTTTCTCCATACTATGGAAGCCAGTGGCTACTGTTAACTGTTTGGTTATACCAGCATTCTTCAAAATATCTTCTTTTGTGCTCAACAGAAGATAAAAAACTCCTACAAGTTTGGAACAAACTTGAGGGTGAGAAAATGATGACAGAATTTTCATTTTTGGGTGAACTATCCCTTTCATTTTCATTTAAATAGACATTAGGCAGTATTGAAAGTAGAAATAGCAGAACATGCTTTATATTCAGTATGTTTTGCACTTCAGGTGATGCATATGACGAACCCAGGCTCACTTGTTGGTATGGAGATCTGCCATATACATATTCACGTTCTGCTATGCAGCCCAACACTCAGGTATATCACTGTTGCTTACTGCATGTGAGCAAACAAAAATGACATGTAGCAATATGTTAAGTAAAGCATCTATTTCTGTATTTTTCTCTTATTACAGTGGCATCCAGTTCTCAGCACTTTACGTCTGGCCATTGAGCAGAAGAGCGGTCACAAGTTTAACTCATTACTGTGTAACCTGTACCGGGACGGTAAAGACAGCATCGGTTGGCACAGTGACAATGAGCCGTCATTAGGACCCGAGCCCATCATCGCCTCTCTGAGTCTGGGCGACACAAGAGTGTTCAGTCTCCGAAAGCAGCCACTTCCTGTGAGTCTGCGATGTATAATTTCCTGTCACAGTCATGCTAGGGTTTAAATGATGGGAATTATAGTGTGTGCCCTAAGGATGCACGATATATTAGCGCTGCGATTAATCATAATAAAACCAAACTGCAGATTGTGGTTGGCAGCTGTTGTCAACAGAAGAGAAGTTTAAGGGAGATCCATGTGGTTTTACGCTACAAACTCAATGGTTTTGAAATTTCAGAAATAAGTGTATTAGTATTGTAATTTCACAGTGATGTTAAAAATGTTATAATTATTATTTTTTTATTTTACAATGAAGAATTACAGTAGGAATATTTCTTATTTTTTAATTTGTTATACTAATAATCATATAAAAAATAATAATTATTACAGTAATTTATATGTAATCACAAGTTTGTTTGTTTTTTAGCCAAAAGGTGCAGACAAACACAGTAATTCTGGAGCTTTAAAAGAGCTTAATGTTTTAAATAGCAGAAAAATCACAATATATTGGTATATCGACTGATATTAGAGATTTTATTTTTAATTTACCGATATCTGTCAATATTGGATATTTAATTAAATATATATCTAGTTAAATTAATCTTTAAAAATATAATTTAAAAACTTTTAAATCTAATGTTTGAATATTTAATTTAATATATAATTTTATTCCAGCATTTCATTTTAATTTTAATTCTCGTTCATTCAAAATTTTTATGTCTACCATTTATCCAGTTTTTGGCCATACCATGAAAATAATGATTGACTTATCCATCAGTACCATTCAGAATTTTAATATCAGAGCATCCCTAGTTTTAAAATTGCAAGTTTGATTACTTATACCAGGAAGCCTGATTATTATGTTGGTCAAAGTTTCTGGCACTGTTGTGAGTGAGTCTTTTTAGCCCTTAGAATTAGCCCTTAGATTTTTTTTTTTCTGTATGTGTTTCAGGAAGATAAAGGAGACTACACTTATGTGGAGCGCATACGCATCCCGCTGACCCACGGGACCCTCCTGCTCATGGAAGGCTGTATGCAGGTGGACTGGCAGGTACGTCACTTTTAACTGCTCTGAAGGAAATATTTGTAGTCACTATGATTTTGGTTATTACAACAGAATCTGCAAACCAGCAGAAATCTATGCATCGTTTTCTTGCTAAGTTGCACCACAAGCTCAAACAGCAGCAGAAAAAGCAAATGCAAAGATTTCTCTGGTATTTTATATAGTCTTAAGTGATCATGACTATCAGTAAATCCTTCTGAAAATCATTTTAGCTGATTCGCAAGAACTTTTACAGAGTGTGTATCTTCAAGATTTAAAGTGACTCACTAAGAAGTGTCAGGAGGTCTTGTTTAGTCTAATGCGAGCGTTTAAGCTGCCAGTTAATAACAGTCTTCTGAATGCTGATGATAAGCCAGACTGTGGAGAAAGGCTGAAAATGGCTAAATCGAAGTGGAAGGGTGGAGATGGTGTTCCTTTGTTTTCGGCTAGAGTATGTTCTGGAAAACTAATCACACGTGGTAGAGATGATCTGGAACAGTCCACCATCCAGAGAGCGTTAAGTGCAGACACTGTTTTCTGCTGATGTGTAACCGTGTGAAGGGGGAAAGTGAACGTGTTTCTTCACTGCAGACTGAAACAGACAGTGTTTCCAAGAAAGACTTTGCAAAACATTGCACGTAAATTATTACAGACAATTGGGAGAATTCACAAAACATATGATATCAGAGCAAAAACCTGCGTCTTATTCACTACGTACTTGTAATAGTTTGACTGAGGGCTAAATGCTCTAAAATAGCAATGCTTTTAATTTAAATTAAGTCATTATAGTTGCTTTTTTCATGCAAACTATATTAAATATGATGATAGTGTTGACGTAGTAATGATAGAATAATAATTTGGTAATGTATGGTGACTACTTATGAACTTTATTCACAAAACAAAGAAACTGCCAAATCGAATTAAATAAGTGTAATTATTATAATTATTATATATTATAATTATTATAATTAATTTATTTTAGTAATTTCATTTCAAAAACCTGCTGGAAGTTATTTTTGTGCTGTTTAAGAGTTGTTTTTGGATTCCGACTCCAAGATAAACCACAGGCCTTTGGTGAGGCACAAAGAATAGAGAAAGGTCACGAACATTTTATGGCGACATCTGAAAACTGTTCAAGAAAGGTCACTCGCGGATTGTGCCAAAAAGCTTTCAGGCGATCTTATTAGGTTGACATAACTCACATTGACCTGTCAAAATAGAGCTAAGTTAACCCATATGTATAGCTGTTCGCAGTTGACTTTAAAATGTCTTCAAAACATTTAGAGGCTTTGAAAGCTGTTAAATAACTGTCAAAGGGATGTTCTGGATCAAAAATATAACGGGACACCGATTCAACATTGTAATTGTGTATGTAAGCATACTGCTTTTGCTTAGTCAAGCTACATTCTTTATCATCTGTCTGTCTAAATATACATGACACAATGCGTAATCATATTTGAATTATGTAATACACATCATGCATCACCGCTGTCTTTTGAGGCGAATGCCAAGGCCAGTTGAAGTCCAGTTAACCTCCTTTAACTTTATCCAATGGTTACATTGCCTTGTTGTGAGTGTAGTTGTAACATTATTAATGTGTTTTTTAAATAGCACCAGGTGGCTAAGGAGTACCATGACCGTGGACCTCGAATAAACCTCACGTTCCGCACCATATACCCAGAGCCAGAGCGTCCCAGTGGGAGATTTGTGAGATGATCGCTGGGAGAAGAGAAGAAGAGACTGCGGGTTTGAAGAGATCTGGAGAGGTCTGTCTCGTTCACAGAGCACCAGTGATGACTTGTATACACAACAGACAACACATCATTTCTGTTCAGTTTAATTGTTTATTTACGTGTGGAAGTTCTCTTTTGATCAAAGACCTTGAACAATGGAATTTTTGTTTACATAATGATTATTTTCTCACAGCAATTGTCCACAAATTGCTTATGTTATAAGAAAAAGTTATAGGTATTACTTCTTTACAATATTTGGAGAATATACGTCAAAAGAATCAGTGCCATGTGGCCCATATTTCAGTTACGGCCCACCAGAGGCTCTTTTTCTAGGTAAATTGCTGTTTAAATATTACATGTTTTGCAATTTTTCATTTATAGCTTGTGGTGAATAAACCTTAATTAGATACATTTGTTCAGTGTCATTATAGGGTTGGTTACGCTACCGTTCAGAGTCTGTAAGATTTTTTTAATGCTTTTGAAGTCTCTTATGCTCTCCGAGGCTTTTATTTAATCAAAAATACTCTAGAAGCAATAATACTTTGAGCTATTATTAGTCTTCTATTTTCTGCTTAAGAAACATTTTTATTTATTATTATTATTATTATTATCAGTTTTGAAAAAATCTTTTGCTGATTAATATTTAAGTGGAAATTGTGAGATTTTTTTAGGATTCTAAATTTAATTTGAAATGTCTTTGCTGTCACTTCTTTAATTAACTGAATGCATCCTTGCTGAATAAAAATCTTATTGATAGTAATTTTTTGAACCATGATTGTATTATCAAAATTACACATGTGTGATCTAAAACATTTTATTACTAAGGTAACAAACTCACAGTAAGCCTTTTGTCCTATTTTTTATAATTATGAGGTTTATTATATTTTGAAGGGCTGCCAGACTTTCCAAGACATCTGTTTTTTACAACTTGCAGCCCTCAAACTGTTTTCTCTGTGCAGATGGTTGGTAAGCTATACACTTCACGGTTGAGTTCTTGTGTGGTTGGTTAAGAGCTGAATGGCTGTCTTTGTGTCCACACACGTCACCGTCAACCTCGAGAGACGAGGACCACGTTAACTTGCTGGCAGCTGAGCCAGAAAATGCTCTTAGTTCAAATGCATAACACACAGTTTAAAATGTCCTTGAGTGTTGTTTTAAATTGTTGCACATTCATTCTCTGGACTTTAAGGCACCAAGGGTCAGATATGAGGCTCTTATGTTACTCTTTTAAAGACAGTATCCCTAAATATGGGAACGCCATCGAACATAGCAGTGGTTTTGGCAGCACATCTCAATAGCAGAGATTGTCCAGAATGTTTAGGAACTTACTAAGCGTAAATCTTTTACTCTTGCTTGTGACTTCCAGTGATTTGTCGGAGCTCTTTAATTTGAGTTTCTTGCTGTTCCTTTCTGCTCGCCTGGCAATGCAACACCTTTCAGAGCTTCCCCATAAAGCCCAACCTGCACATGGAAATGGTGCTTCAGTTCTGGAATGCAGGGACCCTCGCTGTGTAATGGGATCATTGGCCATTATTTTTCCTCTCCAGTTAAACTGTTATAAATTCATTCCCAGAGTAAAATCCTAAATTAAATCTGTTCATCATATAAAGCGATTGCATCTCTTCACACGACTAAACTGCTCAGTTCAAAAGATTTTACTTTTACAATCTTTTTACAAACTTTTTCGATCTCTTTATGAATTTTTGGAAGTATTAAAGTTTTGATTACATGGCCTTTCAATGGAGGGACAGAAATCTCGCAGACTTCATGAAACATATCTTCATTTGTGTTTTGAAGATGAACGTAAGTCTTACAGGTTTGGAACTACATGTGGATGAGTAACTGATGACAGAATTGTCATTTTTAGGTGAACTATCGCTTTAACATAGATTGATTTTCAAGATGAGACTCTGAAACGTTCACAGTGTTGCTGGCCAAAGCACCTTTAAATAACCTCCTGGAATGGTGTCCAGTATGTTTTCAGCATTTCTCGGTTGCACTAGGATCATAACCGAGATACCATTGGGCAAAAAAATTAAAAATAAAATAAAAAATAACAGCCAAGTCCAGTGACTCATGTCCTGCCAGGATCCTCACTCCCAGTATCCCTTCAGTGGCCTTTTATTAACAAGACCACATGGATTTGTTATTAGCACCTGTCTGAGAGCTGGAACTGGTCTCTTGTGTACAACCGCAAGGGTCTGCGTTCATGTTACATCAGAGTCATGCAAACCATGCCTCTCGACCCCTTTTTGTCATATGAGTTGGACTTAGAACCATTATGATGTTCGTAATGACAGCAATTTTCAGCAATGTGGAAATGTCTGGAAGTCGTTCCTTTTCTGTGAAAGATTTGAGGTGACATGAGCAACATGGACTGTGTTCTTGGATGAAAAGTCAACTTTTTGTCTCCGTTGGCATGAACTTCATGTCGACACGTTTCCTCTTCTCCTAATTCCCAGATAAGAGAGCTGCATCACGAGTCTAGACACATAAGGTTAACAGCAACATGCAAGGCATGGGCACAAATCCATTAGACATTGGCAGTGTTTTGTCTGTTGAAGTCGAGGCCTTCCCTGGTTTCCTCATTCCCACCAATACTAATACCACCAGTTCTCCATCAGTCTTAGGGGAAAGCTCCTCCTTTTCCCAGCAGAATATTGGAACAGAAACAACATCCCCTCCAAGTACACTGCGCTTTCCACGACACATCTAGATTAAGATAATGTTTACTCCCACAAAACAGCGTTCAACTGAGCTAATCAATTGTTATTGGTTTCAATACTTCCAGGAAGACATGGACTGAATATAGCTTTGTGGAGGCATATCTTGGAATCCATATTTAGACCCTGATATGATCTTTTTTGCTGTATGTCTAATTTCTGTCTGTTCACACATAGGGGTGCACAATATATTGGATTTTTTTTTTTTACATTTATCAGTATCATTGGCATTGTGTTTTTAATTATTCATTATCATTTTCATTATATTTACATTTAAATTACCATTATCATCATGTAATACTCTCTTAACACGGTTAAACATAACCTTTACCAAATCTCAAAATTAATATCTATTTTTCATGCTGTTCATGATACTGTTGTGACACATTTATAGCATTTAAAACAAATTAATTTTAGTTTTTTGGGGTTGTTTTTTTTTTGACAAAATAGTCAATTTATCGGTTATCGGCTTATCTGTATCATCCATCTCATTTTAAGAAATCAAAAATCTGTCATTTTTTAAAGTGTTATACTTTTTATCCTGTTGTATATCTTGAAACCAAGTTATATAAACTGACATATTTGTGTTGGTTAAAATAAATAACCTGTTGAGGTAATATAAGTAGCTTATGTTTATGTGCTGTCCATTACAGGACTGGAATGTTTTGGTGCGTGTTGGAGAGGTCAGTATGTTGCCTCTGCTAATTTTGGATGTTATGTCGGGCTATAAATATATGGCTTTTCGGCCGCTGTAATGTATTCTAGGCCAAGTCCAAAAAATAAATAAAGTGGCTCTGTGGTATTTTCACCTCTTTATTATCATGTTAACCGACACACTGCTTAATGTGAAAAACAAATTTGTTTATCCTACTTATAAGCACAAGAGAAACAAATCAAGCTGCAGTGGTCCTGAGCCAATATGCAAGGTTTTGGATAGATGTCACTTTCTTACTGTTACTGTATGTTATCGTTTAATGTAATGGCGCCATGTGTGACAAGTTTGGTGAAGAATATGACATTGGTCTGGATGTGAGCAATTCTAGGCTCCAAATCTGTGGATTCCATCTCCTCTTATTCGCTATGTAACTACTCTTTTGCCTCTGGATAGCTCTCAGAATGCATAAAAAATATCATAATTTGTGTTCCGAAGATGAACGGAGGTCTTAAAGGGATAGTTCACCCAAAAATAAAAATTATGTCATTAATGACTCACCCTCATGTCGTTCCAAACCCGTAAGACCTCCGTTCATCTTCTAACCCCAACTCAGTTCCGTTCATCTTCGAACACAGTTTAAGATATTTTAGATTTAGTCCGAGAGCTTTTCAGCCCCTCCATTGACAATGTATGTACGTATACTGTCCACGTCCAGAAAGGTAATAAAAACATCTTCAAAGTAGCCCATGTGACATCAGAGGGTCTGTTAGAATTTTCTGAAGCATCGAAAATACATTTTGGTCCAAAAAAAGCAAAAACTACGACTTTATTCAGCGTTGTCTTGTCTTCCGTGTCTGTTATGAGCGCGTTCACAGCACTGCACTGCAGTTTAGTGATATCCGGTCCGCGAACGAATCACTCGATGTAACCGGATCTTCTTGAACCAGTTCACCAAATCGAACTGAATCATTTGAAACGGTTCGTGTCTACAATAAGCATTAATCCACAAATGACTTAAGCTGTTAACTTTTTTAACATGGCTGACACTCCCTCTGAGTTCAAAATAAACCAATATCCCGGAGTAATTCATTTACTCAAACAGTACACTGACTGAACTGCTGTGTAGAGAGAAGTGAAGATGAACACGAGCCGAGCCAGATAACGAACGAAACATTGACTCATTGTCGAGTCAAGAACCGTTTCTGTCGGACGCGTCCGGTTCGAGAACCGAGGAGCTGATGATACTGCGCATGCATGATTCAGACTGACACACAGCGCGTCTGAACCGAACGGGTTCTTTTGATGATTGATTCTGAACTGATTCTGTGCTAATGTTATGAGCGTGGGTAAACCGAAGGCTTGAATCAAGGTCATCATCGCCAATGAAGTCATTACGTCGAGCTCAAAAGAAACCGGTGAAACCGTTTTTACCTTCAACCGGTTTATTGAATCAAACTGTCCGAAAGAACCGGTTCGGGCGGAAAAGAACGAACTTCCCATCACTACCGGTGATCCGAAAACCAATGCAACCGGTTCTTGACTCGAGAAAGAGTCCATGTTTTGCGTTCGTTATCTGCTCGGTTCAGTCAGTGTACTGTTTGAGTAAATGAATTACTCCGGGATATTATTTGAACTCAGAGGGAGTGTCAGCCATGTTAAAAAAGTTAACAGCTTAAGTCATTTGTGGATTAATGCTTATTGTAGACGCGAACCGTTTCAAATGATTCAGTTCGATTTGGTGAACTGGTTCAAGAAGATCCGGTTACATCGAGTGATTCCTTCGCGAACCGGAAATCACTAAACTGCAGTGCTGTGAAACGCGCTCATACAGACACGGAAGACAAGGACAACGCTGAATTAAAAAAGTCGTAGTTTTTGCTATTTTTGGACCAAAATGTATTTTCGATGCTTCAGAAAAATCCTAACGGACCCTCTGATGTCACATTGGACTACTTTGAAGATGTTTTTTTTTACCTTTCTGGACGTGTGGACAGTATACCGTACATACATTCTCAATGGAGGGACAGAAAGCTCTCGGACTAAATCTAAAATATCTTAAACTGTGTTCCGAAGATGAACGGAGGTCTTACGGGTTTGGAACGACATGAGGGTGAGTCATTAATGACATAATTTTTATTTTTGGGTGAACTATCCCTTTAAGGGTTTGGAACAGCATGTAATTAAAGACAGAATTTTCATTTTTGGGTGAACTAGCCCTTTTTTATTTTAAAAAATAAAAAAAAATAAAAATAATAAAAAAAAAACAACATAAAAAAAAAACATATCTAAAAAAAAAAATAAAAATATATAAAATATATATTTTTTTTTACATATTCATGCAATGGGATTAGCAAGAAAACATACAATTTGTAATAAAAAAGGTAAGTGTAAGCAAGTCGTACAAAAACGTACAAATGAAAAAAAAAAAAAAAAAAGTTTGCCTCCAGTTTAGCAAAACAGAAAATAGTTGTGAATTGTCATGATACTGTTGATTTGTAAACCTTTTGCTTGCTTCTGTGACATTGGCAAGAGGTCTGAGCTTGAGGATGAAGAGGGGCTCCTGTTCAGTTTGTTCAGGATTACCCAGCTGTCCCTTGCTGTATTTATTTAAAGTATTCAAAATACCAGCAGCTGTTGCTGATCATGCAGGTATAGAGAAGATTATGGCTAAAATATCTTTCATCTCTTTGACTGGCATATCACTGTTTTTTCATAGATGGAGACCAATCTATGAAATGGTGTATACATGCAGTGAATGCCTTTTTTATTAAAAAAAAAAAATAAAATTATTATTTATTTTTTGGTGTTATTTACAAAAACAGTTTATAAAGAGGGTGGTTTATTGTTTCAAAGTTTTAATGTAACACTGGCTTATGGTACATGCAATTTGGTTTGTAAAGACATGAGTTTTTGCTCTCTTGTACATCCCTTCTGCATTAGTCTAGAAACAAGCTATTAATCAGCATGACATGTTCCTGCAAAACATGGTGTGTGTAGTTGTCCTTGACATCATCATATGATGATACCATAGTGGGTGGATAAACGTGCATGTCTGCAAGTGTCTGAGAGCTGGCCTCTCCGTACCAAAATAGATGTTACTTAGAGCAGACTTTATGGTAACCCCTTGATGTTTGATATATGGGACAAGAATGAGTGTGCTGAGAGTAAGTGAGGTGGCACCGTTATGGTTTCCTGTTTTTCTTCTTAAGGGTCATCCTCAGAGGCCATGACAAAATGTGAGACGCCATGGTGTGTTGTCACAATGTCCAGCCCCCAGTTTCACACACTGCTCCTAAAATGTCTCTGGGCTCATCAGACATGTCTGGCATGGACCATTCGAGGGTTAATGACAAATCTGAATAACACAGGAAGAGAGTGACGAAGAGTGAGAGGCTGATGAAAGCTAAACTCATTACGGTGGTGAGATCATGGTCATGGCACTACGGAGAGATTCTTGTTGCTGAGCTTACAGCACCTCTAGTAAAAGAAATATATAGTTCATAGATCATCAACCTCCATGTCCTTGCCCTTATCTGGAAAAGTTGGCATCATCATTCACTTTCCTTTAAAAATATATTCTACATGTGAAGAAAGTCTTTAAAAACATATATGTAAACTATATATGTATTTTATTTTTTTAATTATTATTATTTTAGGTTGCGTTATTTGAGATTTTCAGGACCTTAATTTTTTTTTTTCATTGCAATTGCATGATAATTATAAGCACTATATATGGCAGTAGTTATGGTACTGGCTTAAAGGGATAGTTCACCCAAAAATGAAAATTGCCCCATGGTTTACTCACACTCAAGACATCCTAGGTGTATATGACTTCCTTCTTTCAAACAAATACAATCAGAGTTATATTAAAAAATGTCCTGACTCTTGCAAGCTTTATAATGGCAGTGAACGGGTGTTATTTTTCAATTGTCCAAAAGAAGTCCATTCAAGTGCATCCATCCATCATAAAAAGTGTCCCACACGGCTACAGGGGCTGTTGTAAGCTCTAGTGTGAATATGCTAGTCTCATGAGAACCAAGGTTTGTTTTCAGGAGCAAACAAAGCAAAATTTCCTTCGCTTAACAAAGTAAAACCAGTCTCCTCTTGGCTTATATCGAAATCCTCCAACATTTTTCTTTACAAATGCTTATTTTGTACTTCTAATTCATGACCAGTGTTTTGTTTTGCTACACCTGCGTTCTACTTCAACAGCCATTCACTGCCATTATAAAACTTGGAAGAGCCAGGACATTTTTTAATATAACTCTGACTGTATTCATCTGAAAGAAGAAAGTCATATACACCTAGGATGGCTTGAGGGTGAGTAAATCATGGGGTAATTTTCATCATTATCTCTTTAATATACATTTTATATATATATATATATATATATATAATATATTACTATATATATCTATATATATATATAATGTATATATATAAAATTTACTGACATATCACATGAATTTTTAAAGGGAAAATCTGCTTAATTTTAATCAAAGCAATGTTGTAATGCAAAATATCTGAACTGTCCTAAAACAGCTTCATTATCTTAATGATCTGAACATGTTTTAGTGAGATTTGAACCCACATGTATTTGTACAGTATGTTGTGTACATTTCTTCAAAGCTTTTTGTCTTCTAACTATCGTTTGTTTTTCTCTTCTTTGCCCATGACCTCTCACTCCCAATTTTTCTGTTCCTGGCCATTTGTTTATTTCTCCCTTTTCTGATTCTCTCTGTTAGAACTGCATATATCTTCTTCCCTCCAGCCCCTCCCGCCTCTCCTCTTTCCTAACTCCCTCTCTGGCTGGCATTTATTTCAAGGATCTGACTCGGAGGGACTGATATGGCAGCCGGAACCATGACTCGTCACAGTGGGTGGGCGGAGCCAGAGGGAAGTGGGGAGATGTTAGGGGAGTGAAGCAGTATAAAAGCCAGAGCTGTCAGTGACACGCTCAGAAACCACAGACAGAGAGAACTGAGATTCACTTCACTTATCTTCTGGAAGTTGTCTTCTCAAGCCATTTGTTAGCTTCACCTTCTGTCAAATATAGACAAGAAGGATACAAGCAAAGCTACTTTGAATCCTTCACCACAGGGAGACCTGGAGAATTGCAAGCCTCTCCAAACATCTCAGAAGCCGAACGCCCAACCCTTGCCATCCAGACACATGGCTGCACGTCCGATGGAGACGGTGGGTTTTGCTGTTCTACCCGCACACATCTTGGCATCCGCCATGGAGGAGTTTCCCCAGCAGCTACCCGTCCCCAAGTGTCTGGCTCGGGGCCGAAACCGTCCTCGGCGGCCCCGAGACACCCGCTTCAAGACCCAGCCGGTGACTTTTGCCGAGATCGCCGAAGTGGAGGAGGAAGGGGCTTCGCCACTGGAGGAAGAAAGGGCAAGACGGTCCTTCCTTCAGTCACTGGAGAGTCTCAGGAGAAGCACACAGACTTTGCACCAAGCGGGATCCACGCAGAGCTGCCGCGGGGCATCTGCACAGGCTAGTCTGGACTCCAGTGACTCAGACTCGACACAATAGGAGAGAGAGAGGAAGGTCTGAAGGATGACAGGACTGGAATTCAGTTTATTTCACACTTATCTTCCTGTTAAATTCCTCTTTCACAGCCGTTAACCTATAGTAGTTATGCATTTATGTGCAGATTCCAGTTGAGTAACACTGGCACAGTGATTGTTTAGCTCCTCTGCAAGAGCAAAGTTGTAGCATGTTTTTCAGAAACCACTTAAATTCTTACACAAATTCCTTTTTTATCATATGAGACTGGTGAGGTTTCCTCTGTAATGAACTTGACAAGAGACAGAGGACATACCATGTCTGATTCCGTTTTAATAGACTAATCCCTTGTGCCTGCTTAAGATTGCACAGTCCAAAGGGTTCTTCACTGCTGGGCAGGATGTAGACTGTCACATTTTGTTATAATTCATTGCTGTGCTGACAAACAAGCTAAAAGAGGTATAACTGATATGTATTTTTACAGAAAATAAGGTTTCAAACCCTGATGTCTAAGTCTGCCAGAATGGTGAACTTGCTTATGAACTTGATGAGGAGCAAATTATTGTACTTTTCAAATGTATCTTATATTTATTCACAGATTATTTTGCTATAACAGTGATTTTAGAGAATTGTTCTGTTGACACTGTGGACTTGTAAAGTCACTATCACTGTACGTAAGAGAAAAAAGCCTTTATACTTCGACTTGACTTGTTTATCTTAATTAATTTGTTTCATACTTTCGGTAGTTATATAAATAAACTTTGTAACATTGGATTCATCATCTCATTTTTCTTTTGATGAAATTGTGCTGAGCAAAATCAGCAAAATTACAGAGACTTTTATATAATGCTAAATAGTTAGAAAGTGTTTCATAAATTAACATAAAGTGATTGAAAAAATTGTTTAATCTGTGATTAAATAAAATAAAAAATTAATGCTAAATGAGCAAGAGAACATGACTGAAAATAAAACTCATTGTAACAGTTCTTATTTTAAATATGCATTTGTACATTTATTTAAATTTCATTATCTTTAATATATATATATATATATATATATATACATATATATATATATATACACATATATATATATACATATATATATACATAAATAAATTATTATCTATCTATCTATCTATCTATCTATATTATTTTAATAAAAAAATTATCAACCAACCAACCAACCAACCAACTATATATATACATACATATACATATTTATTTATTTATTTATTTATTTATTTATTTATTATTATTATTATTATATATATATATATTTTTTTTAGTGTGAAGAACCTTTTTCCACTATAAAGAACCTTTTTGGTACAATAGAAAGGTTTCATTGATGTTAAAGATTTTTTTTTTTTTTTTTATGAAACCATAGATGACAATGAAGAACCTTAATGGAAAAAAACTTTTAATGCTAAAACAAGAACATTTTAAAATGGAAATAAAGTGAGCATAAAATGGGTAAAAAGAAAAGAAATTGAAGTAAAGTCCAGTAATGAATCTTCATTGCATAATATAATGAACTATTACGGCTTCTCACAATAATAATCAAGCATAATCTCAGGTGTTTACACTGTGTCCACATCCACAGCACAAAAACACATTTCATTGGTCTCTATCTGGACTCCCTCAACATCTAATTTCTATCAGCCAGTGCAGATGCCATGTAAAAATAGCGTCTCTAACTTGCCTTCTGATCTAGTTACATTATTGGAAATCATGCCTCTCCATCCAGCTGGTGATACTGCAGTGTTGTGAAAGACTATGTGTGACACCAAAACGGTGTGACTGGGTTTATTTATGTGTTTTAGGGATTACCCTTCAACCCAGAATCAGACTACTTCATCATCTCTGTCCTTTCTGACTGAAGAGACAGTAATTCAACTGAATAGTATTAACATTAAATGTGAAGTCTGTAAATTAACCCAACAGATGTGCAAAAATAAATGTTTTCATACAGGTTTCTACAGAGCCCAAAGGGACCTTTGTGAAAATAAAAAATACACAGACTTTCACAGTAAAATAACGCCATACTACATATTCCATGCTTTTGTTTTCTTCGTTGTAAGTTGGCAGTGAGTGACGCAACCGGAAACTGCAACAATATATATTTTCTCGTGCGCACACGAAAGTCTGTGTATTTTTTATTTTTAAACAGACCTTCTAGTTTAGCTACATCCAGCATGTTTACACAATAAATCCAAAGTATTCTTTGATTTTTCTTATGCACACAGTCGAATGCATAGCCTTTTTGGAAAGTATAATCTATTATATAGCATGCATGAACACAAGTGCTCAACACGTGTGCTGAAAAGTTTCATTATAATCCAGTGTCTGTACTATTTCTCTCCGGAAGTTATGTGCACAAAAAAAAAAAAAAAAAAGTATACTTTAGTCTTAAAATTTTAGGTTACCCAAAATGAAAATTCTGTCATGAATTACTCACCCTCATGTTGTTCCAAACCCATAAGACCTTTCTGATGAAATCCGAGAGCTTTCTGATCCTGCGTAGACAGCAACGCAACTAACACATTCATGGCCCAGAAAGCTAGTAAGGACATCGAGAATGTGCTTCAAGAATACTTTCTGTATGTAAAAAAAACAAAAATAACGACTTTATTCAACAATTTCTTCTCTTCCTTGTCAGTCTTCAAAGCGTGTTCAATACAGTACCACGACGCATGTGTGTGCATTCTTCTGCTTGTAAACAAGGCACAGCGCATCCGGGTTCAAAGTCAGAACACCGACTCCTGCGTCACCAGCACCACGCGCAAGAGTCGTGGTACTGTCATGAACACGTGTCGAAGACTGGCAGGGATAAAAAGAAATTGTTGAATAAAGTTGTTATTTAGTATTCTCGTAGCTTCATAACATTGATGTCACATGTACTATTTTAACATGTCCTAACTACCTTTCTGGACCTTGAATGTGGTAGTTGCATTGCTGTCTAGGGTCAGAAAGCTCTCGGATTTAATCGAAAATATCTTAATTTGTGTTCCAAAGATGAATGAAGGACTTACGAGTTTGGAACGACATAAGGGTGAGTAATTAATGAGAGAATTTTCATTTTTTGGTGAACTATCCCTTTAAATACTGGCTTCAGCTTGGGCAGACACAACCATATCAAACTACTGGAGATGACAAGAAGAATATGTTTACGTTACATAAGAATATGTTACGCCTGAGTTCACGTACAATAACATATTTTGAAAGGCTATACTTTGGGCTAATTTTTTGGCATTGTTCACATGCTCAGAAAGATCAAACGTTTATTTAATACTTAAAATATTTCATTATTACATGTGGTGTCATATATACATGGACAGACTAATGAAGAATGTAGCTCGACTACATTCATATTGTAGCGCGATTATAATGGTACATATTAACGTGTTTAGTGTTGCAGTGTTGTTTGGTATTATCAAATGTTTTGATAGCACCACACCGTCGGATAAATCATCCTATGAATAGCTCACATCTTTGTCACTGACACTGCATAATAAAATGTATATGAGAACATAATTAAACATACAAAATCACCTTTAACTGTTTTTTCTTCAGAGGAAATATTCTTGTTCATATCTCCTTTCTGCAGCGAAGCACCTCAGTAACCTACTTTGCGTGGTGTGGTTACCACGGTGATAGTGAGGTCAAAGAAATATGATGTTTTGTAACTGTTGGGAAAACAAACTTAATGCTCATTTCCTCCAGACTGTCTTGTCTCCTCCTATCCATTCCCCCTCTCTCTTTCTTAATCAGTCGATTTAGGCCTTGCTTAGTGCATCAAATCGAAACACACCCTTTTATTGATATGCATAATTTCTAAAGCTTTATTTTCACACCCTTTTTAGAACTAACACTATTTTAGCACTTCATAAAAGTTCAAATATAAATATGTCGCTGCAGATTTATGTGAATGCAGGAGTGCTGCCCAATGCCTAATGCGCAGTGAAC
Organism: Cyprinus carpio; assembly: GCF_018340385.1. Lineage (NCBI taxonomy): Eukaryota > Metazoa > Chordata > Actinopteri > Cypriniformes > Cyprinidae > Cyprinus > Cyprinus carpio. Next base: position 10,987,012 of record NC_056596.1, on the reverse strand, counting down.
AAAAACAGCCTTCAATTAAAAACATCATGTTCCCAGCAGGCATTTGGACTGGCCCCACTGTTCTTGGTTATATAACAAATTGTTCTTATCGCTTATTCCTTGCAAAGAGAAGTTCTGACGAAAATTTTCCTGAAAAGGGAGTGCATCAAGAAATCATCAGGGTAACAGACTCTTTCCAAGTCTATTAAATTAACACAACTGAATAAATTTTATTTTTCAACACATCCTCTTTACATTTGCATCCTATTCTGTCAAGACTGTTTATTTCAATGTTGACATGGCAAAAATAATTCAAGTGAGTGGGCTTGAAATGTGCCTGAATCATTAGAGGAAAACAGTGACTCATGTTTACAGGCCAGTGTTTATTAAATATATTACTAGTGACAAGTTGTGCTGATAGGCAAGATGAAGAACTTGTCCCTTTTTTTGGAAACACATAAATCCATCTTCACGACATGGCACTTGACAGACTATCATAAGCTAGATTTTGTACAAATAAGGGGTGCTTTACATTCATTTTCCTGCTCATTCGCCTGACTTTTGCATCTCGTTCTGCTCACTAGAGTGTTGCCTCTTCCAGGCTGTCTGGGTTCTGTCTGCAAAAGCCTTCGTTTGCTGAATCCCTGACCTACATTCTCATACGCCGCGAAGCAGAACACTTTGGGCTTTGGGTCAGAACCAAAAGGCACATATCTGGAAGCGCTGTGTTGCCCTTGTTCTCCCAGTGTCTGTCAGTTTCTCTCATTGATCTGTCTTAAAATGATCAGGGATTCTGAATGAGCAGAGGGTAACCTATTTAGACACACTCTCATTTCCTCAAACCATCAGTGAGGGCGGTTGGCAATTAATGACATGCAAGAAATGATTAATATACGTGTCAGGGGAAACAAATAGATCAATACTTTGAGTGTAAATTTATGGTGTTGTACTTCATTTTTACCATATAAATAACCATCTGATTCCATTCTGCATAGATGCAAGGAGGTTTATGATGCTTTGGAGTTTCTGACATTTGTGAGACTATTGAAATTAATTTCAAATTGAAAATGTTTATCTAAAACCATCTTGTGTCTGTGATTATGACTGGGAGCTTATCTGGGCCTTTTTTTAATGCGCTGCTGACATTTCCATTTTGTGTATTGACACTGACATAACAGTTTGGGAGTTTTGTGCCAAAGCAAACAACTCAATTCTTCGATGGCTTGATAGGATGTAAAATCTTTCCTATTTTACCCTGCCCTTTCCCCTGAAAGTCATATTCTCTTTTGTGAACGATGAAAATTATACAATCTGGAGTCACTGACCTAATTATCTTTAATGTTTTATTATAAAACATTGATGTACTTAGCGTACTTATCCTAAAAAATGGTTCATAATAAGTTATATAAAAAGATAAAAAGGTGGTTTATGCTTTTATTTTTATTCAGATGGTTTTGTATCCATTTTTGGTTTTGTGGATAGAGAAATACTAAAAGAAACAGTGTTCGTTGGTTATATATTTAAACAGTGTGTCTGGGCTAAAGAGCTATTAGTCTGCAAAACTTGTTCTCTTTTGTGTTTTGTTCCTTAAAACAGACTCAGTGACTAATGCTGTCTGGGTAACAGACTAAATTGTCTTGATCGTCCAAAGATAAAGAAAATAAGAACTTCAATTTAACCCTTAAATGGTTTCTGTACCCTTGAGTATAAAGACATTTGAGAGGTTGGGGGCGAGACAGACCTCATTTCTAAGAACAATATATTAAAGGAGGCCCTTTCAAATGCTGTTTATGTGATATGGTATAAAAAAAATAAAAAAACTGGCATCAACTCACCATATTTATCTAAGAATATTATGATGAGCATTAAGCAGGCCACTGTCCTCGAGGTCAATATCTTTTATATTAATATCTTTTATTTCCATGTCAAGAAAAAAAAAACTGTAACATTGAAAATAAAGCAATACAGGAATCTGTAATATTGAATACTAAAACATGAAATTGCAGTATTTGAGTCTTAATTTTTAAAAGTATATTACTTTGATTGGTATACAGAAATATTGTCAAAGCATCAATTCAAAAGCTATAGCAAGAAAAAAACTAGTAATTATGATTAATAATAATAATAACACTGACAACACATTAATAAGCATATACAAAACGCATAAATAATAATAAATAATTTGGTTACAATTTTAGTCTCACAATAGTTTATAGCGCTGAACTAATTTTCTTTGGTTTTCTTGCTCAAAAAACACAAATGTTCAGTCATGTTGTTCATATAACTTTGACTTCTGTCCAGTAGATGCCAGTAACACATTAATATCGCACTGCATACTAGCCACAAGAAGAAGCTCTTTTATAGACGTGACTGTGGACCAATCACGGAGCGAGAAACGATTGACGTCTTTGTATTTTTTTATTGCTGAAGTTCTCTGGTCGAATCACACGACGAGGAATGAATGACGTTTTTAAAGGTCTTTCGCTTCAGCCAATGGCATTCGCGAATTCTGAAGCGCGAAGAGTTTAAGGCAGAGAAGAGAATCACGGTGGCTAACGGAAACTCTAAAGTGTAACAAAACAACATTTTAAAAATTCTATTTTTATAACTTTTTTGTGTTATTATTAACCGTATATTAATATGATTTAGTTTATTTCGAACTGTTTCGACGGGAATCATGACTTGTGCTGAGAAAAATAGCGTACGTGTCCGTTTTGCTGTTCTTGGTTAGCGTTCAGATGCGTTTATTGACGTTTAAAAATACGTGACGTCATGTTTCGTGTCAGTTTCTCTGTTTAAATTAGCTATAGACGTCTATACGTTTATCATTTGAACGTTGGAGGCGATAGTATTTTGCATGACAGCTCTTTAAGTCCAGTCATGGCTTCTCAGAATGTGTTTTTTGCAATCGATGTGGATTATCGACCAGAAGAGAGCAACAGCACAGCTAGCGCCTATCAGAATCACCTGAAACACTGGATACTAAGAGTCCTGCTCAGTTTGGGACACACATATGGGCTGGAAAAAGTGCGATGGGGTTATAAATTCTTTTATTCAAGGACTGTGAAAAGTGCAACACTTATAACCAGAGGATCTGATTTCAAGGAGCTCCAGGAGAAGGTGTTCAGTGACTTCGAAGAGGAGCTGATTGTAAAATTCAGTGTAGAAGGAAAGTCACCCAAAAGTTTGGGAAAGTCCAACAAACTGAAACCAAGCCCGGCTAGTTGTGTCCAGAATGCCTTGAAAGAGATCCTCCTAGACTTCCAGTGGGACAGACCTGATCTAACATCTCCCACCAAAGTGACACTGAGACCACGAAGGTCGAGTCGAAGTGGCAGAAATATCCCTCTGCAGGACTATGACATGCTAAGCATTGACAAAAATATCCTTTTTGTCGTGTCTGAATGTCCACGGTCCAAAAAAGAGTTGGAAGACTACTTGTCCATTCGTAGAGATGACAGTAGACATCATAGAGACATACATGAGCAGGTGCTGTCCAAAGGTCTCAGAGATATGCTTATGCAACGCAAAGTTGTGCTTCATTGGGCTGATTCTGGTATATTGAAGGTAAGAGGTTTCCCTTATAGTGTTCCTATAGAAAATTAAGGTTTATTTAAGTGTTTATGACTACTATATATACAGGTGCATCTCAATAAATTAGAATGTTGTGGAAAAGTTCATTTATTTCAGTAATTCAACTCAAATTTTGAAACTTGTGTATTAAATTCAGTGCACACAGACAGTAGTATAAGTCTTTGGTTCTTTTAATTGTGATGATTTTGGCTCACATACAAAAAACCCACCAATTCACTATCTCAACAAATTAGAATATGGTGACATGCCAATCAGAATGGTCTCTCAGTTTGGTTCACTAGGCTACATAATGATGGGGAAGACTGCTGACCTGACAGTTGTCCAGAAGACAATCATCAACACCCTTCACAAGGAAGGTAAGCCACAAGCATTCATTGTCCAAAGAAGCTGGCTGTTCACAGAGTGCTGTATCCAAGCATGTTAAGAGAAAGTTGAGTGGAAGGAAAAAGTGTGGAAGAAAAGATGCACAATCAACAGAGAGAACCACAGCCTTATGAGGATTGTCAAGCAAAATCGATTCAAGAATTTGAGTGAACTTCACAAGGAATGGACTGAGACTGGGGTCAAGGCATCAAGAGCCACCACACACAGACGTATCAAGGAATTTGGCTACAGTTGTCGTATTCCTCTTGTTAAGCCACTCCTGAACCACAGACAGCATCAGAGGCGTCTTACCTGGGCTAAGGAGAAGAAGAACTGGATTGTTGCCCAGTGGTCCAAAGTCCTCTTTTCAGATGAGAGCAAGTTTTGTATTTCATTTGGAAAACCAAGGTCCTAGAGTTTGGAGGAAGGGTGGAAAAGCTCATAACCGAAGTTGCTTGAAGTCCAGTGTTAAGTTTCCACAATATGTGATGATTTGGGTGCAATGTCATCTGCTGGTGTTGGTCCATTGTTTTTTTTTGAAACCAAAGTCACTGAACCCCGTTTACAAAGAAATTTTGGAGCACTTCATGCTTCCTTCTGCTGACCAGCTTTTTGAAGATGCTGATTTCATTTTCCAGCAGGATTTGGCACCTGCCCACACTGCCAAAAGCACCAAAAGTTGGTTAAATGACCGTGGTGTTGGTGTGCTTGACTGGCCAGCAAACTCACCAGACCTGACCCCATAGAGAATCTTTGGGTTATCGTCAAGAGGAAAATGAGAAACAAGAGACCAAAAAATGCAGATGAGCTAAAATCTACTGTCAAAGAAACCTGGGCTTCCATACCACCTCAGCAGAGCCACAAACTGATCACCTCCATGCCACGCCGAACTGAGGCAGTAATTAAAACAAAAGGAGCCCCTACCAAGTATTGAGTACATGTACAGTAAATGAACATACTTTCCAGAAGGCCAACAATTCACTAAAAATGTTTTTTTTTTTATTGGTCTTATGAAGTATTCTAATTTGTTGAGATAGTGAATTGGTGGGTTTTTGTTAAATGTGAGCCAAAAACAATACAATTAAAAGAACCAAAGACTTAAACTACTTCAGTCTGTGTGCACTGAATTTATTTAATACACGATTTTCACAATTTGACTTGAATTACTGAAATGAACTTTTCCATGACATTCTAATTTATTGAGATTCACCTGTATGTGTGTGTGTGTGTATATCATTTTTTTATTTTATTTAACAGGCTAATCATGTGGCGGAGGACTACACTGGCATAGAGTCATTGGCAGAGCTTCTCAGGCAGGTTGGTGGACAGGTGGTGCCCATGCTGTCTCCTCGTTTGCCATTGATGGACCAGCATTCTGATATTAGCCCTTTGCTGGGTTTGGGAATAGATACCTTTCCTATAGATTCAACTTATAGCTACCTTCAGTTGTCTGAAAGAATGCACCGACAAGTGTTTCCTCCTTTGGGTGGATCTCTATCCTGGATTGAAGGTATGTGTACACCAAGGCTGCATTTATTTGATAAAAAAAAAGTAATATTGTGAAATATTATTACAATTTTAAAAAGAGAGTTGTCAGCAGCATTTTTTTTTTACTATCAGTGCTGAAAACAGTTGAAGCATCCAGTTCAGCAGCTGAAAATGTTTTCTTATTTTTGTGGAAACTGATCAGTCTTTTCAGGATTATTTGATGGAAAGTTCAAAATAAAAGCATTTATTTGAAATAAAAGGCTTTTGTAATATTACAAATATCTTTAAAATCACTTTTGATCAATTTAATGCATCCTTGCTTAGTATTATTAGCAACTTTTGAATGGTAGTCTATCATGGTTTTCACAAAAATATTAAGCAGCACAAACGTATATACATATATTTCAGTCTTTCAACTTCTTTTATTTTAGCTAATTTTTCCTAAATGTGATTCCTAAATTTTTTTTTGTGGCAGATGGGAACAGGCAGTCCTGTAGTGTGACTCTGGAGCCGGTATCATGCAGGCAGAGGATTCTGCGAGCTCCTGTGGACGTGGTTCTCAGAGGTGTCCTGCAGGACCGGGACTCCATCTGCCTCTCACGTTCAGCCTCTGAGAGCTGGATCCTGCAGTGCACAGATGCTGAACTGGGTCAGGAGGCTTTTCAGCCCTTAAAGCAGTTGTCCACTGGAGGATGTGCCATGGTAAAATGACAGTCTGTTATGCTGTTTTATATAATATGATGGTTCCAGCTCTGAAATATGATTGGAGTCACACATGCAAAGCTGTTTTGTAAGGGCTAATATATACAGACACCTGTACAGTGCTGCCTCAATACAAATTCAAATTGAATTTAACTAAAAAAAAAAACAAGTAATCAGTAAGTAATAAAATAAGAACACATAAATAAATGACAAGGCACAAACAAAAACTATAACAAGATACAAATGAAATTAACACTTGTGTTTGCAAGTGTTCTGCAAGTGTTTGTGTTATGCAAATATAAAAGCAAGAAGAATTTATGTTTTTTTTTTTTTTAACTAGCAGATGTGAGTGAAGGAGGTGTGATTTGTTCAGCGGTGCTGTTGGTGCTCTCCTCCTGTACGGCTCAACTCACTGTCCTTCAGCCTCTGGTAACTCAGGAAGACCAGCTCCTGCCCACAGACCTTCTTTCCTTGGACACCACAGAAGACCTCTCCAGTGACCTACCTGATGTTGTCAGCAGTGTTCTCAATGTCATGTATGATATCATGGAGGATGAGGATCTTTCAGGTATTTGTTTTATCTGACATAATCAGGGGGTTTTGTGACTTGTGCATATAAACAGACAAACACAATCTTAAGGTTTTGATCCAAACTTTAAAAATTTTCTTACGCTTTCCAGATCAAGTAAAGTCGTCATTTGTTCCTGACTGGGTCAATCAAGATCTCAAGCAGGGGTCTTGTTCAAGGAGAAATGTGCTGGTGGAGGGATGGTTTCCTTTATCTGACCAATCAGGAATCAGCTGCCACTTAATGGAATCAATGAGGTTTGGAATCTTTCACTCATCTTTTATTTGACAAGATTAGGGCTGCATGATAATAGATAAATCATATCTTAATCAGGTTATATTAAATATATTATACGACTGCTCTGCTTTTAATTCAAGTAGACAACAGTTATATTTTGTAAGATCTTGTAAGGATTTTTAAAGGGTTCTTTCCAGAAAACATTTTACATTTTTTAAAATCCATCCATTTAAAGCATCTTGTGCAATTGTAATGTGTTGTAATTTTACATTTTATTTATATTTTTTGGTTTTATTTTGTTGCATTTGCAGCTCCTAAAAAAAACCTAGTATTAAATCAAAAATGATCCAGCCCTAAATTAAAACTAGTACTAACCCCCCAAAATTTTTTTAAAAATGGCACGTATTGTATTTAACATGGGCTATTTTTGTTCTAGTACTAAAAGATCGGTCTTGCATATACAGGCTCCTGCATGCAGCTCCAGAGGAAGAGGAGTGCTCAGATACTCAGCAGGAGATCACCAGCAGTCTCTCAGAGCTCTATCAGAGCAGCACAGCTGGATCCAGTGGCAACCTGAGGTCCAAAAAACGTGAGTACAAAATGGTACACAATGACGTGATGGATACATCATATAATTTACTAAATATTTGCAGTGTTTTTTTTTTTTTTCTCTCTCTTTTTCAGGAGGTACACAATGCACACCAGTAAGACAGAAGATGAAGACCATGAGTCGCTCTCTACAGATGCTGAATTTTGCTCGTTTGAACGTGAAATCTCAAAAGACTCAGGGTGATAGCAGCTCTGCTGGATCTGCCAAAGGAGCTGAAAAAGGGGGCAAGAGATGCTCTGGGGATCGGACCAAGCCTGGCCCGTTGCGTGAGTATAGTCATTTATTTGAAGAAAAAAACATAAGTTAGGCTATATTGTCAAAGGTTTAGGTCTCCATGAAGTAAAAACTGCATTGTAAATAAATTGTTGATGATATTAGAATCTATTCGAACAGATTTCAATAGTGAGGAAGAGCTGATCAACCACCTGGGACTCACTTATCAGAAAGCTTTGGAGAACAGATCTGTGTCTGTTCCCTCTCAAGTCCAGGATATGCTTTCAGTTGTTAAGGCATTCATCAAAACCAACACAGATGTGAGTCAGAGGAACACATACATCAAAATCACACAGCTGTTTCCTGGTTACAGTCAACTGCAAAACATGGTCTTCGTATCAAAAACTCTTGCACCCTTCTAAAAGATCCTAGTCTAATTAGTTCATTTTTGAGTCTGAAATGTTGTTAAACTACCAGTTTCTAAAATGTCAAAATAAATGTTACTATACAGTATATGCTTCTAAGAGATATGTGTTGTTGATATTGTGAATTGTGTCATACTAGTTTGGTGAAGACCAAAGTCATGTAATCCTTTAGGAAATATGCAACTGATGGTTTTTTTTTTTTATAATTTTTTTTTCTAAAACTGTATATTTAACCATTTCTCACCAGGTTTCGTTCTTGGGGTTGGTGAAGAAGCATCTATTGAAATCCTGTCAGTTTATTCGTCAGCTTTATGGAAATTCTTCAGACGAAGAAAGTAAAATCAGGGAGTAAGTATTCAGACCAAATTAAATCAATCTCCAGATGAAATAACAGTAATCGTGAAACATCTTTATAAAGGTAATGAAAATGTTTTGTACTAAGAAATCATTAATCTTTATACAGATGCCAGCTGCAAGCAGTTCTCAGACTTGAATTGTGCAGGCAACCAGAACAACAGGAAAACGAGGAGGTTGTGGAACAAAGAGTTGAGGATGTAAGGAGACAATCACCCTTTAAAAATCTCAGATGTCATAACCAATAATTTAACTTTGTATGCAGAAGTCTTCAATGGTTTGTTGTTGTTAAATATGATATTGATCCCTTTCATTTCGGTTTGGTGGCTGATATGCTCCGAATTATCTCCCGGAGTAAAGATGCTGTTTACTTATCCAAGTTCATGCAGGATGAAGTTCTGCCAGTGTAAGTTATAAGTAATACAGGAATATTCTTGAAAATGCAAATTGTATCCAAACACAATTCATGAGATGTGATCTCTGATGTGGTATCTCCCAGGTTCCTGAACAGCATTCCTAAAGTCTTGGCAGACATCTACCACAGTTTAGGAACTCAGTTGCCTGAGGCACTTGTTGCTGTCCTGCCCTCTGACTTCTTCAGTGATGACTCTATGGCTAAGGACAGTGTGTCTGTGAGTCCTTCACCTTACTCTGCCACACAGAGCAATGCATCCAGTGTCGGAGATCATCTGGAGGAACTCCGCAATCGCTCTGCTAAAAAGAGGAGGTGATTGTCATAGAAAAGAATGTGTAATTATATCAAGTGCTTTGTCTATACGTGGACAAAAACTTTTCTCTCTCTTTTTTTTTTTCTTTTTTTTTGCAGACAGAACATGCTCACACGCCACAAAAGCATGACGGAGGCTCCTCAGGCACTTCGACAGATAGAAATGCCAAGGAAGTCCACACGTTTGGTGAGATTTCTTTCCCTATTGTTTTTATTCTATTACTTTCTGTCTCGTCAGAAGAACCAAAGTTCCAACTTGACTATTTTGGAATACAGGCAAAGCCGAAACTCTGTATCCCGGTAGAAAAACCTGCTGTGGAAGAACCACCACCTCCAAAGCAAGCAGTTCAAGGTAATTGGCTCATTCCATTTTAATCTTTATTCTTTAAGCTATGGTTGAGCTGCTTACAAAGTTGTGATCTGTTGATGCCTTTTTTTTCATTCACAGAGGTAACAAAGGTAAGGAGAAATCTTTTCAACCAAGTGGCTGCATCACCCTCAAAGAAGTCCAAAATGCCACGGAGCCAATCTGTGTCGGCATTAGAGGGACTCAAGAAACGTAAGCGTTCACATATGGAAGATGAAGGTAATTTTTATTTTTTATAGTTAGACATTGTTTAATTGTTTAATTTAGTGTGTGAACTTGAATCTTAAAGCTTTTGAATTTCAGGACGACACTCTCTTTTGACAAAGAAAGTATCTGAGACACCACTGCGTAAACAGGTGTCCAATCGTTTACTTCACCGGCAAAGGACTGGCAGGTGAGTCCTATGTCATGATTTTTAAGTTGTTGCTATATTTGTTCAGTGATACTTGACAATTGTATGGGAAGCATCCGGTTTGAAATTTAATATTCTGTGATTCTATTCCTCTCTTTGTTACAGAAGATCTGGAGAATCTGATGTGTGCATTATTGAAGAGTCTCCTGTCAAACCAGCTGCTGGTTCGTGTCTAAAATTTTGCCACAATGTCGAACATACAAAGACCACTTACTAATAGAAAGGGCTTTAATAAAACATTTGTTCTCAGACTTGAGAAGGAGCCCAAGAATAAAAGGCCTTACCAGGAGACATTCCAGTGTGTTCTATTCAAGCCAACAGCCATGCTCGCGAAACCTGGACCGTGCCATCTCGTCCTCTCAACTCTGCCACTCTGAGGGTAAAGGTGAGCAGGAAATAGTGAAAGTATTTGTTACACAGTAAAAATAGAGACGTCATTAATCTTCTGCACATTAAAATGTTTCTTCTGAGGCAATGTATAGTTTTTGAACATACTGTGAAGGTATATGCTGTTGCATTCTCAAAGTAGCCTTGTCTTCAATTTGCAGAAGGATTCAATGTTAGTTCTGTTAGGTCACCAGTTCGGATTCTTTTCGGTGCTACCCAGTCCCCTGCTCGCCTAAGACGCATTACAGCATCCTCATCAGAAGATCAAGGCAGCAAAGAGTTGTCACTTTTTGAGGTAATATCCATTTCAGTTTACAGTTGATTAAAATAACATGGAATATCGAAAGAGTCCTGTCATCTCTTTTGCTTTAATATGATACATTTATTTTGAAGAGTCAAAATAAAACTCCACAGAAGTTAAGATCTGATACAATAGGATCTGCAGTTGGGTGCAGAACCCCTCAGTCCCCAAGAACTCCATGCCAGACAGTTGGAAAGAATGGGATGACCCTGCGAGGGAGCTCTTTTCAGTCACCGGCTGCAAAGAGCCTGGTGGTAGAGACACCCAAGAAAAGCCCACTGAAGGGGATACTTAAGACTCCAGTGAAAAGCCTCTTGGATTGTGTTTCTCCAAATGGCGCTTGGTTGAGGAGCCCAAACTGTAGAACGCCAAAGAAGAGCGTGACATGGTCTCCATCTCCACGGAAACGCCTGCCAGAAAACCAAATTGATGTACCAGAATCTCCGATGTTTACAAAAAGATACTCACCAAGGCTGATTACACATGGCAAGAATAGCAGCCCAGAGGAAAGAAATGTTTTCAAAACTCCCGACAAGGTGCCCCAAAGGAAATCCAAGGCATCTCCTGGAACAATGCCTAGGGCACTTGAAATGGGCGTCCCTGGAACTGTTGGTCCAGAAACATCTCAGTCCATTACGAGATCAGGAAAGATGAGGAGGACACTGAGCTTACCTTGCAAGATTACTGAAAAGTCTGGTGAGTTTGCTTCCGTTGACTCACAACAATCTGATTCCAGTCCATTTCCTCTCTGTGCTTCACCATTAAAGCCAAATATACAAATGCCCATAAAAAGTCCCAGCTCAACACACAGGATGTGCACTCGCTCTGGAAGAACACCTGTAAAAGAGTCCTTGTTGCCTTCAAACAAGTCTCAAGCCGTTACAGGTTGTAGCCCTTCACCTTCTAAAGTTCTGTCTGTGGTTGTATCAAAATTAAATGCATCACCGTACTCTGGTCGTCCTAGATCAGTTATCCACCATCAAAGCTGTTCACCCATTTGTAATGTGGGAGAATTTCCACAGGATAACAGAATGATTGGGCAAAACGAGATCAACCATGGAAAAGCAGAAGAGACGTCATCTTCTGGCTCCCAGCAGTTTGAATGCTCTGAATTCAGCATTACTACAGATGATGAAAGCATTGATATATCGGAGGCCTCAGTGGTGAAGACCCAGCTCACAGGGGACATTAAGGTGAACATCGCTTTCTCAAGGAAACCCTATAGATCCTCAGAGGTTTTTGAATTGAAGGAAAAACAAGTTTTCCCCGCCATTACCACGCCAAGTCGAAGCTATGGCTTCCGTCAAACTCCAGACCGGCGCCAAAGAGAAGCGGAAGCACGTCTTGGATGCTCCTCGGGAACACCGAAGATCTCCACCCCAAGAACACCGCAAAGTCCTGCATGTGGAAAGATGTCCACTCCTCAGCCACTTACTTATGAAGTGGAGATGGAAATGCAGGCGTCAGGCCTGCCTAAACTAAAGTTAAGACGGGCCGATTCTTTCAATGCATGTGATGCACCTAGTAGTGCAACCAAGGGCGTGGCCTCACATCTTGTGCACCGAAACATGTCAAATGTGAAGGCACCACAAGTCGACAGCCCACTTGCACAATGTTCTAGACATCCTGGCTGCATTTCTCCATCACTCTGCAGTCGAGGAACCCCTGCCAAAGGTACACCTGGGAAGGGTGTACAGACGTACATATGTCAGTCGATCACTCCCACACATTATCCAGCAAATAGCCAATCCCCATTGGCATCCCCACTGACTCCATCTCCTCAAAGCAGAGGATGGTCAACTCCAGAGAACCTCAATAGTTGGCCTCGTAAGAAAAGAGCTCGGATTGAGACTTGCGGGAGCAAAGAGCAGGTCATCAAAGGGGTTCCACTCCTAGAAAAGACTGCGGTGTTGGAGGACCCAGAACTCTCTGATGTTTTCCATATTCAAGGAGTGGAAGAACTCAAGGAGTCAGTGAGCACCCCAGTCAGTCAAAGAAAACTGGGTTTGAGATCAAGCCAGGTGATGGACCATCAGTGCTCACCGGAAGGCATGGATTGGACCGAGACCGTAGTTCAAGAGTGTGATGCTAGAGACCCTACGAAGTCTGAACAGTTTGCGTGGATGGGCAGAAAAGGTACAGCGAAGCTTGGGTCTAATTGATAGCTTGTCCCTTGAGTTTCTATAAAGTGTTCATAAACATTGTGGCTTGAATCTCTTTCAGTGGACACCCCTAAAGTAAAGAAACCTGTGTCTGCCAGTGGAATCTTCGCTCTCACTCAGTCACCTCTGTTATACAAGAAATCAGCTGTATCCAGTGAAGCAGCACAACGTAACGGTGAGGCAATGAAGGTGTATGTAGAGCTAAAGGTCAGAGTAGACGCATTACTTGATCTGACACTGATGAAAATGAGACTGAGGGGTTGCCTTAACTAGAAGTTTGTTGGAAAGACATTTTCAGCTTCATTTTTATTTGCAGATTGCAAAGACTTTCTTGATATCAGTACTCCTACTGCCTTTTTTTATAGTCCTCTGAATACAAGTAGCAAAATGACCAAAAAAGAAAACGTGACTGAGGAAAATATCAGATCAGGTTTTATTCATTTGAAGTATTTGTTAATTATAACATAAATTATACTTTCCAACAGGATCAAGGTCTGAGCTGGATATCTCTCCTCTTTGCCAGCCGAGAAGGCGAAGGACACGTAGTAGGACTTACAGCCGAAAGAAACTTCTAGACTAAGTTTGTCATTATAAAAAGTACTTCTGGTTGCCCTGTCTTGCACTGTTGCTTTTAGAAAAACAAAAGCTTTTTTATAACCATTTTATTGACTGTTTTAGCTAACTTTATTCTCATTTGCTTGTATAATAATGCATTACCAACTATTGTATTTTTTGTACTCTATGTATAATACCAATGTTATACATCATTCGTCATACGGCATCAGTTAGGTGCAGCATAAGTTTTAACTGGTCCAAACATTTGTTGTGAAAATAAGGTGGAAATATTTTTCTTTTGCCTTTTTCAGTCTAATGAAATCAAGCTTTAATTGCTCGTTTGTTATTTATTTATTTGTGCTTATTGTTCTGTTTTTTTTTATTGCAGCGTGTTTCTTAACCGTCCAGGAGCTCGCTTGCGATATCTTTGTCAATGTAAAATAAATGTAAATGTAAACAGATTATTTTAATAAAGACAGTTGTTCTTAAACCGCCGCATGTCATTTTAATCAATCCTGATGTTTTAGTAAAATATCTGCACATTTAATAGCCAGCTTAAAAGCAGGGTGAAATAGAAGTTAGTCATGATCTGAACGTCTCCGTTGTGTTTGTGCTTAATGTCTGCCAGTAAAAGAAAATTATGAAGTTGACACACATAATGCCTAGTGTTTTAAATGTTCAGATTTCAAAGTCATGGTGTAGTCTAACCTTGAATCTAGTGGCATTTGGTCTTTCTTGGAAGTATCAATTTCTCAATGTGTAAACTGCACCATCTAGTGTATTACAAGAACACCATGTGGCTCTGTTTGATGATTCTTGGGTTGAAGTTCCGTTTAAGTACAATACTATGAAAACCTGCTTAGTTATACTTCATAGAAATATGCATGGCATTTTTTGACGGTTAAACACTTCAGTTAAGATTTTACTTCCTGATAAAGGCAAACAAATGTGATTTACAAGAGATCATTTGAAACATGATCACATTGCATCAGCTCTACAACTTGAGGAGCATCCCAGCAAAACTGCTGAAAACTTTCCATCTATCTTCAGATGCTTATCTATAGCTTCTGCAATTTTGTATTCTGGAACAAATACATCAATAGGATAGATAAGGAGATCGATAAGGATAAGAGCAACAAATTAAACTTGTCAACTTTAGGTCAAAACGTAAACCAATGGCTGAAGGCTTTTGTTCATAGTGGTACAAGATTTACAATTTTCTTGCATGTAACTGCATATCTACTAGTTCTTAATCATTTTAATAAAATGTTTAAAAAAAAAAAAAAAAAAAAAAAACAGCACGTTTGTAGGTTTAGTGGGCCTTTTATTTCACAAGCCTTCCAAATGTACAAAAAAAAAAAAAAAAAAAAAAAAAAATGGTTAAAAAAAAAAGGAAAAATAATTCACCAAATCCCCCTTTTCCAAGAGAAAAAAAACATGTAGAATTGGTCTCAAAAGTGCTTCTCTCCAAGGTACAGTGTAAGGAAAACAATCTCAATTTGACAGATCTGTACCTCTTCCACTTATCTAAAAATCACACATAGTCTGGCAGTCACAACCTTCCACAGTGTTCCCAGAGCAGCAGGCCCAAGAGAGGGCCGACATTGTGACGTGGGTCAGAGCACTCGCTTCACTAAAGATTGGAATATAATTTATGTCTCCCGCAAAAATTCCCTCCTCAGTTGTTGGGCTGTGATTGTTTATAACTCAGACTTCTTCTTCTTCTTTGACTTCTTCTCATCTTCTTGCATCACCACGGTGTTTGTGGCCTCTCTTTTCAGGTAGGAAATAAAGTCACTGACTTCACGACCTCCCTGATGGTCAAACAAGACTGATTACATTCATGCTTCTTGGTAGAATATCGCTGAAGTATATATTAAAAAAAAAAAAATCAAATCAAAAACACAAACCTCGTATTTCTTTGGATTTTGCTTCTGACCAGCAGGGGAGAAATAGATAGTGGGGAATCTGAAAGCGAAGGGTCAGATTGTGAGTAAATCAATTAGCAACAAATCAAACTACAAGTGAGAACAAAAACTCGGGTGGCACAGAAAAGGCACTAGCATAATTTTGGCCAGAAAATGATGGATAATCACTACATACCCTCTAACTTCATACTGAGAGGGGACATCATTAGCAGTGGCGTCCATCTTTGCAATGACAATGTTTGGATCGCCGGAAAGCTGTAATATAAAGAGAATGTTTATGAATTGGCTGTTCAGGTTAATATTTCATAGTGACGATACAACATCAAGCTCTAAAAACTCACCTTCTCTCCGAGTTCTTTGTATTTAGGCTCCAGGCTCTTGCAGTGTCCACACCAGGGGGCGTAAAACTCAATGAGAACGTCTTTGCTCTCATCATTTACAATCGAGTCAAAGTTCTCAGCCACAATAACCTGGAATTGTAAAGATGAAGTTTCAGGTTATGTGAAATAATATTAAAAAAATATATAAATACTGAAACAAAATCCCCTGACGCACCTTCACAGGGCCATCGTTGTTCTCAGGAATAGGCTCAGATTTGAGGTAACGCTTCAGGTTTCCATCAAAATAATCCTGCAGGAACTTTTCTAAGGTCTTACCATCACGACTGCAGACACAAAAGGATAGTTTTTTTTTTTTTTTGCGCTACTTAAAACAAGCTCCTTTGCTAAAGAGAAAAAATTAAATAAAAAAAATAAATAAAACTTACGAGAACTCCTCCTTCATGACGTATTTGTCTCCCTTGGCAGTACGGATGCCGACAAGAGGAAGCTCTCCGCTGCTGCCGTCCAGACCCAACTCAGACACGTCATGGCTAAAGCTGTTCTTATTGGCCACAGCGAAGCTCAGCTTCTTCCCCTGATCCAGGAAGCTCTTGGCCACCTTCATAACCCTGGAGAGAGACACACACAGACAATGAAAGTCTGATCTCATTTAAACACTTCTGCTACACTGAAAAGTAACATTTAAATTTGATGAATTCATTAAAATGTAAAAAAAATTAAAAATTCAAACAAAATATTTTTAGAGCATCCACAAACAGAAAAACTTACATCCAAATCAGAAAATTATGATTTTTCTTAAAGGGGTCATATGACGTTGCTAAGAAGATCATTCTTTTGTGTATTTGGTGTAATGAAATGTTTTTACGAGGTTTTAAGGTAAAAAAAAAATAATAATACATTTTTTGCTCCTCTATGCCCCGCCTTTCTGAAACGTGTCGATTTTTACAAGGCTCTTCGTTCTGAAAAGCACGGTGTGCTCTGATTGGCCAGCTATCTAGTGCGTTGTGATTGTCCCAATACCTCAGGCGTGTGACGAAAAAGTTACACCCCTTACCAAGTTGTCTATAGTCTATATACATAAATAAACAAAACTGAGTCCTACCTGTTCCTCCAGTAGTTGGAACCCTTGGGGTTCTTCTCATAGTCCACATCATAGTAGGCCACCAATAAGTCTTTGCCTTTCAGCTGGTCTTTGTTGTCATCAGTCATGTGGGGACAGATACCAAAACTGGCATATTGTGAAAAAAAGACTTTTAATATCACATATCATACATCACACAAACTAATCATAAACTAACAAAATGAATATTTTACATAAGCTGACACATACATGTTGTCCTGAATGAACTTCTTGATCTTTGCGCTTGTGAATTTGTCCTCTGTGAACTTCACACTGCTGTCTTCGAATTTGTTGCTGAGAAGAGGTGGCCGGAACAAAACAATGCCCCTGCAATACGCGAAAAAATCAGAAGTGTGAAACAGAATGGATTCCTCTACAAAACATAATCCAAAATCACTAGGAATAGAAAAATGCTACATACTCTCCATCATCGTCGTGTTTCTTCAGTAAGTCCTCTACGTTAGTGTGGCCGAAACGGTAGGACTCTCTTAAAGCGCTGGCAGCCTTCAGGAACTCTCCCTGAGCAACACTTCCTCCATCGGCAAAGAATCCTGGACACATGGATAACAATTACATATAATATAGTCAAGTATACTGATGCAAAAAATGTAAATGTTACTGTATGATACCATCACTTACCCACAACACTGGCATCACGGCCCCCAATGAACTTCTCAAACTCAGCCTCACTTTTGAGCTCCACCGAGGCTGGGCCTGCCTGCTTCTTCAGGTGGCTAACAATTCCATCTGTTGGATTAAAGAAGAAACAAAGACATTAACATCTGATGAAGAGACTACATATGACATCACACAGAATACAAGAACATACCTGCTGTCCTGGGACCGTCGTAGCCACCAGAATCCTCTCCGTCTCTGAAAATCTTCAGGGTTGGGTATCCACTCACGCCGTATTTGCCGCACACGTTGGAATTGGCGGTACAGTCCACCTAGATCAGTTATGAATATGAGGTTTTGTTATGTCTTCTGTAGAGGACACCAGGACAAACATCATGTGAATCAGGTATTTTGTGGAAACACAAGACAATAGGGAAAGAAATTATAGATCAATATTCCTATGAAATATGAGACATGCTTATGAAAATGTTGCCAAGTTATTACTCCCATTATAACACTTCTTTTTCCCAAGAACACATTAAATGAAATGCAGTGTATAGATACATTGTATAGAATGGGAATGCCAATTTATGTTATCTTTACACTACAACTG
Organism: Cyprinus carpio; assembly: GCF_018340385.1. Lineage (NCBI taxonomy): Eukaryota > Metazoa > Chordata > Actinopteri > Cypriniformes > Cyprinidae > Cyprinus > Cyprinus carpio. Next base: position 10,968,951 of record NC_056596.1, on the reverse strand, counting down.
CACAAGGGAAGTCTTAAGAAAATATGGCAACCTAAAAAATATTTAAGGCTATAATAAGACTATGTAAAAAGTATTTCAGGTAAATTTGCAGGGTTTAATAACAATACCTTAGCAAGTGGGACGATGCCTTTTAGTCGAGTGGCGGCTGCCTCATACTCAGGGGCAAGACGTTTGCAATGGCCACACCTAAAAGTAAACATGACACATGAGGTTTATTACTATGAAAAAATAGGCTTCTATACACTCATAACTGACTGGTGGACTTCTCACTCTTATTATAGAACTAGATTATCCTTACCAAAAAAAAACAACAACAAAAAAATAGTTTTTTTTTTTTTTTGTTAAATCTGAGGCATGGTAACTCATTGATAAGTTCTACCCGAAGTTAGTCAGTAACGCTGAACCACGTAATCGTGCGTCATCCAATCACGCACGGCCAGCGAAACTTCATCGACCAATCAAAACGTTACAACGGAGGGCCGCAAAGCCTCCAAACATCCTTGTTGCCGCCCTCATCTGCGATTTCTGTCTGATAAACTGCTGCAACTTAATACAAACGTTAAATTTGTTTCAACACTTTGAGATTTAATGCAGCAAACTGCGCTAAAAGTCAAATCTCATGCACACTAATGGTGGCCTTTATATGCAATTCTTAAAGGGACAGTTGACTTAAAAATGAGAAGTCATCTCATGTGGACTCAAACCTGGCTTTCTTTCGCCCCCCCAAAACACATTATGAAATGTTATGCAGAATGTGAGGGACTGACATACAACTAATCCACTATATAGCACTAGCAAAGAAGAGGAAAAGCTACAAACAGGAAGTGATAGATAGAATTAGTTTCGTCCAAAACTAAGGAGTCGCACGGATTCATTCGGTTTCCAGAGAGCGTTTAAAAGTCCTTATCACTCCATATGCATTCCCAGATTCCTTATTAGCATCTCACGACCTTGCATACTCCTAACGCGAGCAGAAAAGCAGCTGATATGGTTAACGTTACTTTCGCTTTAGCAAACCAGCTTTGTAATATTATTCAAAGTCCCGATTATGCACGCAGTTCCCTGATAATACTGGGTAAGATTGGTATCTAGAAAACAAGCTTAATAATTATATATATATATATATATATATATATATATATATATATATAATATATATATATATATATATATATATTTCCATTTAAATACCGACTAATATGGTGTAAGTTTATTTTAAGTACGCTATCTAGAGTAAGCGCTATTGCAGCAACTTTCTAAATTGCATGAAGAAAACCTCGTGCTAAAGCCTGAATCGTCTTACACTCACCAGGGTGCGAAGAATTCCACCAGAATGAGGTCGTGGTCTCCGATTTTGCTGTCAAAATCATCATCTGTGAACTCGAGCACATCACTGGCGCGCGCGGCCGCTGCGAAAGCGGCGATGAATAGCACACACAGCATCATTTCAGACTCTTTCCAGTGCAAAAGTGAAGAGAATGACTACGATCCTGGCAGCCCTCAATTAACTGCTTCGTTTTGATGTGTTGCTGTATGATTAAGGAGTGCCCCAAAGAAAGGCCCACTGGATCTGGCACCCTGCACTCAATGAAAGAGAAAGCGGACGGCACGGATGTGCAAACCCGGAGCTCTTCAAAGTAACCAAAGTGTGGCATCTCACTATTGGATTTTCAGCAGCGTCATGCTGCTGCAATCAGCCAATCAGAACTCGGGAAACACACACTTCCGGGTGGGGAAATCATCTTTAGACGTTACAAGGAAAAATAGTTGCATTTGTTAGTTGTTAAAATATACTATGTCTAAACTGTATCTAATCTAATCACTAATCATAATAAAGTCCATGAAATGACCACGAACTCCACAGATGTTCATGCTTCCTTTGAAGCTCATGTTCATCATCATCAAATCATGCTGGAAGTGGAAACCATTATTTAATTTTATTATTATTATTAAAAAACAGTATTCAACACAAAATAAAATAAAATAAATGCATTTTATTAGTGCTCTCAGGCTTTACAATTAAATATGCTCCACGAGATCCACTTGCAGTGCATAACCAATCTGAGAATAATTTCCTTCAGCAGTTATGTTAAAATACTTCAGCAATTATGTAAGGCTATGTGTATTTTTTCTTTTCCAGCTATTTACAATCAGAACTAGCAATGAGAGGTTCGTGAATGAATCACTATTCATCTAATCAAGGAGTAAAACGATCTGAAATTGGGCTTGTTCGAGATGCATCGATAGTTTAAAAAAGACAGGTTATGAGAGTTATTATTATTATTATTATATTTTTCTTACTGTAGTTAAGTGCTGAAGAACCTGGAATATTTCTGTGATTACAGAAATTACACGTGGTCAACAACATGACACTTCATGGAACATTGTTTTCTGTTAGCCTGTTCTTCCAGAAATTCTCCCCGAGACCTTCAAAGGTGCACTCATACAGCAAAAAAAAAAAAAAGAAAAAAAAAGTTAAAACTTCTCACCCAGATTCGTGTCCTCGTTTGAAGATCGTCTCCAGCTTCCAAGATATGCGTCTTATGTTGCAGACAATCTACAAAGCACGTGGGGTATGCAATTATCCATAAAGCTAGTACTGTGTAAGAAACAATGATTCATTAAAGCTAACAATGCTTTCATGCCAGTGTTGTTAACTTTTTTCATGAATTCTTTTTGAAAAAATTACCAACTCCAGTGTTGTTAATGTGAAAACTTTTTTGTATTAGGTGTGGGTTTTTAAATGGAGGTGCTGGTAGCATTAATGTTAATTTCCTTTAAACATGAGCCTAAGTTTCACAATTACCTTGATACTCCTGGAAACATGAGCTGAAGTGGGACATGTGTCTGGATGCGTTTATTCAGGCGGCTGAGTTTCAGGATGACTGTGAGACAGAGTGCTGGCGTGAGGACAGTCTCTGCAGGTACTTTGAGCTGATGGAAAAGCTCCAGCTCAACCTAGAGGAGATGGACCAGCTTCAGGATACATGAGGTGTGTATGAACGCCTGGCGTTTTCATGATCAGTGATTGCAACTGCAACATTACATATGATCCAGTCTGGATAGAGTATTTCCATTCAAACATACAATGCTGCAGTGCAAAATATATTCCTCTTTAATGCTATTTTGTCTATTCTGTCTATCTATGATTTTTATATATATTAAATAAGTTTTCCAACTTAATGCAATGTAACAAGCCTTGTGACTTCACCTCAGATACTACACAATTAGAAAAGTAATTTCCCGCCACTTGATAGCTCCTTTATACTTCAGGCTGGCAAGACTTTTAAAGCTTAAAGATATATATCAGAATCTGCTTTATTTTACATGGATTGGGTTGCTTCTGGAGGCAGGCATTTTAAAATCACATGACTAGCTGTACTTGCACTTATGGAATAAACTGATTTAGCAAACTGCAAATAAAGCATTTCTACTATGCTTCATCCATACCACTAGGTGTCAGTACCAACCAACTCCCAGTGCAACATAAAACATGACTGAGCACCTTTAAATGAATTATTTCAGTGGTAGATTCGCTTTTCGGCTATTTTTCAATTATAACAACAGTAAAATATACAATAAAACACTCTCCAAGACCCGTCAGCAGTTTATATCGTCAACATCTTAAACAAAAACATCTGTTTAATTCTCTGACACCTGAGGCAAATCTTTACAATGGCTATTATAGTATTATTGCAACGCAGTTAAATAAGTTACAATGTGACAAATCAATAGCGCCACATGAACACAATCATGATGTATGATACATTCACTCCTGTTTTATACTGGAGTGTGGTATGTCTGGCGAAACAGAGGCATGCTTATGGATCAGTATCAGTGGAATATTGAAGGAGGGAGGAACACACAAGAGGGAGGAGCCAGGAGAAGGGCGGAGCTAAGCAAGACTGCCAGTCTATTTAAACTGGCTGATGGGGGCGGGGATTTTGATGTCTTGGCCTCTCTCCAGTTTCTTCTCGCATTCGATGAGATAGTTCACTCCATCTATTACAGTCTGAACCAGCTGGACCTGAGCACATATTGATAAAGACAAGAAGTCATGGTGAGGTAATAAATTTTTTGCAGTTTTTAAAGAGACGGTTCATCAAAACATGAAAATTCTGTCATCATTTAATCGCCACAATATATCAGTACTCAGGGCCTAAAATTAACACTCGCCAAGTACCAAATAGGAGTAAAAATCATCTTTGGTGAGTATTTGAAACAGTGTTATGCAGCATTGTAACTTTTTTTAATAATTCTAACAATGCCTAAAACACATTATGGTTTAGCGTGATTAATTGTCAACAAACCTCTACATAAACTAAAATTATTACCAAATTTATAATGTGTTGCATGTTTCAAAGTGAAGCACTGTTATCTTTTCATGGCTCACAGTAAAAAGATGCTTCTCACAAACTTCTATATAAATTAAAATTATTATGAAATTCTTTACAGTCCATTTCTTTATTCTTTATTTAATTTTCGTAATTTGATTAAATAATGAATATTAAAAATGATAATAATAAAAATTGCAATCTGTTTCTCAATTTCTTTGGCCTCTTTTTAATGAAATAATGCATGTACAGTTTCATGGCTGGTAAAAAAAATATCAGGGCCGTGCAGAGACCTTTGGAGGGGCAGGTGCTCAAAGTATAAAAGGGGCACATGGAACATGGCTTTAAATAGGGCTGTGCTCAAAATATCAATACAGCAATATACTGTGATGCATTATGATACGGAGACTTCTGTACTGATACAGCAGCAAATGCCGTGACGCAGTTTTGAAAAAGAAACACAGAACAGAAAACCATTTTAAGTTTAACAGTTAAAGAATTATTTCTTTGCACCTCTTAATAACTCTGGAATTAGAAACTGAATTGCATGATTGATATTGTTGTTATTATTGAGTTTATAGGGGTATGGTGGTTTTGCTGTTATAAACACTACTGTTGCTGTTGTGGAAAAAAAAAAATTCTGTCACATTTAAAATTGAATTCAGTTCTAGTCCTGTTCTAAATGTATTCATTGTATGAATGATAATGATAATAAAAAAAGGATTGATAAGTATAATTCCGAGGATGAGAAAATCAGTATTAAGCATGTTTTACCAGTGTTGCAAGACCCCTCGACGCGCATTAACATTTTCTCAACTAAACAGCAAGAACGAAAGAGAACAGGCACCTTTGTGTGTAGAACAAGTTAGCTGCATTTTTTATATTTAATAAATATTTAATTTTAATAAAATGTAAATTCATTTCATTCATACTCGAAGCCAGAGAACGCTCTCATGCAGAAAGTCCAAAACCGACTTATGAAAGTAATATCTTACGACGTGCAGGAAATCCCTAATATGGACAAAGACATCCGGCTATCGCTGTAGGCAAACCAATATCTGCTGTAGCTGAGCTGAATAAAAAGCAGAAACGTTTTGACTGATGAAGACAATAAACACGCAAAAGAGAAAGTATATGGTTTAAGGGTGTCATCTCCAGGTAATAAATAAATAAAATATACGAATAATGCAGTGCTAATTGACATATCATTTAGTATAGAAACTATTAAATATATTACCTGCCTTATTCTGTGATAAAAATGGGAAAAAGGTGTTCGGACTAGCCTTTATAAACCAATCATAAAATTGGCGTTAGGAAAATATAGCACGAAAATATTATAGAATACAAATGATTGGTTATCGTCCAGCAGTGTATTTGATTTCTTAGCCAATTAAAAATAAGAGATAAAAAGAATGAAACCTGTCAATTAGACAAAAAAAAATAATAATTAATTAATAAGAAAATCTGAAATGATGGCTACGCCCCTTGCTGCAGCTAACGTGTCTTCCACAGGCTACACATAGCAATACAAACAACAGCTGTGCATGCTCTCTTCACGTCGTTTTTGTAAAATAATAATAATTTCATAATAAAAGTATACAAGCACACCACTCCGCTGAGAACGAACGCCAGGGATCATCCCAGATCAGATCGTCAGGTGAAAGTTCATCATGTGGATCATTTTATTTACAGCTAAGTAATTATTGATTTTATTATTTATTATTATATTGTTACTAATTATTAATTAAATGGAAAATGGAATTTAATAAAAATAAAAAAAAGCCTTGACATAAGGAGCAGGTGCTCAAGCAAACATCGGGATTTATTTTTAATTTACTGTATTTACACAAATTAGTGAAGAATTTAAATATTATCTTAATTTCTTAAAACTTAAATTGATTGATTGATTGTGACATCACTGACCTCTGATTGGCCCAGCCTGTCCAGATTGGAAATATCAAAAGTGTTTCCGACAGCTGCGGTGTCTACTCCTCCAGTCCCCCTTTTCTGGAGTCGCAGGTTATCCAGGATCTTAGGGAAACGAGGGTCCTGCAAGAAAAAGACAATACACAATAGACATAACATATTAATGTGGTTCTTAACTGTTTATTGGGTCACACTAACACCTAAGTAAAAAGTGTTAACATGACATAGGCTGAATAGGTGAGAAAGTTTATACTGTATTTCTAGAGCGAGGACCTTGCTGAGGCGAGGAAGAGTAACATGGACACCAGCTCTTAGCCCTGTGCCCAGGTTTGACGGACAAGTGAGAATGTAACCCAGACGTTCGTTCCACATGAATTCCCAACCCTTCTCCTGAATTAGTCTCTCAACCTGAGGGACAAAGAGAGAATCTTGTAAGAAAGATACAAGAGTGATTTGTTTGAACTAAAAACGATTAAAAAAAAGATAAAAAATTAAACATGCAAATCCCTTCTAGAATGAGCAAAAACAGACTAAAACAGACCCACACACATAATCACACACAGATGCCCATCTGCCAAGACGATATGTGACAACTGTATGTCCACAAAAGGGCATTGCTCTGAGTGGCAATAAACAGCTGCAGCGTCTCTGCTGGATGAATAATGGAGACTTGTGTGGTTTTAACAGTGACTGAGAGCAACTTACATACATGTGCATGACCTCACCTCTAGGAGTCCCTTGCAGAAACGCTCAAATACCCTCTTCATGTTGCCCCCCTTCTCCATGGAGATCACACGAGTGTGGTCTTCCTCGTTGACCCACACCAGGAAGGTTTTCTCATTGTTGTGCCTGGAATTGAAAGGCATCTGTTTAATCTGTTCAGTGTCTTTGGCCTGTAAATATACTGTATGCAAGTGTTTTTTTTTTTTTTTTTTTTTTTTTTTTTTAGTTTTTTGCATTGAATGAGGCTTTTGAAGAGATCTCCACCATGTGCCTAAAAAAAATAGTGGAGGATATAGGAAGGGGAATTGTAAGAAGTTTAATGATTCTGGTTCCTCTTACAGTTACATTAACAATTTGTGCAGTTAAATTGTGTTGCATAAATATAGAAATTGCACTGCATAAAAAAGAAATTATTAATGAAATGATAAAACAGGATGTATTCATTTGTTTGGAAATTGGACAATACTGCTTGTTCTGTATGATTTAGATTCCGTCAAAAGCATTGTCTCAGAGGCATTTGATCTGGAATTGGACTACACTGGTTGCATTAGTTTGAGAATCTGACTCCACATGTTGTGCTGTATGTTTCTGATTTAGTAAAAAGGATCGACTCGAGAGTCATTCATTTGGGAATCCGATTGCACTGCATGTTTTTCATTCACTAAAACAACCGATTCACAAGAGCCATTCAACTGGACTACAATAGTTGCGCTTTAGGTTTCATACTTGTTGTGTATTTTAATACGTCCATATGTCCACATCTGCAAAATGGTTCTGTTATTTTTAAAATAAGAGCATGTTCTTGTTTCCCAAACCTAATTAACCTTGACCTTATTACATTTTAGTATCACTTTTAGTCTCTAATGTTTTCAGAAGTGCTATGTTAGCTCAAAAACCATCAGGGTATTAAATCAGAGGTAATTTCCAAATGGAGTCTGGCAACACTCTGGCACACTTTCCCTTGCAGGCAGAAGGAAGAAGAGGAAAAAAAGAGGATGAATTATGCAGGAGATGTAAGTGAGCCATGGGTACACTCTGTGAATGATATCAAACCACAGCACATGGCGGTAGAGGTTACTTCAGACTATTTCTGGATGAAACGCAGTCCTGTCAGAGGACTCAACTCCTTCTCTCTGAGGTTAAACTCACCAGATGCCTCTTGCGTCAGGCCAGTCGCGAGCCATGCCTGCACATGTCAGCAGGGGTGACACAGGCTTATCAAACAGGAAGTGATCCTATATAGCAAAACGTAAGGTTAGCATCAATACTTTTTGGATTGAGTCGACAGCAATGAATTACATATCATCATATTTGTGGATATACCCACATCAATGAGCTGCTGCTGCTCTTGTTCGGTCATTAGAGTGAGACTGAAGTATTTTCCAGCCAGATCCCCTTTTAGGCCTGCCAAGGCATCAATCACGACCCTCTCCACCTCTCTGCGCTCAGCGCGGGTGCAGGCCGGGGGCAGACTCAGGCCTCGGATACTCCTACCTGTCCTGACTCGAGACGACAGCACGTACTTCTCATCGAATTGGCCCCCCCGTATCTGATGGAACGAAAGTAGGATGAACATGATGGAAGTAACTTGAAACTTTGAGACTTGTGTTTGTGACCTGCTTTACTGTTTAAAAGAATGCCAAACTATCGTGATATTATAACTAGGTGCGGTTTGTTTGTTCATTTTGTGGTGGATTTTTCACAGGTTTAAACAAATCTTGAGTATTACATTTAAAAAAATCTAAACATTTAAAATCAAACAATAAAATTTAGTGATAAAATTCAAATTAACAAAAATAAATATATTTCCTTGATTGTAGGTAATTTTCACCAGAAGATCCAATTATGAAAAATAAATAAATACATTTACATGAATCATTCACAATAAGATCTATAACATGCATTTAGAAAACAGATTTCATGCTGACTTTTTTAGAATAAAATTGGTAACCTGCCAAGGCTAATTTCATAGCTAGCATTTTATGATTCCTAAATACACGCTATTAAATAAGTTTTAATTTTTTGCTATAATGAAATATCACTATTTTAATATCATTGTGAATAATATATATATATATATATATATGTGTGTGTGTGTGTGTGTGTGTGTGTGTGTGTGTGTGTGTGTGTGTGTCCTTGTTACAGTGTAATTAGACAAATTATTAAAATAATTTATTTAAATAAGTAATTAACAACATACTATGTTAGTTGCTTGTAGTTACATACAATATACTGTTATTACTAAAGTAAATATTCTTAACGTGTAACAAGGACATGTTAATATAAAGTATGTTTATATTTTATATATTTATATAGATTTCTTATTTATATATTTTAATATGAACAATGCCGTATTTAATATTTAAAATTTGTTTATTTCAAGATTGAATGTCTTGGTCTGTGAGATGGTTAAAACCATAAAATCTATCTTTAAATATTTAAAAAATATCTATAATATCTATTTTAAAACACATTTGAAAAGTATCAAAAATGAATTATGAAGGCATTCCAAGACTTTTGGGAAATAAAAGTGCCCACAGTTCAAGGAACACCCTACTGTCAATGTTGTATGTGTAACTAAAACATCTACTCGTACCTTACTGGCATCCAGGTCAGTGGGATGTTTCATGGTGCAGGGGTCATAACCATTGTGCCTTTCTTTGATGACTGGGTTAAAAATGTCTGCAAAGACCTGCACAAAACATGTTTGATCTACTTTTGTGCTCCAAAAATGCTAACCCTTTATTATGCCAAAAATGTGTGACATCCTCTCACCTCGTATGACTCCTCATCCCCTGCAACCATTCCTACTGTCTTAATAAAGGGGTGGCCTGGGTTGTCCACGCCAGTTTGGATAGCCTCGTCCAAAGTGTAACCATTCGGAGTGGTTTTATCACTCAGCTTGGCATATACAGCAGGAGTCAGGTGACTGGCCATACAGTTATTGTGCTTCCGCAAATCTGGATATTCAGCACTGTTGGGAAAGAGAACTAAGCTGAAAATCAAGGACGATGGCTGTGTGTCAAAACCAAACAAGCTGCCTACTAAGACAGTTTTGTTGGCCCTGTCTATCAAAACGGCGTTTTTGAGCGTCAAACCCGCGTTCTGTACGCGTCAGATGCTTGTGTGCGTGTGCTCTCTATCAAGACAGCGCTTTAGAGCGTCATAACCGCGTTCCGAACGCGTAGCTGCTGTCAAAACCGGCGTTCTTTAATGTCGTCGACGCGTTCCGTACGCGTAAAAAGCTTTTACGCTGCCGATCTCGTGTTTTTTAGACACACAACCGTTGTTCAACCACACTGCATGTGCATTTTTAACAAAATGTGAATTATGAGGATATTAATTAATGTGTACAAATTAATTAATTAATTTGCATTCATCATTTTGTACATGAAAAAAAATGAAAGGGTTAATTCGAAGATTAATACCTACTGTATTAAAAAGATCTAAACGAAACATTTAGATCTACAATGTAGAATACAAAATTTAAAAGGTATAATATAATATGATATTATATAGCCTAATATAATATAATATAGGCTAATACGCGACAGTGGAACTGGATCATTCCTAACTGAAATGAATTCACATATTTGACACGGATTTGTCCAATACAATATATGGTTTGTTTGGCATTCTATCACAATGTGTCTTTATTTTATGTATTATATTGTCGTTATAAAACACGGGTATGGTTGTAGTTACCTAGGAGGATAGATTCTCCGGACGTGCGCTCCTGCTTTGACATGCTGCTCTCTGTTCAGGAAGAATCCCACGGTCAGAGATCCAGCACCGACCAACGACAAGATTCCCTTCCTTTTACTGGACAAAACCCGTGCGAAGCTGCTGGCCATTGTAACCCTACAGAAGCAGACAAAGTCTCTCCAGATAGACGTGCTCTTGAAGAATGGACAGACAGAAGGATAGAAATGGGATTACTGGAGGATGCAGGGGAATGCTGCGGATATCTGCCCTTCTCCAAACACAAGAACCACCATACCACCCTACCCACCAACACACAAGAAACAGGAGAATCTCACAGAGACCAGTGCAACCCTTACAGTAAACCAGTCAATAACCTTGAATGTCCTTACAATTAGACTATTTCATTAGGGTCCCAATGTGGTTACATTTTATTAATGTCTTTTTAATGTCGTTTTAAGGTACCAAAGGGGAACAATAAATGTGTTGTTAACCATGAAGGAACTGACAGCTCTTTTGAACCTTGTACGTGACTATGAAGCCCATTGGTTCAGCTTTACCTGTGAAACAACACACGCCCGTCTGCAGCAAGCGCATGCGCGCTGGGGATTGGCTGATGAGTGCCCCGTTGCATAAATTCAATGGTTATTTAGATATAGGTTGAGATTTATTAATTTTTTTTACTGTTTCTAGTTTAATTGCAGGAAGGAGCCTTACAAGTTCACCTTAGATTGGTCTTTAAGTTATCCTAAGAAGTTTAAAAATGCTAAAATAGCCTACATCATAAACGGATGGTTCTTGGTTCTGTTATGTTATATGATTCATTTTAGTTCGTTTATAATACAAAAGCAAATTAAAAAGCATGTAAATTTGATCAAATATAGCATTTCACATTTGTGATTTAAAATGCTTTTCAGTTTGATGGGTCTGAATCAAGTTGTAGCTATTTTAAATATAAGTAAAAGTGCAGATTGTTTTAACAGCATGTGAAGTTTTTAACACGTGTGCTGTAAGTCACATGACCAGACACTGTCTCAAGACTCCATAAAATGAAGCACTTAAAATATGGAATACAGATACAAGGACCATGTTTGCTATAATATTTAAAGGGTCTGTTATTCATAGAATATTAAGATTCATCATTATCACTTGTCAGCAGTCAGATTTATGACCAGTCTGAGAAGCCCCATATTGTCATTCTCTTGTCTCAAAAAAACTTACATAAAAATATAAAAGACTTACTGTTTGTTTCATATGTGCTCATATGAAACAACTGGGTTAACCTACATTCATCATAAGCCTGAATCATGCCTAACCATTAAGACAAGTTCATAGCATTTACTGGTCTTAGCTGGGATTAAAATCCTGGTTTAAACCATTCCACTAAGATTCTTTGCAGAAATCATGTGAAATAAACAAGAGAATTACCGTCTGCAAAACGAACTAAAGCCTGTATAATAATCCCTTACTGTATTGTGCAGCAAGCTGGTCATTACTGTGAGAATAAATTGGTGTTTAAATGATGCAAGGCAGAAATGTTACAGAGTGAATTGCAGATTTTGTATAACAACCCTTTACAGCCTACCTTACAACACTTTTACCTTGATGTCATTAACAAGCTTGTCATTCATCAGATGTCAAAGTACCCTAGCGATGCTGGAAAATGAATGATACAGTACATTGCTTTATGAACAGTCATGCATATTTGAAATGAAATTCACATACCAGATACTTTTAATCCACCGAAGTTGGTCTTATCTTCTGAAGTACAGTAGGAAGCAGGTACAAGAGCAAAGCTTTTACTTTTTTCAATGCAGCAGAGCAGAAATAGGTGTGTCTTTCTTTATTACAGTGCAATGGCGTGGTTAAAACTTCCTTTTGTGTGACCTGCTGTACCCATACACTCAAGCAGCACTGTGCCATTCATTCATTGACTGGCTAATGCGGCCTAATGTTTCCTGGGAACAAAATCACGACTGGATTCCTTATTTGTGCCTGGTGTCATCAGAGCTGGGTATGAGATAATCCCTTTACAGCCTACCTTACAACACTTTTACCTTGATCTCAATTGACACAACCCTTTACAGCCTACCTTACAACACTTTTACCTTGATGTCATTAAATCAACTAAACAATGTAACAAAGAAAATCCCCACCATGCAAAAGAGCAACAAAACAACATTCATCTTAAGGCCATTATTGTCTTTATCATCTGTATTGTTTAATAACTGATAAAAATATCTAATTGTTGAACTGCAAGGCCCCGGAAGTCTTAATGGAAAGCAAAAATGGAAACTACTAACAAATACAGTTAAAGCAAAAACTTAAAAAAAACATAAAAAAAAAAAAACTATCTTTCTTAAAAAAAAAAAAAATCAGCACAAAAAAGCAATTATTTTGCTTATAGCAGAATAATTCCAACAGAGGGAGCAGTGAGACAGTTTATAAAATTTCATCCAGAAATGAATGTCAGGACATTCAACAAGGACTGATGAAAGCCTCATCTAGTGGCAGCTAGGAATCAATAAGCCATGAAGGTAGAAAGGGGCAGCTACGTTACTTTTAGACAACCACCTTACAATTTAGATATTCATGGATCAGTCAGTGTTATCTAGAAAAATATCTGTCTTAAATATTTTACAAGTTAGCATTATAACAATTAAAACCCAACTTGTAGCTACACTTTTGAATGTAACTAAAACGAGGGCAAAAACCTGTTAAATGTAGCAACCTTAGTGTCAAGAGACACTTGATTTCCGTCACTCTGTATTTAGCCAACACAACAGGTGAGTTTCCTGTAAACAGATCTTTCCTTAAATTTTGTATTACTTTAATGATAGTCTGAAACCTCATTGTAATAAAAGAAACAGCACTGTTATAGCTATATTTAAGTGATAATGTCATACACAAGCACTTATTTAATAGTGAATCTGAACTAAGTGAATATACAGTAAGTATATTAAATAAGGGTTTTGTTTACCTCAGATAAAACCCATTACTTTCAAGCAAAATGAATAAACTCATTGCTTACTTGAACAAATTTGGGGTCAGTAACTTTTTTATGTTTTTGAAAGAAGTCTCTTATGCTCACCAAAAATAAAATGTATTTGCTCAAATAAAATGTATTTGAACATTAAAATAGTTATACTGTGAAATATTATTACAGTTTAAAATAACTGTAGGAGTGAATTCAGATAAATTGGGGTATTGAAATGACTGGAGAAAAAATTAATGTCCCAGTGAACCTGAATTTCTATTATAAAATGTAATTTATTCCTGTCATGGCATGGCTGTCTTCACTGTCACCTGATCCTTCAGAAATCATTCTAATATGCTGATTTCTCCTCAAGAAACATTTCTAATTATCAATATTAAAAACAGCTGTTATGCTTAATATTTACATATAAATGGTGACACATTTTATTCAAGATTCTTTGATGAAAAAAGTTCAAAAGAACAATTTTGTCAGCCAAGAAGAATAATATAAAAATAATATTACAGTATCAAACAGAAGTAAACCAAGCCCAAGGTTATAAAACCTCTCCTCTACCCCCATGCCATTTACACTCTGTTTCCACAATCAGTTAATATGAAGGCAATGTATACACACCTTTAAGACCTGTTTGTTCAAAAAACTGTCTGTAACTTCAACACTAAAGACATTGAAATGGACAGCAGTCTCAACAGCAAACCAGAGAATCGGTCTGCAACTCCACCATTGGAAGACAATGAGAGCATGGAGGAGAGTAGCCATAATGGTGAAGCTGCAATTTCCTCTGCTCTGGAAACAGCTGGAGATGGAGATTCCTCACAACCGCCAACAATTAGCTCCAAGTTATTGAGAATGCTGGAAGCAGCAACCAACTGGCGTCCTGCGCTCGTAAAAATGCAGAACGGCGAGGAAGTATTCGATGAAAATGTTGGAGCCGTCAGTGAAGCGCCAAGAACAAAAAGAGTAAGTGCCACTGAGGCTGAATAAATACAATGGGCATTGAAGTACAGTTTAATGATGTGCATTATGATGTAAAAACAGACAAAACAGAAGATGACATAAATGCAATGAACTAATACTATAAGTCTCCCTTGTCATAATACATATTACTGTGTTCAGTCTGTTCCTGTTTCAAAACTTGATTGGCAACACAAAAGTGACGTCAAGCTTTGGGAAAGAAGAATCATGAATCTTAAGAGTTGTTTGGGTTCTTTACCACCATTCGCCCTTGAACAATGTACTCGATCCCAGGTTTCTTCACCAGTAATGTCCCTAAAGCAATAGAGCTGTCAATTTCCTGTTTTATACAGATTTAGAAGGGGTTAAATGTCTTTTCTGATCATTGGCGTGCATATAAGTGCTGAGGTCAAACCTTTGAATGGGATACCCATGAATCTGAGAATTGTGTAGGTTCTTTACCAGCAATTTGTCCCTGATCCCTAGTTACTTCAATGGGAATGTCCCTAAAGCAACATAACTGTCAATGTCCTATTTTATACCCGATTTGCAAAGGATTAAATATATGATTTGGTCATTGGAGTGCATAGAAGTGCTGAGGTCAGACTTTGGAAAGGGAGGCCCATGAATCTGAATGTTGTTGAGTTGCCATGCTTCCATATTGTCATTGAGCACTTGTCCCTAGGTTGTGTCAAGGTGAGAAGTGAGCTGCTTGTTTCTTACAAGGTGGATTAAGGGTAGATATTTGGGTATAGTAACCTAGATGTGCTGGGTTTAAACACCAAAAAGCCTTGAATCTGAGAGCCATTAAATTCTTAAACACTTGACCCCAGGGTGTGCCAAAGGATATGTCTCTGTCTGTGAGAAGCAAATTGTCTGTTTTATACCACATGTGGCAGGGGTAAGTTTCTGGTTTGATAAACTAAATGCGCCGAGTATAAACTGCAGAAAGCATAAGCCTTGAGTTGCCTTACCTCTATTTTGCCCTTGAAAGAGGCACCTGACGCCAGGTTGCTCCAAGGGGACTGTCCCTTTAGTAAGAGAACAGCAAGTCATTTTGGCTAAAACATGCCTGCTAAATGAGGTGTAACCGAATAACCTGTTCTTGATCATCATTAACAACCCTGAACAGAGATGTGGGCTGAACACAGACCAGTGCACTTAAAACCACACAGGAGCCGCTCTGTGGCACTTGGTCAGAATTAATAAATGACTTGTGGGAACTTTTGTGACCTAACAGACTTTAATCATTGTCGACTCATGTAAGCGGACAGAGAGCTCTGAATTTATTTTAAAGGCTTTGATCTCACAGTGTAGGATTTCATCTGACAGTGGACCCATGCTTCTCTAGCCTGCTCATTAACATCATGACATGACAATTACTGTTGTGGCTCAGCCTTTAAATACTTACGTGGGAGTTCTTCTACGCATTTCTCAAGAGGATCAGACACCATGAGGAAAGTCTACAGCCTTGTTAGTCTCACTAAAAACAGGGAATCAAAAGATGCTGTGTTATCTCTTAACATCAAGGTATTTCTAATCTGTTTATTTAATTAAAAATTACAATTAAATTAAATTTATGCATTTATCACACCATATTACCCAAACACACCAACACTGCACTCAGCCTAACAATATTTACCTATCATTTTATTTCTATCTGTTTGCTTTTTTGTAAGGTCATAAGACTTAAAACTGTAGCACTGAAACAGATATTGTCCTTCTTGTAGGTTATTTATTTATTTGTGATTGATAGAAGTTAATTTAGTAGTTTTGAACTAATGTTATACTGGTTTACTGAACAAGTTATATATTGGAGCAGTGTCAGCACCTTTGTGCTTACCTATAACAAATAAATACATAAATATTTTGCCATTTAATTTAATTTTTTCTTTCTTTCTCTTTCTTTCTTTCTTTCTTTCTTTCTTCTTTAATGTGTAAGTTAGTGAACAAGTGATAGTTACTGTATATTTGGTCTCTAAGATCTCTTGCCTGTACCTGAAATATATATGTTTCTGTGCATGTTATGCATCCTAATGCTATTTCAGTATTTCTACCATTAGAGTCTAAGTTAGGGTAAAGCATTATAATTATTCTATTATTTTTTCTGCAGGAAAAGGTTACATTATATTAAATATACAAAAATAATATTTTTTCCCCCCTTAGCAAATCCAGTATCCTGAGCAGACGCGAGAATTCGACAGTCGATTAACAAAGACGGGACGCCGCTCCCTGTCCCACTCTATTTCTCATTCCTCTACAGACAGTAACAGCTCAGGTAGATGCCACACAAATTCTGTCAAACTGGAAAATGCATATTTTTGGTCGTTTTCATTTCTAATTTTTCAGGGGGTTCAGATGCAGAAAATCCAGAAGATGAGGTCTCTCCTCGAGACATGCAACAGATTAACTCTAAAGGGAACATGGACTTCTGCATCAAAAACATCAAACTGGCAGACTTTGGTCGTCGAGAGATAGAACTTGCCGAGGATGGTAGGCATAGAGTATGGTTATGAAACAGGAAATTTGCATTGTACAGTATACAAAATAAATAAATAAATAAATATGTGTGTACCTTTATTAATTTAGAGATGACTGCATTGATGGCCTTGAGAAAAGCTGCCCAGGGAGAGAAACCACTGGCAGCGGCAAAAATAGTGGGATGCACCCACGTCACAGCCCAGACAGCTGTAAGTGGCATCTCTAATCCCTTCACTGCATTTTGAATGCATACTGTATCGTACTGACAGAAAAGAACAACTCATACAGAATCAAAACCTACAAAACCTGTTTTACAAGGTCATGAAACATGAAACCCCCAACACCTCCCATATCCCCTCAGCTGATTATACAATACAAAAATACATAAATATAAGTAATAATAAATACATATTTAAACTACAGTTTAAAATACTGTTGTACTGTTTGGGGTCAGTAGGATTTTTTTAAATAAATTAATATTTCTATTCAGCAAGGATCCATTAAACTGATTAAAATTGACAGTAATGACATTCATAATATTACAAAATGAGTTCTATTTCAAATACATATTCTTGAGCACCAAATTAACATTTTAGAATGATTTATGAAGGATCTTGTGACACTCAATAAATATATATCTTGAGCACCAAATTAACATTTTAGAATGATTTATGAAGGATCTTGTGACACTCAATAAATATATAATATATTTTTTTTACTCAACAGGTGCTGTTTGAGACTCTAAAGGTGTTAGGGGCTCAGTGTAGGTGGGCAGCCTGTAATATTTACTCCACTCAGGATGAAGTGGCAGCTGCTTTAGCAGAGCAAGGTAAAAGAAACTCTTAGTCTTACTGTCACAGATTTTTAAAGTAAAAGACTCAGATTTGAGTTTGGCGTTTGCTTTTTTTGCATGTGATTATTTACCTTTGATTTCTTCCTTGTTTTGCCCTCCGGCAGATTTTCCAGTGTTTGCATGGAAGGGAGAATCTGAGGATGACTTCTGGTGGTGTATTGATCGCTGTGTAAATGTGGAGGGCTGGGAGCCAAACATGGTACGAGTACCTTAAGTGATATGGGACGACTTTCCCTTCGAGGATCAATAGTGTCTCTTATCTTGTCTGTTTTCACCTGTAAATTGAAGTTTGTTAATGGTCTTTTCTTCTTTAGATCCTCGATGATGGAGGAGATATGACACATTGGATATACAAGAAATATCCTCACCTCTTCAAGAAAGTCAAGGGTATAGTTGAAGAAAGTATCACAGGCATTCACAGGTTGAGTCACTTTCTAATCCTCATTATTTGTCACATTTGGTGGAAAGATGATTACACTGAATTGACACTAGGGGGTTTACGCAATCAAATTTTGCAAATGTTTTTGCATCACATACATCAGGCTCCATCAGCTCTCCAAAGCTGGAAAACTATGTGTGCCAGCCATAAATGTGAATGACTCGGTCACTAAACAAAAATTTGACAACCTCTACTGCTGCAGGGAGTCCATTCTGGATAGGTAAGATAACAATGCAAGTATTTCTCCATTAAAGCACAGTATTTATATGATTAAACCTACTTTCTGTCTTGTTCCTATTCTCTCAGTCTTAAAAAGACCACTGATATCATGTTTGG
Organism: Cyprinus carpio; assembly: GCF_018340385.1. Classification (NCBI taxonomy): domain Eukaryota; kingdom Metazoa; phylum Chordata; class Actinopteri; order Cypriniformes; family Cyprinidae; genus Cyprinus; species Cyprinus carpio. The sequence goes on along the minus strand of NC_056596.1, from coordinate 10,950,208 downwards.
GGGAAAGCAGGTGGCTATATGTGGATACGGGGAGGTAAGTCTCCTGATTCAAATAACTTATGGTTTCTATTGTCAATATGCCACTTGAGAACAGTGTCCGTCACCTGCCGTCTGTTTTGTGTGTGTAAGTGTAAATATTGGTGCCCACAGGTGGGAAAAGGTTGTTCTGCAGCTCTGAAAGCGATGGGGTCTGTTGTGTATGTAACTGAAATCGACCCCATCTGTGCTCTACAAGCATGGTAAGATATTACTTATCTGAAAAACTCTCCATAAAGTTATATTTTCCACAGTATCACCCCTGACAGCCAATTGTATTTTGACTAGCATGGATGGCTTTCGATTGGCCAAACTAGGTGATGTTGTAAGACATGTGGACATGGTCATCACCTGCACAGGCAAGTTGCGTAATATCCTAAATTAAACACAAGTCTTTATTGTACTATTTTCTTGCACTGTTTGCTTTGACAGCTGACCGTTTGTCTATACAGGTAACAAAAACGTTGTTGTGAGGGAACACATGGACCTAATGAAGAATGGCTGCGTTGTCTGCAATATGGGACGCTCCAATACAGAAATTGATGTTGTAAGTGGCTGTAGGACATGATATAACACACAATTAGTGATGACAGTTGAATGTTTGCAATTTAATTAGTCGCATTTCTTGTCGTTTATCTGAATTTTCAGAACAGTCTGCAAACCCCAGAGTTAGTATGGCAACATGTGAGAGTGCAAGTGGATCACATTATTTGGCCTGATGGCAAGAGAATAGTACTCCTTGCAGAGGTGAGAGAATACTATAAAAAAAAATTGATTTTATTATCCACTATCTGTAAATCACTAGAAAAATAACAAAATGCAGTAAACGGTAAAGCTATTTGTGCTACAAGCTAGTGCAAACCAGTGGATTTAGAAACATGTCCTACATTTGTCAAGTTAATCAAGTTAAGATATAATCTACATTTCCTTATTACAACCCTCATGGATTATTGGTCACTAACGTTAGTGGCAAAGTTATTGTTTTACCCTGTTTGATTCCAGGGCCGTGTTCTTAATCTAAGCTCCTCCACTGTACCCATATATGTGCTTTCCATCACAGCCACCACACAGGTATGGAAGCAGTTTGCTAATACATTCATTTAAATGAGGTTTTAAGTTGGTAGCCTAAAGGCTAAAGTTCTTCCACTTTTACTTAGCCTAAACATTAAAGACTAGCTGGGCAGAGCAAAAAAAACTTTTAAAAGAACATTTGCATTTAGTACGACACAATGTAAATGGAAGCATGACAGCCTTGGGCCATAGTTGGGTTTGAAATTATTTTGTGGATAGTGAATGGATAGGTTGTCTCTTCAAATGTGTTTACATGTTTAGTTGTCTGTATACTTTTTGAAAGGCTTTGGCATTGATCGAGCTATTCAATGCTCCTGAGGGCCGTTACAAGCAAGATGTCTATCTTCTTCCCAAGAAACTGGGTAACAATGCAATGGACTTTCAGAATTCAATATTGTTTATCCATATTTCATAATGTACCAAATCATATTTGGATAAAATGACATCTGATTCACCAGATGAGTATGTTGCAAGCCTGCATCTTCAGACTTTTGATGCCCACCTGACTGAGCTTACAGATGAACAAGCCAAATACATGGGCTTGAGTAAATATGGCCCCTTCAAACCCAGTTACTACAGGTGATAAATATGTTTAAATATTTGAATTAAATGATTGCATTTATTGATAAGTAATCTTTGAAACATTTAACACCTGCTTTGTGTTTTTCGTTTTATAGGTATTAAGATCATGGAGAAGTCTCAATGTAACTCATCGTCATTTAGAAGAAAACAGATGGATCTAAAGCTATGATATGGCTCAGTGAGGATTTCATTCATCCCACTCTTCACCAACACATGATATTACAGGCTTGACCATTAAGAGTCAGTGTGTATAAATGTAAAGTGAAATATAACACTTTGTACTCTTGTAATTGTACTGTAAATCATTTTAGAAGTGTCCGTTCTGGTTGTATACAGCGTACATTATCATTATAACTTCCACAAAATAGATAAATACATCAAGGTAAAAGAAAATGCAACAAATGAACATAGTATGCTACAAGAATGTTATAAACTCCCCTGCATAGTTCTCTAATAAAACACTGTGTTCTGCTATAGTTTGTTTACCTCAAAAAGATAAAACCTGATGGGCAAAAACACTGTTTCACATATAACATTATTAAAATGCTGAACTTAACATTACACATGAAAACTTAACATTTCACAAAAAGAGAATGGAAAGGGGGCTTGGTGAACTTACTTTGAATCTTCTGATTTAGAAAGACCAGTAAGTGGTAAAGGGTAAGAATTATAGAGAACATCTGCCTTTCACTTTTGAATTAGGGAAAAATTCCTCAATGTGCCTCTAGATGGAGGTCATGTAGAAGAGAGTAAGGCTTTGGCAAAGAAGGCAAATAATGAAAGGGCTATTTACTCATCTAGTGACAAGAATCTCGTTGGATCTCAAGTGGTTTACAAGAATCCTAGGTGTCCAAGTAGTCAAATAAAGATATTTCAAAGCAGCACGAACCTGTGCTTTCTGAAAGCTGTAGCTTTGAGTAAACAGAGTTGTGGTTTTCATGTGCTACCAAAGCTTCCTTTTTCTGTTACAAAATGTAAGTCTCTTACAAATATGGGTGACTGCGTTTTAGATTACTACTGATAAGCTGAAGTGAAGGTTTGGTAATAAGAAAGGCATCATTTTGTGTAATATTATTCTGTTTTAATATATGAGAAAATGCTTGTATGAACAGGGAGAAATAGGGCTTGACAATAAGGACTGCCTGATGGCCTGGGTCCAGTGTGAAAGACGCTCGGGACAGTTGACGAATTTGTCACTGGCCTAATTTGTCACAGTTGACAAACTACTGTTAACAGAAGCCAGAGACGCTAAAGAAGAAAGAAAAGAGGTGAAAATGCTGTAGCAGGCAGATCAAGATCACTGTTCAGAATGCACAAAATATTGGATAAAAATTCTAAATATTGAATTGGGGGTAGGGTTTATATGAATGTATTTCTGAGGGGAACTGACTGTTTTCAGAAATGTTCACATGCTGTTTTCTTTTCATTTTGCCTCTGTGTGATGCATTTAAATTAGTGTTAATACCCACAGCACTGCTTTGTTTACAGCGGTCCACACATCACTACTGTGTATGAATGACAATGTTATGTTGTTTGAAGCATGCCTCCAACATATTTTTTCATGGGTCCCCTGAGCTCTGACTGCATCGCTCAAGTTGTTTCTGCCCTAAATATAGATTTGGCTTTACCCTACAATGTCAAATGTAACTTGAATCCGTAAGTTAAGTCACAGCAAGTCAGTTGCTGGCTGACCGGTTGAGTTCCTCTCACTCTGTGCCACACTGCCTGATGGAGTCTGTGGGAGCATTGTGCAGTCCCACTGGGGCCAGCTCCAACATACTGAGCTTGCCAGCATCCTGCCCCTGGGATGAGGACGAAGAGTCACTGGGTCTGGAAGGGATCAAGCCTAAATCTTCCCCCATACCAAGACGACGGAGTTCAGCGTCCTCTGATGACTCCTTGCTTCCCTCTTCCAGCAGCAGAAGAGTGTCCTTTGCTGATGCCTTCGGTTTGAGTCTCGTCTCAGTGAAACAGTTTGATACTTGGGGAGCAACTGACCCATCAGGCTCTATGGAGAGTGACTTGAATGAAGATAAGGAGTATTACATGGTTCCTCTCTTCACTCTTCCACAGACCTCTGAGGAACTAGCCCTGCGGGTTCACAAGCAGAAGCTAGAACTGGAGAGTTTGGAGTTGGTTTCTGGGACCACAACCCTAAGAGGAATCATTCGCGTACTGAATATTTGTTTTGATAAGATGGTCTGTGTACGTACCTCTTTAGATTCATGGAAAAGTCATTTTGATCTGTTGGCAGAGTACGTACCTGGGTCAAGCAATGGTGGGACGGATTGTTTCTCCTTCAAACTCACACTAGGACCCCCATTTGGAGAAGAGGGCACTAGGGTTGACTTCTGTTTGCGATATGAAACATCTTTAGGCACTTTTTGGGCAAATAACAATGAAAATAACTACTCTCTGTTTTGTTGGGAAAAAATAAAGGAGAAATCCCAAAATGAAAATGAAAACAGAAGAAAAAGCTGTCTGAAAACAACCAGGTGAGAGGTCACCAACATATCTGTAGCTATAATAAATGTCAAATGAAATATTTATAAAATATTCATATAATTGTACTTTTACAGAAATTATCCATAATGCATACTACAAAAACACGATAATTGATACAGTTTTTAAATTTAATTAAGTGACATGCCAGAGTTAATATATGCATAAAACTACTAGTGGAACAATATACATACTGCCTTTTCCCCAATTCTTAAGCACATTTTTTTTAATTTTTTTTTTTATAATTTTACAGCCCAGAAGTCTCTGCTTTGACTGTTGCAGCAACAAATAATGAAGAATTTCCTGGTAATTTACCTTTTGAAAATTACTTGCAGCTACTGTAGATTTGAAAATACTATACAATTCTGATAAAAACACGTTTTGTTTCCTCAGTTATAAATCTAAATTCTGGATCTCTGAATGAAAACAAGAAACTTGAAAAGGAAAGCAAGGAATTAGTGGTGAGTTTTAAATTTTTATATTTTACAAAAGATTGATCCACAGTCAATTAATTGTGTGTTTTAATGAAACAATACATTTTAGTGTAAAATTATATAGTGAAAACATTTATTTTAAACATGCTGTGACTCTGGCTGCTCTTTCTGAATGTCATGTGGTTACTGATGTTAGGCTTTGACAAGTGTTGGCATAACATTACAGTATGTACTGTCCCAAACAAGCCACTTGATAGGTCATGCTGTTCAGGGTCATTTTGAGATCATCAAGTTACGTTGTTAAAAGTAAACCCAAGTCAATTCCTTCAGTCAATCTACATTATATTTACTGAAGATGGAGTTTCATTCAGTATTTTTCACATCTATCTCTTTGTAAACAGGAGGAAATAAGCAGAAACCACAGCCACAGAAGCAGAAGAAAGGCTGCACGATTAGCAAATGTTAAGGAGCACTTTGCTAAGAGGGAAGAAGAAAATAAACAAGGGACCAAGACAAAAGATAGTGAAGTTACAGCAGAGACAAGCATGTAGGAACATGTATCATTGCTGGAGAAGACACCTTACAGTCCCCTAACACAACATACTGCTCGACCACCAACATGTAACCAAACAAGTCCCTAAAATCTGGAGATTTAGAATTTCAGTCTAGTGGAGATTCCATTGACATCTTAAGCCAAGCTTTAACACAAGATGAAGAAGACAACATAATCCACTCCAAGACTAATTTATCCACAGAAAACACAAATTTACCCCTGGAAGACTCCATCAGTTGTGATGAATCAATTGCATGCTCAGATTCTGAGGTCCTGGAAGACATCCAACATACTGAGTGCATTACTGACCAAACAGTTTCAATCAATCAGGCTGTTCTGTAAGCCAAAATACTGAATTGTCTGTTTGCAAGTATGTTGAAAAAGCATGGAAGGACTTTGAGAAGGATGCTAAGCAAAGAATTAAAAGTTTTGCACTAAGCTCTCAGATGCATGAGGGCACAAATATTAGCGATGGCAAACCAAGAGAATGTGAGTTTAAAAACTAATTCAGAACCTCAGCTGTGCTCCCATGGCTTCACATTTGGGACCATTGTATTCCCACTTTATCATCAGGTTTTTAAAAACATGGAAACAGAGAGACAAAACTTCTTTCCAAAACCATTGGATAGGTCATTTAGGGAACTGGAGGATGAGAGTCAAAGAGCGTTGAAAGCCCATGAGACTCCAAACATTTGGCCAGAGTCTTGCATATCTACAAAACAGACTTCAGTTGCTGGCTGAATCAGCAGAACAGAACCCACAACATACAGTAAACCCAACCAAAAAAACCTTTCTGAGCCAAATCAGTGTAAACATGTTGAGAAGGCAGAAGCTTCTTACAATCACAATTATTATACTGGTGGTATCTGAGAGTACCCAAGAGACATCAAATTTACTGAAACAAACCTTCCAAAATTTACATCCAGGCAGCCAGATCCTCCACTTGGAGAAGTTTCAACAGTGTGCACACAAGCTTTCACTGAATGCTCGTTCCAGGATGATTCTTGCCAAAGTCTGTGTTTATTTCCCCTACAAGGACCAGAACTTTTAGCCACTACAAATCAAACAATAGAGTCAGGTATTGACAGCCTACCTGAACAGATCCATCCTTCATCACCCACAGAGGTTTTCAAAACTTCATCATGTTTGGATAATCAGAGGTCCTGTATAAAATCTGAAAAGTCACAAAACCATGAAGACCCCACAAATATCCACACCATATAACCCAGACGTGCAATCTGGGGTTATATGAAGCGACGGGAACAACTTTTGTAAGCGAAGAAAACAAAAATAACGACTTTATTCAATAATTCCCTTCACAAAATTATCCTCTGTGTCTCTCCATATCACCATATGCTGCATATGCTTTTCGGTAACATCCGCGCCACAAGGATGCACTGTTTCTACATGTACTTAGCTTTGATTTGAAATAAAACAGCGCAACCTTGTTTCGTGGATGACACAGAAGAGCATACACAGCATATGGTGATATTATCTAATCTGTAGAGGAGGACCAGCTGAGTAGATCTCTAGAGGATTTAACAAATATTGAGTATAACATGAAGCTGGAGAGATCTACTGTACACTGCCACTATGCTCTTTACAACGAGCTGAGCATACAGCAAGAGATTAAATGGGGTCTGTAGAAATGGTTGGGTTCTGTGTTAATGGTGCCTGGTATAGTGATGTTTAAAGGACCACTGGGTGAGTAAAAAGTTTGACGGATTATAGAGGATAAGTCTTGAAAAAAGGATTATAGTGCAATATCATTGACATACTTTTATGCATAGCTTTAATTTCATTCTAAAATTGTTTTATGGTTTATATATAATGCATATACATAATACATAACCTGTTAACTATAAATATAATCTGTTTTTTTTTTTGTTTGTTTGTTTGGTTTTTTATGTCTAATATATCTTGGCAAAGAAGGGAATAAGATGTATGTGATGAAAAAAAAGAAATGCATTTTCTGTTGCAATTATTTAACAAACATTTTTCCATACATGGTCGTATAAGTTTATTAGAGTTCTTTACATATCATCTGGTCTGTTTACAGTAAAACAGTTTGAGACATCAAGGATCAATATTCTCCTTTGTTTCAATATACCAAACATTATTGTCTTAACATTTCCAAACTCACCAGCTTTTACTTCATAAGGACAGAGGTGTCAGAAGTGTCATATGACACAGTCTAAACACAATGTATAAACCGTGTAAAATAAACCATAACTTCCATCGTTGTACTCTCAAAATAGATACATTTTGTGGATTTTTTTTTTTCTTTTTTTGTGGTGTCTGTAAATTTGCTTTGTACAATCAACAGAGTATTTTAATGTAATTCAATATTGTACAGATGTTATTGTTTCAAGTTGTCTTTATCTTGTCCATTTATTGTTAGACATCATTCACGGAACTGGCTTTCAACAAACAAACAAATGATCTCATCTCCAGATTATTAGATTATGCAGTTCACAGAAATAAATCTGACCACAGATCTCCCCAAATAGACTCAATTTTAGCCGTAGATATTGAAGAATGTTTCAATTGCTTCTGGCCACACAGTGAAAGTCAATGGAGTCCATAACAACATCGGAGACACAAGACTTTAAAGGGGTCATATGATGTGATTTCAGTTTTTCCTTTCTCTTTGGAGTGTTACAAGCTCTTGGTGCATGAAGAAGATCTGTAAAGTTGCAATAGACTTTGAGACTTGGTTATTTGATTTGAGACTAGAGTCTCAAATCCAAAGAGATATTCTTTATCAAAGTTAAGACTCTGCCACGCCCCCCCTAAAATGGCTCATTCAAACACGGCCCCACATATCTACGTCACTATGTGGAAATATTTGTGTAATGCCACCCAGATGTTCACGCAAGTGGTGTCAGTAATCGCAGTTAGTGTTGAAGCAGCCATGTCAGGGAAACGCTGTTTCTAGGTGAAACCAAAAGCACTTTATTTGGCCTTCCGAAAGTAGATGCATTTAGGAAGCTTTAAGATTACTTACAACAGAACAGCAACACATTTTATGCCGTTTCGTTTCGTGAACCTAAGAGAGGAGGTAATTCAGACTTTGTTACTACAATCTGGCGCTTCTGAATCAGCTACTGTAAGTATGTTTTGTTATTAAAGTATTTGCTATTGACTGTTCAAATGCGGAGTTTTGCGCATCGTGTGTGTGTGTGTGTGTGTGTGTGTGTGTGTGTGTGTGTGTGTGTGTGTGCGAGCATGTGTGTTTGTGTGTGAGTGTGTGTGTGTGTGTGTGTGTGTGTGAGTGTGTGAGAGAGAGAGAGAGAGAGACAGGGTCACACAGTGGAGTCAGCTGTCTTTACCGTCCGTGGCTTGTGTACTGCAAACACATACAAGCTTCATCACTGTGTCTGTCACGCAACTCTGTTCCCGTTTCAGACTTGAACTGATGGTAAAACTAAGGACATTATTAACTGTCTTTACATTTATTTATACAAATATATATACAATATATACAAATATATAAATAATAAATATATATGCAAATATACATATATATATATTACAAATATATATGCTGTGTGTGTATATATATATATATATATATATATATATATATATATATTGTACAGATTAAGATTAAAATCAAAAAAACTTTTCCCTAATACCTTAAAATGTTTATACAATGTTTATATATGTGCATATATTACTACTTAATAATAACTTTATTCATGTATAGTCTTACTAGTCTAAATTTGTCCTTTATGTCTTTTATGAAGGGCCAAATCCTTTATCTGAAGTATTCTTATTTTGAATTACTTTACTAACAACGACAGTAACAATAACGTTATAACTCATTAAATGATTATATTAAATAATATGTAAAAAAAAAAATCATATTACATACAATAGTTATAATAACAATTATTGTTATTATTATTGTTATTATATGTAATATCTTTTCAAATTTTAATGATCAAACTTAATTATCAACCCTTCAGAAAGTTTAAATCAGTTGAGTTTGAGGAGTTTCGTGTTCAGCGTTCACGGATTGGACGTGCACTTCCGGCACGTTCGCTGAAGAAGCGCAATCAGGCTGCGCGTTGTCTCTGCGTGCGTGCTGACGGAGCCGGTGCGCCGGTAGCCTCCGTGCTGTACTATGGACCTGCGGAGCAGTGCTGAGACAGACCCGGATCTCTCCGAACACCACGCCGGCTCCGTCCAGCCGGAGCTGCAGTCCAGGAAGCAGGAGCAGGAGAAGCTGTCGGGGGTGGTGAAGCGCGTGCACCGAAAACTCCGCAGGAAATACATTGAAGGTACTGACTGAGAGATGCGTAGCTGTGTAGCCTAGCCTAGACCAGTTTCTGTAGTCTGGCCTGATCAAAGATGCGGACATTTAAACGCCTGGAGAACAACCGTGAACCTACGAGAACAAAAATGAGTTATTTTAATTTAAACCTAAACTTGCATAACTGTTGACATGAACTATTTTCGTACTTGGCTCGTTCTGGAAAGCGTTGGCTGTGGCTCAATACCAAGTGAGCTGCTTATCTGGGTAATATTTGAATAGAACGTTCCGAACGCCCTCAAATAACGCTGTCTGGGTAGACAGCACATTAGGTTAGAAACAGCCTTAGTCTGTCTGTCTTTCTGCGACCTTACCGTCTAATCAGCAAGCTTGTGCAGGGTCTGTTCCTCTTTTGCTCTTCATTGATCCGATAGCAATGTTTGAAAACATAAACAACTTTTAATTCTCTTTCGGGGAAAAAAAGTCTATAAAGAAAGGATTTATGAGCATGAATCTTCTGAGTTGTGTGTCCTGACCGTACAGGTGACAAGTGTGTTGCTCTAAATCCTTCATCACTGTCAATTATTTATCCATTTATTGTTTAACAACTTTTTTTATCTAAAGACTTAATACACATATGATAAATAAAGGTCAGCTGACCTATTTTAGTGTGTCTACTTGCTGGGGATGGTATAATATAGGCTAAATAAGTATAAATACCTTTTTTTTTTAAACCTGGTAACTTTTAACATTAATTTTAAGTATAAAATATATTAAAAGTCCCACAGGTGAACTGAAAACTTTGCTGTCAACTGTAACAGACCAGGTAGAAACATGAATTGCAATTAGGGAGAGTTAGAGCTGGTGTACTTGTCAGTTGTATCGGTTACAGTGTGACTGTGATAACATGGTTATGAGCACTCATGGTGTAAATCTGGATTTTTGTTTAGTTACCTAGCCTCAAGTACACTAGCTTCTCCACTCATTTAACTTTGTAAAGCATGTTTTTTAAGTGTATCTAAAAAATAAGAGGAAAATTCACTATATGTGTAGATATAAGTGCTGTCAGTCGATAAAAAAACAACAACTAATAAATCTCAATTTTTTTTCTGAAATCAACCAGTTAATCCCACCTAACATTAAAGTTTTTAAATATACTTTTATATTGCAATAATTTCACATTCAATCTTCAATTTAATGTAGAAACAACATAAAGACATTACATTTTTTTAAAATATTTTTGTTTAATGGCATCTTCTTTTTTTTTATGACTGAAGGCGAGTATCACAGATACCAATACTACTGTTGTCTCTATGAATTCCCCCCCCGTAATATTTAACCATTGACTAGCCATTCAACATTACAGTATAATTGAGAGCTATCAATTTGAACATTTATTATACTCAAAAAATAACAACTATTAATTTAAGTGACCTTAAAACAAATTTCACATAAACCCATTAAATGTCATATTTAGCAATTTGTGAAAAGTGTCTCTTACTATGTTGTCTGATCATGACAAGTTTCTAAAAACCTATGCGTGCACATTATTAAAAAGAATATAAAAAATATTGTCTTGAGACGTGTAAGTCAAATAGTCATTTTATTGATAGAAGTAAATTACTGTGAGGATGTTGTTACATTTTCTGTTACCATTTTGCACTGCAGTGAGCATCATCCAAGACTGATATCATGACAGAGATTTTGAAATGTTATATTTTTGCCTGCAATTAGTTCTACCTGCAGGAAGCAGAACTTAATATAAAGTACCACCGTGTTTGTACTGACTTTAACTGTGTTGTTGAGTTTCTCATGGTTCAGACTAGCTTTATCAGCCCTATAAATCCCACACACAGTAGTCTATTCACTAGACCCCGTGATTGGTTAATAAGGAAGGCGTGATCTGGTCTTCTTGGCATAGTACAACAGCATTCATATATAACGGCGCTGCAGTCTCTTCCCTTCTTGTCTTATTCTCTGTAAATCTGATAAGGCCTGTATTTTCCATTCTGTCATGGGACAGATCACTTTTTGTCAGTTCTTGCCCTCCCAAGCACTCTGGTTGTCTTCTGGTGTCATTGGCTTTATCAGCAAGTTTTTAAACTGTGTGTGAATCAGCACAAACACTTGGATGATTCAGTGCTTTTGATCCTGGCGATGGAGTTTTACTGATTTGTTGAAGAAGTCGTATGGTGTTTTATGAGCCGTTGGACGCAGCGGTTTCAGAATCGAAATTTATAGGAAGCACAACATCAGCTGACTTCTGAAAGTAGGCTTTGGGAAAACGTTCACTAGGTTTGTGGTGCAGAACGATGACTGTACACTCCTCTGTTTTGTCTTTTTGGCTGCAGTGGGAGATTTTGAGAAAATATGGCGTGAACATTGTGAAGACGAGCAGACTCTCAGCGAATATGCCATGGCCATGAAGAATTTGGCTGACAACCACTGGGCGAATAAGTGTGAGGGCGAGGGGCGCATTGAGTGGTGCCGCAGGTATGATTGCTAATGGTCAGTATTTTATGTTGAGAAGCAGTATTGGTACTTAGTGTTACATTTTTCTTGCCGCAGTGTTTGTCAGGAGTACTTCCAGGATGGAGGGATGAGGCAAGTGTTGAAGAAAGATGAGAAGAGTGCTAGACACGCCGCAGCTGGGAATAACGTATCTGCAGTCTCTCTACCACAGTCGTCTTCTTCAAGGTGTTCTAGAATGATACCTTTAACACTACAAATTCCAGATAGCAATGAGTTCATTGATTAAATCAGCTTTTTATTCATGCTTGGTAACAGCTCTACGTTCCAGCTTGGGAGGATACGTCTGTTGGATGTGGGCAGCTGTTTCAATCCCTTCCTGAAGTTTGACGAGTTTCTGACTGTCGGTATCGACATTGTGCCAGCAGTAGAGGTTTGTGCGATACTATATACTTCGTGATTACATTGAATGAAACTATTAAATTGATGTTACTTCTGTTCCTCATAGTTGTTTTCCCATCAAATGAAATGTGTCATATCCTCTAAGTTTGTTATTGGATAATTATGTTGTTTTGTTTGTCTGGATCTATTCATTTATTCAAATAGATATTAAAATTGCAATTCATAAATATTTGGCTTGAATACACTTTATTTTGATGTTTTTGGGCATTAATGTAAAAAATCGCTCACTTTTTTTGTGTTGGCAAAGCTGAATTTTTAGCAGTCATTACTCTACTCCTCAGTGTCACATGATCCTTAAAAAAATCATTTTAATATGCAAAAAACAGTGCTTCTTATCAGTTTTAAAAACAGTTTCCTTAAAATTGTTATTTAATTTATGTAATGTTTTCAGAAGTTCAGTCCAGTGCTCAATGTGACATGATCCTTAAATCATTTTAATATGCAAGAAACATTTCTTCTTATCAATGTTAAAAACAATTTCCTTAAAATTGTGTGTTTATTTAATTTAATTTTTGATAATGTTAGTTAAAGTTAAATGAAGTTAAAGGGACACTTCACCAAAAAACTTAAATTCTGTCATCAGAAAATATGCTTAATATTTTTTTTGTGGAAACCTTAATGCATTTACTAGAATAGAAATAAAGAAAAAACATTTATTTTAAATGTTAGAAATGTCTTTGTTAAATTATTATAAAGGTTTTTAATGTCACTTTTGATCAGTTTAATGCATCTTTTTATCTTTTTAAAAAAACTTTTGAACAGTAGTATAATGGATACACCACATAAAATTTTAGAGTCATTATTAACGCTATAAATATTTTTCAAAAACAGTATGAATGCAAAGTACATTTCTAGGAAATTACTGTAAACTGTAAACTATATACATTTATATTCTTTATGTTTGACAGTGTCATTGACCCTTGTACTAATTTTCCCTGCCCTGCTGAGTAAAGCTAAATGTTCTTCTTTCTGGCTACAGAGTGTCTACAAATGCGACTTTCTCAACCTGCAGCTGCAGCAACCTCTGCAGCTGGCCAGCGATGCTTTGGATGCCTTCCTGCGGCAGCTGCGCGGCCCCATCGACGCTTTACCTGCCCAGCTATTTCACGTGGTAGTGTTCTCCCTGCTTCTCTCCTACTTCCCCTCACCCTATCAGCGCTGGCTCTGCTGCAAGAAAGCACATGAACTCCTGACCCTGAACGGCCTGCTCCTCATCATCACCCCTGACTCCTCCCACCAGGGCCGGCACGCACTTATGATGCGCAGCTGGCGAGTTGCAGTGGAGTCTCTAGGCTTCAAGCGCTACAAGTACGTCAAGTTCTCCCACATGCACCTGATTGCTTTCCGCAAGGTGTCGCCCAACACCATCAGCGACCTAGTCAGCCGCAACTACCCAGAGATGCTTTACATCCCGCAGGACTTTAACACATTCGACGAGGACGGATTCGCAGATTGCTACGAGCCTCCGCGCTCCGATTTCGAGGATGACCAGTTGGCGTGTAGCTTTGCGGAATTGCCAGACACACCGTACGATTCTGACTCAGGCGAGAGCCAGAGCAGCTCAGCTCCCTTCCACGAGCTGGAAGACCCTATTTTGCTGCAGAGCTGAACTTGTTTACTGCCCCTCTTGATATTTAGTAGCCTACCTTCGTGCTGCCAAAATTGCTGCGCTGCATTTGTGTACTCGACCCCTTTTTAAGCAGCAAACAGTTTGCACAGAGTGAATGAGGACGTTTAAGTGGGCGTTGATTTTTAAGAGTGTGCAAGACATCCCTTTGAACACAAATTTACACACTAAACAGTCTTAATTAAGAAAGTGAGGTGGTTTTGTAACAGAAGCAGCTGCGTGATTTCAGGTCGAGGAAGATTTTGCTCACCCACTTGGGCTGTTTTCTCATTTAGAATTACTGTCAACTGGATAAACCGTTTCAAACTAGCATAACTTATATCTTAGGCATAGTTATTGTCTGTGACAAAAGATCCAAACGTTTGGTTGGAGTTACCATTCTGTTATTTCAAACCTGTATGAATTCTGCATTCTCTGAAATGCATGCATTTTAAAAAATTGCTTCGGTGTAATTTTGTCCATACAATCAAAGTCAATGGGGTCCAAAATAACATTATTTTGGACCCCATTGATTTTCATTGTTACTAAAAGTTACATTGAAATGAAAGTTGCAGTGAAAGTAAATGGGGTCCAAAACAATGTTGTAAGAACAAAAACAGTTTGACATTGAAAAAAAAAAAAATTCATACAGTTTTGGAACATGGTGGTGAGTAAATGACGACAAAATTTTCCATTTTTGTGTGAACTATCCAATTAATGGTTTGATTCTTAGCAAGTTTTCACTGGATGTTTTAGATGGCAATTTCAGCCATCTGTGCTACCGACTTTTTTTGTAATAGCCTTTATCTATGATATTTGTAGCATTTTAAGTGTCTGCAGAACTTGTGCGTGTTTGGTTATGTGACATTGTAACTGTGAATATGGATTTCTCGCTTCAACAAGGTACAAATCATGCGAAGTAGTCATAGTATTTCAGAACAAACAATCTTACAGGTGACCAGATTGGATGCATGCGTTGTGGTAACATGTTTCTAATCTTGCGATCAAACAGCCTGAAAGTAGCTGCGTGTCTGCCTTCGTTTTCATTTTAACCGCTAATGTAACCAGTAATATCCGATGACTTGTCAGTAGTATGTAGTATGGAACAGGTTAGAGTTCTCTGCATTTCGCCGTAATGTGACTTTATTGAGTAGGATGATTGTTTACTCTCGACTGTTTACTTTCGAAACGTTTGGTTGTTCTAAATCTACTTCCCGTATCGTTATCTGGTGTATATCCCATTAAGTTTCAGTACATTATTTTAGTTACTAAATGACTGAATATAACTTTTTAAAGGTACAAAATTTTGAAAAGTACTCTGCCAAATGTTGATTTCAAGTACTACAAAAAGATTGTCGCGTATCACTGTAAGATTTTAGCTCCTATGTATGTAGCTGCAGAATTTGCAGCTTTTTTTAAAATTCACTCCAGGTTCTAAAAAAAAAAACACTATTTTGATTGTCCAAGCACATATTTGCACATTTTTAATTATACCCTCTATGTAGGTTGACAAAATATTTATATTGGCATCAGCACTTCATTGGAATAGCAATACATTCATAATCATAAACGGTCAAAAATTCCCTGTATCACTGTAACCTGGCAGTTAAATTGAGTGACTGATATTAGGCACTGTTTTCTATTGTATTCTTGTGGTTATTGTTTGGTAATCCTGATGCTGTGATGGGTCTTTACTCTTGCAGGAGTGTGTGAGATGTGCTTTGGGGTTCGGTTCAAGTATATATGTGAGGTTTTGGTGTTAGGCACTTTAAATGTGTTGTAAGGGTGCCAAAAATAAGTGTGGAAAGATTTGAAATGGTTCTAGATTTCAGTATGTGAGCTTTCAGGGTATCGGAAAAAAATCCTCTTCAAGGTGCCTTCAAACCCAAATTGTATTTTTGCATTTGTGATTATATGGACTGGATTTAAGAACAGGCTACTGATTGTGATTAGGAAGTGTGATCATTTCTCTCCCACAGTAAACTGTTACAGTATACATACTTTCAGTGAACTGACCAGCTCGTGGAAAAAATGTACTAAACTACTGCCCTCTTAGCAATAGTATTTAAAGGTATTCTTTAATCTGTACTCTATTTATAAATCTGACAACAAAGATGTTTTAAAACCATTTAAAAAAAAAAAAGCTTTGTATTATATTTTTACTTGGTGGTGTGTTCAAACATTTACATATCGAGTGTCTTTGTCTTCCCCCGGCTCTAATCCACTGTTTGCATGATTGATTTTCTTTATCAGTGTTATGATTGTTGGCTTCCTCAGAACCAGACTATTTGTGAGGAATATTGTTATTCATCTTTTATAAATAAATAAAGGTTTTTGTTGCCTTCTCTCTGGTCTTTCATTTGCCTATAGCAGGTTGTTTTAAATACTTTACAGCTATTCATATACAGGTGCATCTCAATAAATTAGAATGTTGTGGAAAAGTTCATGTCACCATATTCTAATTTGTTGAGATAGTGAATTGGTGGGTTTTTGTTAAATGTGAGCCAAAATCATCACAATTATAAAAACCAAAGACTTAAACTACTTCAGTCTGTGTGCATTGAATTTATTTAATACACGAGTTTCACAATTTGAGTTGAATTACTGAAATAAATGAACTTTTCCACAACATTCTAATTTATTGAGATGCACCTGTATGTATTTCATATTTGACAGTACATTTTAAACGTGTTACAAAAGTACTGTACAAAAGTTTGGGGTCAGTAAGATTATTATTTTTTTTCATTCAGCAAGGATGCATTAAATTGATCAAAGGTGACAGTAAAGATTGTTAATACAGTGGATGGATACAATAAATTATAATGTTAGAATTTTGTTTCAAGTATATGCTGTTCTTGAAAAACTTTTTATTCATCAAAGAATCTTAAAAAAATATATCAAGGTTTCCACAACATATTACGCAGCACAACTGTTTTCGACAGTAATAAGGAATTTTCATTGAGCAGCAAATCGGCATACTAAAATAATGATTAATCATTTTGAATGAGCACGTGACATTAAAGACTGGAGTAATGATGCATCACTGTGATAAATTACATCTGAAAATATATTAAAATAGAAAACAGCTATTTACGATTAAAAATCGTAATTTCACAAAATTACTATTTTTACTGTGTGCGTAATAAATGCCGCCTTAAGAGTAAAAGACATTTCAAAAACATAAAATCTGCATAAACTACATAAATAAAATAAAAATAAATGATACCAGTGTACAAAATTTCCAGGAGTTTTAAATTTTTTTATTTTTTTATTTTTTTTGCCATAAATATCAGTGATAAATAAAACATTTTATTTCATTCACACCCGTTTCACTGAGACGATGAAGGACGCTTTGTTTGTCCTTTCAGGGATTCCGTAGCGGCTTTATGCCAATGTGCAAACATGGCGGACATTGAGCGAAGTTTAGGCGATGGTTCGGGTTATTGTGCAATACATTTCCAGTTTTAGTTGTTTTTCTGTAAACGACAACAATCATTGACTTGTATATCTACTGGCTTATTTCTTTTAGCTTGATTTAATCGATGTTACTCTCGTCGTGAACAGAAACAACACATTCTCTCAACTTTCTGATGCAGGTTAACGCACTGGAATCTACTCGAACAGCACATTAAAACTCTTCAGCTCTCATATGTACTCTCATTTTATGACTTCCGACGAGTTTAAC
Source organism: Cyprinus carpio (assembly GCF_018340385.1). NCBI lineage: Eukaryota > Metazoa > Chordata > Actinopteri > Cypriniformes > Cyprinidae > Cyprinus > Cyprinus carpio. The sequence continues at coordinate 10,932,550 of NC_056596.1, read as the reverse complement.
ATGTGCACGTCTAGCTCACGCCTTATTTTCATTCACTATAACATGACCCTGAGCTGAACAGTTTGCTTCCATCAGCAACAAGCAAATATATAACAACAAACCACTTCATCATAGAAGAAACAACAATAACTCCACAAAAAACATTATTAGTTTTAGATTGACCTCAAATTCACCCTACAATATGCAGTTCTGGCATTATTTTTTGCTGAATAGTTATGTCTCGAATAACTGTTCCTGTTGTGATGTATAAATGATTTCCCTCGCAACGTTAAGTCTGCAAGTTTTTCTGCTGCTGTGCGAGTTTTAACTCTGCAGCGATGTGCAAGCTGCTCAAGTATTGCTTGAGCCACTTCCTTTACACTGCTATGACCTGGCTGGACGAAGCCAACAAAGGAGTCAACATGTGGTCATGCATTCGGTACCTCGGTTACCTGTCCAGCCTGAACTCCCTGGTGGCCATTTGTCTGGGAATTTACATACAATGGGAGAAAACCGCAGACACTATCATCTTGGTCATCTTCATTTTGGGCCTCTTTGTTCTTGGGATTGCCTGCATTCTCCACTATTACTTCGGCATGGAGAGCGTCAGCCTGTTTCTGCTGCATCTGTGGTTTGGTTTCCTTCTGGGTTTGCTGTGCTTCATCAACGTCCCGTCCAAAGAGCTCGATGTTAAGGAGCAGGTGGCCAACTATATGTTAATAGCAAGCATTGTGATACGAATCCTATGTGATTTGGTTGGAAGAATGTGCGGTTATACCCGACATCAACCCGCTTTTCTCACTACAAGGGAAGCTTTGGAGCTCACAGGGTTCGCTGTGGTCAGCACAACCCTGGTCAGCCAAAAATCCATTAGCCTTGTGGTCCTGACACTGGCTTTGGCCGCTCTAATCGTGGATTTACGCATGAAGTCCTTCTTGGCGATCCCAAACCTGGTCTGCTTCTCGTTTGTGGCTGCGTTCTTCTTCCAGGAGTCTTTAGGAGTGTCCACCAACCCCTTCGCCTTGTCTTACTTCTTCAGCCGCCTCATCTGCGACCCGTTCCTGGACGTCTACTTCAGCGGACTTTCGGTGACCGAACGCTGGTCGCCGCTGCTGCTGAGAGGAGGCCTGTGGAGGCATATGATGCTTCTTCCTCTGGTGGTCATGGAGGTGATGTTTTTGGTCGTGGCCGCTCTGAAGATGAGAGATCTGGATCGGTGGTACCTGCTCATCCCGGGTCTTTCGGGAGCTGCTGTTTTCTGGATCATCTGCCACCTGGTTGTTCTGGTCACGCTGTGGGGTTTTCACAGCAAGCTGAGTGACTGTCAGAGGATGTGTATGGTGCACACGTCAGAGGCTGGAGAGCTGGACAGGATCATGGCGTCGAAGGGGATGAGGCACTTCTGTCTTATATCAAAACGCCTGGTGATCTTCAGCCTGATGTCCACCATCATACTCGGGGCTCTGGGTTGGCAGGTAAGGCTTCCTGAGAAAATCTTTCTTAGTTTTTAGAAAATGAGTTCTTATGTTCATGGTGGTTTCACGTGGTGAAGGATTAGACATAATGACACTAAAGTGTAAAAGTATCATGTTTTTCTTGAATACTTGAGTGAACGTCATTTCTTTCCAAAAAAGTTTAAAAAAAAGAAATTTACTTTAAGCTATAGAGTATATATATATTATTTCATAAATATTGCACATTCTTTTTTGGAAGTCACACCACATGATGGTGTACAACTTAAACCACTCATGAAAAGAATGGCAAATTACAGTCATGAGGGTTTACAAGTGTCCCCTCTATGATATCATTTCCTGTTTTATGGTTATTTTTCTTGCATATTGGTTTCACCACATGACTTTGATTTGGCACACAAACATTTTTCAGGTTTTATTAAGTGGTAATGCACTTTTGTTATATAAGTGTTATAAATAATGGTTTTCTTTTTTTTTTTTTTTTTTTTTTTTTTTACATATATAAAATGTAATTTATTCTATAAATATAACCTGATTTTTTTAGCATCATTACTCCAGTCTTCAGTGTCACATGATCCTTCAGAAATCATACTAATATGCTGATTTACTGCTCTAGAAACATTTCTGATTATTATCAATGTATCAAACAGTTGTGCTGCTTAATATCTTTGTGGAAACCATGATACGTTTTTTTAGAACGTTCAAAAGAGCAGTATTTATTTGAAATGAAAATATTTTATTATTTATTATTTTAAAAATGTCTTTATTAAATGGCTTTACTGTCATGTTTGATCAATTTATTATGTCCTTGCTGAATAAAAGTATTAATTTCTTTAATATTAATCTTACTTTTTAATCTTACATTTTTCTTTTTGAAAAGTTTATATATATATATATATATATATATATATATATATATATATATATATTATATATAAAATAAATAAATAGAGACAAAAAGGCCAGTGTTCTCTATATTTCTGCATAAATGTGAACCAAAAGATCATCAGACAGATATGTAACTTTGGATATTTTTTCTTAATAAATAAATGACAAAGTAAATATTTTTGTCTCATTTGTTTGATTGGATTTGATTCTTTATAAAATTTCAGAACTTGAGTGAAAATCTGATGATCTTTTGGGTCATAATTATGGTCAAAAATTCTTAAGGGTTCACAAACTTTCAAGCAAAACTACATATATATGTATATATATGTATATATAAATAAGGGTGGTGAATTTTTTTTTGTTTTGCTCTTTAATGTATTGTTTTCTCCTACAGCCATCCAACAGTCTGTTTATTGGCTTGTTTCTGCTGGTGCTGCCTCTGGAGTCACTAGCCCATGGGCTCTTCTATGAGCTGGGAAACAGCCTCGGAGGCACCTGTGTCGGCTACGCTGTGGTGATTCCTACCAACTATTGCAGGTATTGGAAACATATACACTCACATTTTAGTAATTCAGATACTTCAGGTACTTGATTAGTCAGTAACTTACACAGAGGGTCAGTATTTCATCGTCATTTTCTCTCAGCCCGGATGGTCAGCCCACCCTGCTGCCCCCGGCGCATGTGCAGGAGCTCAACTTGCGTTCCACAGGGATGCTTAACAACGTGCAGCGCTTCTTCTCTCATCACATGATCGAGACCTACGGTTGTGATTACTCCACGAGCGGCTTGAGTCTGGAAGCCCTGCAAGCCAAGCTCCGCATATTCATGGAGGCGCACACTGCTGACGGCCCACGACACGACACCTACCTGCTCTATTACAGCGGACACACCCACCGCAGCGGAGAGTGGGCTCTAGCAGGTGGGAGAATCATTATATAACTTTTTCCTTCTTGAAACAGACTCAACAGAACCTGGGTGAATCTCATAACTTCTAACTCAAGAACATTCACCCAAAATGAAAAAAAAAGAAATGAGAAATGAAAATGAAATCAGATTTTTTTTAAATGCAGTTTCCATTAATTCTCATTAAAAAGTGTATTTGAAAATGCTGATGTTTTATCTATCTATCTATCTATCTATCTATCTATCTATCTATCTATCTATCTATCTATCATCTTTCTGTCTGTCTGTCTTCTATTTATCTTGATTTTGCAGATAAATATGATCTGGACATTTATTTGTGACATTAACGCACTTATTAGTAAAATTTGCAAACCGTTTGCATACTATTTACATAAAATACATTAAAAAGATATTGTGCATATTGAATTCTGGTAAAGACTTATAGAGGGCTTTTTTTGTGTGTTTTTAATATAATCAGCAGGAGACGTTTTACGTCTAGATGAGATCGTGCAGCTCTGGAGAGAAAAGAACGCCGGATTCTTTTCCCGTCTCATCATTATTCTCGACACCGACAACTCGCTCCCCTGGGTGAAGGAGGTGCAGAAAATCGAGGGACTTTATGTAGCAGTTCAAGGGGCAGTGCTTTCTAGTCCCACAGACCCAGAGGTCCAGGACGCACCCCAGCTCGGGGACTTCACCTGTCAGTGGGTTGATTTTAACTGTAACCCTGACAGCATAGTTCGGTGGTCTGAGCGTGGGCGGCCCGTCCGAGCAGCCTACGGCATCTCCAGACACTGGAGCGACTACAAGCTTCACCTGCCCACTGAAAGCGACGTCACCAGGCACTGGAGACTCTACTTCCCACGCCTGACTTACCCTGTGGTTCAGCTCGCCCACTGGTGTGGCGGGTTGAACCTCTTTTGGGTTTGCGGATACTGCATTCGGTTGCTCCGAAGAATCAAACTTTCATGGTTCCCACCCGCGGTGCTGGATACAGGCCAAGGTTTCAAGCTGGTTAAATCGTAGAACTGGACCTAGAGTACTGTGAGCAGCTGTGTGTCTATGCTGTATCTGGACATGGTTAGGTGATGCTTATGTACGGCAGCTTTAAGCTGAATTGACCAGCACAGCAATTCATAAAATCTCAGGTGTTCATTTGTGACGGAAAAAATAGCTAAAATTGGGCCAACTTACTTACTAGAATATCATATTGGTCTCTACACAAATTTGTTACTCAGCAAGGGTGAATTTTGTGAAACCAATCAACATCTCTGGGTCATAGATCACCTCTAAATCAAAAGATAGATGAACATAAGATATTACATTTTGCATAAAGAAATAAAACCTTTTTTTTTTATGACAATTAAGAATATTTTTTGGCATTATTGTAATGAAAAGATGTCATTATTGTGATTATTGTTTAAATTAAATTATGTGATTACATAATGAAAAATGTCAATACCATACTGCAAAAAGTTTTGTTGATTTAAAATTTAAAAATACTTTATATTAATTATATTATAATATACAACATATACAAGATTTTTGGTTTATCACAGTAAAAATATCCCTGTGATTAAATAATGAACAATGTCATAATGCAAAATATTTTTTAATTTAAAATGAATTTTGAAAATGATTGCAGTAAAAATGAGAATCATCCAATAAATGCAAATTCCTATCCTTAATTGTCATGAAAATAATTTTTAGATTAATGATCCTACAATAGGCTTTAATTTTTTTAATGCAAAATGATAATTTCCTTTTGATGTTAGGGTTAAGTATGGCCTGGAGATTTTTTTTAAGAGACTGACACACAATACGTTACTGATGGGCTTTACAGCATTGCATCCTCTAACGATTTCAGCTGTTACAGCTTTAACTTCTGTATCTTTTAACCCCCACTGCCATTTTAACGCGTCTCATAAACATTGCTTTATAAACTCTAGATTATAACTGTATCAGCACTAAACTGTTGAATGCAGCATTTGTACACAGATCCAGCAGCACAGCCATATTGCAGTGCCTCTTCTTATCTGCACTAAACAAAGCACAGCCTTATATTTGGTATCTATACAAGGGACGTAGTGTCCGTTTAACACTATGACCCACACATTCAGATCTGTCCAGTGGAGAAGTGTATTTTGTTTTATTTGTTTATACAGAAGATTTTCTACTGCCTTTATACATTTATACTATTTGTATACATTGGTTGATCATTTGACTAATATTGTGTGTTGCTAGCACTTACAGCAGTTTGGGTTTAGTATTTATACTTGTGCTAACATGTTCTGAAGTGCCTTGTGTATGATTAGTCCTCACCAAAAGACACGAGGATTCACTCCTAGTGAAATATGCAATATTTATTGATTGAAGACATGAATGAAGAGGTCTAAGGCCTTTTTTTTTTTTTTAAAGGAACTTGCAAATGGCTTTAACAATGAATGAATGAGACACTGGGATGATTTCAATGATTGTTTGCGTGTTTGAATTCAGACATGAGACTTTGATACGAATAAAAGAGCAACACTAACAAAAAAACCTAAATTTAGAACATAATCATTTGACTGAAAGCAATAGGAACAGAATTCTCTGGGTGTCCCTCATCTTCAGTTGGAGCCGCCTCTGTCTTTGAGCAGTTTATTAAGCACACTGGTCTGTTTTATAACCTTGAGGTTCGAAATGTCTTCAGCAATAACGGGAACATCAGAGCTGGGATTTAGACCCTCAGATTCGCTCTCGCTGTCTGACAGAGCTGTACGAAGAGCGTCGTTCTCATACTAATAAAAGTAAAAACAGCAAAAAACAAAACAATATATTTTATTTAAATTTTTTTTACAACAGTATAAGAGTCAGTGCTCATTCGGATGTCCAAAGCCTATATAATATGTAAATCTATTTAGTTTTCTAAATTAAAGATGTTTGTAATGGCTCATTTCAATTCTACAGTCTTTATTGAGTCTAATATTTAACATAAAAATTGTATTAAAATAAGTGATATAAAAATAAATAATATATATATATTTTTTTAATTGTCCAGATGAAAACTCGACTGAATAATAAAAAAATAAAAAAAAGTGAGGTGAAAATGTCATACTGCGGTTGGTCCCAGTGCGAGATCTCAGGCAGCTGCATCACATGACCTGTGTTAACCAGGTGTTGCACTAGTTCCTCTTTGGTTTCAAACTTCTCCTGACAGCAGTAGCATCGGCACTGGTGAAGCTCACGCCGGATGTAATTCACTAGTTTCACTTGCTGGTAAAACTTGAGGCCTGGACAAACGACACAAATGACATTAAAGTATTTAAGAGTTCTTCTCAAAAACAAGGCAACATTTCTGCAATTATACTCACTTAAGTCTGTTTTTAATTTGTGCAGGTCAAATTCATGAGTTTCCTGGAGGAACAAAATCAGCTTATTATTGCTACTAATGTAAAAATGCATAGAAAATATTAAAATATAATCTTTTCCCTAAGGGACATCATATACCTCCATGTGTGTGTAAATTTTCTCCATTGTTTCTGCTTGCTGCTCACAAAACAGACACACGGCACACACAGGATGAGCCTGCCAATCCGACCAATCGCTGCAGAGAGTGCAGAATATCAGAAAGGAGAAAAAAAAATATATGAAAATGTGATCTTCAGAGTAAAAAGATGAAGGCCTTACTCATCTTCATCTTCAAAGAGCTCCCTGTCATCTTCAGACTGCACCTCCTCCCAAGTCTTCCCCAACTCCTGCAACATTACAACAGCAGTGCAAACTGGGAGAATATTGTTTTTATTTATTCAGATGAGACGCATACAAACCAACACACGGTCGTACCAGGTAATTGATGACATAGAAGCGATCGTACTCTTGGTTTCTGGCGTTTATTCGTCGATGCTGCTTTTTTCTCATGTGATCTTTCAAGGTGGTTTTGTCCCTGAATGTTTTCTCACAGTACAGACACTGCATGCTATATAAAAATAATAATATAAGAATAACAGTATTAGTCATTGAAAACATTAAGTTTGAAAGTAGCGTAAAATAACTTTCATTATGCCTTCATGATGTTTTATTTTTTGCATCTTCTATTTATTTGACACTAACCCAAAAACTAACCTTTTTCGGGATTAATGCAATGACCGCAAACTCCAAAAGGGGGCGTTCATACCTTCTCCATCTCCATTTTTATCAATTTGTAATAATGGTTTGATGATTAATAAAAAAAATTTAACAGTATCTATCTATCTATCTATCTATCTATCTATCTATCTATCTATCTATCGCATATGTGTGTAGTAAATATATTATATAATAGTACATATTTAATTTATTTAATAGACAGATAGATAGATAGATAGATAGATAGATAGATAGATAGATGGATAGATGGATAGATAGATAGATAGATAGATAGTATTGTAGCAAAATCCTAAACACTCACTTCTCCAGTTTCCACTCCAGAGTGTGGAGGAACTCGTTGCAGTAGACGATGTTGTCAGGCAGGCCGATGCTGAAAGAGTGTTCTTTAGCCATGTGATTCAGCAGTGAAGACCTGCAGTGAAACCACAGAGCACGAATGCAGCACTTCAAATAAATATGCAGTGCTGTTTGCTACTGTGTGTTACAAAAAACAAATAATAAAATGAAAAAGCAAAAACTGTGATTTATATCTATATAAGCGACAGAGTGGAGGTCAGAAGATGATTGGCTTGTGATGTCACAATACAGTGAAAAACTGTATTCAGGAATATGAATGAGTTTACTCTGACACTACAAGGTATTCTGCCTAGGCCTTTAGTCAAATGAGCTAGTTAATATTCATAAGTAAAGTATTCAGCTTGCTATGATTTCGATTTTGAAATTGATACCCTTAACAAATTGAGCTGCATGGCCTTCCAGATGTTCCACGTCAAATTTATTATAAATTAATAAATAATATGAAATATATATATATATATATATATATATATATATATATATATATATATATATATATATATATATATAATATATATATATATATATATATATATATATATATATATATATACACACATAAAAAAAAAAGAATAAACATTTTTATAAATGTAAAAAATTTTTTTTTTAATAATGTAATTTTTTTATTATATATAATATAATATTGAATACAATATATAATATTAAATACTACATAATAAAATTACAATTTATATAACAAATAATATATAAATAAATTTTACATAATAAATCATTCAGACATTTGGTCTGTGGTAGAGCTCATGTACAAGATATCAAAACTCAAATGTGAACAATTTCACATCAGGATATGATATGATTTGATTCTAGAATTAGAAATCCATCAGACATGAGCTTTTAATCCACGGGACAGTTGTTGGTTACCTGTTTCCAGTAAACTCCTCACTGCAGAACATACATGCCCGATGAAACGTTGTATCATCCCTCTCTTTTTGCTGCTGATCCAGAACTTCCTCCTATCAAAACATATCAATTAACAAATTAGTTAATGCATTTTCATTGTACTGTTTTATGTTATGTTATGTTATGTTAGGTTAAAAATTAAATAAAAAAAAAAAACATCAAACTTCATTATAGACTTATCTAGCACTGTAAGAAAATAACACATTACAAATTATAAAACATAATACATAAATGTTATATTTATAATGGGTATGAATCTCAGTGTGGCATGTTTTTATCATTCTGCGTTTCTGAAAACCCGCTGTTCGATTGCCATAATCATTGATAATTATCCCAAACGCAATCTGCAAATGATTTGTGTTTAATAAATAGTGCTAATCCTCTCATCTCGAGTTTCACCGACGTGCAGTGTGTCACTGAGTGATTGAGAAAGGTCACAGCTGCACTGTTAAACACAGCTAGTGCTCTTGTTGTTCCACACAAAGCAGAGGTGCTGGGAAACGCTGGCCCTCCTAGCATTTAGACTTCAATTTAAATCAGAGAACTGTGTCACTGAATCTAATACATTAGCTTTATTTATTTTAGTCTTGCAAGCTGCAACTTTTAACTTATTTCATTTTAGTGAAAATTGGCAAATTTTATAATTACTTTGAACTGTGACACTGAATCTAATACATTGGTAGTTTATCAACAATACACAATTTTTAGCCCAGGTCACAGCAGGCCCTTTGTTTCTTATTCACAGTTAATTTTATGAGGTTTTACATTTTTGGAACCCTGTTACTTTTATTTGAAATATCCATATACAGTTAAAAATCCATGTGATAAAATTACAAAATAACAAATAGAAAACAATTGCGGATATTTTAAAGTTTTTTAAGTCACAGGGTTGTATTTTTGGCCTAAATTAAACTACATATTTTAAAAAGTGGAAAATCCATGTACAAAATGTAGGATAAATTTTGGTCATTAAAATTAGTTAATAATTAAACATTGTCTTACCACTGTGTAATGATTGGATTATGTAAAATTCTGCCATGTGATTTTTACATTGTAACATTTTAAACGTTGACTACAGTGGGACAGAACAAAATCACTATTTTAAGGGGTGGATAACGATTTTCTGCGTTTAATGTCAGATAATAGTTTTCAACAAAAAACATGGGATTTGCCTTTAAATACTTTTAAATGAGTTTACTGTAAATTCCACGCAATTAACTAACATTACAAATAGCAAATACAATGTGTCTTACCTACAGGACCTTCAGAGTTGGTCTTGATAACACTGCAGAAGTCTGTGATGGGTTGTTCTGTAAACCGTTTCTTCCAGTACAACATGTACCTGCAACAATACCATTGTAATTTTTCACTATTTTGTGTTATTTGTACTGTTCCTGATGAATATCTCTTTAAAGAAACGCTGACACATGTAGGCTACAAATCTTGTGAATTCTCACCGTGGAAAGTCTGCGATGAGTTTGACATCAGCGATAACCAGTTTGTGATCCAACACCATGTGCTTGAGAAGTTGGTCTTTTTCAGAAGCGGGAAAAGAGTCTGAACAGAGCGAACAGGTCACGGGACGGCCATCGCTGGAGGAGGTGAGAGAAGCGCTTCCACACAGGTGCTCGGGGAAACAAAGCGGCTCTAGTATACAATCCTGCTTAGCTAACAATGAGAGAAAACACGGTATTCACACATTTAATAAAATATGACGCACAAATATCTTTGTGTTTTATATGACTTAATAGATTATATCCATTCTGGGTCATTAATTCATTCTGAAAAACATGATACATTTGTGCTCCTAAGTGCACTTTATGAGCTGTTTTGCCTCTTCGCAATGAGCTTTTGCAGTGATAAATTAAAGGGTTGCTGATCATCTATTAGAAGATCCATATCAACAAACTTTGCACTTTAACCACCCACGCCTTGCTGGTAAAAACAGCTTAAACTAGTCTAATAAGGTCTGCTGGTTTTAGCTAGGCTGGTCTCTCTCTGGTTTTAATGTGTTTTTGGCTGCTTTCCAAGTGGAAGACCAGGTAGACCAGATAAAAAACAGCTTTGCGGGACAGGGAGACATACAGGTTTCAGTGTCCTTATCCAAAAAGTGAAGAAAAAAAAAAAAAGGCATCATGTACATATGCCATGAAAAGTACATTATATGACAAACTTGCATTACAGTGCACACGTGCTGTTATAACTAGCAGTAGCTTAAACTTCGCAATAGCTAAGTTAGCTGTCGGTGTTCACGCATTTCATGTAAACGGAAATAAAGCAATCTTTTGTTAACATATCTCCCAAAAAGTATAATTTAGTTAACCAACCTGTCAAATTAGTGTTGTGCATCTGAGCGGCCATGGTTTTTTCGATCACGTGACCTGGTGAATTACGCATTGACCAATCAGAGTTAAATCAGCTGCGGGTAATGGGTATTGTAGTTCTCCATCCGGTCTTTCGCATTCATTTCCTACATCTCCCATGAGGCAATGGTGTTTTTCTTCAGGGCTGAGAAGTGTAGTGTATGTGGGATGCTGCTGTGGCTCTGCCCTCAGAACAATACAGTGCAACCCTGTGTAACAACAATATGGAGAGTATCCGCCGTAATTGCCCTGTTTTATAGCACACTTTCTTTTACTTGACGCGGGAAAAATGTGGATACCGACTGAACTAGAAAAATATGGCGTTGGTAAGTAATATATTTACATTATATTCCCGCATCGTTAATAAAACGCAAGTTTGATCGCTGCAGGTGCGATAATGAGCCGTGACATCTACAATCTGATGGCAGATGAAATGTCACATCATTTTCCGATGATTTAAAGCCTCGAAGGCAAGTGACAGAATAATGCATTATTATTATTATTATTATTATTATTATTCCCGACTGGAATTATTTATGTTGTTTTCCTTCATTAATTTGAATGGTCATCTTGAATAGCCCTTATATGCAGCAATAAGAAGAAATATCCGCAGTAAAGGCTCGTCTTTTGTTTTCTTCATACACACGCTGTAATTCATTTACTGAAAAAATGCTTTTACGTCTAAAACCGAAATAATACTGTTTTATTTGAGAAATAGCACATTCATTATATAGTCTATCTATTATTAGTACATTTACAGCAACCATTTACGTATTCGAATTAGGTTCAATTTGTAGTTATTTATTATTTATATATTTATATATTTTTTACATAATTTAATTTTTAAATTTTTTACGTATTAATTTGTATATCTATCTATCTATTATTCTATCTGTGATCTGTCTTTTTTCTTCACACACACACACACATGCAGACAGAGAGAGAAAGACCATTTTTTGATAAATTAATATTAATAAATAAATAATACATTTGCACTAAATTATTTAAAATAGTGTTTGTATTAAGTGCCATCAAATTTTCAGAGCAAGTTGTGTCAAATGATAACCTCAGTGATATTATTATGTTTTATTTTTTGTAAGTTTGTTCTGACAGCAGTTGACAGTTTGAAGGATGATTTTTGGCCGATGAACAGTCTGGAATCTGCTCATCTCTCATTGGCTGACGGGTAGAGATGGACGAAGTGAGGAGTGCAGCAGTACAGGGGAGTTCACATGGGCTTCAGGTCTCCTGTGAGCTCGTTCACTACAGCCTTACTTAAATAAACAGGATGACATTTGGTCACTTCTTCAGTTAGTAAGAGAGAAGGTCAGAGCAGAGAAGAAAGCTAGTTCAAGGGGGCAGGGAAGGTGGGACAAGAAACATAGCCTCTGATTTTCTTTTTTTACATTAGCCACAAGACACATGTGGAGCATATTGCAATAGAATATGGCAAAAATGGCTGCATATTACAGTTCTGCTCTTTGGAAAGTGTACACAGCTACCGAAACCTTTATCAGTCATGAAATATGGATGGAGTCCAGGCGAGATGGCTTAAATGGCGAGACCTGCATTTACAGTATCATATATATAAAAAAACCAAAAAAAAAAAAAAAGAATCACAAAAAAAAGTGGCATGCACACACACACACACACACACATAAATGGCACACATAAATGCATGCATACACATTTGCACACAGGCATGCACCATAATCTTGGCCTCTCAGCCATTTTGGTTGCAAATTCAGCTTAATGAACCATCTGCTATTTACAGTAAATGTATCATTAAATGCAATGGCATTTCAAACAAGAATGTGTCTGTTGATCATATTCCCACACCTGGCTTTTCCTCTTAAACCAAAGCTGATGGAAGGAAATGGGGCTGTTAATGGGACTAAGAGAAGATCGCTAAATTTGAACATTGTGTAATTATTTACTCACGCATATGATTTGTTTTTTTTTCTGTTGTGGCACTCAAAGGAAGAATATTCTAAGGTCTTTTTGTGCCTGCATTTACAGTAAATGGGTAGTGTTTAAGCTTAAAAAACGCGGGTCCGGCAGCACAAAACAAAGTGCAATAGTCAATCTAAATATATATATATATATACATTCCATATGTTTTGTGCGCAGTATCCCAAGTTCTCTGAATTAAATGAATAAGTCAATCTAAATATGAAAATTTGCTGAAAATGTACTCACCCTTAGGCCATGCAAAATATAGATGAGTTTTTTTGTCACTTGCTTACCATTGGATCCTCTGCAGTGAATGGGTGCCGTCAGAGTCCAAACAGCTGATAAAAACATCACAATAATCCAAACGACTCCAGTCCATCTTGTGAAGTGAAAAGCTGTTTTTGCATGTTTGTAAGAAACAAATCCATCATAAGACGTTTTAACTTTAAACTGTCACGTTCAGCTAAAACATGAGTCCTCTATCCATAATATTGTTTTCTCCTGTGGGAAAGTCATCTTGTCTGAATCAGGGGAGAAATGTGCACTGATCAAGCACTGTTTACAACCAAAAACACTTCTAAACAAATACGTTGGTGGATTTTGATGTGAGAGGAGAACAGGGGGTGGACTTTTACACTGAAGGAAGCATTATTATGGATTGTATTTTGATTAAAACACCTTAAGGATGGATTTGTTTATTACAAACACAAAGTTTTACACTTTACAAGATGTTGATTGATGGACTGGAGTTGTGTGGTTAACTTGTCGATTATTGTGATGTTTTTATCAGCTGTTTGGACTCTCTGACAGTTCCCATTCACTGCAGAGAATCCACTGGTGAGTCACCTATAGATTTCTCCACATCAGCTTCTATTATTCAAGTAGTGTTGCGTGAGAAATAAATAGGTGTAGTTCACCCAAAAATATATATTCTTTCATCATTTAGTCACACATGTTTTTCCAAACCTATATGACATTTTCTTCTTAAAAACTTTTTAACCAAAACAAGATGTTTTGAAAATCAGTGAAGTCCGGTGTTGTTTTGGACACCAATGACTTTCACTGTTTTGACAAAAACATTTGAAACCTTTTTATGGCATGAGAATTTTCATTTTTGGGTGAATGTTCCTTTTAAACTTGAAATCATGTAATCCTGAATGTCATCTCTGCATCCCTGCTGAATTTGGATGTTGATCGGCTCGTGATGAAAACCAATGCCGTGCGGAATCTGCAGGCAACAGCTGGGAACAGACAGTTTGACAAGTCAATATTGGTTTATAATTATACCATAATGTTCAGAACATTTATTAAGTAAAGTGAAAGCTAATGTGACTAGCACATAATACGTTTCTTGTTACTTCTTGTTCCAGCACATCAGCACTATGTCACATCTCTTCCAATGGTGGAAGAATTTAGCGTAATTGAAACATCCACCGCTTCACTTAATATCAACCCAAAAACTGATCTTGGTCAAACTATTTAGCAATTTAGTCTGGGATCGGCGCATCCTGTTCCTGAGCTTCTCACCTCGGATTTATGATGGCAGCGCATTCGGCATACAAATGAGGCTCTTGCTTTTGTCACATGCTGACTGGGCGCCTACAATGCCCTGGTCAACAGGCATGCTGCCACTCCGAGAAAGAGATAAGATTGACAGATAAAGCTAGAAGAGGCCTAGTCAGCTGCCAGCACTGTGAGACGTTGGTGGGAATTAAATGAGACTTTCAGTGCACACATGAGCTCTGTTCCCAAACGTAGCAATCATACTAAGGCATCGTGGGATGTAAAAGCTGTTCAAAAGGTTGGCAGCAACATTGTGCGGCCATCTAAGATACCTAATTTTGGCCGAATCATAAGGCAGCGCTGCATGTGTCCTTCACAGACAGAGCCATCCCAGAATGGATTGCAGCAGACTAAGGCAAAATTCAACCAAAAGTTGAAAGAAATGTTGATGTAAATGATTTCAGTCAATACCAAAAATGATCACTAAAGTTAACAGTATAATTCATATTGCACAAACATTGTGTGTATTTATCACACTGTTATCTAAAACCCGGGCCACACCAAATGCGTCGATCAGCTTTAGTTTTTTCTGTGTGTTCCGCACCGTTGCCTCTAGTTGGATACCATCAACTGTTTTTTGGCCGATTCTGTATGTCAAATTGGTAGTGGAGCCTGTCAGCGAGAAAGGGAACTCCAATTGGCTATTCGGCTTAGCAAATGAGCGCACAAGACAAAAAAAGGAACTGACGAAAGCAAACCAGTGACAGAGTAAAGAGGGGATGCATAGACACTTGTTGTCATTCTATCTTTTTCTGTCTGTCTTTATCCACAAGAAGACAAGCAAGGGCTGACAATGCCACTGCCATTTGCAACTTAGCAGACACGATTGCAAAAAACTACACAAATCCATCAGTAATGAGCGAGGTTGGTGTAAACAATGAAAAAGTAAGTGCTGTCTGTATTGTATATCCATTAGTCTCAACCTCAGACATCATGCGAATGGACCTTTGGCTGAACGTCTGATGCATACGGCACACAAAAGTGGAAACACTTCAGGAGTTTCGAAGTCGTCATCGGATTGGTTGAATTATACAGGATTTCCAGGAGACGTGAGTGTAGCGTTCTTTAACGTTCCGCCTGGAAACAAAGATGCCGTGGCGCCAAACCCCCTCACGAAAGAAGAAAGCCTAGTGTTTACAACAGTGACGACGAGTGCTTGTCACGATCAACTCAATGCTGGATTCTGTCATTGTGGTGACATATCCACGCCCCGAAACGTGCTGCTGAACGAAACGAATTGTGATTGGTTTTATTGTCATGTCGGTCAAACAGCCTCATGGGCGGGCCTAAGCCAAAGAAAGCTGCCGTGGATTCCAGACCTTCAGCCTTCAGTCTGAAGGTCTGGCTACGCGAGACTATATATCCACAGTTCTAGATCTTCCGTTTTCACCTGTTTGAATGCTGAATACAGACTACTGCCACCTGCTGGTATGGGAGACGTAGTTGGCCATCGGCTGTAGTCTGTCCGGTGTGTTCTAGTAGGCAAACTCTTCTGACCCAAAGCAAGCCATCCTCAGTGCGCGGCGCCACAGTCTGCTTTCCTCAGTGCTAGTTCTTTGGCGTCAGCTTGGTGTGTCCCTACTCTTAGCAACATGCTAATAGTCAAACTCATCTGTCAAATTTTGAAGTTGCTATTTTAACAAATATTTGTATCAATTATTGAAGAAAAAGTCAATCAGTTACTGTTAAGTTTAAATCTATTCATTACAATGTCAGTTTATTGGATGGACGCAGATATGAACGCAAACCTGAATTCAATCTTAAAAACAATTGTAATAAAAAAGGGGAATATAAAGGGGCGGCTTTATGAATATGAAATGTTTGGAGAAATCCTGCATATGTCATCATTAGAGAGAAGTCTTTCATTTTCACTAGAAATGTGTCATGATTTTGTATTTGAATTAAAAAGTTATAAGGTCAAAAAATTAAACGTGCACGGATAAGTCGTTTATTAACATGCATTTTGGAAATACATTTTAGAGGTTTTAAAAAATGTCTTTAATATAGCAACTTTAACACCTTGTTATTATAGCAACTTGCTAGTATCAAACTCTTTGGAATCAGTTGCGAATTGAGTCTTCCATACATTTAACAAAATGAATGCTGTTATTGTTAAAATAGTTAAGTATAATTTGTGTGTGTGTCACTCAGTGTCTGTGTGTGTGTGTGTGTGTGTGTGTTGTTTGTTATTTAGCTATATGTATCAGTTACTGTTAAGTTTCCATCTAGTTAGGATGCTGTCTATATAGGCAGTATAACAAAAAACAAAATAATCAGTTACTGTTAAGTTTCCATCTAGTTAGGATGCTGTCTATATAGGCAGTAGATGGCAAGACAAGCTCACTAGGTTTTGGAACACAGCAATACTTGGT
This sequence comes from Cyprinus carpio, assembly GCF_018340385.1. Taxonomy (NCBI): domain Eukaryota; kingdom Metazoa; phylum Chordata; class Actinopteri; order Cypriniformes; family Cyprinidae; genus Cyprinus; species Cyprinus carpio. Next base: position 10,915,651 of record NC_056596.1, on the reverse strand, counting down.
ATACACTGACAAATACTTAAAGATTTGTGAATGCTTAAAGGTTTATTGCCCATAGCAAGCTTTCACAGTTCAAATAGCTGCATGTCGCAACAAGGTGTAAAAGTGTCATTGTGAGCTCTTTGAAACCGGTGATCTAGGAGCGTATCTTTAAAAATATCACTCCAAAGACTCAGTTTAGAGAGAGAGCAAGATATAGATTTAATCATTCAATCTCAGCAGCTCTTTTTGCATAATTCATTGTCATGTGTGCAGAACTCATTTCTTGATGTTATCATTTCAATAACATACTACACGCTACATTCTCTGTCAATGCCAAAACCATCATTAGGGTTTTTATTCTTTGGTACAATCAGCTCATCCAGCATACTGTTGCTAGTATCCACTCATATTTTACTCACTCTCATAATTCCTTTCACCCTCCAGGAGATGGCAAAAAGAAGCCAATATTGGATTCATTTTTCTATGGCCTTGCCAGGAACAGAAATCTCTACGGATTTCAGACTTTGAGTTTTTGATTCTTCAGAGCTTTCTTCTAATTTGTCTCATGGGTTTAAAGGGATAGTTCCCCAAAAATGACACTCCTGTAATTGTTTACTCACCCTCATGTTGATCAAAACCCAGTCTGTTTTTTCTGTGGTACACAGATTGGATTTTTTGTAGCAAATACAGCTCATTCCATACAAAGACTGGTCATAGTACCACATATAAAAAAGCACAAAAAAAGTGGTTCAACAAAGTCATATTGTACAGTATGAAAAATTGTTATTCATTTTGAGATTTCTTAAAGATTATATTTAACTATTATTATGGTATTAGTGTTTTTTATATATATTTATTAACTTCAAAGTTAGCATGAAAATAAAATTTACCCTTTATATTTTGTAAATACTTGCATAGTGGATAATGCATAGTAGGTACATTGCGAATGATTTGTCTATGTATGTTAAAAAAAAAAAAAAGGTTTTTTTTTTGGAATTACAAGGTCATGTTTTGACTTCGTAATTCCTGAATCAAAATCTTCCGAAAATGGCAGCTTCGGCTTTATGATTGGTCAGATCGCCTGTCAGTCAAACTCTCTGTGAAGGGTCAGTTCACTGAAAGCTTGCATTCAGTTCTGTCTCCATCCAATCAACAACTGTCAGAACAGAGCCAAGTCCCCGTCGTGAATTTTTCTTCTTCAGTAATCTATTTCACTCAAATGTACGCCACAATACAGATTACAAGATCTTGTCTCTAAAAGATTTGATCTATTTGTGTTGAATCCTGACTTTAAGTGAGCATTAGAAGAATGCTAATCTAAATATGTAGATGAGTTTGTTTCTTCATCGGAACAGATTTAGAGAAATTTAGCATTACATCACTTGCTCATCAATGGACCTCAACAACAATTATTTACAGTAGTAGATTTCGTATAACAAGCGATTTTTGAAATATCCAATGATGAGAACTGACCGAATGCACTGGATCCTGTCTGTCAGGTAGCTTACAGTTTGTCTTGAACAGTAGTGCTCGTCGGTTGCTGTCAAAACGCATGTAGAGCATGGCTGTCTGTGTGGGAAGGGTTTGAAAAGGGCACTTGCTCACCAAACTGCTGCCTTTGTGCTTGTTACCATCTGTCAGTGCTCGTTTTTCATAGCGACCACGTTGAATTTACTCTCACCTACAGGTTGGAGAAGTTGCATGTGGTTTGTTTTTCTCCGGGAAACCTGTACTTGACATGGAGAATGAGACCTCAGAGTTATGTCAGATTTATTATTTGCCATGCTATTGCATAGACCCAGACCCAGTGGACAAGCTGGAAATATGGTGGATTCAAGTCCTTCTGGGAAGTTACAGCATCAGATGAGTTCAAGTAACTGTGGTAGGAGCAAAATGGCTATGTACATTTTCTAATAATTCAGCAAGATTTTAAAACTCTACTTCTACAAAATCATGAATAAAGAATGTGCATCAGGACACCATCAGTACAGATGCTGTAGCTATTGTGTCCACCATATTTTCGCACTGACACCCAACTCAGAAACTTAATGAAAGTCCAGATTTTCACACTTGTAATCACAACTTTGTGTTGACGTTCATGTGCACTCAACTCATAAATGCAATCTTTCCAACTTGACTTGAATGCATCAATATTGGCTAGAGAGAGGAGGATTTAGTCATTGAGCACCATGACACTATGTGCCAATGTGTCATTTTTTGCTGAAATCAAGTTGTCAAGTAATAATTCTCTCCTCAGAGCATTTATCAGATTGAAGGCGCAAGGCGATAACATTGTACTGAAATTCGTTACATGCTCTTGACTTTCTCAGACTGTCAAGTACAGTTTCTCTTTCTTCTGTAACATTAGAGAAAGTGACAGCCGAAGACAAACAATTCCCCAAAGTGAGTTTGCTGCGTGTTTTCCACCACTCTCATCCAGTTCTTTCTCTCCGTCTCAGTTGTTCTCTGTCTGGGCATTCTGGTAATAACAGGCCGTCCTGTGCTCCATGGAGAATAACTACAAGACATTCCCATCTGAGTGCTAATGAACACAGACTAGAAACACATTGAGGCTCTATTCAGTTGTCAGAGAATCAACTGAGAATGCTATCTTATTTAATTTTGAAACTGTGCATTAATATTTAATGTTTCTCGATAGATAGTAAAAAGATTTATTCACTTACCTTTCTTCACTGAAATAATGACTCTTTGCAAACAGGTTTCCGGAACACTTACCCTGCCTGTCATTGGTCAAACAAACAGAAAGCCATGCCCTCCAACTCACGCCATTGGTTGAGCCACTGTTGCTATGTCAGGGTGGTCGGGATTCTTAAACAAACAGCAGTGTTTTTATAGTGCCTCAGAGCCACTTTTTACACTTTTGTGGGGGGAAAATACAAATGGCTTATTTATAAGATGGAATAGGAGAAGTTGGGATATGTTTTGACATGTCAGAAGCATCTTTTGATGAAGGTCAGTTACTATTAACAAAGAATCTTTTTGAGAAGGCCCTGACTCTCCGGTTGAAAAATCAGTAGACTCACAAAGTCTTCATTTAATAGTATTGATGTCTAGGAGAAACAATTGGGATGTTAAAGAGACCTCTTTTGTATTTCTGTTTTTTTAAGCCTGCTAATCCCGCATATTATATTGCTGACAGAAATGAATTGTTAATCTAAACGTTCTTTGTGCATCATAATGGCCTGTATTTATTTTAAGTGAGATGTCTTTACGTATTCTCGAGCTACAATAGGAGCTGCACTGTTTTATATGCAAATAAAGTGTTAATATAGAAAGATGTTGCACTCTGGGAGTGAACAGAACAAAGCAAAATATGAGCGAGATGTAATATCAAAACTAATATTCTCATTACTGCACACAAGGGCTGAGTGTGGGAATGATTACACATCAAATGAGAAAACCGCACTGCTGGTGTACCTCTGGTACTTGATTTTTATTAAAGTTGTTTGCTTTTAGAGACTGGCTGAGCCATTTTCGGCCAATATATTGAACTTGTGTCTCTACTAATGCTCAATGTGATTAAATGAACCAAAAGCTTTATCAGCATCCTGTATTCTGGGCTTCCAGTTTAACCCTATCAAGCCTACTGTATCATATTTTATACAATAATAACGTTTAAAGGTTCAAAAAACTGTTTAATTACAACGATTATCGATTTTTCTGATTATTATTTCTTATGTAAGGGTTAAAACCTATGAAATGGCTTGATAAGCATAGATTTCTTTATTTCGTTGATGTATTTCCATGTACAAAATACTATTGTATTGTAAAATTGCAGTAGAAAATATATTACAATTAAATTTATAGAACCTTTGTAAAAAATAAAACATAAAAAACCAAAACACACTTGAAGCATGTTTATTCACTTGATGTACTAAAATAACAAAATAACAAAAAAGAAAACTGGAATAAAAATAATAAAAATTAAAATGTAAAAAGCTCAATAATTTGTAGTAATATATATATAGATATATATATTTTATATAAAAGATTATATATGTTATATATGTTACATTTTAGTATAATTTCCAGTTATTTAAAATGTAAAAAGCTCAATAATTTGTAGTAATATATATATAGTAGTATATTTTTTAGATTAGATTAGATTCAACTTTATTGTCATTATGCAGAGTACAAGTACAGAGCTAATGAAATGCAGTATTTATTTATTTTGATATACATATAAAATATTTTTAGAAATTCAAAATTATATATTCAAAAAAAAAAAAAATAAAAATGAAATGATATGAAATATTGTTATGGATAATAATAAAATAGTATTAATAACAACTTAATAAGTAGTCTGTATTAAAATATTTTAAATAAATAAAAAAAGCAAATTAAAATAAAAAATATATAGAAGTGCTACAACTGAATTTAGGCATCACAAAATGAACATACTGTATGAAAAACTACCTATTATTTTTGAGATTACAATCAACAGCTTTTTAAAATTATTAGTGTTTTTAAATATTTACTTTAAGTGATCATAAGATGATTACAGAAGTAATATAAATGTAAATAAACACTTAAATATACAATACTGGTTGATTGAAAGATCTGTCAAATTAGCGAATAACCAATTTGGTACCGATATTTTGTGCATCAATGATGTTTACATTGGACCGATTATAAGGTGTATTATAGAAAGCTTTATACATAATTGAATTTTAATTGTTACATGTTGTTAGAGTTCATAAGTCTAACTTGAGGAAAATGGATTTCTGTGGGTAAATGTGGGAGAAAATATGTCGTCATATCAACCGGAGTGATGCAAGGAGCAGCTGCCCAGTCCATCCCAACCTTCTTTTCCAAACATACCCAACTCAAAAATGTGCAATGTGTTACATTCTTCATATCCACAGAGATTTAGAAGCTGAACATGCATAATATTATGCAGTCTATAAATGTGGCCATGGCAATTAATGCCACCTTAACCTTTCTAAAACGCTTCAATGTCTGAAAAAACTATTCGAATAGCAGCCGTATTACCGCAGAAGAAACCTGCTGAACCCTCCTGCACTGTGACTGTAGATCACAGGCACAGCATTATAGGTGTGCGGACGGCTCTTTGCACCTGGTCAGGGTTACGCGAGACGGACCTCTGGCTGCCCTGTCTCTCTGCCAAGCAGCAGTGTGTGTCCACAGCGCTGACAGCAGGACCGTGGGAAAGCGTTTAGCACAAGCGCACAGCTCAGACGGGTTTGCCCGTCCTATTACAACAGAGCTTTTGTCACTCCCGTAGGCGATGGCAGAGGTTCAAACAGATTTAAGCACTAATTAAAATCATCTGCAGTTTAATATTTAACTCTGTGAACTGTGCATTTCCTGAAGACAATGTGACTGCTGTTTCTGTGTACAAAACGTGTTGATGTGATGCTAAGGTGTTGTGGGTGGTTGCTATGTGGTTGCTATGTGAAAGACTTGTTTGTAAGCCATAGTGAAGTTAAATTTTTGGGGTTTTATTGTTGGGGTGGGGGTTCAGTTAATTGTTCAAACTGGTTCACAGAATGATCAGATTCATTAGATCAGATTCATCTGAATTAAAATGATTATTAAAAATCCTTAATCCAGTAATCAGATGGGATTGGTCATAGAAAAGATTGCAGAAATCTATTGGTTAAATAAGAAATTTATATCTGGGTCTATGATATGAATCTCATTTTTGTACTATCAATTAATTTATTCAAAAATGCATAAAAATGGTAAAAATTAGTTAGATTTTTTTTTCATTTCCTTTTGTGTAAAAAAAAAAAAAAGTCAAAAATGTCAAGGTAAATTTAAAGAATTTATTCTTTAATATATATATTTTTAAATAATTTATTCTTTAATAGATATATGGTTTCATAATATAGAAACCAATTTCTTATTATTTATTGACAGCAATAATATTAATAAAAATATTATATTAACAAAACTGCTTCACTGCTTAAAACTATTTGAAAAATATTTAAAATATTAATTATAACTCTTTTACTTTCTTTTTTACTTTTACTTTAAAAAAAAAAATCTTTAAACTTTTTGAACATTAATTGAAGGAGGCTTTTTTCTTCAGTATGATATCTGGTATCATAATAAAGAAAAAAGCTTAATTAAAAGAATACAATTTTTTTTGTTTTTTTTTTTAGGTACTACTACTATTACTAATAATAATGATATAATACCAGTAATAATAATATTTAACAAAACTACTTTATTACTGCTTTAGTAGTTTACTCTTTAAACTATTTGAAAAATATTACAATTATTAAATATAATTTTTTACAAACATTTTGATTTAGAGATCTTTTTGAAATTATTAAGATGTACTATACAACCTTATATTTCATTGCCATAACATTTGGCCCATTTTTTAAATAATTTTATATTTAATCCACAGAAGCTGTTAAATTTATGATCATTTACCACTAATTACTTGTTCTAAAATTGTTGTTAATGAATGGAAAACCAAAAAAGTCTCAACTTAATTAGATTTTTAAAAAACTTTTTAATGTTAATGTTTAATAATAATAATTTTTTATACCCATTTTATCCTTAGAAATCACACAAAATATCCTAATATAATTCAATATTGATATTGATGATATTAACCATGATCCTTTATGTTATCTGATTGGATTGAGGACGGATGCTGTGTGTTTGTTTCAGCATGTACATTAATGTGCATCACTGACAGGCAGCAAGCACAGCAACACATCCCGTCTTTAAAAGCTGACACGGCTGTTTCGGCACCCTGCTTAACCTCTGAGCAGTGTCGGAACTCTGGCGGGTTTTGTTTATGCATATAATTATTTATTTATTTCCATGTCAGAATATTTCCTAACCCACTTGATATACAAATGAGCACTCCAAATAAACATACTGTGCATAAAGAATATACACATATGAATGCAGCAGTAGTTGATAGTTTGAGCCTGTGTGCTCCTGTGTGGAGAGGTCTTGTACTTGTTATGTAACTTATGCTTAGGGATGGAACTCAGGGTTTATTTTAAGAAAGCAGTGAGATTATGTTAGAAGTGTAGATCTAAGCATAGTATGATTTATTTTTTAAAGAAAACGTTTTGAGTGCTGGGTTGTTTGTTATTAAGAAGTGAATTGAGAATGACTTTCTGAATTCAAGAGTCAGTATTGAATGTAATGTTGATATCACTTCGCCCACTGGCCGAAAGATGGTTTCCATCTCTTCCATGCAAAGTTTTGTGAAGACAGATGGTTTGTCAGAGCTCTTACTTTACTCGTGAATCACACAATTGTTTTACTTATTGTTTGCTTTTTTCCCCCTCAGTGCTGGCAAATTTTCGAGGAATGGTTCAGCATGGACTCCCGCTGGAGATCGGCGACACGGTGCAGATTTTGGAGAAATGTGAAGGTAGCTGAAAGTCAACCTCTTTAGAGCTGTAGATCCTCAGTTGTGGAGACTGATGCTGTTGAATTTATTTGTTGAGATGCAGTCAGTCGGGCATGGTTTATAACACTGCTCTTTTAAGTAGATGTCTTTATAACTTTATATAAAGATCAGTGCAAAATGTTTTTTTGCACTTTTCACACTGATCACCAATATATTAACAAAAACCCCAGGTGAAACCAGATCACATATTCAAAAAAAAATTTCCACAGTGAAACCAAATCATATAAATAAAAAAAAAATAGAAATAATTACTAGAAATGTTTGATACACTTTGCATTCTGCTGTTAAAAAAAAAGTGAAAGTGTGAGATTATTACAAATGCCATTTTGCAGGATGGTACAGAGGATTCATCACAAAGAATCCAAACGTGAAGGTGAGAACAATCCTACGTCGCATAATGTTTGACTATGTAACCATGCGAAATTTAAATGATTCTTATATTTCTGTCAGGTTTTTTTTCTGTTTAGTTTGTTTGTGTTTTACATGCAGTAATTGGCTCATTTAATAACTTTCTGTTGTCTCTCCCAGGGAATATTCCCAAGCTCCTATATTCACCTCAAGAATGCCCACGTCAAGAACAAAGGGTACGAGTCCATGAAAACAAAAAATGTAATGTATATATTTATGTATAAATAAAACATACATCTGAGACAATTAAGCCACACTTAAAAATCTAAGTCTAAAATGATATTAAATAAAAAAAGTTTATAAACTGTTTAAGTTAAGGAATAATAGGTTTGATCCCAGGAACACTGAACTGCTATAGGGGCCATCCTTGTGCTTCTGATAAAATTGTAATAGGTTTGATCCCAGGAACACTGAACTGCTATAGGGGCAACCCACATACATCTGATAAAAAAACACTGAACTGCTATAGGGGCCATCCTTGTGCTTCTGATAAAATGCATTTGCAAAATGACATGTCTGCTCTATTGAAATGACAGGAGCCTTCACTATCCCACAGACATGTCCTCATGAGTCAGTGTTACTCCTCAGGGTCATGCGAGGTCACTGCTCTCCATCCAGGACTCGTTCAGATGTGTGTATGTGTGTGTGACTGTGTGTTTGTGTGTCTTGCCCTGCAGGCAGTTTGAGACGGTCATTCCCACCGAGGACTCGGTCATTACAGAGATAACTATGACCTTGAGAGACTGGGGCACGATGTGGAAGCAGCTCTACATGGTAAATATCACGCTTTGTGTTGCACTGAACAAATGCAGTTGCTTTAACTGTGGACATTTCATTTGTAATTTCATTTTTTTTTTTTATTAGTCTTTACAATGATAAGTGAATTAATCAGAAATAAATATTTTTACATTCCAAGCTCAAGGAAAACCTGGAAATATGATGGAATTTTTTAAATTGTGGTCTCCTGGCCTGAAGAAATCACCTTTTTTTTTTTTTTTTACAAAAAGTAACTTTGAAGTTAAAAATTATATATATATATATATATATATATATATATATATATATATATATATATATATATATATATATATATATATATATATATGTATGTATGTATGTTTTACTATTCACCACCAATGTAAAATGACCGTTACTAACCTTGACCATTTTTTTTGTATCTAATTTTTTTTGATTGATTGATTCATGCAATCTTACATTGTGATTATTTTTTTACCATTGCATTGTAAAAAAAAAGAAAGAAAAAAAAGTTACTGGCCAGTAATTTGATTTCATTTACCCAAAGACACATTTTTTTTATTTAGTGCTTGTTAAGTATTAATAAATAAGATTTGAAAACGGTTTCTACCAAAACAGTTTTTTTAAGAGCTAATTTAATTTAAAAAATATAAACATACTTTCTCTGTCACCCACTCGTGTTCTTTCTGTCTCTCTCAGAGAAATGAAGGGGATCTTTTTCACAGACTGTGGCACGTGATGAATGAGATCTTGGAGCTGCGGCAGCAGGTTCTGGTGGGCCACCTCACTCATGACCGCTTGAGTGACATCAAACAGCACATCACGGCACGGCTGGACTGGGGAAACGAGTGAGTTATACAGTTACATACACCAAAAATAAAAATACTATCATCGTGATGGTACTGGTATCGACTACTGCAATTTTGGGTTCTTGTGAAATCATTCAGTTTGATTCATTTATGCCATTAGAGTTGGGCTTTCCTGTCTTTGCCACATTGTGTTTTTTTTTCAGTGATTTCACATGTATTGTGCAGTACACATAAAAACAGTGGGTGGAACGCAGTGGTGGGGACGGTGATGATGAACTGCCGGCAAATGCTGGCCAATCTGTCAGCCATGTGTTTGAATGTTTGTATGTGGTTTTTCTCTAAAAAAAAAAAAAAAAAAAAATCGCAGATGGTAGTAACAAGTGGGACGTGTTACGTATTGGTTTTTTGTGTCTTTCAGTACATAGTCGTTTTTTGGAGGCTTTACAATGAAATTGATTATTCACATAGATAGAGATTCATGCTTTGTGAAGGTTACTGCAGTTTGTTCTATGAAATTACTTGGGTTCTTGTTGTGTATAGGAACCTTTGATTTCCACAATGTGGAAAATATGGACGGAATCATGGAATCCAGTCATAATGATGAATTTACTGTATAAAGCGGAATGTCACAGAATTTGGCTAAATTTGGATGAATAACAAAAAGTAGAGGTGATATTTATGTGATATTTTAAGGAATATCATACAAAATCATACTATTTTACGTCCACGTTTTGATTTAAAACCTCTGTTGTGCAGTAATTTATTTGCCAAAAATGAAAGAAATCAAAAATGAAAGTAATATTTCCAATTTCATTGATTACATTTTATAAGACTAATTAAACTCTTAACGTTTTTTGATAATACATTTGTATAAATTTATATATTTGTATATTGTGTATGTTAAATTAAAAGGGGCGACACAGAATTTCTGAAAAAATGAAACATTCCATTAACTATTATTTGTTAAATTTTTCATAAATTATTACATTGTGGAAATTTTATGAATTCAGTTGATTAGACATTGAATAAAATTTTATAAAACCATTAAAACAGAATTCAGAATAATTAAAACAGAAAACATGGAATTTGGGGGAAAAAATTACGAATTTCATAGGGCCCAATGTTTATAACAACCAAGACAAAAACTGTTGATTTAAAATCAATTAACTAATTTGTAAAATAAAATAATGAAAAATAAAAACAAAAATCTGTGGTTATGGCACATTTAAGGGGGTTTTCCAATAATGATGATTTATGATGATTTAATGATGTGTTTAATTGCAATTAATTAGATACATTTAATTTAATTAATTTAATATAATGTAATTTAATGAATAATTACAAATAGGGTTTTCACAATACTTTACATATTTTTTATACATTTATTATTTATATATTTAATATTTTTAATCACACAAATCAATATTTTGTAATATTATTTAATATAAGTATAAGTCTATTAAATAAAAATCAAGTGTCACTAACAAATTAGTTGTTAAATCTGTAATTTTACATGTTGTTGAAAATCTGAAAATAGTGCCAAAATAAAAACAAAATGGAAAATGCTAAATTATTATAACCTTAGTGAGATTTGATGGGAAGAATCAAAATGTGTTTTTGTGTGTGACAGGCAGCTGGGTTTGGATCTGGTCCCCAGGAGGGACTTCGGCATGGTGGACCCTGATGAGATCAGCATCACAGAGCTGTATCGGCTGGTGGGTAGTCATACATTCATGCTCACGTACATGCATACATCCACACACACACACACACACACACATTCCCATTACCCATGAGTCACCTCACCTCCCTCCTCTGCCACCCATATTCTTTGCTGTGTTACTATGGCAACTGCAGCTCGACCTGACGCCAAGGCTCTCTCTCTCGAATGCTTCGTCCTCTGTTTTAACAAAGAGACACACACACACACACACACACACACACACACACACACCTCTAGTCGTCTGTGCATAGGGAAATGATAGTAATTAAGGACAAGAGAGAAATGCTAAATGGCGCATTAACAGGCTGTTTGCAAACTGCAGAGACACTTCATGCATGCAGTTTCCTGCCCTTATAATTTGGCATGCACACAGCATCATTGGCACAATTGGTTCATTGGTACAACAGTAGCCACCTACTGCAGACATAAACCGCTGCCTACTAAGGGAACACCCTAAGTGATATGGAATTTTTTTAAGTGTATTTTATTTTGCCAATTAATTAAATATTTTATTTTATATTTTGTTGTTTTATTTGATTTTGGTATTTTTTATTTTATTAATCATTTTAATTTACTATTTATTTTTATATATTAATACATTTTATTGTTTTAAATACATTACTGCTGTTTTATAACTATACTTTTCATAATTAAATATACATAGCAGACACATTTTTTTTTATTTGATTTTGTTATTAATTGTTATTTATTTATTTTGATCATTTTTGATAGTATAAATAAAAATGTTTTTAAAATATATATTGTATATTTAATTTAAATACTGTTGTTTTATAACTATACATCTCAGTATTAAATATACATAGCACAGACAAATTTGGGATAAAATAGTCAGAAAGTTATAAAATAGTCATAAAAAAATAGTTTTACATTTTAATTTTTATTTACTTTATTATACTTTTTTTATATAGTACTAATAGTATATGTGTGTGTGTGTGTTTAAATCATAGATCATTGCATTATGGAATTGCATTCTCTAAACATGCAATTCTGCATTAGAATTCGGTCAGAACAAAAGCATCTTAGTAGGCTGCATTAAGCTTTTGTATCAGGAGAGCATCTGTACTGTCTTAAAATGTTGCCTAGCTCACTAGGTTTTTGAAAGACAGCTAGTGAGACAATATTAATATAGTCTGAATTCACCAAATTCTCTGTCTTTTTCTCTCAGCTGCAGGCCTGACCACACGTGTCCCAGTTTCCACTGGTCCATGGGTGGGCAGAGGTGTGGGGGTAGGGGTTAAAGAAGGAAGGAAAGAATCAAAAGAGAACAAGATGTGGGTGTGGATGTACTACACTAGAGAGAGCGTTTAAAGAGAGGATAGTGGGAAGTGAGGGCAGGGCGCATCAGGATCTTTCCTTTCAGAAGAACACAGGAAGGGTCTAAAGCTTAAAGATGAAACCACAGTGCTGGGCGGAGTTTTAATGATCTGTTATTACATTATCTAATGTAATAATATACTAAAAGTTATGATAATTTGATGTGGTTTATAGCGAAGGAATACATAGGTTGTTTTTGAACAACAGACAAAATCAATTAAAACTCATTCAGGATTCAGATTTATGAGATGTTTTACAGGTTATTGAATACAAATGTATTACACAAAACACATAAAGTTTAAAAATATGGCACATAAAAGTGAAAATACCCAGAAGATGTGCTATAAGTGCTGCTTTTGCTGCTGTTTCACCGCACAAGTTACATAAAGCTTTGGTTTTACTTGCTACATTTAAAAGAAATTATGCATTTCAAGCAGTATTGCATGACTTTTATTTATGTATTTTTACACTCAGATACAGTATGTGCTGCTAGTGGTGTTTAGATGGGGTGCTGTTAGAAATTTTGAGTGATCTTGTTGTTGTAAATGCCTTTGCAATTACAGTATAATGATTAAGGATTATATTTTGGGTTGTTTTGAATAGATGGAGAGACGTCATCGTAGACGTGAGGCTCCCCCGCAGGCCAGTATGCACCACCTGTTCCTTCAGATGAAGAGCATGATGAGTTCAAACCTGGGGGAGGAGCTGGAAGTCTTCTACTCTGTCTATGACAGCAGGGAGATGCGACCAATCAGGTGCCATCTCTGACCCTAAACACCAAATCTCAAGTCTTAAATTGACTGAAGTATGATTAAATCACACAAAATGAAAAATCTGTCATAATTTAATCATTCTCATGTTGTTTAAACCTGTATGACATTCTTTCTTCAGTAGAACACAAAGATATTTTGAAAAACGTCTTCCATGCAATGAAAGCCAGTGGGGTCCAGTGTTGTCTTGTTTTGTCTGCTCTCATTGTTTGAATATCTTTTTGCATACTTTAATACGTTGTTGTTAAACATTTGATTTGGTAATCAAAAAGGTTATACGTTTAAATGAAATAAAAGACTGTCATGTTGACTACTCACAAGTTGTTCTTCAGATCGGGCAATAAAAATCCCAAAAAACTTGTGCATCAATTCAGTCTGACCACGATTTCATTAATTATGAATCGCTATATTCCTTCTAGCTGTCTGAAAGATGTCTCCAACCCCAGCCAGTCATCCATCAGTGCATTTACCTTGAGTATATATGTATGACGGTATCAGACTATTACGTTGATCGCGGCACTACTGGGAGCTAATATCTGAAATTCAATTCGGCTGTGACGTCAATGCATATGTTTACAGCTCTCCATCCTTCATACATCAGCCTGAGGGATGTTTTTGTTTCACATCCATGACAGAACTACAGCCTTGATGTGTTTGTTGAATTTTTCATCGGTTTCTGTCTCTTTTTCTCTCCTTCCTTCTCTCTCGCCGCTCATGTTAGCGGGTGTGCTGTTCAGGCACCCCTCCTCGTTGTAAATTATTCAGAACGAGTTACGCCCCAGGGCTCTTAGTGAAAGTGAAGGAGAATCGAGGAGATACCGAGCCTCAATTGGCCTCTCCTTGTAATTACCTAGCTCTAGTGTTGGAGGAGATGCACTACCACATGCAGTTGTGAACACACACATCTTACTACACACCGGTCTTACTGTGTTTTCTTATGGTTCGTGGCGTGTCTGTGTTGAACTTGACCGTCTCTCTCTATCTCTTTCTGTCTGTGCAGTGAGAGGTTCTTTGTGCGCCTCAATAAGCAAGGGCTACCAAAGTCACCAGAGAAGACTGAGAGGCAGTGTACACTCTTTGTTGTAAGTTTGGACCTTTTCAGGGTGCACCAAGGGCATGTCCTTGGTCCTTTTTGAAGGCATTGAAAGAATCTGGTGCTGTTGCTGATAAATAGTTTCCCAAGTGGAACACATATCCTTGACTGAAAATATATTAAATAATGTTTAAAAAAATGTAAATTTAGAAGTTTTACATTTAAATGTGAAGAAAAATGTTTTGTTTTTTTGCAAATCTGAGCAGGAATGTTTGAAGAATATAAAATAACGCAATTTTAGATATTTGTTTTCTCAACAGTTAGCATTTGTAAATATCTAGAGTAGGACTGTAATGGGGGTAGAATTGTTGCATTATTCCAAATAAATTGATTATGATCCACAAATAAATGTAAAGCGATTAATAAAAACCAAAAATATTCACAAAATAAATAGAATGAGATCCACAATACACATCTTAAGAGTTTCACAAACATGAATTAAATTCACAAATAAAAAAAAATTATATTTCCAAAAAAATATATATTCACAAATATATTTTTATTCTACAAACACACCTTTGCCTGGCATTTATTTGCGATTCGCCTCCTGTGCATTTGTAGGTCGCTGCTTGTATTTGTGGCTAGCTCGCTGTGCATTTGTTGATCACTGCGCGTATTTGTGGATTTTGAGACAATTCTAACGTCAAGACGCACACTAATCCACAAATGTATGGACTCCACCCACTGTCTACTCAAGCCAATCATATGCCACACTTGCTGACCAATCGTAGCACGTTCTCGTTATAACCAATCACATTTTGCTTTACAATCAGGGTGGGAACAGATTCATTTTGCATCCCTGTAGTTTAAGTCTTCTTTATATTTCGATCAGGATCAGTGAATGAGGATGAACTCAGGAATGTACACAATTTATGATTGTTCACAGATTCTGAACAACATCAGTAATACCCTCGCGACGTGTCCAAAGCAAATAGAAATCTACTGCGATGCTGTCTTCACTGGACAAGGCGTGACACGATGAAGGACAAATGATTCGCACATTTGCTTTGATGCGTCCAGTTGCAGTTACAGCTGTTGCAGCGCAGTGCAAAAGTGAGCAGAGACATAGCGTAAGACATGCCATGGTTTATTAAGCCTTTTAAAGCACAATCGCTGTAACAAATATAACGCATATAATATCAATTATGGGCCAAAATGACCATCTGGGTACTGTCTCAGCATCACTGCAGCATGTAGTACTCAAGTTTTGCAAGTGGACAATGTAAATAAAAACCTACTTTGGATACTGTTAAATAACTTTTACAAACAAAACTAGCAAGTCTGATTCATGTGAAATACTGTTTGCATGATCAAGTGTTTTAACCAAGCGGCAACCTCTCGCTCTCTCTCGTTAAGCCAACAAGGCAGTGACTAAAACTGTAATTTGTCAACTGGCTGCTTGAGGCTGGCTCCAAAAGGGAGTCTATCCCATAGACTCCCCATGTTAAAATGCCCAAATTTACAGCAGAAAAAAAACATGTTTACAGCGTGGTACAAAAAATTATTTTGGTTTATATAACTAATTTTGCCCTTCATGACAACTGTGAGGGGGTGAATTTTTTTTTATAACTCATCCTTTTAAATTATATTAAGCCTTAAAGTTCTGCATAATTAAGAGCGTGGTCACTTGAGTGACAGGTAGATTGCCGCTGCTGTCACTGCCGTCGAGTTAGGTGGGCGTGTCTTCAGCAACCAGCTCCCACCTTTTTGCCCATTTTCGATTATCCAGGAGTGATGCACGTTGACGCTGCCAAGATGGCGACGGCCTGCTCTGCCCACTTTATGCGTCAAAAACGCTCTTCAGGAATCTACGGGTGACTTCACGGACACTACGTCCATGTTTTTATACTGTCTATGAATTGTACTATGATTGGTCAGCGAAGTGTGGCTGCTATCTGATTGGCTTGAGTAGACGTGGGTGGAGTTCATGCATTTGTGGATTGTCAGCGTCTTGACGTTACAAATGTTTCAGAATCCACAAATGCACACCCAGCGATCCACAAATGCGTGCAATGATCTACAAATGTACATGACGCGATTCACAAATGAATGGCAGGCAAAGTTGTGTTTGTGACATAAAAATGTATTTGTGAATATGTTTTTAATTTGCAAATCTCATTTTATTTTTTTGTGAATTCAATTCATGTTCGTGAAACTCTGAGATTTATTTGTGGATCTCATTCTTTTAATATGTCAATATGTTTTTTTTTTTTTTTGTAAATCTCTTTACATTTATTTGTGGATCATAATCTATTTATTTGGAATAATGCAACAATTCTACCCTCATAGACTGTCAGTCAATTTAGAATTGTAATAAAATTAATTATATGAAATGCTGAGTTATTAAACTCATTAATTTCAATTAATCACATTTATCACTATTTGCGGTGAAAACCCCCAAAATTTAGATAATTTAAGAAATAAAATTTTTGTGGCAGACAAGTAGATCATTGAAAAAAAGTGGCTTTGAAAGTCAAAATATTGTTTTGTCTCACTGTTTATCAGGATTTCAGGAAATTCTTTTTGTTTAGTTTTTTGTGTGTTAGGTTTTTTTTGTTCTTTTGTTTGTTAGTTCATTTGTTTTGTTTTGTTAGTTCTTTTATTTATTTATTTTTTTCGTTTTTCTAGTTGTTTTTTAGTTTTGTTTTGCTAGTTCTTTTTTGTTTCATTTTATTGGATATCATTGTTTTTGTTTATTTAATGGCAATAAATGAACGTCAAATTGACATTTTTATTTGATCTTTTAAACAGTAACTTTTAAACAGCATAGGTTTAGAAAAATGTTTGGTGCATGCAATCTAGTAAATATTGCTCAATAAAAAATGTGTCTTTTTTTAAGGATTTGGGAAGTAGCGATCTTCGCAAAGATGTGTATGTTGTAGCTCATATTTTTAGAATAGGTAAGAGCTGTTGGATGCACATCAATTTTCTCACCGTGTGACCTGTCATATTGCCTTAGCGACCCTGTCATAGGTGTCATATGGAATTCACAACTTGATAGTGCACTGCTTGATAGTGCTTTAATTCACAGATTACGTCAAATGTATTAGTCAATAGTTGTGGCAGCATTATAAGGGCTGAATGACAGGCCACTTCAAGTCAGTTGTGACTGAGATGGTGTCTTTGTCTGTAAACGTCACCTTTGTGTCTGTGTAGCTATGCATGATCTGCACCGGTACAAATTCTGTGATGTTACAATATAGATTAATGCTCATTTGCATGTATGTCATTCATGTCACTGTGGATTGGGAAGTGTTCGTTGTGTAACAGTTGTTGGTATGTCTATTTTGTGTTTCAAGCATCATTATAAAGACATAAGTGTTGATCATTTTGCCATATGAGTTTCTGGGTAAGACACGGCTGTAATACTTGTGTCACATGATGCATTATGTCAAGCTTGTGATTGTGCTATGTGTTCTTTGAGGCAGAATAAGAAATCTTTTTGTATTAGCATATGTATTTTTTCTCATAAAAGCAGTGTGTGAGCCTCAACTTGTGTGTGCGCAGGGCGAATGGTCGCAGGTGAGAAGAAGAGCGTGAGTAACACGCAGTACAAGCGTCCATACGGTTGTGCTGTGATTAGCGTGGCTGACCTGTTAACAGCTGACTTCAAGGATGATCATGTGCTGAAGATCTACTCGTGAGTATTGCCCCCTATCTTTTTGGAGTGACTTTATAAAGCTAATTAATGTACAATAAATTTTTTATTATAACTAGGACTGGGTGATACAGCAATTATTTATTTTTTTTAAATATAGTTTTAATCTTATTTATTATATATATATATATATATATATATATAAATATATATCAAACTTAAGGCACATTATGTTCACAGATGTAACGCAGAGAGCGAGTGGTACCAAATCCACGACAGTATTATCAGGAAGGTTGGCTCACGATACAGCCATATTGGCACAAATACAGGTAAGAGTCTCAAACCTGATTTAATTTAGCTTGTCTTCTTAAAGGGATAGTTCAACAAACAATTAAAATACTATAAGTAGGAACAAAATCTCATGTCATTCCAAACCAGTATAACCTTGTTTCTTTCTTTCTACAAAAGGAGAATTTCAGTCTGTTCCTCACATAGTTTTCGTACAACTTTAGAAGGCTTAGTCTATAATGCACAGAATTTACATTTTAAGGTGCAGTTTCCCTTTAAAGAACATTTTGTCTGTCATAGCAACAGTGTTCTTCTGAAAACGTCAAACCAAGTGATTTATTTAGTTGAAGTATTCAAATCGTACCAAGTCATGCTGCAGAATTTCTTTTCTTCATGCTCTTTAGATATAAATAGCAGAACTCTTTACAGAGAAATGCTGGGGTCTCTCCTAGCAACAGGTTCTGAGCAGCAGAAGAAGCTTTCAGTCAACGGCAGTGTGTATTCAACAGAGAGACCGAGCAGAGCTGTTATTCAGGCGCTTTTGTTTTTATGACATCTACATGACTCAAAAAAAGGCATGGCCACTTTAAGAAAAAATTATTTTGGAGAGAAAAATACAATCACTGAAGCTTTTGATCATGCTGATTTTGTCTGCAGTGAAATTCAATGGATATCTTTTTTTATTCAGACTAGTTAAATTCATTTTGGGCTATCAAAATCTGAAGAATGCCTGCCCAATGGGTATGGGATGGGAAATTTTGCGAGCCCTGTTGCTGCAGTATGTGATGGCTACAATGTTTGTTAGGTGATTGTTTACTGACCCATATTAAAAACACTGTTAAAAACACTGTTTTGATGTACAATATTCATACATTATTTAATTTTTTTTATTTTATATTATATATTCTATTTATTTTTTATTTATGTTTTGTTTTTAGCTTTGTTTGTTTTTTTATCTTGTTTTGTAACAATATTTTTTTTTATGAGTTAAATGCTTTGTTTTGGTTTGGCTTGTATTTTGCTTGGCTTTTTGTTTTTGCTTTGCTCGCCTTGGCTTTGTTTTGTTCTTTTATTTGTTTTTTGGCTTGGTTTTGTTTTTTGTTTTGCTTGGCTTTTTTGAATTTGTTTGTTTTGCTTGGCTTTGTTTTGTTGCTTTATTTGTTTTGTTTGTGACAATCTTGAATTTATATCAAAGTCTGGTCTAGTTTTAGGTCTACAGACTCTTTTTGGAAGAATTCATACAATGGCTTACTTATAGATGTCTCGGCACATTTGAATGGGATAGGAATTGCAAACAACTTTAAACACAGAAGCCAAAAACACAGACCTGATCTCAGTCAGCTTGTAAACGCCATCCAGTCATCTGCAGTAATTCAGTTACACTAAATGAATGTCTTTTTAACTGATGACCATTAGTAGCTATTTATCAGTGCCACTCATCAGCTATCAGTCTGGACTAGAATGCCATATCGATCGTGTGCACAGAGAGCAGTCGACCCTTTTCATGACATTTTTTTCACTCGAGATGTTTCAATGTGCAAATCGACAGCTCTTATAGTTATTCGCTTGGATAAAAGCCAAATTACTGTTATTGATTTTGTTGCTAAGTTAAAAACAATTACGTAAATATAGGAACAGCGATGTTTGTTTTAGGTTTAATAAGGCAAACAGATGAAAATCGAAGTAGGGGTCTCTGAGTGCATGGTGTTGTGTTGTTGATGCCATGTTTTGTGGAGGTGGTGGAGTAGTAGTTATGTAATCTTGGTGTGCATCATCTTGCAAGTGGTTTCAAAATGAATGGACTGCTGCTGATTTCACTCATGTGGGCAGCTTACTCTGAATACATTATGCAACCATAATGAAGCCATGGCTTTATAGATGCTTCCAGAGCTTATAAATCCATCAAACCTCATCTATGCAACCCAAAACTGAAAAATATTCCAGAATGCACCTGCAGTGTCTGTTGTTTGTGAAGTATGGGACAGTTTTCCTGCAGAATGAAAGAGTCAAAGACCCTGAGGAAGAGATCAGAGGCTTAAGTATGAAGAAGAAGGCCAGATAGCAAAAAAGCAGGAAGGAGATTAAAAAAATAAATAAAAATTAACTGTTGTTTAGAGGGATTGATTGAAGTTAATTTTCATTTTATTTAGGGATAGTCCCACCAAAAAAAAAAATCCCATCCACATCCATGTATGGACAAAAAATACTATGGAAATCAATGGGACCCCAAAACTGTTTGTTTATCAACACAAAATAAGGACAAAAATTGGAAGAATGGGACCCCCAAAACTGGCAAACACAAAGAATATCTTCTTTTGTTTGGAGGAATCCATTGACTAAAAGTCCAAATATGGACAAAAATCTACTATGGAAAAATTCATTGGATTGGGCACCCCAAAAGGGCATTTTGTTTTAGGGTTTTTGGTCATCAAGGATTAAGGATATTTGGTTATTGGGAATTTGATTTAGGATTGGGCTTCTTTTTAGTGTTCTGCAAAAGCATGTTTTGAGGAATTTTGAAATTAGGAGGCGTGGCCCAAATATGGATGGTTTGAAATTGGTGCATAGAGGCACCTTATAAGCATGCTGGAGCACACTTAATAAGTAGTGGCGAACTATTTTTTTTAACAAAAGTTGTGGCCTCAAACCGAGCGTACAACTGATGCTTTTAGATCGTAAAATGGCACGCGATGGGAGCCCGCGAACTCTCGCGCGCGCGTGACATGTTTTTTGTTGTTTCTATACATAAAAAGTTTAATTTAAATGTAAATGTTTAATAGTGTTATAACAAAATCAATGAAATTGTTCATTGTGATTTGAAATTGTGAGACTGAATGTTTTCACACAGAAAACATTATTGCTTTACATTTGTTACAACGTGCAGTGAGCTGAGTTACACGAGCCGTGTCAGATATTACCACAAAGGTTTATTGAAATGAAATCCAGCTTATTCTCATACAAAAACATACATTCAGACATTACAAAAAAGCATAAACTAAAATCATTTCTGTTTACACTGGATTGCATGAGAAGAGCAGGTGAGAAGATTGCAGGTGAGAAGAGCTGTCAGATATATTGCGCGCACCACAAAGGTTTATTGAAATATTGTTTTCATCTCGCGGAGGTGATTTACCATGCGCGCAAGCATCATTGTACGTTTATTCTGTCAGGCCTTAATGTCTCTCACTCGCTCCATTTGGCTCCAACTCCTGCATGGGGATATGGAACAGATTCGCAAGGATTACATGCGTCTTTTCGCATACACTCCAATCCTCAATCTTCAAATGCAATCGTCTGGCTATGCCCAATCCTACAATCCTAAATCCCCAGGCCCAATGGGATTCCAAATACCGATATCATCATTCCAGGTGGGATAATCGCATTTAGCTGTCATTATGGTGCGTTTTTACATCACATGGGGTGACATTTTTTTTTTTGGGGTGAACAAAGCATTACCATTTTGAATTTATGTTTTCATAATAAAATTGTTTCGCTTAGCAATCAAAATACATAAAGCTCTAGCTTTATGATATCTTTAGTCATTCAGTAACATCATATGGTAATGTGGCCGCTCCGTGTCATTTGTAGTAATGATCTAATCATGTCACTGCACAGTTAATTAATTGCTTAGCAGTGTAAATACAGGCTTTACTGGAACAAAATACTGTTTTTATTGAGTTACCGTGAACTTTGAGATATCACAGTGTCATTTATATCATAATATAACACAGACACATCTAACAAAGATACCACAGTCAGTGTTGTACAAATGTTCATGTTCATACATGTAAACGTACATGTTGTCACATAATGTACATGCACAACAAAAGAACAACATCAGTGGGAGTTTTTCATGTGTTCTTGCCCCTTGTTTGACCGTAATGATAAAATGGCTTGCATTCTGTCTTTTCATTTCACACAATGCACTGGTGCACCCACATTTTATTTGATATTTGCTTTCACACCCTCAGTAGGCGTCGAGGCACCTTTGAGCCACGTGTTGACAGAGTAATTACAAATGTTTTGTGGTGTTTCTAACATCTCTGAGTATCTTTATTCACAGTTTTGTTGTCCTACTCAGAATGAGACTTACATTATAATAAATACATACAACAATATTGTATTGAAGGCCATTGTAAACAAAGTATTCATGGTCACTTATCAAAGTATCAGCACACAATTGAAAAACCGACTCCATTTTCAGCAACTTCTCCTGATAAGCTGATTTCAACCAATGATAACCGACTGGAAGTGATGTGTTGGTTGAAAATGATTTCTGAGATACGGTTATCTTCCTCCTGCAGGTGAAATAAGAAATGACCTGTATGTGACCCTTGAGAGGGGTGAATTTGAGAAAGGTGGAAAAAGCGTGGCACGTAATGTGGAAGTCACTGTCTATCTGCTGGGAGGTGATGGGCAAGTTCTGAAGGTGAGAACCATCGCTGGGTATAAATGAATAGATTTTAGTTTTTTCAGTTTTTTCATGAGCATTTTTGGTTTTCAGGTTTTGGCTCAGCAGAAGATCATTAATCATTTATGGTTCATGGCTAATTCAAAATAACATGCACTGTTGAAGGGTTCACAGTACGACTATCAATATTTAATAAAAACGTAATTGAGGTCAATTTCATGTTCTCGACTTCTCTCTCAGGGTCTGGTTTGTTGTGGCTCCGGAGAACCAGGAGTGGATGAGCACCGCTCTTTTGTCCTGTATCACAGTAACAGCCCTCGCTGGGCTGAACAGATCAAACTGCCCATCCCTCTAGAGATGTTTCATGGCACACATTTACGCTTCGAGCTCAGGCACTGCTCCAGTAAGACTCCATTATGCTTCACTTGCACTTTTTTCTTGAAAATTGATTATATTCTACTTTCTATTTTGCCTTCTGAGATTTTAGATTTTCCCATTATTGACTCATTTCACATAACTACGTTTGTCTCTGTTTATACAGCAAAGGAAAAGGGTGAGAAGAAGCTTTTCGGCTTCTCTTTTGTTCCTCTGATGCAGGACGATGGAAGACCGTTGCCTGATGGGACACATGAGCTCATTGTCCACAAGGTACTGTCTGTCTCTGTATATCAGTCTCTGTGTGTACTAATTGTATGAATCTTATTATTATATATATATATAGACTGTTTCCTATCAAAAGTTAAAAAGCACAAAGCTCTTTGTGATATATATATATATAGACTGTTTCCTATCAAAAGTTAAAAAGCACAAAGCTCTTTGTGATTATTGGATGGGAGACGTGCTACAGAAAATGTTTTGTGAAGGGAAAAACTGTGGAACTGGCAACCCTTGCCTGAATAACCTGTGATTCATAGGGTCATATAGAGCCTGCGTTAACTGTGCTTTAAAAAAATAAAAAATAAGAAAACTGTTAAAGTGAGATTGTGTTAATGTGTTATCGCGTGAACTTCGACATCCCTAAATTCTACACAATTTTTCTTTTTAATGTATGTAGAGATAAATAGATAGATATATTTATCTAATATCTCTAAATTAATACAGTACATCAAATTTATGTAAATAAAATAGTGCTGCCAATTGATTAATAATGAATTAGCTAACTAATCACACATTTTTTTTCTGAAATTAATTGTGATTAATCCCACCTAGCATTAAAGTTTTTAAATATACTTTTATATTGCAATAATTTCACATTCAATCTTCAAATTAATGTAGAAACAACATAAAGACATCTTTTTAGTATGTGATGAATGGCATCTTTTATTATGACTAAAAGAGAGTATCACTGATACTAATGCTACTGATGTCTCTAGGAAATTGTCCATTTACTAGCCATTCAGCATTACAGTATAATTGAGAGCTATAAGTATTATAATCTATAAAAATAAAAAAATCAAAAACAACTAAAATAATAAAAACAAAAACACACATACCCATTACAATAAATGTCATATTTAGCTACCTGTGCCCTTAAGAAAGTAGGAAATATACAGAAATTGGATAAAGTTATAAAACTAAATTCTAAATTAAATAAAGATTAATCCTTAAAGCTACAAGAGTTATTGATATCTTCTTTTTTCTTTTGTTCCTTTAATAACTGCCACTGCTGAACATGATATGAATTTGACACGCAGCATATTTTCTCACAACTCTTTACCTTTTCTGACCCACTTCAGGTCTTAAAGTCTGGACCCACTGTGTCTCTACTAATTAAGGCAGCTCTAATCACCTTTTTACAGTGATGGGCTGCTCCGGGACAGTTTTGAAATCCACTGCATTTCGGAGACATGTTCTTAAATCTGACTCGTATATAACATATACTTACATGCACAGTTTTAAGGCAGCTCTTATCACCTTTTTGTAAACTTCACAACTCAACCCACTACATAAATAAGACATTTAATACTAATATATAAATATGCGCCACAACATTAAATTATAAACAAAATGAACAACACAATTTGTGTGTGCAAATGAAGAGCACGTGCTACGCGCACAGTATAACGGCTGACAGGACAGGAAAATAATTTTTACTGACATACAGCCTGACAACATCTCATCTGACCGCAGTTCCCTGTTGTTCTACTGAAGCTCCCGCATCACCTGTTCCTTTTTTGCGCTTGTTTGACTCGTTTGAGGTGAAGTTGAAGTGTGCATCTTAAAGTCTCCAGTTTGATATGGACATAAAGATGTTCTGCAACTAAATAAATGCAATTCTTGATTAGAAAAAAGAGACAGAAGCAGCAGTTGTGAGTGAGGTGGCCAACCATAGCTCCATCCCTTTGTTAATTGCGTTAAATATTTTTTACGCATTTAAATGAAAACATTAATCGCATGCGTTAATGTGCTTATTTTGACAGCACTAAAGTAAATAGTCAAACACAAACTTTGAGCATAAATAGTAGTAATATTAATAAATGATGCCATGGTTGTGATAAAAACAATTGTCCTGGCCCCATTGTCCTTTTTTTATACAAAGTGATATCCATGGTTTTTTTGTGAGTATCTGTTGTGTGTTAGTGACATTTTTTTTGTCTTTTGAACCTCACTGTCTCCCTCACAATAGTGTGAAGAGACAGCTGATCTTCAGGATCCCGCTCGGTACCTCAAACTGCCATTTTCCAAAGCCAGCCTCCAGCCGGGCAACAACCAGACAATAAAGAACAGCAAAGAGTCTTTCTGGATCCAGTCGTCTCTCTGCTCCACTAAACTCACTCAGAATGGTGAGACAATGTTCCTCCTTACAATATGCTATAAAACTAAATTAAGTTATCTGGATTTAAGATTAAGTTAAACCTGATCTTGTATAAACGCATCAAGAAGAAACACAAAAAATATAAGTGAATCTGTAATGGAAATGAATGTCTCAGTCAAGATCTCAGATCTATCCCATCCAGTCTGATGTCTGTTAGAGAGCAGTGATTTCAGAAAAACCTTGTCTCTTTGTCATATGGCCCCGTCTGCATCATGACCTTGATATTGTGATATATATCGATCTGAGCCCTTCAGCAGGTGAATGTCATGGTAACAGTGGCAGAAAACAGAGAGGTCTGCGTTTGGACCGGAGATCACAGCGGGCTGAGCCCACACCTGCCTCTGTTGACCTTGGAGCTTCGCCCAGTCTCTCTGCGGCTCTGCTGCGCCTTCACCCAACTGCACACATATCAACAGCCATCTGGCTGTTATTTAACCAAAGCCACTGAACCCAAGTTAGATTCCGTTTATATTGAATCTATACTCAGTCTCAAGCTTCAGGCTTTCGAAAGTTTAGCTGTTTATTTTGAGCTTGATCTTTGAACTATATCGGTTAGATTATGAACTATAGACAAAACCACTGTTGTCAAGTTGTAAGTTTAAGTTTTTAGTTGAATGTCTTTTTTTATTATTCTCACATTGTCCCATCACATGTAGTTATCCTAAATATTCCATGTAAATAATTGAAAGACCTCTTAGGGGCTGTTCAGGTTTCTTCTTTTGATCGCTCAAGTTGTTTATTTCAAATGTAGATGTGCAGAAAATGTGTTTATAATAGAAGCGACACGGTCGCGATGCTCATGCGCTGCAACATGCTCATTTTTCCGATGCACTTCTACGCCACAACAAGATGAAAAAATCCGAACTTCTCAGAACGTTGCAAGGACACCGCAGGTCATGTGACAAGAACCAACCAATCAGCTTCACCCTTTCCGTAACAACATTAAAAGCTCAGCCAAGATGGAGGAACAGCTGATCGTAGCTGTACAGGGATAGTAGCAGAGCTACTGCAAGCGATTTTTGGTGCTGGAAATCCATTTACCATTTTGCTGAAAGTTCTGTGTCATCCTGGATAGTGCAAGACTTGGTTGCTTAGCAACAGCAAATGCCACGGGAGCGCAAGGCGGGCAACTTGCAGCTGACAGTGGTTCACGTACACTTGCTTTGCCAATGGGTGATTTTGTACTTGTTGATTCAACAGAAGTTGGTTTGTCAGCGGTTAACTCATTAGTGTTGACAGTTGATTCACTTACAGTAGTTGATTCACCGGTTGTTGATTCAGTACCAGTTGATTCACCAGCGATAGATAGACTGATGATGTTTGATTCACATATATATGATTCAACAGTGATTGATTTACTAACGATTGATTCACCTACAGTTGAATCGCAAATGGTTGATTTTGCACCAGCTGATTCATCAAAAGTTGATTTGCCAGCTGTTGATTCACCAATGATGATGATGATTGATTGATCTACAGTAGCTGATTTGCCAGTCGTTGATTCGGTACCAATTGATTCACCAACAGTTGATTCACCAATTGTTGATTTGTTACTGATGGATTCACCAACAGTTGATTCACCAGTAATGATGGTTGATTCACCAATTGTTGATTTGTTACTGATGGATTCACCAACAGTTGATTCACCAGTAATGATGGTTGATTCACCTAGTTGATTTGCCAGTGATTGATTCAGCAACATTTGATTCACCAGCAGTTAAATTGCCGGTGTTGAATTAATCAACTTTGCCAACAAAGAATTATCAACCATTTATTTGCAGACAATTGTTAATTCTTTAAGGGTTGATTCGGCAACTACTGATATGAAGTATATAGTTGATTTTCCAGCATTTGATTTGTTAGTTGTTATTTCGCTAGTGGTTGATTAATTAACGTTTAATATTTAACACTTTATAAATAACCCAATTTAAATAGTTTCTATTCAAAAGTGTATCTTTCTTATTTTGTTTTCAGGGGACATGTTGGATCTGCTGAAATGGAGAGTCCATCCGGACAGAATTATTGACTGCCTCCCCAAACTGAAGGACATTGATGGCACTGAAATTGTTAAGGTATAAAACACATACAGCAACTTGCTTTTACCACTGAAACTGCAGACATTGCATGGAATATTTTCCAAAATTGATTGTCTTTGTGTAGTTTTTACAGGACACTCTGGACACCTTGTTTGGGATTTTAGATGAGAGTCCCCAGCGGTATGGACTAAAAGTGTTTGACTGCCTGGTGAGTGATGCTCTGTTCAAACCATATGAATGTGAATATATGAAATGTAGACGATGCATTGCTCTCACATTTCTAGTTTCCACAGATACTCTACATATTTTGACTGCAAACTCATACAAACTCATCCATCTCTTCCGCAAGGAGATGGTTTCTTGCCGTTAATGAGTACAAGATGCTTTCCTCATCTCTCCTCTTTTGTGTTACCACAGTTACATGCCAAATATGGCAACTCATAAAATCCATCAAAGGTGATGATACATGGTGCAACTTTTTGAGTAATGTTGCTGGGGAATGTTGCTGTCAATGGGCAACCAGGTGAGACACAGGGCCCACGACCGATCTAAAGTATCCAGATAGAATTTTTTTGCCCATTCTCAATGGGAACGTGCCCGAGCAACATTGCTCATGTATCATCAACTTTAGACTTCAGTTGCTATAATCCAACTTCACATCCTCACATCCTAAGTAATTCATGTTATCTCATCTTAGACCTTTCTTGCTATTATTCAACTCCTGATGATTTTCTTTTACTCCTCAGGTACATGTTATAAATTTGCTGCAGGACAGCAAATTCCAGCTCTTCAAACCTGTAATGGACAACTACATCGAGAACCACTTTGCTGGTGCCCTTTCCTACAGGTAAACACAATTATGTTACAAATCGCAATTTATAAGACAATTTTTATTTTTATTTTTTACTGATGATAAACTCTTTCTACAGTAGTAGGTATACTAGCTGGCACAGAAACTTTTTTCGTGACTTTGTGCTTATTTTCCATAGTTTTTTATGTAAACGCACTTGATGCACATCTTTCACCGTTTTCACTGTGCTCATGTCTTCTGTGGCGTCTCACATATAAGCACGTGTCAAGTTAAAAGAAGTTTGATTTTTTTAATATTTTCTCTTCCTAAAGAGACCTACCTCTGTCAATGATGTCATTACAAATAATCAAACAGCTATTATGTTGGTGAAAAAGCTCACTGCTCTTTTTTTTTTTTTAAGATTTAGTAGCTTAAGCTCTTTGACAATTTACAATGTGTAATTTTTTGTTTGTATTTTTGAAGCTATTAAATTAGTTGTTAGCATTGTTTTATTTATTTTTTTAAATGTAGAATTTTTTTAACCATACTTTTATAATTACACTTTAAAAAAAAAAATATTTGAAGTATTTAAACAAAAGTCAGCATCTTGGATATTGAGAGCCAAGATGCATAAAATGCTAAATACATAAAAAAAAAAAAAAAAAACTTCCATATATACTGATATACACAAAAAATTGCAATGCATATCAAAACACCAGCTAAATATAATACATTGTAATATAGTATCAGAGGTCTATAGCAGCTCCTAGCCCTAGTGAACATGCTACACATGTAAAAATGATGTATCAGTGGATTTTATGAGTTTCCAAACACTCAAAAAATCCTGGAGCTCCTGTGGCATTTATCTGAAATTGCATGTCATGCTTTTGGGAGAGATGCATTTGGTAGCATAGAAAGATAAAAGGTGTTTTATGTTGGGCTCTAGGCCTTGTGTACTGCAACCCGTTGAGTTTTTCTGAGTTTACAGGTCCTCTCAGTGCAGAGAGAGGTGTATGTCAAGCCCAAAGCACAGTGTAGTCTTGCTTTCATCTGTCATAAGCCGTTTCATTTTACTGACAATGCAGTTTTTGCACTGTATGTGTGGTCAGGAAGGTAGTGTGTTTTGTTAAAAAGTGGTTCAGATCTCAGGTATAATTCAATAGGTTGATGCTCCTCAAAAGTCCTCGTTTGACTTTTTGTTCTTTGTTTTTCTTTTCCTCCTAATGTTGGTTTTAACCTCTCCTCTCTTTTTCTTCCTAACCACTCACCTTCTGCTTTCTGTCATGTTTGGTTGTGTTCTGTGTGTGTGGTGTGTTCTGGCCATGCTGTCTGTCAGTAATGAGGCGTGTGGTTGTGTTGTTGTGTGTGGGCAGTGATGTGGTTTCTCTTCTGTAACGCGCTGAAGTGTGGAGCATCATGTCAGAGTTAAGGTGGATGTGGGCGGCTTGCAAAATACTCACTCTCGCGCTGTTCCCGTCACCCAGTCCCTTAATGCTGTCGCGTGTTTGTCTCACTGTGTCTTTCCCTGTCTCAGTCTCTATTCTTGTACTATTTCTCTCGTTCTTTTTCTTCTTTATTATTTTATTTTATTTTGCATCATGAGATTTAAGTGTGCTTACATTACTTATTTTTTTTTGCATTGTGCGTTAAATATGTTTATATTTCTTATAATGTTGTAATGCCTAAATTCACACTATTTAATATATTTGTTTTAATTTAGTTTTGTTTTATTCTTTTGCTTTTTTGTTTTGCATTGTCTATTAAGTGTATCTTTATATTTGATATAAGTTGTTTGTTCTATATAATTTATTTAATTTTATTTTATTTTGCATTTGTGAGCTTTAAGTGTGTTTACATGTTTTGTTTTGTCCATTAAGTGTATATTTACATTTCTTATGTTGTGATGCTTAAATTGATTTTATTTTATTTTATTTTATTTTATTATTTAGCATTGTGTGCATCAAGAGTATGTTACCATTGTGTTTCAAAAGAGCCTAGAAAATCCCACTTGATATGTTCCCTATGGATTTCAGACAGTGTTTTTTTATACAGCCTATTTTCAGTTTAATGTTATTTACTTTGTAACCATTCACACATACACACACACACACACACACACACACACACACACACACACACACACACACACATCTTCACACAGCACTGTTTCTCCCAGCATGCTCAAAGACACACTAAGGTTAGTCTGTCGTCAGGATGGATACTATGGTGATGAGAGTTTGCTTTTTTTTCAGTGTAGTGAAAAAACAGAGCCGCTGGGTTCAATCTGTGTGTCAGTATTCCTAAAGTCTCAGAAGTAAATGTAGGTGATGATGTTGGCAGTTTATTTACTGCTGTTGTCACTAGTGAACAAACAATCAAGGTGACATAATAATATTCACATGTGCAACACTATCCATGTAGTGTGAAATAAGAGGTCCGTTATGTTATTTATGGCACAATCTAGGTGAAGAAATTTTGTCATGATTTTAATTGGTTCTAACTGAACAGATTTTAATTAATGGAAGAACTGAACTGAACCAATTTGAAAAGAACTGAAGTGAACTTAATCAAACAAATCTAAATTAAATTGAACTAAATTAGAGTACATTTAATCTAATCAAACAGAACAGAACAGAACAGGAAAAAGAAAAAAGAAAACCTATTCGAATCACATTGAATTAAAGGGGACCTATTATGTCCCTTTTTACAATATGTAATATAAGTCTCAGGTGTCCCCAGAATGTGTCTGTGAAGTTTCAGCTCAAAATACCCCACAGATCATTTATTATATAGTTTTAAAATTGCTTATTTTGAGTGGCTGTTTTCATGCGTGTATCTTTTAATGCAAAAAAGCTCATTTGTTCCCTTTCATGTCTTGTTGCGCTTAAACTATCAAATTCTCACAAATTTATTTTGGCTTGCTCATTTGTTCCCTTTCATGTCTTGTTGCGCTTAAACTATCAAATTCTCACAAATTTATTTTGGCTTGTTCTGAGACACTGTTTATGATTTATGGGGATTAAAAAAAGGAGTGGGTGGATTTTTATCATTATAGGGTGGTTGTGTACACACTGCCAACACATATTTATGTCCAAACACCATTTAAAAGTGAATTTTGCATATTAGGTGCCCTTTAAATGTAACTGAACTGATTTGAATTTATTTAAAGGTCCCCTGAAGTGCCTTGAAACATGCAGCATTATTCTATGTGGTGACGTAATTTCAACTAAAACAGGAAGAGAGGGTGGGACATATTGAGCAGCCCTGCCCCCTTTTTAAAATAGCCAGTGGCGTTTTGTTTATATCTGCTCGGGCCAGAGCCATTGAGCTCGGTAAAGCCGCATTTGACAGGCACAGTCTAATAGATTACCCCCTAGATTAAATATGAAACTCTTAGTAAAACAAAATAGTGGTCATAATCATGCTAAGGTTGTGTAGTTGTAAAAGTTTTTCATATATGCCGACTCCGTGCGATCGCGTCTCTGGACCGAAGCCAAAGTCCGGATCAGACTGTGTGTGCTGCTGCAGTTCATGTGAAACCAGACCTCATTTGCACCAATTGAAAACATATTTACACTGTCTTAATCATTCCCTATCACCTACATTGTGCACTACGAGCTATTGACTGTTCTGGAAATACTACACTGTGAACAAGTGACCTATCTCAGCCAGCGCTTCAGCGTCTATTTATTGTGCAGGAGGCAGGCACTTCGGATTCTAGAGAGCATTTGATTGGTCAGAAGATTTGATGAGAAGTTGAAGTACGATTTGACGTCAAAAAAACCGTTGAACCTTTTCGGCGGAAGTGACGAACTGCAAGCTTTGAATGCTTATATCTTCTAAATGCAAATTTTGTCACAGTTTTGGAGCACACTGCCTTACAGATAACCTTAAGACTAACATATTGATACTAACACCCAAAAAAACGTTAATTTTGATTTCATGGGGACTTCAAATTGATAGAACAGAACAGACTTGAGCCAAGCTTACCTAAAAAAATAAAACAAATCTAAATCTAATTCTGTTGATTCTAGTTGAATAAAGCTGAATTCAATTAAATTTGATCGAAGCAAACGGAACAGAAAAAACCTGAACTGTTTCAAATCGCATTGGGTTTGATTGAAACAAACAAAACACAGCTGAATGTAACTGAACAGATCTCAGTCGACAGAGAAGAACAGACTGAACTAAACAGAAACTAACTGAACCAAGCTGAACTTAATCGAAGAAAACTAATTTGAATGGAACTATCTGAACGAAGCTGAATTGAGTTGAATCAAAAAGAACAGAAAAACAGAACTTCAGAAACCTATTTTGAATCAGAACAAAACAGAACACAGTTGAATTTAACTGGACGGAACAAATCCGTGTATTATTCGTTCATTCGTTTTTTTGTTTTTTTATTAACATTGAAAAAAAAAATGAGAAAACGGCTCCTTTTTTGTTTTTTAATAAAAAACAAGAATTCAGCTTGATTTTACGTTTTTCATTCAGGGGTGGAAAAATGAATAAACAGCTTGAATATTAGATTTCTACATGTGGGCGGGAATGAAACGCCCCTTTCTCCTGATTGGTCAGCCGAACATCAAAGCAGGCCGTCATCAGTTTTTCCTCAGTTTCTCGTGGCAGAGTAAGGCCCCGATCAAACAGAACACATTTTTTTCAGGGTTGAAAATGCGAGGCACACCACACTGCCTTTTTTTGGTTGACTATTTTTAATTTAAAAAAAGAGCAGTGTGCTGCATCTTTTTAATGTTGCTAGGCAACCACCAAATCAGCTGTCCTGTCATTGCAGTCTCTGGACATTTCCAAGCAACTGTAAGCTTCTGTAACCACAACAGAACACAAAATGCTTACTGTCAATAGAAAATAATAATAAAAAAGGCACCTCTCACGCAAAAAATGCATTATGTCTGATCGGGAAATATTTTTCTACATTTTACCTCATACTGTTGTTGTTGTTTTGTTGTTGTTGTTTTAAAAAAACCATCTAAAAACTAAAAGTTTTCGAAATTCTAAAAAGAACCATTTTCAAATTTTTCTTATATCAATATTAAATAAGAAAAAACGAATGATACATGGATTGGAACAGAACAAAACTGAATCTAATCCAACTGAACTGAGTTCTGTGTATTTTAGAAAAAATACTCATATTAATAGTCAGATCTTGGTAAATATAACTAGGATAAATAATATAAAGATATAGTTGATATACTTGATTACGGTTGATATTTTTGGACTCAAATCAACTGCCTTGAAAATATTACAATCACAACATATTTTAATATGAGTTTGTACAGTGTGTTTAATTAAGATCTAATTGGTTTTGAAATGAAATCTTGAGGGGGGATGAGAGCTGGTATTATGCTGCGGTTAACATTAATTGCAATCCCATGCTGGGAAGGTTAAAATTTTCCTCCTTATGGAGAAATTATTCTCCTGGGCTTCCAAAATCAACAAGCGCTTCATCAAAGACCCAGTATTCCTCAAACTATTTAATTTTTCCATTTGTTATTAATAACAACATCGTGTCTAATAAATTAAGCAATGCACGAAAAATAAATGTTTAAACAAAAATAAACTATCCTCACTATTTCTTAGGTTTTCTAAGATTTTGACCTACTGTAACTTACATCATCCACAGAACTATAGTCCTTCTGACACAGATCTCCATCAGTTGGACCCTAAGGACATTTTAAACAATTTTAATGAGTTTTGACTGGAAACAGAGACCATTAACTCAGAGCGTTCAGAGCCTGTTAACAAAGTTTGCTGGCAGCTGCATCAAGTATTCATGAAGACCTGTGTACTCTAAAGCCACTGATTCATTATAACTATCACTTAACATCTCAGATGTTTCATCACCTGAGTGTTTAAGTCCCCTCATGGGATACAGAGGACCACTAAGGAGCTTTATTGATCTTGGAAAAACATTCAACCTGCCAGCGCCCTCTGATTCCGGTGATCAGTTCCAAAATTTCACAAAGAAAAACTGTTCCTATAGTGCTGAGTTCAGTTACCTGGGTGAGCCTGTGTTATTAGCTTTTACCAGTTGTTATCGATAACATACTGTACCTCGGAATGTTGCGACTGACCAATCAGAATCATGTATTCCACAGAACCCTGTCATAAATTTACTTAATATACTTGAGTAGAACATATTCCTGGATCATCCTGAAATAACATTCATTCCAATCAGATAGCAATCAGAATAGATTTAAATTTGGGCGCTGAACAATTAATATCAAGGATATTATTATATTTAATTCTGAATGCAATAATGTTTTTATAAAGACAAAAAATAGCAGTGTAAAAAAAAAATATGTCAAATTATACTAACGATATCAAACAAAGTACACTACCATACAAAAGTTTGGGGGTCGGTACGATTTTTTTTTATTATTATTTATACTTTGAGCAAGGATGCATTAAGTTGATCAATAAAGACATTTATAATGTCAGTAAAGACATTTATAATGTTACAAAAGATTTCCATTTCAAATAAATGCTGTTATTTTGAACTTTTAAACAAAAGCGTAAACCAATTTATTCTCCATTAAAACTAAGCTGAAATTAATAGAAACTAAGTACAAACTAGCAAATTAAAAAAAGTTACTGAATAGTTTAACATGAACATGCAAACATTTTCCCATGCATTTTACTTTTACCTGCAAATATAATTTTAGGGGATCCATAAGATCTTGAGTGCTGCATATGTGTATCATATTTGTGATTTGATGAATTTTCAATGCAGGACAAACAGAAATGCACAACATTAAACAAACATTGCCCTTGATGTCTGATATTCACGGCTTGTGTCTGCAGGGATCTGATCCGAGTG
Organism: Cyprinus carpio; assembly: GCF_018340385.1. Classification (NCBI taxonomy): domain Eukaryota; kingdom Metazoa; phylum Chordata; class Actinopteri; order Cypriniformes; family Cyprinidae; genus Cyprinus; species Cyprinus carpio. Next base: position 10,880,570 of record NC_056596.1, on the reverse strand, counting down.
TTGAAGTGGTATGTGGATCGTATCATTGATGCCGAACACCAGGAACAGATCCAGCAGGTTTTGAAGGTGAGAACACTAACATACTCTTCATTCGGGAGGTATGTTACAATATGTATGCAAATCTATGAGGAAACATATGCACCCTATCTCTGTCTGTCAGCCTATCTTGTTGGGGTTAACCCTCACCCCCTGCTGATCTTCTGAGCTTCGCATCTGATCTACCTCTCCAGCCTCTCTCACCCACAGGCAGTTCTTTACTTTCTCATCATGCAATTAAGCTACAAACATTCGGTCTTTTCTTTCTTCATTCGCCCGTTCGGCTTTCATGACCTGCCATGGGACACCAGGCGCATTCTCCAAATGCATCCATGCTCGTTTACACCCTTCAAAGGTGTTATTTGAAAGCAATTCCCACTTTCTTACCTTGAACCCTTCAAACCTCTTTGGGTACGATGTGTGCCATTCATCTTGTGTGTGTGTGTTTTTTTTTTTTTTTTTGCTCTTTCTGATTGAAATGTTTAAAAACGGAAAATGACACTTCACACAAGTGTCTCCAGGTTCTATCTTTCTTTCTTTCTTTGCATCCCATTACATTCAGTATATTGTTACATTTAAATCCCTCCAGTCCTCTGATTGATTAGCAAGTATAATTTTTACTGTAGTCTTTTTGTTGTGAAATCTTTGCTGATTTCACAGGAAAAAATGTTTTAAAATGTGAATATCAAATATGATCCATCAGGCTTTTGAGAGACTTTTTTATTTGTTAATCTTTTAATTATCTTTGTGTTGCATTGCATTATATGTTTTGCCCCCACAATAAAAACAACAGAGCTTTGATTTTATATATCATCTTACTGAGAGAAATAGAGCCATAAAAGCCTGATGTATTGACTATGATGCTCAACAGGGTTTACAGGGTTAATATTTTTTGGATCGTTTGGAATTTTTAAAAATCCAATTAAATATTTATTTAAATAACAATTGTCTGAAATCATATACCTGCAGGCGTCTGAGTACTTGTTTAAGTACATTGTACAGTCACGGCGTCTGTACGCGGCGGCCACTGGAGGCCAGAATGAGGAGGAATTTCGCTGCTCTGTTCACGAACTCTTCAAATCCATCCACCTGTTCCTGTCACATGAGAGTAAGGGCATCAGCCCCATCACACACACACAGGTGAGACACACACAGGCCTGTAGACTGGATACACTGTACTGAGTGATGACAAAGCATGCATTTCTTTCAAAAGTATGTAGTTAGATACATATCACCAGATACACCATCCAGACACTTCTATTTTCAGGATATTCAGAGTATTTGCACTAATTTAGCCCTATATCTGTAAACAAAACTATGGTACTTGAATACAGTACTTCTTTTTCAGCCCCACCCAGATTTGTTCTGCTAGCATATCAGCGTTCAAAGCTGAGTCAGCCCATGGAGAGTTAAGCCAGTCTTGATATACACAAACAGAGATGCTCGCTGAGCGCGCTAAAAGCCCGCCACACACTGTCACGGCCCGCCGAGCTCAGAGTCAGCTGAGCCATGTGTGTCTGATGGGCAGAGACACTCGCTCCCGTTCTTTCTGAGATTGCTTTCGGTGGGGACATGTGCGCACATTCGCACATTCACTCACACTGACCTCTCACACAGGTCTGTTCTTGTTATGGCGGCCCAGCAGGAGAGCAGATTTCAATTAACACGGCCAAGAAAACAAAGCGTCTTTGGACACCACGCCATAATCCGAAGCACATGCAGGCGACTGGAGCTGCGCCAGATTCGTGTCACCGCGATATTTGTGTGTGCGCGAGTGCCTTTGCTTACATCTGTTGTTTGACATCCCCTGCTGCGCCAGAGGAACATTTTCCCACTAAATCAATGTGCAAATGCGCTTGGAGGAAGATGATAGCGGCATTACAGTGACACAAATGCACAAAATACACACATACTGGAGCAGCATGTATTAAAAACCAACTAATCAGGTTTTTTTGTATTTAAATAACTTGTTTATTGGTTTTCGCAGGCCGTGTTCCTGAGATCGTTCCCGACTGTGTGCTGCGAGCTGCTAAAGATCTTTAGCATGAGAGAGGTGGCAAATCTGGCCCGTGACACGCTGAGCAGCCTGCCTGCCCTCACGCACACGGACTGCCCTCTACAGGCCGTCAAACTCCAGTGCATGGCCAAGACCGTGGACAGTCCTCTTTACATCAACCCAGGTAAAGTTTTAAAGTAGTTAAAAATGAACTATTATTGCTGAAAACACTGTAAGATCAAGTCTAGGTTTATTAGAGGCCTTCTAAACTCTACACTGTATATACTGTTTAAGCCTAATATATATGATATAAATAGTCTTTTTTTAATCAAACAGTTTATTAAACCTTTTGCCTAAAACAAAATCAATGTTTTGTATCATAATTGATAAAAAACTCAACAAAATCTCAAATATTATGAAACAGCAGAAAATTGAAGGAAGAACACAGTTTTATTCAGAGGTCTAAAAAGCATGTTTTCAAAAAGTATACAAACGTACACTTTTATAACAGACTAAAATGAAATGCATATAAATATCAGTTGTCAGTCTGTATCTCCCAGTAATGTGTCCTGGTAAGATAGTATTTAAATGTTTAGTTTTATGATCAAAGCTCTGTAGTTTTAATTGTGGAGGCAAAACTTATAATGCAATGCAATACAGTGATGATTGAGAGATGAATTAATAAGTATTCCTCAAAAGCCTATCATATTTGATGCTGACATTTTAACATGGTTTTTCTAAAAACTGATGTATGGATAATCAAGCAAACCCATTCCAGTCCGGTTAAGTTGTTCTTGTATTTATTTTATTAAAATCAGTAAAGATTTCACAACAGAAAGACACAATTAATCTAAAAGGTCTTTAACTCGCTCAAAAAGTATGACCTAGCAATCAGACAACAGAAGGCATGTTTTAGATTATGTACAACAGTTTTCCAGCAAAGTTTTAACGCTGTTGATCATTCAAAGGCCTTAGAGATTTGCATATCAAATATGATAAAGTAGACTTTGTAGAGTTAGAAGTCGGTTGATTCTTATATTTGTGTTGTCAGAGTCAAGGTGTGTGCTGTTACCTGTAGTGCTGCGTCTGCTGCACACACACCTGCAGGAGCAGAGGGAGCTGGTGCTGTGTGCCAATATCCTCACCAGCATGCTGACGCTCAACACACCAGCCACGGTCAGTCTTACACCAAAACTCATTTACATACTGTTTGCTCCATTCTCTGCATCATTTTCTTCATTTGGTCTATTTATTGCTTAGCTTGTAGCTCCCGATTAGAATTGCTGCTGTGATCTGGTACCCATTTTAGTTGCTGCTTTTGTAAATAAAAATGTAAAATTATATTTAATATGTTTGATTAAGGGCTTATTCATTTATCTAAAAAGTATAATTAATTATCTTAAAATGAGTTTGAGAAAAAAATTCTAATTTCATTGTGACATGCATGTACATTTTTGCAATAAGAGAATTTGCAAGCAAAATATTGTAAATATGTAGAAATAATTTATTCAATTGTTTTTTTTCCTCATTAAAATGGCTGGTGAGTTGTGGTACTGTACATATTTTACTTGCTGATTTTATGTATATATATATATAAAAAAATACATTTAATATGTTAATTAATTATGTAACCAAATAAGTAAAAAACTTCCTGAAATGCATGTGCATGCGATAAGGGAATTTGGTGCATTGAAATATTTTTTACCTGAAATTGATGTTTATTCAATATTTTCTCCTTTACCACAGTAATATAATGGCACTTTTCTTAGTAAATATTTATATATGTGATTAATTGTTATTGAATTTCATCAACACATATTTATAATATATGAAATATTAAAATAAAAAGGGTGCTAAAAAGATGTATTTATCCATTTTAATCAAATCAAATAAAGTCAAGTCTGTTTATGCCTCTGCAGGAGTGTGGTGTGTCTGAGGAGGTGAATCTGGTCATGGAGAGTCTGTCTGGAGTGTTACTCAGAACTATACTGGAAGTGACCAACCGGCCTCAGCCTGCCGCCACCTCACTGCGCCTGCAGTACCAGGATGTTACTGTGCGTGTGACTGTTTCTAATGACCTTTGACTTTTTACTTCAGGGACAGTATTTCAGTAAATTGAGTAACAAAAGTGTGTGTGTTTCAGGGTGAATTTGTTGCCTGTTTGCTCACATTGCTGCAGCAGTTGAAAGATAAAGAATACCAGCAGCTTCTCAGCAGATTTCCCACTAAAGATGAACTAACGGTAAAATCATTTGATTAGCATTACCAGAGTGCATTGCAGCTTATTCTGCTTGGATAATAGTGACTGCTGTCTAACTGTACAATCTCTTACGCTGGTTTTCCAGAGTTTCCTCCTGCAGTTATTCACTGTCTTCAGAATACTTATCCGACCCGATATGTTTCCGAAAGACTGGACTGTCATGAGACTAGTCGCTAATAAGTAAGTATGGAAAACAAAACCAGAAATAGTTCATATATAATCTCATTCAGCCATAGAAATGTTTTATTGCTTGATGTTTCTGTTTGTTTGTGTTCAGCGTCATCATAACCACCATCTTGTATCTCTCTGATACCCTGCGCAACAATTTCCTTAATGAGAAATTTGACTTCAAGGTAAGATTTTACATTTACTACTGCTCAAAAGTTGTTTTTTTTAAAGAAATTAATACTTTTATTCTTTAAAATGATAAAAAGTGAAATGTTCTGAAAGATTTCTATTTCAAATGAATGCTGTTCTTCTATTCATTAAATATTCCTGAGAAAAGTCATTAAAATTAAGCAGCACAATTGTTTAAACATTGATTATAAGAAATGTGTCTTGAGCAGCAAATCATCATATTAGTTTTTTTTTAATCAATTATAACAGTATTTCACAATTTTACTATTTTTTTTATGTTTTTAATCAAATAAATGCAGCCCTGGCTTCTTTCAAAAACATGTGTGAATCAAACCCATGACCTGGCTGTTGCTAACATCAAAAGTTCACAAATTAAATTTGATTACAGTAAATATAATGAAGTACAGTATGTGAAACATCTGCACATAAACTTAATTCTCAATGTTTATATAAATAAAAATATTTCATTTATTTCATAGAAATTCACTAACTCCCCGTCACTTTTATTATTTCATTAAATATGCTAAAATATTCAGAAGTCTTTAGTAAACTGAGTATGTGTGAATGCAGAAAATCTTAAGAGCCACGATCTCAAATCTAAACATTACACATAACATAACATAACATAACAACATAACATATAACACATAACATAACATAACATATAACACATAACATAACATATAAATAAAAATGCCAATATATTCAGAAGTCTTTAGTAAACTGAGTATGTGTGAATGCAGAAAATCTTAAGAGCCATGATTTCAAATCTAAACATTACACATAACATAACATAACATAACATATAACACATAACACATAACAACATAACATAACATATAAATAAAAATGCCAATATATTCAGAAGTCTTTAGTACACTGAGTATGTGTGAATGCAGAAAATCTTAAGAGCCATGATTTCAAATCTAAACATTACACATAACATAACATAACATAACATAACATATAACACATAACACATAACACATAACAACATAACATAACATATAAATAAAAATGCCAATATATTCAGAAGTCTTTAGTACACTGAGTATGTGTGAATGCAGAAAATCTTAAGAGCCATGATCTTAAATCTAAACATAACATAACATAACAAATAACATATAACACATAACATAACATATAACATATGAAATAACAACATAACAACATAACGTAAATAAATATGCCAATATATTCAGAAGTCTTTAGTAAACTGAGTATGTGTGAATGCAGAAAATCTTAAGAGCCATGATCTCAAATCTGAACATTACATATAACATAACATAACATGCCATAACATAACATAACATAACATAACATGCCACAACACAACACAACACAACACAACACAACACAACACAACACAACACACAACACAACACAACACAACACAACACAACACAACACAAACACAAACACACATCTAACACATAACATATAACACATAACAACATAACATAACATAACACACAACATAATGTAATGTTATTTAAAATTGTAGAATCAACTTGAATACAGTTGGTCACACGAGGGGGAAAAAAATATGGGTCAGATGAAGTAGAAATATTTCCTTAGGCTAACAACTGCACATTGTTATTCTTTACAGTGTGCCGTATGAAAAATAAAAAATGACTGCATAGGAGAAATGTCTTTTTTCTGTGTCTCCTAGAGCATCCTGGGAACATGTGAAACGTGTGGCTGCAAGGCAGATAATCGCCGTCAGCATCTTAATTAGCTCTCTTTTTATCTGTAGGTGTGGGAGTCCTATTTTTATCTCTGTATAATATTCATCAACCAGCCCTGCCTCCAACTGGAAATGTTCCCGCCCTCCAAGAGGAAAAAAGTCCTGGAGAAGTGAGACCCCTTGCTGTTCTTTTCCTTTATATGATCAGAATCCTACCAGGAATGAGATTGAAAGATTTCACAATGTAAAATAACACATTCTGTGTAATGAGACACTATTAGTAGCAGCAGGTTAAGCGATTTATTGTATATTGGATAATTTGTAGTTTTACACTGTGATCATTTTGAAAATTGCACCATGAGAAAACCATTGCAATATTACCACAATATCCTTTCTATAGCCGCAGATTTGATATGATTATTTTTTATGTTTTTAAAGGTACGGTGACATGAGAGTGATGATTGGCTGTGAGATTTTCAGCATGTGGCAGCATTTGGGTACGTTCACTTTCACAAATCTGCATTGAGCACTTATGGCGTCACATGACCGGTGCATATAAAAGCAATGTATGGTGTTGTCTCCCAGGTGACTATAAGTTAAATCTCATTCCTACCCTGATTGGTCCGTTCATGGAGGTGACTCTGGTACCACAGCTGGACCTGCGGAACGTCCTCATCCCCATTTTCCACGATATGATGGACTGCGAACAGCAACGCAGTGGCAACTTCAAACAGGTGCTGAAATCGCAGCGACATAAACATGTTTCAACATGCGAGAGCAGCGTGATGTTCTTGTCATAGTAAATTATGTGCGGGCGTCAGAGTACAACGATGTGGATGAGAGGAAATCAAGCTCGTTTACAAAGATCATGTCGCTTTAGAATGGAATCATAATTTGAAAAAGATTGTCAGCAAGGTTTTGAGCTACTCATGCAAATTTAAAGTTGAAATACAATGGATATATAATTTATTTTCTAAATGCAAGTCTGGGTTTTCAGTTGACTTGTAGAAAGCGCTTAAAAATAATTATTAAAATTGCCTGGAATAGTCATGCATGATTTATGGTGCTGGAAACCTTGAACAACATCATAAGAGGATTTAAAAACATGCTGTATGAATGAAAAGTGACATTTTGAGGATTTTTTTTTTTTTTAATTTTCTTTTAAAGGTGGAGGCCAAACTAATAGACAAACTGGATGGCCTGATGTCAGAGGGAAAAGGAGATGAGACATACAGAGAGCTCTTTAACAACATGTGAGTCCTAATTCTTTCCTAAACCATCATGTTTTGTAGCTGCAATGAGAAATGTGTGCTTCAAACTGTATGTACTATAAATTAAATATAAATATAAAATACTCTATGCTAATGTTCAAAAGTTTGAGGCCAGTATTTTTTATGAAAGAACTTAATACTCGTAGTCAGCAAGGTCTCAATTGATAAAAAGTGACCGTAAATAAAAATAAATTCACAAAATATTAACTTTCCAAAAAAACAAAGAATCCTGAAAAAATTATAAAAATCAAATCAAACATATAAAAAATTTATCATGGTTTTCCACAAAAATATTAAGCAGCACAACTGTTTTCAACATTGATAATAATAAGAAATGTTTCTTAAGCAAATCTTATGCAAATAAGCATATTAGAATGATTTCTCAAGGATCATGTGTCACTGAAAACACAGCTTCATGTGAATTAATTACATTTTAAAATATATTAAAATAGGAATTGGTTATTTTAAGTTTTTCTGTTTTTACTTTCGTAAAATAAATGCAGCCTTGATGTGAATGATGATTTTTTTCAAAAGCATTTTTTTTTAAACTTGCGACCCCAAATTTTTAAGTGGTAGTGTATGAATAAAAAATTGAATTTTACAAACTATTAAATACTTTAAAATAAGTATTACGTTTTTAAAGAATAATACAACATTTTAAAATGTTTTTCTATTTTTCTGCATCAGAATTCCACTGTTTGGTCCATATCCGAGGTAAGACCCTCATTAAATACTATGTACTGTAAAGTTGGGTGTAATGAAATAAAAGGGTGATCAATAAAAAGTTTTTATTGTTGTTTTAATTAGTTCCTATAATAAATCAGAATATGCCTGTGATTTAGTCTCCTGAAGAAGATTGAGAGAGAGACCTGGAGAGAAAGTGGCGTTTCCCACATCGCTACCGTCACACGGCTAATGGAACGATTGCTAGATTACAGGTAACGCACACACACTCACATCCATACACGGACTGCATACAGTATACAGTACAGACACACTCATGTTCTTCACCATTTCTTCACAGGGACTGCATGAAGATCGGAGAGGTTGATGGGAAAACAATGGGATGTACAGTCAACCTTCTGGTTAGTTTTGGATATCACTGACATTGTTTAAAAGTGAATTGTGTAATTTATTTCATGTTCTTAACCTGAGATCAGGGAACGTATTTTAAGACTGAAAAATATGACTCATTTAACCTTTTATTATTATTATTGTTATTTGTTTATTTTGTTTATTAAGACAAACTACAGAAAGAAAAAAAACATCATTTGCTCACATTGTCATTTTCACATTTCAGAACTTCTACAAAACTGAGTTGAATAAAGAAGAGATGTACATCCGTTATATTCACAAGCTCTATGAGCTGCACCTGAAGGCACAAAATTACACTGGTAATAAGACCGCAACATATTTGTGTTGATCTGTATCATTTTTTATTTGATAGTATACTTGATTGTTAATTTTGTACTGTAGCCTACCTCTGATTAAAATATTTGGCAAGTAATTTCTGCACCAATTATTTTTTTTGTATAATAAATATATATTTTTAAATAATGTCAAATGTTATATATGTTAATTGTTTTTAATGTTCATTTTAATCATTATTTTTATATATTAATTTTAATATAATTTAAATATTTAAATATAACATCATTTATTATTTTTTAAATAATAGCATTTTACAATAGCAATAAATATTTTAGAATTATATTATTATTTTGTATTATAATAATTATGTTCTAAGTAAACTTTTTTTTATTTTTATGACTGTGTTGCAGAGGCGTCGTACACCCTCCTGCTGTACGATGAGCTTTTGGAGTGGACCGAAAGGCCTCTCAGAGAGTTCCTCACGTACCCCATGCAGAGTGAATGGCAGAGGAAGGAATGCCTCCATCTCACCATTGTACACAATTTCGACAGAGGGAAAGTGAGTCCATCTCGCATTTTAGGATGCATTTTATCTCATTTTAAAAGCCAATCAGACTGACAGAGATTTGCAGTGGGAATGTGACTGGAAATCCTTCGTTGTTCATTCACAAGTGTCTGATTTCCAATTACTCTGACCATCGGTGACACAGTGTGAACATGGACAACATACCAGATGCTCTTTTCTTCCTACATACTGCCATCTTTTGGCTGAAACCTATTGCTGCAATTACTCAACTTGTTTTGATTAGAGAAGGGGTACTTGTTTGTAGTTAAAAATAGGCTTTTATGTATGAAATAATATTACTGTTATTTTAGTCTTTAAAAACTGAACTGTTCATCCTAGTGCTGGGAAAACTGCATCATACTGTGTCGAGAGCTGGCCAATCAGTATGAAGCGTATTATGACTACAGGAACCTCAGCAAAATGAGGGTAAGTATTTTCTCTTTATGGTCCATTTATTAAATAAGCATTTAATAAACGTGTGTATATATATATATATATATATATATATATATATATATATATATATATATATATGTGTGTATGTATTTAATAAATTAATATATATTTAGATTGTTTTACAGTATTTATTTACTTAAGATTATTTTTGCGCACCGTGGTTTGCAGTTTAAACACCCAGTGGCTATAAATATAGCTCTTATTTGAAATGAATTGAGTTGTTATTATGTTCATTACACTTATAGCCAATTGTTATCCTAATGAGGCGTTTGGCTTTAACTGTTAAACTGAATCTCCCCTATTGTTTTTTGTTTATTCTTTTACACAGCCGATTGCTTCACAGATCGTGTCAGTAATTTGTCATATTAACAGCTGTTTGTGTTACAGTGTGCTCAATGGTCTGTTTTATTTGCATGTTTGATAGATGATGGAAGCCTCTTTCTACGACAAAATAATGAACCAGCAGCGGCTCGAGCCGGAGTTCTTCAGAGTTGGCTTCTACGGAAAGAAGTTCCCCTTCTTTTTAAGGGTACAATTCTTCAGGCATATTTGTATTATATTTATATATGTTTGTATACATATTATATATAATAAAACATTATTAATATATTATAATAAATGTAATAAAAGCTGATTACATTATGGAAATATTTTACAAGTATCTCTGTCTTATTCATCCATTGTTTTTGTATTTAGAGTTTTAAAATTTGGGTGAACTGTGGCTTGTAACTTATTCAGTTCAAATGTTATCCTGTAATTCAACATCTTGTCCTCTAGGGGGCACTTTCCTTCCAGATCTAACCGTAACCCATCTATAATTTGAAATATTTCTGCATCATTTCCTTTTTATTGAGCTATTCACATTTTATCCAATTGCTATTCTTCATTTTCACACCAGAATGCAATGGATAGATGATTGTAATGGAAATGGAGGGGAAGAGGAGAAAGAATTAGGAATTATGAAAGATTTACTCTATTTTCATTTAGTCCCTCAAACAGTCATTATTGTGTCCAGTGTCTTCCACTGTCCTCATTACTTCTGTCTGTGTGTGTTGCTGCCGGACAGAATAAAGAGTTTGTGTGTCGAGGGAATGATTACGAGCGTCTGGAGGCCTTTCAGCAGCGGATGCTCAGCGAGTTTCCTCACGCCATCGCAATGCAGCACGCCAACCTGCCCGACCAGACCATCCACCAAGCAGACGCGCAGTGTATCCTTAAACACATTTTTTGTTGATTTTATTTTTACTTTTTTACATTTTCATTTTTCTTTTGTTCATTATGAAAGTCACACATCAAAAAGTCACATCTAAATAGTTTTTTTCATTTTTTGAGACTGTCTAATTGCTCCTCAAGGGTTCGTAGATGAGGGCTGGTGTGTGGAGAAGGGCAATTAAAGAATGGAGAAGTGCTAATAGGGCAGCTGTTAGATGTGCAAACTGCTGGTCGACAGCCAGATGGGTATCTGCTCTGTGATCTCTTCTCTTCAACCAGCTGCTAATGGGCTGATAGTTAAGTGTATCTGTGGCATAAGTTCATGAGTAGCTTGGACTTCTATCAGACAAATGTTTTATTGCTCTTTTACAGTTAGGAGACTTAAGTGTCAGTTATGCTTAAAGGGATACTCCACCCCAAAATGAAAGTTTTGTCATTAATCACTTACCCCCATGTCCTTCCAAACCCGTAAAATCTCCGTTCAGCTTCGGAACACAATTTAAGATATTTTGGATGAAAACCAGGAGGCCTGTGACTGTCCCATAGACTGCCAAGTAAATAGCAGTATCAAGGTCCATAAAAGGTATGAAAATCGTCATCAAAATACTCCATCTGCCATTAGACGTGCAATCTGGGTTATATGAAGCAACGGGAACACTTTTTGTAAACGAAGAAAATAAAAATACAGACTTTTTTCAACAATTCCTTTGTCAACGGTCTCCTCTGTGTCTCTCTATATCACTGTATGCTGCGTATGCTCTTCTGTATCATCCACGCCACAATGACACGCTGTTTCTATGTGTATTTAGCTTTGATTTGAAAGAAAACAGTGCATCCTTGTGGCGCGGATGACACAGAAGAGCATACGCAGCATACAGTGATATAGAGAGACAGAGGAGACTGCTGACAAAGGAATTGTTGAATAAAGTAGTTCTTTTTTTAGCTTTTTTAGTTTTTACGGGTTTGGAACGACATGGGGGTAAGTGATAAATGACAAAATTTTCATTTTGGGATGGAGTATCCCTTTAATTTATAAGTATCACCTTTGTCTCAGATGTTTCTTCTGAATCAAATAAAAAAAGAAAAAAAAATGAGATAACTATGAGATTTATTTGAGACAAATGAGAGAACGAGATTATCTGTGTGTTTATTTGTGTAAACTGACTAAATGCGCTTTGTACGTCCCTTAACTGTTCATGATTCAGATCTGCAGATCTATGCCGTTTGTCCTGTCCCTGAAAACCAGGACGTCCTGCAGAGAGACGGAGTCCCCAACAACATCAAGAGCTTCTACAAAGTCAACCATATTTGGAGGTTTCGCTACGACAGGCCTTTTCACAAGGGCACCAAAGACAAAGAGAATGAGTTTAAGGTGTTGTAGAGTGACTCTCTCTGTGTGGGTCTTTTCATTTTTTTTAATGTTGCTAAAAATGTCTTGGGCACCAAGATGATGAAAAGATTAAATTTTTTTAATTCAATTTGTGATGTTCATGTTGTTTGTGCTGTGTTGTAGAGCCTGTGGGTGGAGCGGACAACACTGACCCTCGCTCAGAGTCTACCTGGCATCTCTCGCTGGTTTGAAGTTGAGAAAAGGGAACTGGTGAGTCATAAATGAAATCATTTTTTTCTCATTTTGACAAGTAGACTGCAGCCTTTGATAAATCATGAAAACTGCCTATCACGTACAAGATGAGGTTTTTCCAAGCACTTCACCACTGTCTTTAAATTAAAGTAACTGCAGTCCACCATCAAAACAATCATATAATCAGAGACATCATAACCTCAGCGTGCTTTCAATACAGGTGGAGATGAGTCCCTTGGAGAATGCCAGTGAGGTGATTGAAAATAAGACGCTGCAGTTGAGGACGCTGATCGCTCAGTGTCAGATGAGGCAGATGCTGAACATCAACCCTCTCACCATGTGCCTGAACGGAGTCATCGACGCCGCTGTCAATGGAGGACTGGCTCGATACCAGGAGGTACGGGACTGGATGGAGAGCAGGGTTAATCTGCTTCTGGTAGATTAGAGGTGGACTTTGTGGTGCTTGTTATTTCACTGCCTTAAAGCTTTGATCAAAAATGTAGAGTACTGCAAAAAAACGAGTAACTCAAGGCTTGTATATTCAAGATGTTTGTAGCGCCAACATACAGAAGTTCAGCATACAGTACTAGTGAACTATTAACTAAATAATTATATTATTTAAAAAATATTGTAAGTATTATTTTGTGAAATTATTGTGTATTAATAATTGGAAATATCACTAATGTAAAATGTAGGGAATCTGATTTTTATTTCCACTAAAATAAGAAAATAGTTTTTATGTTGACAAAATAAATTTTGAAAAAATATAATCTTTGAACTGTTGTGATCCAGATGCCTTGACTTTATTCTTGTCTCATGATCTTGGTCTTGAGCTGCTAATAAAAAATAGCTAAACTTAAGCTATTTAATTTTTTTATTGCATAAAGAGCAGTATTTATCTGATCATTTATAGTAGAAAAAACAGATGAGCTACATATTATATTGAATTATTTTGTAAAATTATTATACAGTATTATGACTGTAACTTGTGTAAAATGTAGGGAATCTGTGATTAAAAAAAAAAATTATAATTATGATTTTAGTTCATATTTTAGGCGCTACTATTTAAAATTAGTAGAGATGCTGCTGTTATTTACTCCCCAATATTAATTGAATACAAATGCAAATTAATGTTTTGTTTAATTATTATTACACAAAAAGTTAAACATTTAAGAAAATTGTATTTACATTGACACCCTAACCCCTAACCCTAACCCCTAACCGTAGTTTTTATGTCATTTTATTAATTTTTTTTAATGAAATTAGGCAGTCAAAATCTCCAATCTTATTCAAAAATGTTTTGACTCTGTTGATGTCTCATAGCCTTGACAACATAAATAAACTGTAAATAAATTTACTTTCCTGACTGAACTCACTAACTAATCAAGAAAAAAGAAAGGTATCTATCTCTAGCTTTTGCTTCCTGCGAAACCCTCAAAAGAGCATTCGCTGGATGTTTAATGACTAGCCCACTTCCTCACACTTCATAGGACCGTGTGCTGTGTGTATCTCTGACAGTTGCCAAGCAACAACATGTTGAGCACTGGCCTTTTGTGAGCGTGAGCTTCAGCTAACTCTATTAAAAGGGAAGAGCTAACTGCAGGGGTCCTCCTGAATCCCAGCATGCACCTCACTTCACAGAAGATGAGTTTACCATAAAGCACAGGGCTCCAGGTCTACTCACCGTGCTATGAAAGCTGGATCAAAATGTCACTTACATATGACAATTAGCATGATAGATTAAACGAGTCGTGGAAACATTGCCCCAGTGTTATTGTAATGTTGCATCATAGTTTCTATGAAATGAGCAGGAGTGCAGATTAGTTTACAGCGTTAAAATGGCTGTGAGACATGCACTGAATTTCACACAGTGTGAGTTTATTTATTAACTCTTACTTAGAAATGATCCTGAATACAAATGATTGATACAGTATGTCTCATTATGTAGGCATTCTTTGCGAAAGACTACATTGCAAATCATCCAGAGGATGGAGAGAAAATTACTCGTCTTAGGGAACTGATGTTTGAACAGGTACATAAACATTTATTATTTGGGTCAGTGATGTGACACTCAAATTTTTTTTGTCTGTTCGTTTATGAAAAAAATATATTAAAAATTCTATTCATACAATGACTTTAGTATATCTAATGAAGAGTCTCTAAAATATAATGATATTTATGTGTTAACAGTTTTTTTCTCTGACTTCTTGCAGGCCCATATTCTGGAATTTGGTTTGGCTGTTCACGAGAAGTTCGTCCCACAGGATATGAGGCCGTTACATAAAAAGCTTGTTGACCAGTTTCATGTAATGCGCTCCAGTCTGGGGATTCAAGTATGTGTACTTTTACACATACCTGTATAGATACATATTCACAGCTCTTTAAGTGGAATTGTGTACATTTTTTGATGTTAAAATGCATATCCCAACTTGATATGTAACTATAAATGCCGGTCACACCATGGAAGATAACAATAACTATAAAGTTTAAATCAGTCCACACACCACACAACTATAATGATAATGGCACAGAGGAATAACGTTGGAATCACTTTCAGAACAATTTTTCCAGCTGATGATGATAACATTGACAGCCAATCAGAAATCCCGCCCATTCGGACATAGCAACACTGGCTCAATCAGTGGCGAGAGTTTGGGGCGGGGCTATCAAGTTTTTCTGACCAATAGTAGATGAATGTTTGAGAAACCTATATTTGTTTAGTGTCACTAAAGGCATTGAAATTACATATGAGCTTTAAAAAACTGTGTTCATTTTAACAAATGATTTGATGAATCGCTTCTTATAACAGTTGGTATGTTTTTGTTTAGCCACAAGAGTTTCCCGCTTATGTGCGAGTTAGTCCTCTGCATTTTGCGAATGGCAGCCCGCGCACATGCAGGACCCCCGTACCTAATGCCATCAGTCCAGAGGGAGGCCGAATCGTGGCGAGACGCAGGTTTGTGTCATCCTAACGCCATGTTAAAAACGTTTCTTGTGTGCATTTTTGAAACATAAGCTGAAATGCTTTAAGGTCAGAGATAAAAGGGTTTTGTAGTTTGAGAAGTTGAATCTCGGCCAAGTAAATGCTGTTTAAGAATGCTTATGTTTTGGATCAGGTTTGACAGATTGGCAGCTTGAATGCACCCACACGTTTGCTAAATTTATCCTCTGTTTTTCTTTCAGTCCTCTCAGCTATCCGGCTGTCAACAGATATTCCTCATCCTCACTGTCATCACAGGCCTCAAACGAAGTGAGCAACATCACCGGCCAATCAGAGAGCTCAGATGAGGTCTTCAACATGCAAGTGAGAAATTCAAAGATACTCTCAGTATTAGGGAACTAAAAAGTTACTAAAAGGTAATGCTACTAACCTTCAGATTCATACAACCATTCATTTTAATTAATTAATTAATTATGACGAATTTGTCTGTTCAGTGCTGTCAGCTGACACTGTCATGTTGCAAAAAAATGCAAATAATATCATTGGTGACATCCAACAGCTTTAAATATATATATATATATATATATATATATATATATATATATATATATATATATATATATATATATATATATATTATTTACAAACAATTATAATGAATGAATGATATTAAATATAATTTTATTTATATATTTTATATGATTATAAATAACATGTTAGGTTATTTTTAATGCTAATTTATTTACAGTTTATATGGTAATTTGTTTTTTTTCCTCGAAAGAGTAAGTGTATCCATTATAATAATTTTTTTCCAAAAAGTTTTTAAATGTGTGTTTTTATATATATATATATATATATATATACATAAAAAAAAAAAAAAAAAAAAAAAAAAAAAAAAAAACACACATAAATTAATATATATAAATATATAAATGTTTTTCTTTTTACAAAAATAATGAATTATTAATGAATGCATAAATATCATTATGTTTTTGAGGAATCACACCATTACATGTATTTAAGTATTTCATTTTGAATATATTTCGGAATAAATTAGCAGACAAAAAAAAATCACTGTTACCCAGCAATTTTAAATGATTTTATAATTATTTTAATAAATTATATATATATATGAATTATTATAAAATTATATATTATAGCATAATATGCTATTTGTTAACATTTGTTATTTATATTATGATAATTTATATTTATATGGCCATTTTTTAAATCTTAGCTTATTTACTTTATAAAAGAACAAAAATAAATAAATAAATAAAAAATCACAATACATATCTGTTGTCTTTTTCTAGCCCAGTCCGTCTACCTCAAGTCTCAGCTCAAATCACTCTGGCTCACACAATGTGAACAGCTCTGCGCCCTCCAGCAATAGAGGTGAGTGAATTCAATAAACTATACGCAATCTGGCACTTTAAAGCAAGCAGTACTTATAACGTCCTGTGATGTAATTGGCATCATTTTGCAGCATTGCTTTGTTTCTTCTGTTATTTCGTATCTTTTCAACTCTCGCTATGTGCCTTTATTCCTCTTCATTAGCTTCTCCACTGCCGTCTGACAAGCACAAACACTCCAGAGAGAATGCATGCCTCTCTCCACGGGACAGACTCTGCAGCGGCATTTTCTCCAGCCCGCTGGACCCCACACAGGTCAGAGTGCTTCCACCACCACTGTTTGACAGTTAGATGTGAAACTGAACATTCAGTGGGAAATAATGTAGGGTGGGGCTTCATTTTTATCCACCAAGAATTATGATATTTCAAATTCTCATAAACTTACATTGACAGAGAGACCTGCATCTAGAAACCATAATATCTTTTGAAAAAGAACCACCCAGAACACCTTAACCATCTAGTAACAACTAATACTTTGTATTCTGTAGAAACATTATATATATATATATATATATATTTGAAAAATACTTTATATGTGTACACCACCATTCAAAAGTAAATACATTTTTTATGTTATAGAAAGAAGACTCTTACGCTCACCAAGGCTGCTTTTATTTGATCAAAAATACAGAAAAACTGTAATATCATGAAATATTATTACGATTTAAAATTTTGAAAATATTCTAAAATGTAATTTATTCCTGTGATGCAAAGCTAAATTTTCACCATATTAATATAATTATAGTAGTAATTTCTTTATTTAAAAAAAATTGTGCTGACCCCAAACATTTGGTATATGGTGGTATATATTGTTTTTTATAAGTATTATTAAATATAATCTAAAGTATTATCTAAATAATAATGCATTAAATGTATTGTTTTTCCTGCTCACATTACAGGAGCAGGAATAAATACTGAAAATATTAATAATTACTACATGCATTATATAATGTAAAAAATAATATAAATGTTCATTGTCATATATTATTTATGTAGAATCTACTATATGTAAATAGTATACATAATGATTTAAACTATAAATATTAAGTATTCGCCATTAATTAAATAAAAACGATTCTTGCACTGATGAATCTGTAACAGTGATTAATAAAATAAAGTCCCTCACAGTGTTCAGTCAGCATCCACAGTACAGATTCACTGAGACCTCCATCTTTTATATCTTTTCTAGAGAATGATTCCGTTCCAGATGCCAGTGGATTCAGCATTACCACGCTGTGAACCCAATCTCCCCACACCTGAGACAGGTACTGCAGCTTTCTGCTGTCAGATAACAGCCGGTACACTTGAATCGGTTATGTACAGCTCAATGACATGTCCTTTTGTTCCTCTGTGTGTGTGTTGAGTAGGATCTCTGTGCAAGAATGTGAGGTCACTGTCTCCCATGCCAACCACCCGTTCCCCTCAGAAGGTGACTAGTTTAGGCTTAATTCACTTTCTGGTAATAGTTGGTGTTTCTTAATGAAGTTTGTCCTTTGTTTTGCTCTGCAGTCAATCGTCCCGCCCCTCACACCCTCTCCGACGGATGGCTTGCCGATGGGGAGCCTGGCGTCTCACTCTCCTGCCCGCTCTGGCAGCTACAGCAGCGGGATCTCGTCCCTCAGCCGCTGCAGCGTCTCTGAAACGTGCGGGATCGACCTCCCGCCACCCGATCCTCCTCTACCCCCCACCGTCCCCGCAGACGTGCCCATTCGCCGGGGCAGCAAGACTCCTCCGCCCTACAGCGTCTATGAACGGAACAATCCCCGGCGAGCGATGCCACTGCCTCACAGTCTGTCAGTGCCGCCCAGTACTGACAACCCCAGCCTGAGCAGCAAACCCCAACTGAACCGCGTGCAGCGCATTAATTCAGAACCCCGTCACCGGCCCACACCCAGGAAGGTCTCTCAGCTGTAGCGCATGAGCGGTAACCCGAAACTTGGACTAAGTTGCTTTTCTTTTGTAAAATAACTGTAGGTTATGTATCATAATTGGCAATGTTTTCAAATGCAAGGAGGTGCATTTTTGTGGAGGATAGGGAGTGGCATATAAATAAATCTTTCAAATCTTTTAAAAAAAAGAGTATCAATTCATTAGAATGTACAGGTCAATAAATAAATCAAAAATGTCAATAAATATGTTGAAGTCCAAAGCAAAAATTTAAATTTAAAGTAATTTATTTATTGACACATTTCATGCTTTATTTAGACTATATATAAATAATCAAACAAGTAAATAAATGTTAATAAATCTAGCATAGTCCAATAAAAAAAAATGTAATTTAAAAGTTATTTATGAATTGACACATTTCATTCATTTTAATTCACATTTCATATATTTTAAACGAGTATCATGACATCATAAATAATGTCAATAAATAGATAAATATTAAGACATCAGTCTTTTGCAAAATATTATTTTATACATTTATTTATTTTATTCATTCATGTTTTATGTGTGTGTGTGTATATATATATATAATATATATATATATATATATATATATATATATATATATATATATATAATATTTTATATAATATTTTATAACTATTTATTTATCAAATTTAATTTATAAAACAATTTAATTCTTTTAATTTATTAAATAAATTTAACACATGAGTAAATTCATTGGACTTTGGACTATGTATTTATTGACACACATTTCATGATTTATTTATTACTTTTTATATTTATCGACAAAAGATTTATTTATTATTATATGTCACTCTCAGTCCTCCATACATTTTGATTTGTAATTTAGAAATTTGTATTCTAAAATCGAAATGAAAGTGAAACGGAATGCTCCCATGATGAATGTTTTCCTTTTTTATTCATCGATATTAAGTAGATCATCTTAATTTCATTTTAAAGCTGCATATTTGGTGGTTTAGTGACTGTTTTGTGGATGGGCTCTTTAGACCCGGTCTAAAATGCAGCTCAGAATTGTTCTTCACCGATGAACTGAGCAGTCCTTCTGATATGCAGTTATGGCTTGAAATGAAATGTATCAGAAAAGCCATGAAGAGATTATGTACGCTTTGAAATGGCATGTAATTTACAGCAAAATCTGAAGATCTGGCAGGTCCATATCCCATTTAGAGTGCTCTGAAACATATTGCTAGCAAGGTATTTTTGATAGAAGTACAAAATCAGTGTTGTACAGCTTTTCTTTCCACACTACAGCAGGTTTTTTTTTTTTTTTTTTGGTCTTACACAAACCGAGGCGTGCAGCTAGACCTGCGTCCCGTTTTAACCGCTTTGTACTTTCTGGAATGGCTAAAAGGTGCTACATATTTCTTAGTGTTTGGTTTTTTTCTAATGTAGCCTTGTATCTACCGAAACTGCCTGACCGTTTAAATGTGCCAATGTCATGAAATTGTGTGGTCTCCGAGTATTGTGCCAAAGATGCAAACAGTATTAACTTCTTTGTCAGTGAGAGTAGTTAGGAAAGCTTAACTGAAGTTAGCGTGGCTGCTAGTGCTCAACAATGTGCTTCTTAAACCGTGTGCAGAGGCGTAGATCAAGACTGCATGGGGCATGAGCAGTACAAAGCAATATAACCAGTGTAGTTTGCAGAGAGCGATAGAAACAAACATCATCTAGTTCTGAGATGACTTTTCCCAGCAGCCTGATCCCAAATCAGGTTATGTCACCGCAGTCACTTCCAAACAATATTGGCTAGATCAAATCTGTTTTTATTTCTCCTTTAAATGTTAAATCTGACAGATCTTTTCGCATAACTGTCAGAAATTCAATTTGGGACCTTATTTGGACTCTAGGTTGTAGATGATAAACACAAAGTTTAGGAAATGCTGTGTGGAATCGATGTTCACTTATATTGTTTTACCTTTCATAAGTATTTTTTTTAACATTGCATTTTCAAAAAAAAAAAAAAAAGTATTTTCTCATTTTACGTGTTGTTTTTATCATGGAAACATACTAAAAACATTAAAACATTATTTTTCTTGCTAACAAAGCCAACATGGAAAACGTAACTATATTACGAGGTGGCGATTACATTGGAATTCATACGATGAATTCGAATCTTACGAAAACGTATGATTTTTGTAAAAAGTAAGCATGAAGGTCCACTCTTAAACCTAACCGTCACTGGGTGTAAACGAATCATACGAAAACGTTCAAATGAGATCAAACTAATTTATACGAATTAGCCACCAATTTGTCAAAACGTAAAATAGTAAAAAAATAAAAAATAAAAATCCCATGCGAATGTGTTGCTACATCTCTTCCACATTTTGACATAAAATTGATAGTAACAAACAGCTTTTTCACTGCCAGCATGAAAGCCCACAATTCTTTTAATAAATATTTGATAAATTTAGTCGTTAAAATGCAACTTCAAAACACGCAGCAGCCTTTGTGAATCTCGGCTGTCAGTTTACATTATTGATCATGTGTAGACAATTGAAATGATCTGTACTTGATAAAAATTGTTCTTGGCAAAAATATCCCCTGTGATTGTATTGTATCATTGTATTTTTGTAGATAAATACAAAGTTCAAAGTGCTGTATTTTTAGCAACCTAAAACATTTGAAGTGTGAGGAATTGAACTAATGTTGGAATGATTATAAAATACTGACAGATGGGCACTGTAACTGATTCGTTTGTTACCTATTTTATTAACGGCTTTGCGACTATGTTCTCATATTGCCATGTTATGAGAGTTGCTCATTTTCGGCAATCGTGTTTTGTAATTTCGATAGATTGCCAATGCTCAAGTCGTAGGACTTCAGCTCTAGTCACGCTTGTATTTCTCCTCTCCTGTTCTCTCCTTTCACCCTCCTTTTTATGGATTATACTCTTTCTGTTCAATTTTTTGAACTTGTAAAGTTGTACTTTATATCATACGATGGGATGAAAGTATTCCATATAGCCTGTGTTACAGATTTTGTACAAAAGGTGTTTATATGAAAATGTGACCAGTTCATAGCTTTGAATGTTGCAACTAAAGTTTTTATTTGTAAATGTTGAATATTAACCATCAAACAAATAAAGATTGATTGATGTAAACTGAGTTTTTATAAATTATTGCTTCTTTTAAGGATCAAATACAAGCAACCTTTTAACATATTTACTATGTTTAAACATTTACCACAGCTTCTTTAACTGACACAGTTCCCGTTTTATTTTATTATGCTAGTACTAGTATTTTGATGGAAACTTCAGTGTTGGAAGTTTCAATGAACTATATAGAATCAAAATGTACATCTGCCAAACATTAGTTACATTAAAAACAATACTGTAATTTTTTGGGGACATATTACCAAAGTAATACCATGTTTTGTGGATGCCATATTTAGTTTAATTAAAAACAAGGCTATGGAGATATACTGTAGTCTCTATAAGGGATTGTAATATTTTGCACATTACTGATATTTTTTAATATATTTATTATTATTATTTACTATAATGATTGTGAATATATTTGTAATTGTTAAATGTTTCAAATAATTTTTTAGTAATAAAAAATCATACATATAAAATACACTCTGAAAATTACATGTAACAAACTTTTGATCAGACATCTGCCTCACAGCCTCATTTCTCATAAAAATTATATATGAATGCAATAATGTGTTGTATTTTTATTAGTGTAGTGTCGTACTGAACGGAGCAACGTAAAGACATTAGGTGAGTATTGACACGTGTCTGAATTCATTGATATTCAGCAGTCAGACCATTTTATTGCGGAAGGGTTTATGTTTCACTTTTGCTTATGTATTATAATTGTATCCACCGCTATGAAGTTTATCACACACCCACTGTTTGCCCTTGCCTTGTTTATAGTAGTAGCCTAATGACCTGCGTGGTCGCCTTAAACACTAAACTAAAGTAGGATTTACTGATGTAGGATGAATTAGTGTCGCAGTTTTCAACTTAATATACAGCAAAATGAAACAATAGAGATGTAAGAAAAAGATAACAACATATACTGTAGTACATTTGTTAATGCTAATGAAATAATAGTTTTTATATCCGGAAGGTTAACATAACAGCACTTGCTAAATTGAACATGCAATATAAAAGGTAATATAAAGGTAGTACAGTATTATAGCATTTTAAAATTGTATGTATATGTATACTTACACTTTCTTTAAAAAGTAGTAGAATTTAGTCATTTTTGACCATAGACATTTAAAGCACACCTATTATGCCCAAAAATATTGATTGTCCCAAATGTGTTTATGCCTTCTAGGTTGCCAGCTCATTATGTTTTGAGACACAGGCATTGCTTGTTTGCTGCCCATCACAGTCACTCAGATCAGGAGTAAAGATCAGTATAAAATAACTCATAACCCCATAAAAGTAATAGAAAATTATAAAAAAAAAGTGACGTAAAAAAGACGTCATTCTCCCATAAGAGTCCTGGAGCATGTGAAAACATATAAAATGGTTGTTTTGTAAAGGAATATTCAATATATATTAAATAGATCATATATTATACATTATTGAATATATAAACTGCATAATAAAAGTATAAACTGATACACTACATATTTTTTATTTTTATTTTTTTGCAAAATGGATGTAACAATTCACTCAACTCACAATTCGATTCGACTCACAATTTGTTTATTCTTTTTACAAAATGACATTTTATACAAATTATAAATTAAACGTGTCCTTTTATTATTGCTTGGACATATGCTGCACGTTTCTTTGTGAAATTTAAATATAACACTATAATAATATACTTATATAGCACTTTATACACAATATAGCATTTTATTGCTCTTTTTGATAGCTTCTGTTGTGCTCTTTGTAAGTCGCTTGGGATAAAAGCGTCTGCTAAATGACAAAATTTTAATGTAAATGTAAATAACAAAACTAGATCGAAATTTTAAAACAAGCCCAAATCAAATAAAAAAAGTAACACAAATAAAATAAATCTCTTCATATAAACAAAATAAGGCTTTGTCTGTGCTCTTTCTATTTAAAATTAGAGGCAACCACTGCATTTTAATCATGATGCAAACAAAGATGCTGCTTACACGCAACATGAGCACTTTTTAATCTAAATAAGATTGTAAATTTGAAGCAAAAACAGAATGGTTTGACTTCAGTTTTGTGAAACTATACATAAAAAATATCTGTATGAAACCGAAACAGCGGACGAGCTGAACGAGACGCAGATTCACTCTCTGCCAGCAGGTGGCGTTTAAAGAGTTTCCTTGGTTTCTGCTGTAAATGAAGCGGCTCTGCACTTATGAACTTTAATATGCATTATACAGAGGCAAGCTGAAAAGAAAAAATACCATCTAAACATTTCTAAAGACAGTAAGTTCTCCTCAGACATACATTCATATAAACTCCTACCCCTAACTGAATCGCAATTTGTTTAGCATCTCAACCAATTTGAATTGGCACATATTTGAATTGATTTTCAACTGGCTCGCGGTTAATCATTACATCCCAAATATATATATATATATATAAATAATATAATTTATATATATTTAAAAAATCACACACACACACACACACACACATACATATCATACAATGGAAAGTAGCCTAAATCATGTAGCCTATCATTGAGATTTTGTACAAAAGCTGTTTATATGAAAATTTATTTTTTTATTTAAAAATATGTATAGATAATCTAATTTAAATACATAATAAGATGTCTGCAGCACAACATTAATCTCACTGCTGCTGTGATGCAGAGTAATGGTGAAGCATTCCAGCTGAAATCATACTTACAGGTGCAGACATTGAGATAATTTAATCAGATTCGGTCTGTCAGCGCCGTGTCGTGAAATGCACTGTTAAAATAAGCCCATGAATCAAGAAAACAGAAATTGCCTTGTCAAAAGTGGAAATCTGTCATTGCGGTTTAAAATTACCCCAAAGCAGCGAGTTCACTAAGCATTTTTGGACACATTTGATGACTGGTGCAATTAAAATGGTTATGCTCAGGTATGCATAAACAAAGGTACCAGGCTACAGTTTTACATTATGCAGGTGGCATATTTGACAGTATTACTTGCAGGATAAATGGGTTAGACGTTATAAATGGGAAGCATATGATAAATCGTTTCTGCTGGCATGAGACCACCATGCTCCGTTCCGCAGCTGTGTGCAATGGTCACCTAATATTACCCAGGCATTTGCTTTCAACTCTAGAAACACATCTTTAATTGGACTCTGCAACAGAAAATCCATATATGTTGCACACCTGCTGTGCCAACCTTGGTTTTTATCGCTCACGGTTTTATTTCTGTCCGTAGCACGTGGAAAATGGTGGAAAATGTTCTTGACTCTGAATCTGAAAGCAGCCTTTGATGAAAAATGAACCCAATGCTTTCTTTTGATCACCGCGCACCAGTCCTAGATTCTCCCATCTGCCCGTTTTATAGAATAAACTATTAGATGCTCCACTTTACACACCTTTGAGATCCTTGTGGCATGTGCCAACCATCTATATAGAGGGCATTGCACCATTGTGTCGCTCTCTGTGTGTAGTCTGACGTAAAAATATAGGATTGTGGCTCAGAGGAGGGACAAGCAAAAATAGAAGTCTTTGGGAAAAAAGGCCATCGTGTGTTGTGTGGCCCCAGCATGATTGGCAATCTCTCACTGTATGTGTTGGTGAGGGATTATTGTTAGAGCAACCTGACAGCTGGCACTTGGCAGGTCTACCCAGAACTCCATGGATAATTTAGCCGCTCGTTGTCATTATAGTTCATTAGTCACACTCTTGTGTGAGACGCGGCTCTTCACCCACTAAGCGAATGAATACTTAGTACAAGAAGTTTCAGTGCAGGGTAAGACACATGAGAGATGAATCTGCTAGAGGAAGATGAGGGAAATCAAAGTGTACCGTTTGCTTTCTTAAAGGGATACTCCACCCCCAAATGAAAATGTGTTCATTGATCACTTACCCCCATGTCGTTCCAAACCCATAAAAGCTTCGTTCGTCTATGGAACACATTTTAAGATATTTTGGATGAAAACCGGGAGGCTTGTGACTGTCCCATAGACTGCCAAGTAAATAACAGTGTCAAGGTCCAGAAAAGTATGAAAGCATCTTCAGAATATTCCATCTGCCATTAGTGATTCAACCGCTACGTTATGAAGCGTCGACAATTCTTTTTGTACACGAATAAAACAAAAATAACGACTTAATTCAACAATTTGTCTCCTCTGTGTCTCTCCAAATCACCATAGCACCATTTTGGAGAATATGAGCTGAACGCAGGCAGCGGACGCTTTTCTGTGTCAGCCGCGACACAAGGATGCACTGTATTCTTTCAAATCAAAGCTTAAATATATGTAGGAAACGTATCCTTGTTGCGCAGCTGACACAGAAGATTCGCCAAAATGGTGCTACACTGATTTGGAGAGACACAGAAGAGTTATTTTTGTTTTATTTGCATACAAAAAGTATTGTCGTCACTTCATACAGTAGTAATGTTGTAATTTTGATTTACTTTGTAATACTTGCGATTTTACATCCTGTAATACGTGACTATATCTCCCAACGTGATTCTTTTATACTTCATGCAAATATTGTTTTAGTCTTCCACACTTTTCACTTTCTCGTCGTTACAGAAGTAAAGTGGTTTGCGAATGCTCTTTCATGCTAAATTTAAATGATCAGTGTTTGTATTACAGTATATTGATAGTGTTGCCTCGGGTAGCCTATACGCAGCAGAGAGTCAGGAAGCTGTCTTTTTGTGACCACAAAAGAGATTTTTGTAATTTTCCCTGCTTGAGCTGTATCTGGCTCACAGCAGTGCAACCCTGACAAATCCTGCACTGCGTTTTGATTCGCTCAGCACTTTTTTTTACCCTACATCTCCCAGATCCTCCACTAAGTTGTTGTAGTCGCTGATTTTTGAGCCTCTTGAATGCCCTCCTGCAAGCAAATGTCTTCAAGACTTTCTTCAAGTGCTTTCCAGTAAGTCTGCAAATTTGCTGCTGGAGACCTTGAGGACTTTTTTGGGAAAACCACATAGAAGCAGATAGGTGCAATTATTACATTAATTATTTAAAATTGCTGCTTTATGAGTGTTTTCTTCTTTTTTAACCTCACTATTCCCTTACAATTTGACTCAAAGTAAGATGGTTCATGCTAAGAGGCACAAAGTTAAGCTGGGTTGTCTCATCTTCTTTTGATACTTTTGTACTCTTTGTAAATTTAGATCATCCAACATATCCTTGAAACATGCCTTTTTGCTGTGGAGAGACTACTCCCCAATACATAGACATCCATATTTAGTTGAATGTTTGAATTAATTCTTCATAAGATGTTACCAGACTCTGAAAAAAAGATGTTTAATTTGCCTAGCTCAACTCTTTGAACAAGCCAAGGTCATTTTCTCTTTTCATTCTCTCTCTTCAGGCAATGGCACAGATGGGCTTTGGGCGAAAATACTTCAAAGCTTTTGTTAGTGGCTTCTTTGCAGCCGTCCCCGTGACAGGGACTGTTTTAGACCGTCTTGCCTGGCATGCTTGGAAGGTGCCCCAATGCAGGTGGGATGTCTTTTATACACTTTATGATACTTAGTAATGTTGTTGTTTTGATAAATCTGGTTTAGTTTAGTTTTGCTGAAAGTTAGCAAAGATGTGCATTTTTCTTGTAACAATTTACAAGGTAGTTCAAGTCGGAGCTGTGGCACAGTGGTCCATGCACAGTTTAGGCACATTAAGCCATGGTGCTCATATCAGTTGCAGCACTTCTTACAGTGTAGTTTTGTGGCAGTTGTTTTTTTTTTTTTTTCATCACTTTACTGTTTTTGTAGCCATAGTAATTTTGTTTCCCTTCACTATTTCTGTATTATAATTTATATATAATAAAAATAATAAAAAGCCACCAAATTTTTTTAAAAATAGCATTGTCATAAAATTTTATATATCTTGAGACATATATATATATAATCTTTTGGACATTCAGTTGATATTTAAAACATGTCTGAAAAAATGTTTGAAATTTTTATTTGTTTTTTTCAGTTTACTGAAAAACACAGTAATATGTAAACATTTTCATTTAAAAATAAAGCAAAATAATAATACTCTTAAATATTTATTATGTATTTAAAAATTATATTTGAAAAAAAAAAAATATATATATATATATATATATATAAAAAAACTTAATGGATAATGTCCTGGAAATGAGCTGCAATACTTTTTCTGTTATTTATTTCTTACAGTGTAATTTAACAGCAGTTTAGTGAACTTAATAGCCCCAAAAAAAAATTCAGAATTCAGAATTTTGCTTGATTTTTTTATTACAAAAAAAAAATTGCAAATATATTTTAAATATTCAATATATTTCACAGCCTTAAAAAATAAGATAATAGATTTTTACATTAACAAGCTCTTCTATTTAAACATTAATAAACTTTTACTTAGGTTAGGACTTTGCATTACGACTTAATCAAACCAAATTTGCCAAACATTGCACTAATAGCACTAAGACCCTGATGAAAGACACCTCTAATAATGAGAGAAAACTGTCTGAATACACCACACTCATTTCCTCGCCAAACAGAAGTAACGGTTCATTATGTGCCTAATGAACACTAACTAACCAAAACGGTGTTGTTGTTTTCCTGTTGGAGTCCAGTTTTTTGTCTTGGTTTATAGTGCTATGTATTTGCTAATGGCTTTTCCCACTTCACCCATGGCCTTTGAATCCAAATAAGTCAGTCCACTGACAATGCTGAAAGCTGACACCAATGCAGAATGAGAAAATGTGTCTGAATAAAAAAGATAGAGCGCCCAGCTGTGACAGATAAATTCTCTAGGCGGGGTATTTATTTTAGAAGGACAGATAAGAGATATTTCTGTCAATTATCCCAGCAAGTGTGAAATGGCTCATCGAGATCTCCCTTAATGATTCATTGGAGGCCCGTGTATCAAGTCAGTTGACGACTTGCATGCTTGAGAAGGTTCGTCACACACAAGTTGTTTGATATACCACCACAAACGAGTTAAGAGAAAAACAAATAGTCTAAAAAAATTATGTTTTGAAGTTAACTTTTAGATGTTATTTTTACCCTTAGGATGCCGTCAGTCAAAAGGCTGACTGAAGAACAGAATTAAAGCAAAGTTGCTGAGTTTATTCTTAGAGTTGGCTTAGTAGTTTGGGAAGTTTGTGTGGTATGGTGGATTAAAGCAATAAATCATAGACCAAAAAGAAAAACTGATAAAACCTAAAAGTCTTCTCTAACTTTTCCTGAGTCTAGAATATATGAACCGTGTTGACTCATGTGGATTGAATCTTTCCCAGCCGTCCAGATGGAGAGTTGTCACCTGATGTTGTGTTGCTCAGCCGCTGGAGTGTGAGGAACTATCAAGTACAGCGAGGGGACATCGTGTCAGTTTTGTGAGTATTTAAGCTGTATTTTGTGTTTGAGGTGCTCCTTGACATTTCACTGTGGGCGGAACCACTCAGTGCAACATTGTAGAAACCAAGTGACTGAAAAAATGTGCTGTTGCTTGTCCTGGCTGGTTAGAGTAAACACCTTTTTTTTTATTGTTTGTAGTTGTGGTATGGCGTAAAGTAGGTACAGTTAAGGATCCAGTGTTACAGATTAACAGATTTTTTTATTTATTGGTATCAGATGATGTGGCCATCATCTAATATCACTTCTTTATCACAATCTTTAAAAACACTAATAATTTATTAGCTTTGTTACATGTAATCTTAAGCAAGTCATCCATTGATCATACTGTACATTATAACATTGTGATGCCAAAATTCACTTGTAGCATTTAAAACAACTGATTTTAGTTTTAAAAGTTTTGTTTTTATTTATTTAGACAAAATTGCTTATATTTTTAATATTCATCATTTAACGCTAAATAACCATGAAAACAAGCCATAATTTTAATAAATTTGAATGTCTAAGTGAAATGTCGATTAACTGGGCTGAATTTTAATATTGGTGAATGTCTAAGTGAAATGTCAATTATACTAGGATTTTAGTCATTTAATTTGAATCTTTAAATTATTTTGATCTTTATATGTAATTCTAATGTTTTTAAATCTTCACCTTTAATGATGCTAATAATTTAATAACAGTGTTAAAGGGATACTCCACCCCAAAATGGAAATTTTATCATTACCCCCATGACGTTCCAAATTCGTAAAAGCTTCATTTGTCTTCGGAACACAATTTAAGATATTTTGGATGAAAACCGGGAGGCTTGTGACTGTCCCATAGACTGCCAAGTAAATTACACGGTCCAGAAATGGTCCAGAAATGTATGAAAAGCATCGTCAGAATAGTCTTTTATATAATAGTCTTTTCTTCGTGTACAAAACGTATTCTCATCGCTTCATAACACTATGGTTGAACCACTGATGGCAGATGGACTATTCTGACGATGCTTTTGAAAATGGACTAAAATGTCTGAAAAAGTTAGACTATTAGCTGAAATTCAACAGGTATGAAGTTTTTGTTACAGAACATGAAGAGTTGAGCCTGCAGACCTCTCCCGTGTGTCCCATTGAGTCCTCACATTCACTCAGGTTTTCAAATCCTTGGCGAAAAATTCATTCATTCAGAAAATTGCCACTGAGATGTTCTCCATCCAGAGACATCTGTGGAGCTCAGAATTGCTAATTGGACCATTTTGGTCTCCTTGACCTTAAACCCAGCTGCTCTGAGTACACTAACTCAAGGGGAATCCACCTCGGGATAATGAGCCCACTCTGTTTTAAGGGTTACTGTCACCGCAAGTAATTGGCATGGACGCAATCATCTGATATACTTTAATGTGGTGCTCAACACCAAGAGCCTTTTGACACAGGCCCTGCGGAGGCTATCATCTGGACTCAAGTTAGGTAACTCCTCTTCACTTTTATGTATGGTCTGTATTTTGAAGCACCAGGGGGAAAGAAAGCATTTATTTCATCCAACTTCTTGATCAAACACTCACCCTGCTGTGTTCTTTGGCTTTGCATGTTCGAAAGACCAGTGACCAGTAAATGGGTTCAGCGCCGTTAGCTGTTTAAATTAGGTTTTGATGCTGTGAAACTGAGGGGCTTGTGTATGATTATAAGTGCCACCCCAGGATGTTTATCATGTCTAAAACATTACTCTGTTGGCCTGAATCCTGATCAGAGTGTTTAACATTGAATTAATGAAGGAGAAACCTTTATACAAATCATTATCAGTTACTAAATTATTAAATTTAAAATGTCTTACTATTTCTGTGCCTCTAGTAGTGCAGAATAAAGCAAAAATAATGACTGTTCTCAAGAAGGTTTTCAGAACACTGCCTCTGTCTGTGATTGGTCAAACATACAGATGACTCCACCCCCAAACTCACATCATTGGCTGAGCCACTGTTTCTATGCCATGCTGGGCAGACTTTAAAAAAAATAAGATTGTTTTCAAAACACCACAAAGTTTTAGTGTCTTGTTTATACTTATTAAACTGGAATAACATAAAGTTTTTTTTCTTTTCATAAAAGTACACACTTCAGATTTAAATTGATATACTGTTTTATTTTTTTTTATTTTTTTATTTTTTTGTAAATCCCTGTATTGGGAACAATGTTGAGAGTTTGGTAAGGCAGATTCACTCTATCATTACCCAAAGATGGCACTCTTCCCCTGCTGGGAATTCACTTCGCTGGGAACATGATGTTCATGCTTTTCTAAACTATTCTGAGGGGACAAAGCTAGCACTTCATTCTAATACTCCTGACTTTGTTTTAGTCTTATTCAAGGCCCATATAACATTATGTTTTCTATACTATATAATAGCATGGGATGTATTGACAAGGGAAATGCTAATATTTTGGATAAGCAAACTATGAGCTTGTATCAGTTTTTTTTTTTAAATTTTTTAATCTGGTTTTGCCCTTATTAATGTCAATATATTCAATACTTCTTGTATTTTATATAAATCATGAAAATTGTATCATTGTTCACTCACCCCCAATACATTTAACATTTTATTTTATGTATATTTTCATAGTGACCTTGCGTGTCAAGCTCCCAAAAAAAATACAAAAAATAAAATAAATAAATATAAAATAACCATAGTTATTAAGTAGTTTATCATGCATCTATATTTCATGTGAAGTCACGTTGTGAAGTTCTTATGAAGTCACAGGAGTAAAATTTAGGCCATTATTCAATAAAAATGTTGAAATCCATTAAAACTGATGTGATTTCAGCCTTTAGAAGTCTTTTTTATGATACTTCAATGATACTTCAAATCTCTTTATAGGTTTCTATATTTCTTAAGCCTATATTTAAACATATTTAGATCACATGACCATGTAAGTTGGCCCTAAGCAGTCCAAATCAAATCAGACATTTCTGAGCGCAATTTTGTTTATGCAATTGCAAGAGTTTTGTTTTCTTCTGGCTGTTTGGATCAAGAGCAGATATAATTGTGATTCATTTCAAATGTTGTCTAAGGAAGTATCTGAGCCCACAGATAATATCTTATTTAGAGAACATTCCTCATCTTTAGACAGCAGTCGATGGAGACGAGCTTCTGTCAGGGTGTTTTACGCACACAGAAAATGTTTTCTCATGCTTTCAGTGTGAACAAGGACAAACTTGAGGATTTTATGAATTGTTATTTGTACATTACCACTTTCTAAGAGCAATCTGAAAGCTAGTTCTTCCACAGTATTATCTGGTCAAAAGTCAGGTCTCTGCATCTACAGTATGACTAAGAGGAAGCCTTGGTGCAAAATTTAGAGTGCCAAAACTTTTTATCCTTTTGAAAGTTTCCAAATATTTTACAAATAACGACAGGTCGCAAAAGAATCGTATTCAGTTACAATAGTTGTCTGAATAGGAGCATTGATAGAGGACAAAAAGAGCAGATAAATGTCCATTGATTCACAGCATGCCTGTCAATTTTCCCACTCTTTTCCAAGCCGCTTTGAAGTGTGCTGGGCAGAAAATGGGATCTCATCGGGGCTAGACTGTAATTAGCCATCTACACAGAAACCAGTTCAGTTCACGCGTCCTCTGAGAGGTTTCATGGAGCCCAGCCCGCATTCAGAAAATTTTGCATTCAGCTCAGGGTTTGAGGTGAACTGAGGTTTCTGCGGTGATTTTAGTACCAGCA
Source organism: Cyprinus carpio (assembly GCF_018340385.1). Lineage (NCBI taxonomy): Eukaryota > Metazoa > Chordata > Actinopteri > Cypriniformes > Cyprinidae > Cyprinus > Cyprinus carpio. The sequence goes on along the minus strand of NC_056596.1, from coordinate 10,847,346 downwards.
TGCTTCTGCTTTCATAGACAGCCTGCTTGGTTGTTAATGTGGTGGCCAGAAACCCATGATGGGGGCAAACTCATTGTTATATAAGAGTGCTGAAGGCGGGTCGGGTTTGTGTGTCTCTTTAGTCTAGAAACCTGGTTTTTGTTTTGTTTTATTTTACATCTTTAAGTTCTAACATCTGAAAACTTTAGAAAATGACATTGAGGATTTTGTGAGGAAAGTTTGGGCCAGCTGACAGAACTGCCACATGCTAAATCTGACAAATGTTGCATTTATGCTTGTATACATTAAAGTATACATGTATACAGTTTTAAAAATATGATAAAAATATAAATTGTATTAATAATAATAATAATAATAATAATAATAATAATAACACATTATAGAAAAAAAAATAAACACATGAGTTTGATAAAATACAGTGACAAAATATTTAAGTAACACATAAAAGTTAAATAATTTTATATGCATATAAATTCATTTAACTTTCATGTGTTAATTAAACATTTTATCATTTGAATAATAATAACACAATTAATTATTATTATTATTATTATCATTAACAACAACAATAACTGGAAACATTGAACAAGTTTTGCAATTATCTTTGTGTAAATATGTTTGCCAATTGAATAATAATAATAATTATAGAGAGAGAGAGAGAGAGAGAGAGAGAGAAATAAAATTAATTATATAATTATTATTATTATTGTTATTAATGATCTATTCATGTATTAATGGTAAAATAATAATAATAACAACAACCTATAATAGCAATTTAATACCTTTTAAGGTCTATTAGCTTTGTGTTAATGAAATCTTATATTTTGATGAAGATGATAATAATGATGATGATATTGATAATGATCATCATTTTAAATATACAGCAAAATGTTTCATTTTTGCTTTCAGTTTTGTCCAGTTTAACCATCATAAATAAATAAGTTCACCCAACAAATCCAACAAAATCAAGATTGTAACCAGATTTCCCCCCAGATGATACCTGTTTTTCCTAAACCAGAAAATAGCAGAAATGTGGCCCATGGAGCCAAAGGCTATATTATATTTATAGATAACATTATTTTGTCCTGCTTTACATCCATGGCCACTTCACAAGTCTGCAGTATTGTACTCAGCATGAAGTTTAATATCATTCTTGTGCTGTGTGTATTGCCCAGCCTGGAGAAACTTGATTTTGTGGCATAAAGATTGGGATCATTTATTGCCCTCCAGTTTTTAGATGCTTTGACTCATCATTGCTTCACCAGACATACTATCTGTGAGGCTATTTGTGCTAGTAAATCTGGCTTCAGATGGAAACTGTCACAGCAGAGCGGTTAGAAATGACAATTTCGAAGAAATTTAAACAACTAGGAATTCCTTTAAATAACATGAAACTACTTTCTAATGCAGTGAGATCTTATAAATATTTAGAAAGTTGATCACCGTTACTGTAATTTTTCTCCTTTTAGTCTGAACCGCAAGATGAACCTTCCCCTTTTGGCCAGAAAATGAAATTATCAGTGGAGGAATCACTCACAGATGTTTAATTTGCAGAAGCTCGAGGCAAGTGCTCGCTATTCATCCAGGGAACTCATTTTCTCCTCCGAACAGCTTGACCAATTAAATCTGAGGTCCACCGTCCATCATCCTTAGCAGTAAAAGCTTTGGGTTCACTTGTAAAAGATGAGTTATTCCATTTGTTAGCTAGTTTTGCGTGCTGGATTTTATGGTTCTCTTTGTCTGTTGAATCTGCAATGCATGCAAGGAATATGAAAAAAATAAAATAAAATAAATAAATCAAGGAATGTCTGCTTGCAACCAACAGTACAGCAACTCAACCTCCAGCAATTTAGAAACAAACAATGTTGCTACATGTATATTATATTATATATTATTATATATGTATTATATAGAATTTTGATATCGGCCATTTAAAATAATATAAGAAAATATACTAAATAGAATAGAATCATTTCTAATTTATTTATATTATATTAGATTATATATTATTAAATACAATATTAAAAACTATTATTAAAACACAAAAAAAAAACAAATTACTCAAAAATAACAAAAAAATAAAAAAAAAATAATATAATAATAAAAAAAAAATACATTAATAAAAACTATTTTATTTAATTTTATGAGTCTAAATCAACCCAATGTTTTAATTCAACTGACTTTTACATTTCTGGAGTAATTATCTAAAGCATGTGTTGCTGTGGAGACAGTCTGCCTCTGCAGCTGTTTTTACATTTAACAGCTTCGCTTAACAATACAGAGATATCTGCAGTGCCCTATTTAATGTGATTTTTTATATAATTTTTAATCTCAACTGAAAACTACATTAGCCACACTCATGTAAATATATCTATAGTTGCAAACATAGCTGTTAGTGGTCTGTCATCACGCCTTTTTGATATTTAGTTTGTGATTGGAGCAGATATCTCTTTCTCCTCTTGAGCAGTTGGACAAACATCAAAGAGGTTTCCCTGGCCTCACCGCCAATAGGATCCGTCCTGTAAAATGAATTAGCACTGGCATTGTATGTCCCCCTCATCTCCTACATGAACTGTGCTCTGCCCACATCAGTGCTAGATGTTAGTCCCTTGACATATTCAGGACATAATAAAGCTGGAAGATCTGGATGTAGCAGAGGGGAAATTTGTCTTAAAGATGTCAAGGGGTTTCAAACAGTTTATTCTTAATACCATTTTCTTTCTGATTTGATACATATATATAACATTGCATTTATATTATTATATATTACATATATATTATTTTTTAAAATAGATTTTAAGTTTATTTTATATATGTATAATAATATTATATTATATTACATTACATTACTATACAAAATAGTATAAAATTTCCATACCGGACATTTGTTTTAATTTAACAATATAATATAATATCAATAAAGTTAAAATCATTCCCACTTAGGGTTGTTTTTTTTTTTTTTACATTTATATACTGCCTAATATACTTATATTAGATTATTTTTCTATTAATGAAAGTTAAATTAAAATGTAATTGAATGTAATTTTAATTAATAAAAATTATAAAATTCTTATTTAGATTGAAAATACATTTTTATTCTATTCTAGTATATTTACTATGATATTTAAATCTAGCTAAATATTTATTGTTGTATTAGGTTTTTAATAATTAAAGTTAGAATGAAATGTAACTGAATGTAATTTTAATTAATAAAAAAAAAAAATTATTTACTGTTTATTTAGATTGAAAATGTACTTTTTTCTTCTATTTTTCGTTCTTTTTTCTTCTGTTTTTAAAATCTTCTATTTTTCTTTTTCTTAATTTTGATATTTAAGTTTTAATTATTATTAATATTAATAACTTTTAATTATCAAATTTAGATTAAAATGTAATTGAATGCAATTTTAGTTAATTAAATTAAATGAAACTTCAATTTTTATATAGATTGATTTTTTATGTTTTACTTTATCATTAGATTTTTAATAAGAAAATTAAGATAAAATGATATTGAATGTAGTTTTAATTAATAATTAAAGCAAATAAAACTGTTCTGTTTTATAGATTCTATTTTTATTCTATTTAGTATTTTTCTTTATTTTACTGAATATTTCTTATTAGAGTTTTAAGAATCTAATTTAGATTAAAATGAAATTGAATGTAAATTGAAAGTTGTTCAATTTTTGTAGATATTGAAAACTTTTTTAAGTTGCAGAATATGTACATCCTAGGTTATTTTAAGATTTGTTCAGCTTTGTAAGGATTTCACCCTTTTGTTATTCTATAGTTTGCATATCAAACCTCGGATGAAAAAAATGACAAGCCAAAACAGTCTGGCTTGTCATCACTGCCAGTCATTGGTGAAAGTATTTCTCGAGTCACATTTGCTTTGGAACACACAAACAACTGTGTCATCACAATGCAGTGTAGCTGTCGCCATGGCAGCAACATATTTCTGTCCCTCAGCAGTTAGAGAAGACTCATTACAGTCAGGTCACACCAATTCACTCCGGTCCAGCCATTTGCACTCCTCTGCTCACCTACTGTTCACTTTATTATCAGTATCAGGAGTGTTACAATTCATTTCCCCAATGGCGGCTGGTATTAAATTCCCTGTCACACTCGGGAGGTCAGCGATTTAGAGAGCCATGCTAATGAGCGTGAGGGAGACGGGGAGCTGGCCACGGCAGATTAAGACAATGTGTCAACATGCTAAGCTTCTAATAAGAAAGATATTCTTTAGGGGATTTACCGGCTGGTCTTAGACATCTACAATAGAGGTTAAGGCCAAGAGATAGTGGGGATTTTAATACATTCCAAAATTCATTTCTGTGCTTTTCAGAACTTTTGGTTTGGAAAATTTGGGACGTTTAGAGACAATTCATTTTCATAAGCTCTGAGATTAATACAAAGAAAGAAGAACAGGGCTCGACAGTAAGGATGGTGGGATGGTGCAGGGTGTCCAGTGTGACACAATCTGACCCCGTCTCACAATCAGTGATCACATACATGTGTTCCAATTCCTTACAATGTAACTATTTTTACTTGTTGTGTATTGAACACTTTTGTTATGAATTATGTTTATGCATTTATTGTCACAGTAACATCCTCCAACAGGATAACATTTAGTTGAAATCCTCTTGGAAGAACCAAACAAATCAGTATTAAAACAGCTTTGAAATGTTTACACTCATATGCTAAAATTCTGAATGAAATTATTTTAGTTAATTATGAAATATATTTAATTCTAGTTGAGTATAATAAAAATGTTGTTGCAGTTATTATTGTAAATGTTTATTTTTTGCATTCATATTTTTTATTTTTTCATTTTCTTCATGTATTAATAATAAGAAACCTATATTAAATTGTGTATAAATCTTTTATATTGTGTATAAAAAAATTATAAAAGATAAATCTTACAAAAATAAAATTACATTTTTAACAAGTTTACATTTAACTATTTAAAATCTTATCTAAAATAAATATTAGGTTAAACTTAAACATCAAAATAATTAGGCATAGATATATAGGCTATTAATATTAATTTCTTCATATTATATTATTTAAATAAAGATAAGGCTGAAATTCAAAAAATTCTGCAAAATTACTTTGTTGCTTAAATAAAATAAAACACTGAAAACTATAACAACATAATATAATACAAAAGAATATAACAGAATTAATAGGGCTGTCAATGTTAATGCATTAACGCATGCAATTAATTAAAAATCCTTAAGGCAAGTTTTCAGATCCAGTAAAGCAAATGCAAACATTCAGTCCAAAACAGTGCTAATATGAAGGAAACCAGGCTGATTACATCAGAGACTCAGACTGCGTTTTCAGTGAATTATTCATTCCAGTGTGCTTTGCTTTAAAACAGAAGCTCTATCATATTCTGTGATTGTCTCTGAAAAGTGCGAGCCTTTAAACGTCACACTGTGAGATACAGACTGAAAACATCCTGTTGCTGTATGATAAAGTGGTGATGTACTGGAGTCTTACAGTAAGTACGCATTATAAAGATGCGCAAACAAACTGTGAATGATCGCTTTTGAAGCACTGATCGCATTTCAGTACATTCACATTGTTTTGATTTGTTGTGTGTGTTGCTGTGTTTAGTCATTCTGAATGGATAGGTGTACTGTAGTATGTATAAACAATCAGCTGGTTTATATATATATATTTTTTTTTTTTGCCATCTCCATGTGGTCCTGTTCGGTATCGCAGCTTGATTGCAACTTGACATACTATACACTAAGAATTATGAAAAGTTTTTCAGTATTTCTTTTTCCCCCCTTTTTTTGTATACTTTTGAATTTATCAATTATATGGACTCCTTATATCATTTGGTTCTTTGATTTTATATATGTATATATATGTATGTATATTATATATGTGTGTGTGTGTGTGTGTGTGTGTGTGTGTGTGTGTGTGTGTGTGTGTGTGTGTGTGTGTGTGTGTGTGTGTGTGAGATAATATCATATATCATGATAATGATAAAATATTTATATTATTTGCATTTAAAATATTGTAATGCATTTAAAATATTGTAATGCATTTAAAATGTTGATTAATACACACACAATATTGACAGGGTATAGGTAAATAAAATTACATCTTGGGCTGTTGGCCTGACTGAACCAGCAGAAAAAGTGATTAAGCCCTTAAGAAAAACTTTGCTTACTGGTGTATCTTGAAATTATGTTTTGGTCATGTGACCTTCATCAGGCATTCAGCATTCTGAAAAAAAATATTAATCTCAGAAGTCCAGCCATCGAGTGCTTGTTATTGAGTCTTTCTTGTGCATCAGCAGACTTTCTATCTGTGCGTGTTTGCACCCTCTTCTTTTGTCATTACCTCCCAGCTATCTCTGAAAAAAAAAAAAACAACAAAAAAACACTCTCCTACCCAGAGACTCGGATAAAGATTGATGTTTCTTTTACTTCCAAAGACATTTTTCTCTGCACTCAAATATAGCTTAGAGCCTTCTTTCAATCCTGCCCTGACTGAAAAGAATGTGTGTACGAGAGAGAGAGATGAACTATACAACACTCAAGCCATCTTCAGAATGCAGAATGCTCTCTTGCCGTCTAGACCCTAGATATTTATAAACTGTTATTAGCTGACACACACCTGTGGGCTCTGGCTTTCATTATGTCTTTAGGTGGTCTCAGCTTAGGGCTAATGCCAGTGGCAGGTGTCATTTCTCAGAGCCAGTGATTCCAGCTTTGCCTCATGAGGCTCCACACTAAAGATGCGTTGTGTCTGGCTCATGGCGCTCATGCTGTTGTTGCAGTGGTGAAGATCCCCATGGAAACAAATGAGCCCACAGATTCCACCTGCTCCATTATGCAATCATGACCACAATCGAATCCACAAGTGTCACTGAACGTTTAGCCAACTTGCCATCCTAATCTGGATGCCTGAAGCAGTGACAATGGCCCCCCAGGTAGAGTTAACCTATTTCCATATTTAGCTCAAGCCTGGGAGGAGAGTCCAAATTTGGAAAGCTAAATGAGCGATCATGCATTAGCAGAGATGATGGTTTCCACCATCATCCTTATGACAGTGGGGTCCAAATTTTTGTATTGCAAATGCCATATAAATAAATACTTTTTCTGTGCATTGATACATATATTATTTACCCTTTTATATTATATTATATTATTATTTAACATTCATTTTTATTTTAAATGTAATATATTAATTATATTAAATATGTAAAATCTAAACAAATATTTGTAGATAATATAAATGTAGCTTAAATATAATTTAATCATTATAATTAAATATTTAATAATTGATTTATAATATAATTAAATTTAGTAATTATATTGTACTCAATTACATTTACAGTAACATTTGTATTATTTAAATATTTATATTATATATTATATTATTTAACGAGTGGTTTATTGTAATTTAGTTTGATTTTGATTTTATATTCATTTATTATATTGTATTATATATTTAAAATATAAAAATATTAATTATTAAATATACTAATAATATTTAATTTTTTATATACGATAATATAATAAATTACATCTGAGTGATTATTATATTATATTATTTTATTTAAACCTGAAAGTGAGTAGAGATTTTTAGAATTTTTTTTAAATTACATTTCTAATTAATAAGAAATATTTCAGATTCTGCAATAATTGCAGTTTTATTTTGGCTCCAATGCATTACATGTTAAATGAAATAGAAATGTAGTATAATTTGCAATGAAAATAAACATCTAAATAAATAAAAGAACAGTTTGTGTGTGTTTATGTGTGTAAGGATCCCCCCTCAAATCTTTCCGTGAAAACTGAATCCATAGAATTGTGCTCCTCATCTCCGCATGTGGTGTTTGGACTTAATGTATCATTAGTGTTGTATTTGTCAAGCACGAGTGTATCTATACTGTCTGTTCCCTCTCCACATTCAGCTGTCTCTGACTCTCATGTTGTTGCTAGGGTAACCTGTTGAGGGAAGGCAGGAACATCCACGTCTTGATTGCCGCTCACTTCCTAATTTCTAGTCAACATGCAAAACGTTTTTAATGGTGGATAATTTATTTATTGCCTTTTTTCATTTGCTGGGACTCCAAACTTCTTCCTCGGCAATGGAATTATCTCAAAATGGTTATTACTTTGTATGCATTGAATTTAATTAGTGCATTATCTTTGTGGAAAGAAAGTCTCTTAATTGCGTTTTAGATTAAATTAAAGTTGCATACTGCCTCGGGTTCTTGTTTTTGGAGTGAAAAGCAAATGCTCAGGCTTCTCTGCCGCATTACCACTTTTTCGACTTGCCAAAAGATTTGATGAGTGCTGAATCACTCCGTCTCTTGGTTTGATGTAGGTTATATAATAGTGTAGTTGTAATATGTGCTATGTTTTTGGTATACTATATGAGCTTCAACAGCAACAGTGCATCTGTCCTAGTCATTGAACAGTCAGTATGGGAGACCACCGGTTTCTCTTTCTCTTTCTCTTTCTCTTTCTCTTTCTCTTTCTCTTTCTCTTTCTTTCTCTTTCTCTTTCTCTTTCTCTTTCTCTTTCTCTTTCTCTTTCTTTCTTTTTTTCTTTCTTTCTTTCTTTCAAAATTGGATAGCCATTATGTAATGTAAAACAAACGTTCTTTTCACATTTGCACACTCTCCTATTTGACATCCAGGCTAGATATTTGTATTTGTTTATAACATATAACATAAAATTATTAATTGTAAAAATATGAAAAAAGCAAATAGCATATCATTTTATATATTTTACATAATTTTATACACACACACACACACACACACACACACACACACACATCATTTCCCCTATTATATAATATATATTTATAAAATGTAATTATTTATAATTAAAATGATACAACTTATATAACATACAGTATAAATTATGTAACATTTTACATTTAATTAGGATTTTTCATTTATAAAATAAAACAATACAATATAATTAATATTAATAGATAAGTTAAGTAATATCATGGATGACTGACAAGATGACTGAACTCTGTGAAACTGATAAATGATATTAATTTCGTCCCAAAAGTTTGATAATTTGATAGATTTGAAAAGTCAAAACTATCAATTAATGCATTTATAAAAAACTTAGTCACCATATCATTTTTAGTTTTTCTAAAATAATAAAATATTTGATTTGAAAGTTGATATAAATTATATATAACATTTTAAAATGTATTAGAATTATTTGTTTATTTATTTAAAGTATATTTATAAAATAATGAATATTAATATGTTAATTTACATACATTTATAATACAAATATGATACATTGTATAACACATACAGAATAGATTATATAACATTTTAAAATGAATTTATTTATAATATTAATGATTTATAATTAATATTAATAAATAAGTAATCCCAAATTACAATTGACAAGTGTGAACTCGGTGAAACTGATACATTCTATTAATTTCTTTACAAAAATGTAATAATTTGATAAATTTGAAAAGTCAAAACTAATTAACAAACTTCGGTTATCATATCATTAAGTAAAGGTGTTTTTAAAAATGATTGTAATATACAGTAGTATGTATCATTTCATCAAGTAAAGAGGCACCTGAGAAGATTTGTTTACTCTGCTACGACGTTGCCAGATTTAGCAGGCGTTATTCCCAACCATATTTGACCTCCAACACAATTACAGTTTCATACACTTCCAACCCGACCTCCCTGTGTAATTAACTAATTGATTTGCGCTCGTTCATCCGTGTCTTTTTCCAAAGAAGACTGCTGTTCAGGCCAGCTGCTGGAGGCCAAGGTGAAATATGGGCTAACGTGACTTTGACTAATAGCTTGGAGGAAGAAAGATGGCCCTGGCGCTCCTGACTCTGCAGATCTCGTGGAGGTCAGTTCTGGAATGGGGCTGATTAGGAACTTTCCAACTGTAAACCAGTTATAGCGTATTCCTGAAGAGGGCGGAATGGACCGGAAACATTGATATAATAAGCTCAATAATAGTTAACGCCACAAGGCCAAGAAAGGCAGCCATTCTGACGGCCTGAGCGCATTATAGGTTATTGGAAAAAGACTCTTAATATATTTTTTGTAATTAAATCTCCAGTTTCACCTCAGAAATCGATATGAAGGGCCGTCATAAACCACAGCTATTGAGCAAGACGCGGATTGCAAACCTCTGAAACTTAATGTTGGAGAGTAAGTGCTACGCCATAAAATGGATTAATAAGCATTAGCGTTAAGGCGAAGACATTTCCAGGCTCTACGTACCGCTGTTTGCGAGAGGTTTCTCATGAAATGGCATAAACATTAAAGTTAGTAGACCTTTATATGTTAGCAGTGGTGGCACTTGTAAACTTGATTTTATTGAAAAGGTCAATTTACTTTTTCACAGCTCAGGGTGTGAAATACAGCAGAAAGAAATATGATTTATTTGTTGCCAAAACCTTATTAACTTGTTAAGGCTAAGGCAAATGTTTCTCTTTCTAATGTGCATAGGTTTTGGGTGTGTGCAAAGGAAGAAAATGATACCTAAAATCATGTGACCTGTTGAGAAAAAGTGTGCTTAACACTTCCAACCGATAAGACTTACGATTTTCCAGTGGACAAAAAAAAAAAAAAAAAAACAGGCAAAACAAAAAAAATCCATAAACTTACATTAAGGGAGAGAATTGAGCCGTATCTAGGGCTCTTTTGACTTAGGCCAATAAGCAGCCACCTAGCAACCATCTAGCAATGCTGTAAACCAAGTGTAAGTGTAAACAATCATTTAAAAAGTGTGCTTTATTGATACTTTGGAAAAATAATGACTAATTTCTTATCTTTATGAGAGTTTTCAAAGTGTTTAAATGAAGGATGAACTAATATTAAAATTCTGGCCATCGTTAAGCACTTATTTTCATGTTGGCCTTTAACTAAAAAATTGATGATATTAAAATTCAGTATTATTTTTTTTAAAGAAATTAAAATTTATGTTATGGCGATAACATGGACAATAATACAATTCTATATTTTAACAAAAAATAAATAAATGAATAAATAAAATTCTGTACTATATATATTTTTTGTACATAAAATAAAAAATAAAATATGGCCGATAGCCTGACAAATGGATATTATTAAGGTTCTATACTTTTTTTTCTTTCTTTTTTTTTTTAATATTATGGCCTATAACTTGACACATGAATGAAATTAAAGCTCTCTACTATTTTTTCTAAATAAATTATTAAATATAAAATGCTACTGTTGAGAACCCGACGACATTAAAATTAAATACAACATTTTTGTAAATAAAAAAAGAAAAAGATTTTTTTAAAAAGACTTAAAATAGAAAAAATGAAAGCTAAAATCAGGCATTTTAAATGCTACAACATGAAAATGGATATTATTTTTGAGATTTTTCCTTAAAAAAACTGTATGAAAGTATATATAAAATAAATGTAAATATCTTGGCTGTAAACCTCTGATTCGTTTGTGCCTCATTAGTCTTTTGTGGTTTCAGTAATATGCTATTGGGAAGGCAGCAAAGGATTATAACTCCATTAAAGCATGCATTGTACATCATCCAGTCGATTGTCTGCATGCTGCAAATGGTGATGAATGTTATCCAGATTGCAGTGTAGTGTGACAGGAACAGAAATCATCAGTGGTAACTATTATCTCTTCTCACTCCAGCACATGCAGTGTTATATTTAAGCACACATTCCTCCTCAGTGCTAGATTTTATGCCGTTTTATTTGGCCCCACTGCTGAGAGCTCATCAGGGCCAGACAGCGGGAGCTGAGAGGAATATTTCTCTAGGCAGAATGTTGTATAGACGTCTCTGTTGGGGGGTGACGTGTGTCATATGGTTTCTGATTATGTATGGGGGCAGGAGTTTGTACTCAGTCAATTTTTCCTGCTGCCTTTAAATCTGTTGGTCAAATATAAATGTCATGGTGTCTTTAAGCCACTGTGGTGTTTTTTTTTAGATGCATTTAAAGGATTATTCCAGATTCAGTGCAAGCTAAGTCCATTTAAAAAGATTTGTGGCATAATGTTGATTAGCACAAAATAAATTTCCACTTGTCATTCAGTTTCTTTAAAAAAGAAACCTGACAATGGATGTGAATGGGGCCAGTGCTTAAACATTACTCACTTTTTCAATAATATAACCAGGGTTATTATAGTTAACTAAAACTAAAACCATGATAAAAATAAAATAAAATAATAAACGTTAGCTGAAAAAAAAAAAAAAAAAAAAAAATATTAATATATATATATAATATAACTATATATCTATATCAGATATATATATATATATATATATATAAAAACTTTAAACATAAAATACAAACTTTTTCAATAATAAAACCAGGGTCATCAAAGTTAACTAAATCTAAAACCTTAAAAAAAATGTTACTTGGAATAAAATATAAAAAATGTCAAATCTCATTTGAATGTAGTTTAACTTGTACTAAAATAAGTAAAACTGAAATAAAAATGAATAAAAACTGAAAAGAAATTGAAAATAAAACTACTAAAATAGACAAAAACACAAAATTACTAAAACGTTAACTATTAAAATGAAAAATATAAAAATAAAAACTGATTCAAAATATGAATAAAACATTAATACATTATAACTATAATAGTATTTCAGTAATACTAAAGTAATATTGTACTAAAATAAGATACAAACAAAATGTGTGGTAATATCATTTTAGTGTGAAAAAATTGCTTACAAACCTTTCCTGTATTATATTTTATCCAATTTTACTTTGTTGCAATGACACTGTAATGCCATAAATACTAAAACAATTATTTTATTGTTAAAATTATTATTAAAACAGCTTTACAGCTCAACAACAGCTAACACACAAACCTTAAGATTAAAAATTAATGTAAAGGCTTTTATAAAATAAGCTTTGTTTTTAAAAAATTGGCCTATTTACTTTAATTGTAAGTGCATTTCAAGTTTTTTAGAACATCGACAGAATTCTCCATAATAACCAAAATTTTAGCTTTAAAACACTTGTCAGAAAGACAGAAGAAGCCAAAGCCAAATAGTAATCCCATCTGTTAAAAACAGCATGAAAAGCCAATGATAGTAGGATTCTCAACCTTTGATACCGCAACAGATGCTCTCTCCTGAGAGGAAGAGAGCGCCCCAGAAAAGCAGTCTTCCTCCTCTTTAGTTTCCGCTTCTATCAGTCCGGCTCTATTTGATAGGTATTCAATGTCTCGCTTGTTTGCACCACATCTGCCTCCTGCCACCCCCTCAAAATCAATATTAAGAAACAGTGTCTTGTAGATGATTAAAGCGAGTTGCGACCTCAGATATGTCATCCTTGAAAAACAAAATCAGTCTTAGCCAGCAGTACAGTTGCACAGTGTTTTCTTGATTAATTATTGTCTAAAATTGTCGACTGGCATCATTATTTGCCATTATTACACTCACACGCAGCATTTCACATCAGGAGCTTATATTGAAACTGTCCACAAGACACACTGGGACTGGAATAAAAAAAGAGAGCAGTTCAATAATTGGCATAATATGGAAAATTCATTGTGATTTTAATATCATTATGGTTTCGCTTCTTAAAGGTAATTTCAAATGGCATTCACAACTTTGTAGATTACATTGTAATAAGTTCAGTTGAAAGAAATTCTAAAAGAAAAAAGAAAAGTTTTTTTTAATCCAATATACTGCATAAATTTAGCGATATGTGATTGTATGCTAACTGTTAAAATCAGTTTTAAGTCGAGTTTTGGTTACATAAACAGTAATTTCAGAGGTAAATAATTACATTGTTACATTACTGGTCCAAATCCTAATAAATTTTAAACAAAATTATATTATTTTTGCAGCATTAGCTTAGCAACATGCTTACATCTATTGATAAATCAGTTGTAAATCAACTTTTGGTTACATAACCACAAAAAAAAACTATTTTTGGAGGCAAAGATCGTAAATATGTTACTGTTCAAAACCTTTTTATTATTTAGTTTTTTAAATCTAGCATTTTTTACAGTGTTAGCTTAGCAACATGCTAATATCAAACTATTGAAAAATCAGTCTTAAGCCGTGCTTAGGTTACATAAGCAGAAAACTAATTTCAAAGGCAAATAATGTAATTGCGTTACTGTTCATATTGTGCATTTTTCTGCAGCATTAGCTTAGCAACATGCTAATGTCCGGCAGTTGAAAATCAGTTGTAAGTTGAGTTTTGGCTACAAAAACAAAGAATATACATCACAGAGGCAAAGAACCTAAACACATCACATTACCGTTTCAAAACTTATTTATTTATTTATTTTATGCAGCATTAGCTTAGCAACATGCTAATGTTAGACTATTGAAAAATCAGTTGTATGTATAAAGAAAACAGAGAGGCATTGAATGCAATTATATTACATTACTTTTCCAATTATTTTTTATAAAAAACTAGTGTTGTTTTGCTGTGTTAGCTTCAATCATTAACATCAATCTGTAAAGCAGCTCACTAGTTTTTGGAGCATAGTTTGTTTTTATGGTATCAAGCTGTGTAGTTTTGCTCTGTGCCGCCTGTCATCTCATAAGGCCTTTCGTGAAACATATTCTCGTCCACTTCCTGCCTTTCTGAAAGCCTGAGGTCTCTGTCTATAACCCCAGCAGATGGTGTGTCCTCACCACCCATAATGCTCTTCTACCTGTTCACGCTTTTAATTATGCTAAGTGCTAAGCGCGTCAACCTACAGCCGCATGCAGAAAGATGTCACTTTATAAATTGCACCCTCCCTCCTCTGTCACTGGTTCTTGTCACAGTTTTAATTAAACAAAGAGAAAGAGAGACTTACGGCCAGCCAGTGGATTTGATTGGGGTGTGAAGGCCGGAGGGGATTAAGACAAAATTGTCGTTCGGAGTGGGAAAGAAGATCAGCATGTGGGCAATTCACACACATCTCTATTCACACAACATGAAGACAGTTGGTTTAGATATTAATAAGTCATTTTAGAAGATGTAATGAGTATGATGTTATTTTGATGGACATAATCGTTTACAGGAGCATGTTTACAACATGAAACTGTATTTCAAACTATTTTTTATTATGTTATGTATTTCTGAGTGCTACTTTATATTCAAAAATGTGGAGTGGGAACTGATTGGATTGTACAGATTAGGCATTCAATACGAGGATGGAGTTAAAACATGCCTTAATGGTGATTGGTTAACCTTATCCAGTAGTCTGGGTGGCCACCGTGACATCAGCAGAACAGGAAGGTTGTTTAATTTTGATAAAAGTTTATAGAGAAAATATTCTGAATTTTTATTCTGAATAACATACACTGATGAATTATTCACATTAGGAGCAGAAAGTTCTTTTAAACAGTAAATGGAGTTAATTTGATTTATGTTTACTTCAACAGGCTTTTTATTATTAACTAAGACTACTACAAATTGTTTTCGTAAATTGAAATTTTAGATAAAATGAAAAATGTTATGAAACAGGGTCAAAGTACAAAAATTACTTAAAAATGTTAATCTTAAACTAAAATTGAATTAAAATTAAAAAATAAAATAAGAGCTAGTTTAAAATATATCTAAAAATAGTTATGGTATATTCTGTAAATAATAATAAAATAACACTAGATTTTAAAGTAAAGAAATACAAAATACAAAATACAAAAAACCCCTTCCATTCTATATGAGATAATTAAAATAAATTCCATAGACAGGGGCATCTTTTTCATATAGAATTGATTGAATTGTACTTTTCATTGAAATAGCGTGAACCAATGAATCATGCGCAATAAGATCAGGAACATATATTGAAGTAAATATGACCAGTTTTGATTCCTGTTTACTTGACATTTTTTGACTCCTCTTCTTCAGTTTTCTAAATATCAACACTCCAGTATCTCATTCCCTTCCTGTCACCGTTATCTGCTGTTCAATTCATTCTGGTCACCCTCTGTCTCTCTGACTCTCTCCGTCTCTAATTCTCTTCCTCACCTTGATATCTCCTGTACAGCATGGCCAGCAGATCGTATCAGACGTTTCCCTTCAGTCTACCTCGCATTGGTGTCTGCTACAGTACATCCAGTTCCACAAATGAGAGAAAAAGGGTGTGGGGGGGGGGGGGGACAGAGTATTGGACTTAAATAATGAATCTGGATCTAATGGAGCATGATGTTCCCTCAGAGCAAAGAGCCATTTAAATGGCATCAGAGCTTCGGTCCACATCTAAGACCATCTGGACACTTGCAAGAAACTCAGTACTCACATTTGCCGCTTTTTTCATGTGCATGAATGTTAAGATAAAGGGAAGCTGGTCTCAGAGCTGCTGGATGGAGGAAACATCTAGCTGAAGCAGCTTTTGAATAAGTCTATGTAATTAAATCCTCATTTACTCAATCTTTATAGCTTTGAATTCAAGACGGTTATGTTCTCAGACTCCAACCAGCCAGGAAGGACATCAAGATCCCACCACCTTACCTGAGTGCTGATGCTCGTCACTCCCTGAACTTACATCATTCCTCACTGCGACTGTGTAGGTGTGTGCATGTCTGAAGACTTTCCCTTTATGGGAAAAGATAAGTCATTTTCACATGTAATGGATTCCACTAGCCTCACTGCAGGATATGTAACGTGATGTAATGCTATTAATGGCCCGAATTAAATAAAATATTCTTGGGTTGAATCCCCTCATGGTGAAAGCGAGAGCAGATGGAAGGTAAATATCTTCAGAGAAGTCAAATATCTTCATATCTCATCCACCCAGCTTTTATTAACCCCAATTCTCAGAGCCATATTGTCTTTTGAGCTTTGCGAGACGTGGGTTTTACTGGAAATTTAAAAATAAAAGGAAAGAAAGAAAAGAGCTTGCTAAACTTCTTAGTCTAGAGAGTTTGTGGTAAAAAGTATTTATGTATTAAGTTTGTGGTCAATTAGATTTTATTCAGTAAGGATGTGTTAAATTAACTTAAATTGAATTAATGTGACAGTATTGTTATAAAAAAAAAACATTTCAAACATAATACTAAGATATACTACAAAAATACAAAACAGCACAGCTGTTTTCAACATTGACAATAGTAAGAAATATTTCTTGAGCATCAAATAATCATATTAAAATGATTTCTGAAGTATCGTGTAACACTGAAGTCTGGAGTAATGATGCTGAAAATTCAGTTTTGCATCACAGGAATAAATTACATTTTAAAATAGATTAAAATAGAAAACAGTTATTTTTATTTTTAGTTATGCACCAGTAGAACAACATATATTGGCAGCAATATTTACCTACATATATTTTTAGTTTAAGCATCCTAAATGTCACATGAAAATTTTACCTTCCAGTTTAATCAACATTTTAATGTGGTTTAACTCTTGTGTTCATGAGTCACGTGGGTCAAAATATCACACATATCCGCTATATCACCCAGCTCTAGTGCAAAGATCACTTCCAAAACCAGCAATTGTGATAGCAGAAACAAGCAATTATTTAAACTTCCACTTTCCCTGAAGGTGGTGCCCATATCAGAGGTCTCGCTTGCTTGCTTTCTCTTTCCGTTGTTGCTTTCTTTGGTTGCTGAATTAAGAGCAGACTGCAAGAGATCGAACTGCTCTCCAGCGTGCGGCTGAAAGACCCAATTTAACCAGGATCGGTAAAACCTAACGCCTGAGAGGAATGATCTTAGAGAGCCTAAGTGCCCCTGTATAGCACATATCTGCTTTCACGCGCTTTCTCTCTGCAGGCTGTTATTTGACTGCTAGCTTCCTGTGGATTGGGTCATTCTGTACTGCTTCCCATCCACTCCATCTGTTCTGTCCTCATCATGCTGAAGTGAGGACACTACGTAGTGTGTGCATATTATAGTTTAACACTCTGGGTCAGCAGTCAGAAGTTTATCAATTAAAATGAGGCTGTTAACCAACCTGTTAAGAAGTTATTTCAGTAGTTTTTTCCATAATAATAATAAAAAAAAACATCAAATGTGAGCTGTCAGTGTGGATGTCAATGTACATTTTTTCGCTGTAAATTATAAGGCGACTTTCTTTTTTTCACTGTAAAATTACATGTAATGTCCTATTACGGTTTTTCTCCATACAGAGTAAGGGAACTTTTACCATTAAAATTATGACAATTTTAACATAGTGGACATCATATAGAACACATTTAAAGTGATTTTATAGTGCTTTGTTGTCCATTTTGAAGCTTAACAGACCTAGTCCCCATCTTCTTCTATTAAAAGAGAGCAACATGAACATTCCTCAGATCATCTCTTTTTGTGTTTTACAGACAAATAAAAGTTTTCAAACAAAATGAGGGAGAGTAAATGACAAAGTTTACTTTTTCGGTCAACTGTCCCTTTAAATTGTGATTGTGATGTCATGTAAGAAATGGTGTCTTAAAAACAGATATTGAAGGCAGTAGTTAATGACTTAGAATTTAAGCAAATCCTTTGTTATGTCTTCCAAATGGATGAAATAAGTAAAGACGAAACAATGATAAATGTTTCCTGTTTTCCATCAGCTTCAGCATAAATATTACAAGAGGAGAAAAACAACGTGATTGACACATTTATTGTCACCTACAGCAAATGTCACAGAAAGTGGCTCACCTAATTTAGCACAGAGTAACTTTTAATTGAAACGTTTTATGGGGGATTTGAAGCCCTGGTTTGTTTGACTGACACTTTACACTTGTGGATAAAAAGGAACTTGTGGAAAATTCACCTCAATCTGTTGCTTGTTTGTAGTTTCTGTTTGTTTGATCTTACTGGCTTTTGAAAATAAAATAGGGGATTTTTTATTTTCTTATATATATACGTATATTATGTAAAGGAAGAAACATTCACAAACAAAAAAGGTGTAGAGAAAAAAATTAATCCTTTACTGCCAGTGTATGCATAAAGCATTCAAAAATCTTAGAATTTTTTTTGTTAAATCCTAATTACTTATTTTTCGTCACTTTCATTAAATGCAATCATAAGTTTCTGAGTTTTTTCCCTGTACACGTGATGCTGTATGTCTTCTCCTCAGGAGATGTAATTCATCTCTGTAATTTATCACGGTTTTTGGCCGTTGAGCTCATTAATTAGTTCTTTAATTTTCCTTTTAGATGTCATGGCAACATTGCAGCTAGACTGTTGGCGTCACACAGGGCTTTCAAAATTAGTATCACGACTGTAATTTCTTATCAGGGTATTTTAAGCCTGTATGTCACGTTTCATACAGTCCTGCTGCTGTTATCAATGAATAAAGAAAGCCTTTTGTTTTGTAATTAGCGATTAATTATATTAATGGAAAGAGGATTGTGTGCATCTTATTACTTGACACAATATAACAAAGCAAAGCGAGATGTGTTCTTGTTGATGCATTTCTTTTCTCTAATGCTTTTTGTCCCTCCAGGCTTTGTCGTTTCTCTATTCAAAGCTTAGTTTTGGAAGTTAAATGGTTGTCTAAGTGAGAATAACAACACACTTAGATAAGTCATTGTACTATATAATTCAACATTTTTTAGAGAACTGCCTGATGAAAGATTGTGCAAGCCCGACTGCACTTATAAAAATTCACAATGATTGTGGAGTGCAGTTCTCAAGAGACTTCTTGGCATGCACTTCAGTTCAGTACACTTTTCAGGTGTGTAGTTTCATATTCAATAAACTGATGCAAGACCTTCCATTTTAGTTTATTAGTTAATTTAGGTAATGGTCAAACGAATTAGCAAACCTCCATTCAGAAACACTGTTAATAAAAGCTAAAGTGGACCTGTGTGTATCATATTCTATAATATGACCACTTTTATTCACCCTCTAGAACAAAAGATATATATCTGAATGTTTTTAAGTGCACAAATACAGACTTTTGAACATGTTCACACTTTAATAGGCTACACAGAACTCTTAGCTCCATAATTCTGGTTACATTAGCAATTTTTTTTCAAAATGTTGTTGGACATTAAATGTGTCTTCTGTAGAATTTTAAACCTACATATAAATGTATTTTTATGATAGCAGTAACTGTAAATGCATTGTAATGGGCAAATCAAATAATAAGCTAGTAGTACTAATTGCAAAGCTCAAATTAGTTAATGTGTGTTTCTTATACCAGTTGAAAATATAATAATGTTCTTTGTTATTTTTTGTTAACAACTGTTTATTAAATTTTCTTCTGGGACAGTAGTATAAAACAAAAAGCAACTGTGCAAATTTAGAACCCATCCCAACCCATCCCACCCCCTGGTAGTCTTAAGGGTAGAGAAAAAATAATAATAAATAAATAAATAAATAAAATAAATAAAGTAAAATAAATAATAATAATAAAATAAATTAAGTAATATTAATACAAAAAAAAAAAAAAAATAATAATTAAAAAATATTTTTACAAAGATGAAAAACATAAATTAACATAAAACAACAATATTCACATTAGATTCATGTACACGAGAAGTTGAGATTTCCAACGAGATAATGTCCAACAAATTATTCCAGTCCAGGTTTGTCTGTCCCATTTGTGTGAGGAGGATTCCACGGTTGACCCTAGCAACTTTTTTGCGTGCAGTGGAGAGCAGCTAACAGTAAACTTAATTGTCACTGTGGATGGAACAGGTGAGGGGTCCCAAAAGTCATTCATGAAAAAATGGCGTGGAGTCAAACATATCTCAGTACTCAAAAAATAAGAAATGTCCTGTGAGAGCTGATTCCAAAAAGGTGAAAGAGAGGGGCACTCCCCATAAAAAATTGCAAAAACGTGCCTATAGATCCTTGCGAACAGAGATTGCACTTAGGAGAAGATGACAGTTATATATAAAAACATTTCATTGGAGTCAAGTAAACCCTATGCAGCAATTTCCAATGAATCATTTGGTGGTTAGGGTTTTTAGAAGACAGTTTAAACATTCCCCATATCTGATCCGAAAATAAAACATGCACATCCTCATTAAGAACCTTAGCCCAAATAGTTGTAATAGATAAAGGTTTGTATGCATGCTCAAGAAGAAAAATATAGATGACTGAAGGATGCCTGTTGGGCTGATCTAATGCGCAAATACATAAAAAAGGAAGTGCCTGGCAGATTATATTGAGTTTTGCGATTCTGGAAGGATTGTAAACCACTATCATCATAGATATCTCCCAGAGTGTTTACTTTATTATGAGTCCATTACAGACAATGGAATGGAGTATTGCCTGACAAAAGATTATTGTTGTGGAAAATTGGCGAATGCTTATGCCATATTGTAACTAGTTGTGAACGTCTTTCAACATCCCTCCATGTGGAGAGGAGGTGGGTTACAATGGGACCAAACCTAGATTTAAACTGCCTAAGCGGAACCCCCGAAAAGCAAGATGCTTCAATTTATAT
This sequence comes from Cyprinus carpio, assembly GCF_018340385.1. Lineage (NCBI taxonomy): Eukaryota > Metazoa > Chordata > Actinopteri > Cypriniformes > Cyprinidae > Cyprinus > Cyprinus carpio. The sequence goes on along the minus strand of NC_056596.1, from coordinate 10,826,031 downwards.
GGAGACAAGAGAGAAATAACAGCTATATTAATAGGTGGGTGAATAACTGAAAAATGTATCATATCTAACATGAGGGGGCCTAAATCCGACCAAAAAATAGTATACAATTTGATTGGAATACCATCTATACCTGGGGATTTCCCCTTGTCCATAGATCGGATTGCTGGCTCCAGCTCCTGATGAGTAATCAGTACAATCCGAATATGAATCTGACAGCCTAGGAAACTCAAGGTTGGACAGAAAAGATGCAAAAGAGTCAGGGTCACCAACAGCAGAAGAAGTATAGAGGTTAGAGTAAAAAGAATGAAAAGAAATATTAATGTCTTTTGGGTCCGTCATAATGAGCCAGGATTGATATCACACCTCAAAAATAATAAAAAACTTCACACTTTCGAATAATTATAACAGAAAAAAGGCTTGGTCTGCTTCCTTGAAAATAGTTATTCTGCCTGGATCTTTGAATCAGGAATTCTGCCCTGGATCTCAGTAATGAATTGAGTTCGGACCTAACCGCCATATTTTGCTGAGTGTATTGTCTGAGATACAACGTTGATTGTCTCTAGTCAGATTCTGGAGCTGTGATTCCAGTTCAACTATCTTTTTGTGTTTGTGTTTCTGAAGGAAACAGGCATATGAAATTGAGTTATTCCTTATAAATCCTTTAACTGCATTCCAAAGTGTTCGCAGATCATCCACTGAGCCTGGGTTAATTTCAATAAACTCAGCAAATTTATTACTAAATTCACTGCAAAAGTTTTCATCCTTTAACAATTTAGGGTTAAATCGCCATCTAGTTGCAAGAGATGGCCGAGGGATCAAAGATAATCTGCACAAATTTCCATCATGATCCGACAAAGATAAGGAACAGATATCGGCATCACAAACAGCTGAAGATAAAGAAGTAGAAATAAAAATATAGTCAATTCGCGAATAGGATTTATGAGTAGCAGAAAAGAAGGTGAAAGACTTAGCAGAAGGATTTAATAAACGCCAACTATCCACCAATGAAGATGAGGTTACACATTGCCACATTCAGAACAAAAAGCTTGAGAGTGTGAATCCTTTGGTCCAGATCTATCTAGGATATGCGACATTACAGAATTTGTGTCTGTACCCAATACAATTTCAAAATCTGAAAATTTCAAGAGATAGGTAGACAAAACAGAGAAAAAAGTAGGGTCAGGAGTACAAGGGGCATAAACTGAAATAAATAAAATATTCCTATTCTCCACTATTGTTTTTAAATGTTATTCTACCGTCTGTATCACAACCTTTATCTAAAATAGTCATCTTTAAAGTCCTCCGCACCAATATTAGGACACCCTTGGTTTTAGCATCCGAAGATGAATGAGATACCACTTCATAAAACGTATTATTACACCTGTGTACATCCTCCTCTATATCAGTCTTTCTTCTTCGCAAAAAATCCAGAAAACCTGTACATTTGTGAAGCCATTTAGGCCATTAAATTACAACTCAGAATATTAAGGTCAGTCTCAAACAGAATTACTGCATAATAAGACAAAATACAAATTTGAAAATAAAACCAGCTGAGTCTACCATCAAACCAGTAATGTTTTTTGTTATTTTAATTTTTAAATCACTGATTTTAACTTTTAATTTAGCTATTTTAATGCTTTAAAAAGCGGTTTTATATGGTAATGTTCTAATATTCTGCTTACTATAAAAGGAACAGCTGTAATAAAACCAGAAAGAAAAGCTGCATGGCTAGAGATAAAAAAAAAAAAAAAAAAAGAAAGTCAAATAATATTGTGATTGAGAGCTTGATCTAGGCCTACAGTATGTTAAATTTGCTTTATGGAACCAAATCATTTGACAATGAATCATTTAAAATAAGCATGGCTTATTTGGTAAACTTGTTTTATGAAACAGGCCTTGAGGCATTAGAAGTGATCTTTTTTTTTTTTTCACCATTGCATCGAATCGCATTGTGTTGAATCGAATCAAATCGAAATCGGATCGCACTGCATCATAATAGGGGTGAATCATATCGCATCGCATCAGTAGATGCTTCATATGTGTCTTTAATGTATAGTATCGTTGGCTATGCATCGAGATGCATATCACATCGGCCTCATTATGGAGATACGCATCCCTAACATATACCATTTAAATTCTAAAAATCAAAAAATATAACCATATCCCCAATATCCAAACAACATTGTGATTGTTATTGAGAGTGTGTTCTCAATTTACTCTCAGCTAATAAAACTACTGGTAAATTAAAATAAGATGGCTTCTCATTCAAAGAATTGCTTTTTGAATTAGAGTATTTTGTACACCGCAGGATTAACAGTAAAACCTTGATACGCTCTTTGGGGATAATGACTGTGATAATGACAATATGTGAAAGTCATTTTTTTATGCGTCCTCCTTGTCAAATGGAGCTTAGCCTTTAATTTTTCTGTCCTCTGAATTCATCTACATCTAAATGCAATAAACTAAAGGACAGTCTTTGTGTTTCTGTCTGCATAGCATCCCCCCTTTCCAGATCACTGTTCACTGTCTTGGCAGTGATTCAATCCCCCCCCTTCTCTCTCTCTATACACACCCTCCACAGGTGTGCAGTTGCCAAGGAGACTTGTGTTCAAGGCTAGGCATCCCACATATATTCATATTCTTCCAGCTAGCTTGGATATTTCAGCCACTGTAACATATGTTTTTGCAATGCTGTCCTTTGCATTTTGAACTGGCAGAATTTGTTGAAGTTAAAGTAAGCGTGAAATCAAATGTAGTGTGCTCTCCACAATAGAGTGCGACATTAGTAAAAAAAAACAAAAAAACATTCATTTTCTTCATTTTATTCTGTTCTGCCATTTATACATTTTTATTCAGGTACTTCATTTGCAATGCTCTGCCCAGTCTTGTCTTTTTTTTTCTGCAATTGTCATATAGCTTATGTTTTTTGCTTGTGGGCAGTCTTATGCAGTCTTGTTTTTTCTTGGATAACGTTTAATTCAAACTGAAAATATATATACTGTATTGTTCAAAATTTTGAGTCAATAAGATTTTTTAAATGTCTTTGAAAGACGTTTCACCAAAGCTGCAATTATTTGAACAAAAATACAGTAATATTTTGAAATATTATTACAATTTAAAGAAACTGTTTTAATATGTCTTAAAATTTAATTTATTTAATTTATCTTTATTTTTATCAGTCTTGAAAACAGTTGTGGTTTATAATATTTTTGTGGAAACCGCAATACAGGGATTTTGAATAGAAAGTTCAAAAGGACAGCATTTACTTAAAGTATAAATGTAATTTAAAATATAAACTAAAATATATATATTTTTTAAATATAAATAAATATTTTTGGCTTTGTTACCGTGACAAATACTACAGTAGATCATTTAATTTTGCAAACAGCATATTGTCTTCATAATATCATGCCTTTTATATTTAGGATGGAGTTCATATACATTTGCGTGAATGTAAAAAAATAATAATAAGTATAGATTCTATATTTCTGGAATTGCATTAAAATACTGTGTGGCTGCTGTGCATAATAACAAAGGAGTTTTGTTAACACTGATCTAAGTGAAAGCAGGTGAAGCCGCAGAGGAACCCAGACTGTCAGCTCAACATCCTCCGGCGTTCTGATGGACTAACACACACTGTCAGTTCCAATGTGAGCTCTGTCACTGCCAATGTGGCTTTCCACCAGAAGTCAGACATCACTCTGACATTACAATGCAGCCCAGCTTGCCCACACATGACAGTGACTGATGTTCGTTCTTGTAAATGACTCGTCTTTCATGGAGGTGATGACTTTGTTGGTCTCGTGGCGCCTCTCGTTTCACCTCATCACGCTGATTGGTCGACGTGTCTGTTGGTCTTTTTCCGACGTGGGTGAACACTGGCCTGTCATAATTATAATTTTATTTGTCATTGTCACTTTACCCTTACCATCTTCAAATTAATAACACCAACCACAATCACATTCAGCATATCCATAACAATCAAATTATTATCAAATGCCACACAGAACCACACAGTGAAAAATAGTTAGATAGGACAGATTTTCACGATTTGATTCAATTCCAATTCACAAGTTCTTGATTTGATTTTGATTTCCATTTTAATTCGATTTGATTTGATTCTTATTCACAAGCTCTCAATTCAATTCTGATGATTAAAATTAGATTTCATTCTGATTCTCAAGCTCTCAATTCAGTTCTGATTCTGATTCCAATGTGATTTGTTTTGATTCTGATTCTCAAGCATTTTGATTCAATTCTGAATCTGATTTCAGTAAGACATTATTCTGATTCACAAGCTCTGAGTTCAGTTCTGATTATGATTTTAATTTAATTCGCTACCAATTATCAAGCTCTCAGTATAATTCTGATTTTGATTCCAATTTGATTCATTTTAATTCTCATTTACAAGCTTTCAGTTCAGTTTTGATTATGATTTCAGGTTGTTTTGATTCGATTATGATTCAAAAGCTCTTAATTCAGTTCTGATTCTAATTTCAAGTTGATTTATATTTTAATTCAAGAGCTTCTGATTTAGATTTTTTTAGGAAATTGAAAAATATATCTCAACTAATGCTGTAAACTAAAATTTTAATTAAAAAAAATAATTTATCTCATTCAGTTAGATTTCATTTCACGTCACAAGCCCTCAATTCAAGTCTGCTTCCAATTTGATTCAATTAAATTCAGATTCTGATTCTGTTCTGATTCCAATTTAAATAAGATTATATTCAATTTAAATTCCCAAACTCTCAATTTAATTCTGATTTCAGTTTTATTTGTTTCCGATTCACAAACTCTTGATTTGACTCCTATTTTAATTTGATATACATTTATTTGGAAATATTGCTGATTAAGGTTATTTTTTTCTGGAGTAAATAAACAAATATGTCTGTAAATAAGTAATTTTAAAGATGAGGCTATGTTCATCAAAAATAACACAATACATACATTTTACAATAACTGGATTGGAGATATAAGTGAATCCTTGGAATAATTAGTGAATATTTAGTGAAGTTTCTTCACAAATCAACTCAAAACAGCATAGACTTAAACATCAATCTTAGGATTTAGAAATCAATATTTTTCCCCACCCTTGTTAACAATCAAAACCATGAAAAATCTTGTGAAAAACCACAAGGGCAGTCAGATTTTTTTATTTATTTTTTATTTTTTTTATGTCTGTGCACATGTGTGCATGTCCTCACACGCTTCTTTGTTGAAGTGTGCAGGAGTATATACAGTATGTGGGCAGATATAGAAAGAGCACTTTCACCTGTATGCACATATGGCTACATGAGCAAGCTATTCAAGCAACACTGAATGAACCCTGCATGCATTTGGAATCTTTTAACTCTCATTCACTACGCAATCCATGCGAATGGACAACGGCCGTCATTAATGTATTGATTTGCACTGACAAAGAGCCGGCATTGGCTACAGGATGGTTTTCAGTGCCAAGCAAAATGAAAAATCCCCAATTTATTTCAATTTGCTCACCACTTCAGGCAGAAGATGCGTATGTGTGTGATGCAATTTTAGATGAAGTATTTACCCTGAGCCAGGACAGATTACGCTGGGTCTAACAGACCTTAGGCTGTAATTAATCCCACTGAGAAATCGGGCCAAACACTAAGGCAGCCTCTATTTCTCAGAGACAGGCTGAAACGTCAGCTTTTTAAAGGCCACAATAAGGGCTTAGGAACCTCTCCAAAACTCTAATCAGGCAAAAATAAACTTGTTTCACTTTATAGAAAGTTCTCAAGGTATGTCTTCAGATGCTGTCAGTATTGATTTAGGATGTTTGGATGAGTTCTTATTTGTACTTAATACTAATAGACTGAATTACTGTAAGGTAAAGTTCAAGGGGCAGCTTGTGCGTGATGTACATCTGCTGTAGAAAGCACGTGTTAAAGATTACATAAATCTGAACTAAATCTTTATTTTGAGTGTGCAATGAACTGGTTGCTTGAGTTGATTGAATGACTCGTTTGTGAAAAGTAGCACACAATTATTAAGTGTTAAGCAGCACAACTAGCTAATAACAATAATAATAATAATCAGAAATGTTTCTTGAATATCTTCATATTAGAATGATTTCTGTAGGATCATGTGACTGATAGGCTACTGAAAAATCAGCTTTGGATCACAGGAATAAATTACATTAAAAATAAAAATTGCATTTAAAATATACTAAAATAGCACATTTGTTTTACATTTTCATAATATTTATTGACTCAACAGTCAGTTTCAACAGATGCTGGAATTGTTCAGCAACTGAACAGTTAAAAAAATTCTCCTATAGCTTCTGAATACAAAACATACAACTGCCCCCAGTGCTATATAGTGGTTTTTCATGCCAATTCTAACTTGGTCCGAACAGGTGTTTCACTGAATCTATGAAAACAGGCACTTTGCAGAGAGTGAAAAGATTTGGGTCAATCAAATTTGATGAAGTCTGTTTCAAATGAACAGTCAAAGTAAAAGTTGTGGAGTTTATGCTGCACCACGCCACATACTTTCACAGAAGCTGTGCGCAAACATACAGTAACAGTTTTGAAAATATCATAACAAACCCGCTAATGCATATGTTCTGCTTATGTTTTTAAGGAAAAAATTAATATATGTAACTGTATAGTGATCATAGCACCGGCAAAAGACTGTATTTATGTTGTCAGATAGTTCATGATGAATTTTTTTTAATAGCGCACACAGTGTTTAATGAGACCCTCAGTTACACAGCTGTTGTCTTGAAAAGTTAAAAATAGTCTGTTGTTATGTTCTCCGATGGACCCGGGCGGCGTGCGAAAGCAGAAGGCTCACCAGGCTTTGTGAACTGTCTAATTAAGTTCGTAGCAGTTGATGTGAGTCAAGTGGCTTATTTCTCCAGATGCCTCAGGAGTACAAGTATTTTGAAGCTGAATAATAAATCTGTAAGCTCTCTGCGGTGTTACCGAGGAACGGGCAGCCGGGGCCCTTAGAGTCATGCGCAAGATTGAATTAATCAGAGCACAACATGATGTAGGAATGAGGGCGTGTGTGTGTGTGTGTGTGTGTGTGTGTGTGTGTGTGTGTGTGTGTGTGTGTGTGTGTGCATGTAACTGTGTTATCCACATCATTTCTGTAGCATGGGCTGATGACTCTTCGATGCCCTTACTTGAGTGTTCACCTCTGCATGAGCTGCGATCGATCCAGATGTTTATCTGAGAAGATGCCGAACTGGAAGGACGTTTGATTGTCATTAGAGATATAAGATTACAATCTTTGCTCGTGTGTCAGTCAGTCGGTGTTACGCCTGTGCACCGCCAGACTCATTTACAGTTATCTTGTAAGATTTAAGAATTAGATTTTGATTGGAATTTAATATTAAGTATGTAAAACAGTCCTTGAATTTGATTGGTCAAGCAATGTTCTAATTGGAACTGTTTTCTTTGGCAGAGAAAAAATATATGAATCAACTGGTCAAATCTGCCAAATCATTACTTACTTAGTTTTGTGTTGTTTATAGAAGCAATATCATACTTTCATTCAACTTTTAATTATTTTTCATTGTTAAGATTTTTGATTTTTGTGTGATATTAATAAAGGTTAGATTTTACAGAATTTCATAATATCTTAAATGTAATCAGATATGGATCTTACATGCATCATTGTTGTATGCGTTCATCAGCATATGGATTTCATTCTGTGAATTTGAATATGAAACAGCACCTGAATCAGTCTGTTTAAAATCACACTGCTAAATTATTTTGGATAGGAGCTTCAAGTCTTTAGGAATGTAGGCGATCTGGGAACGTTTAATGCAGTATTTATTATCTATTTAAAAATAGAAAGCTGTACGAGCTGCAAAAGAACAGATGGAACCTAACAATTAACAAAAGAAAAATACACACTCGAATGCAAAGATGTACAAGTTTTCTAATACTCTCTCAAACTCATAAACAATGGCCAAAAGTATGTGGACTACCACTTTTAATCATAATCAGGCTTGATTATTTCCCTGTGTAATATAGAGCATTATCTGAGAGAGAGTTTCTTTTTTAATATTTACAGTAATCAAATTGACATAAATATAAATATACCCAAATGAATCAGAAATCTGTATTGTAACCCAGCCCTAATGAGTGTGATGTTCACATACTTTTGCCCATAGAGTGTAGATTATACAACAATGCATATTTTAATTTTATGTACAGAGATATTTCTAAATCATTTTTGATTTTAAGTATGACTCCCAGAGAATCGCACTCTCTTCCAGGTTACTGCTAATGAATGTCTCATTCCAGCAGAATCCCAATGTGTTCAGAAATGTTCCTTAGAATAAAAAACTTTTTGAAATTTTCAATCGTTTCAAATCAGTTAAGTGTTTATTCTAGCGAAGCGCAAGCTGTTGTTTTCATATGACTTCCTCCACTGTTTCTCAGGATCTGCTGTTGCCCCTCCTGCTGAACTGAGACCAAATTTATTGTTGCTCTAGCACTGGGTGGGTTTAATTATTGGCTGAGGGGATGCAGTGTGCTTGATGCAGTACCAGTAAAGGACCCTCACAGGGGTTCATTGAAGTTCCTATTTGTTTCTCCAGGGAGAGAGAGAGAGTTTAACTACAGCTTCTTCTCGCTGTTGTCTTACGACCGCATCTTTGTTCTCTGCAGAAATCTTTTTATTTATCTTTCATTACAGTGATTTCATTTTACTTTCTGCGTTTCATCATCTTAACTGCATCTCCAGAGGATAGACGGCTCTGGGAAAGAGAAGGAATGAGCTGCGAGCAGGATATCTAATAGGACGGGGAGATCTTGCCACACAGTCAGATTACGTGGTATAGATGTTCATAAATGGTACATCACTTCCTTGTCTGGGATTGGCTCGGGTTGTAACACCTGTGGTTTTTATGAAAAAAAGCATATTTGCAATTAAATGTGATAATAGTTAACCAGAGGGAACAGATATGTGTGTTACGACTTCATTAGCAGTAAACTCTCTATGATAGTTTGGGAGTTCATAAACTTCTGAACTTTAAATATTGGCACTTATATTTTGTGTGGCAGAAATCTAACCAAATTAAATGCATTAAAATTAGACATACTCCAATTAACACTACTGAATCACTTACGGATAACCTTTAGCAACCAGTGTTAGTATGCTAAATGTCACTATTTTGATGCAGTGCATAGAGAATTATTTACATAGTCTCAATGCAAATAGATTAAGCTGTTGGAAAAATAAGTGAACACAAAAACCACATTAATGTGTGTTAAAGTAAGGGTTAACTGTACAATAAAATTACATTTTGATTGAAAGGTTGAACTGTGTTCTCAGGACAAGCGTATTATAAATATAGGGTTGGGGCAAGTTCATATGTTTAAATGTATATTTGCATAAAGATATAGAAATTATTTATTACCGTATTGGTTGACATAAACATTGGTTTCATGAAGCATCTGTATTTCATAATTATTTTACTATTTCAGCTTTTCTGAAAACCCAATTATAAGCTATTTAATGGTAAGGTCTGCTGTGAAAACTTACCCATATAATAATATAAATGTGTTTAATGAACTATTTTTTTTTTCAGCCTTTTTTTATCTCATTTTAACATAGTCTCTTGAACATTGTGAAGCCAGACATGGTCTTCCGTTGATACTGATGTACCAAACTGCTGACTATAGACTTAATGTGTACATAATTATCTCAAGTTTGCAAGGCTCTAGCTTTTCGAAGTATGCTCAAAAGTTTTTAACGCACAATATTAGCACAGCTAAATGATAAGATTATGGATTCGAGTATGAATGCAGTTTTCAGGCCACAGCAGATTTTTTAGAGCAGAGGCACATAAATAAAATAGTTCTCAACCCAATGTTACAGTATGTGCTACAAGATAATGTACATCATTCAAAGTAGGTATTTATTGTTGCTGTACATGTTTTGTGGATGAAGTCTGCAAAGTTTCGATGCAATAGAATTTGTCATGATTTGTTTGCTTTTGGTGAATGTGCAAGTGTAATTTTTAATGGATCCTACTGAGTTGGCATTTCAATATAACTGACTTAGCTTTTAAGTTAATTGCTTTGTTGGAATTCAAAATGCTGTCAAGTACCAGAAGAGCATAATTTAGCACTAACATCTGTGGATCCCTTGACAGGTGCATTGAAAACACAGCTACACACACACGGTGATTTGAGTTTTTCTTTGAAGGGCCGTCTTGAAGCGGTACGCCGGTAGTCACAGTATAACATTGCGTGATATGCATGACTAAGCTCCGATGTCAAAACTGCTAAGAACTAGCATGACTCAACTAAAAGATGCTCTCTGTGGAAAACATCAAGGAATTTGTTTAAGGGAATATGAAATAACATGCGCAGTGCACTGAATCCTTTGATTTATTTTTCAGTGCTTTTCTAATTTTTGAAGATGAGGTGAGCATTTAGAAATATTTACTGCAGTAGTAATTAGTCATTTAGCAGAGACTGTTATCCAAAGCTATTTAGGTTGTTTCGATATTTTATTAAGAGTTTGCTCAGGTCTCTCTGCAGATTGTATTTTTTGGTTCTGTGCTGTGGTCTGTTTGCTTCATCAAGGTACACACCTCGGCGAGTACTAGCACTAGCTGTTTGTCACTGGTGACTCAGGGGAAACCGTTTTATTCATGTTACTTCAGTTTTACTGGTAAAACTTAACAATGCCCTGAGGAAAATGCTTTTAGAAAAGCTATATATGTTATCCATAGGTTTGAATTTTCACAAGAGGCCAGTTTGCTGTCGTACCAGTTGAATAGCAAAATGGTGCCCTCATAAACCATACGCCAGACAATAGTTATCAATCATACTCCACTGAAAAACCGAGTGCTGAAAAAGTTTGTGAACTGAACTATGGATGTCAGGTATACTTGCACCAGTTGTGAAAACTATTACACTAGATCAAGCATATATATATATATATATATATATATATATATATATATATATATATATATATATATATATATATAGATATATATATATAAATCTGATTTCTGAATAAATAATAAATGTATTTTCAGAATTAAAAATGGGCTTGAAATTCAGATCAGTGTTATTTTAGTATAGTATACTATTATAGTGTTTATTAATATTTTAAACTAGCTTATATTTTTATTTTTCAAGTTTATTTATTTATTTTGTATTTTTTTGCTAAATTTTAGTTTTAGTAAATTCAGTACTTCAACTTAAAACTTCAACTTAAACTTGGCAAAAATTTATTTTTGTTGCCACTGCAACATTTCTAATAACAATTCTATTTTTTTTTACGTTATTCATCTTATATTTACATTTTCATTTATTTCAGTTAAAAAAAAATTTCATTAAAATTTTTAATAGTTTAGTTTATGCAGTTCCAGAAGTGGAGCAAGTTTCATGAAAGATTACGAATACAAACATTTATTTTATTTGCAATAAAATGCACTACCAGTGAGACTAGGAATGTAAATAATTTCGATGTTCATGTCGTCAGTAAAGGCTTGCCCAAAGGCCGCTTTTGAACCTACAGTCTTTTGACTCATCTTTTAACCATTATTCCACACCAGTCGCCTATGAGTCAATTCTGCCCACTTCTCTTGCAAAAAAAGCCTGCTGTCTCTGCTTCATATCCATCACCATTCATATCCATCCTCTCTCTTGAGGAGAAAGCAGTAATGCAAAGGCTGGGGAGGATTTCAGTACAGAACCCGAGTATCTATGAAGCAACACCGTGCTCATGCTCCGCGTCGGGCCGTGTGCCATGTTCTCAGCACAGCTGCCGGGATGCAGGGAGCACTAGAAGATGGATGAAAGGATTGACAGAAAATGACTGAGTGTGGCAGGGGAAAGATAAGCTCCAGACGGAAGGCATTAAAAGTCGGACAGAGAGCAAAGCAGGTGAAACATCTTTCAGCGGTCTGAAAGAACAGCCACAGTCTGGAGGCACTGACACCAGCTAGAGAGTATCAGACTTTAACACAACGATGAGTCTTGTGTTTTGTTAATGCCTTCTGCTGTCACCAATGATCGAAAGACACTGAATCAAAACATCCTTTCTATGAAGCGCGACTTTTGTTTCGCAAATAAATCATGAAGCTTTCATGTCACATTTATGAAGCCTTTAATAAATGATACGCACAGGTTTATAGCCCTTCGCTGACATGAAGCTGCATTGTAGAACTAAAGACTTGTAGTAGTACAGTTGTATTCTTTTTCTGGAAGAAAATAAATTGTGTTGATGGTAATGCATTTGCAATGGAAGTCAGTGGGTTAGCCGTTGTGGGACTAGCATTGTAAGTGCATTTCTGTCAACATAGTTTTCTGTATGTATATTCCAATACAGACATGTGCAAAACAGGTATAAAATACAAACATAATATGTAATAACTGACATTATAAAGCAACAATTGCCTTCCAAAGTATAGCAACATTACTGTCACTTTTTAGACCATTTACTATGTTTCTCCCATGGAGTATTGAAAAAAGATATCTCACATTTTGAGTTGACATCTTGCGATTCTGACTTTTTTTATGCAAGATTGTGAGTTTTACACACACACTTCTGACTTTACAATTACAAGTTTATATATCACAGCTTAGACTTTCTCAGAATTGTACATTTAAAACATTTATTTCCTCAAATTCAGGGTTTATAACTCTCATTTTGAGTTAACTTCTCACTTTTTCTCAATTTCTTTTCTCAGTAGTTTGAAACATAATTCTGACTATTTCTCGCAGTTATGATTTTATATCTCACAATTTGGACTTTTTTTCTCAAAATTGCAAGTTTAAAACACAATTCTGACTTAATTTCTTGCAAATTACGAGTTTATATCTCACAATTCAGATTTTCTCAGAATTGTACGTTTATAACACACAATTCTCACTTTATTTCTCACAAGTTTATACCTCGCAATTTTGAGTTAACATCTCTTAATTCAGACTTTTTGCGTTAACAATTTGAATTCCAAATTTCTAACACACAGTTCTGACTTATTTCTCGCAATTACGAGTTTATGTACTGTATCACAGTTTTTGAGTTGACATCTCACAATTTTTAACTCAGAATTGTGTTTAAAATACACAATTCTGACTTATCATAAGTATCTCAGAATTTTGAGTTTACATCTCGCAATTCTGACATTTTTTCCTCAAGGTTGTGAGTTTTAAACACATAATTCATTCTGACTTTACTGTATATCTCACAATTCAGACTTTCTTACGCAGAATTGTATATAACAATTGTTGTATACAGTTCTTTCAGAATAGTTTATTACACACAATTCTGACTTTATTATCGCAATTCTGAGTTTATATAGATCGCAATTTGGAGTTTGTATCTCCCAACTCTGACTTTTTTCTCAGTTTACCTCTCTTCTAAAGTGTGCCTAATTCTGCAGATAAAAGGAACTGCCTCCATCACAAAATGAAAATTTTTTTTAAGAAATGGTACATTTCATATCATATTAATAAAGCTCAAAATCACATTTAATAGCACTCAGTGAATTGGTTGTTTATTATTTTCATTAGCGTTTTTTCCTGTTTAGTTTTTGCGGTCCTAGGCTAAAACAGATGCTATCAGTAGAGGTTAACTGGTACTTGGCCTGGAATGTTTTTTGAACAGCTGACCTCAAATTTTCTACATTATATATTGCATTTCACTTAATGAGAATCTAAAGTGCTTTAATTTGTCAGTTGACTGCGGAGTCCTTCTACTGCAAATACCCATCAGTCAACCAATTAATCAGGAGTGCTGCATTTGCATTCAGTTAAATAAACTCCACCGCTGTTTCCATTCAGACACGTTTCTTATAAGACTGTTAACATTCAAGGGTTCCTGTCCACACCGTGTCTTGTTTTCGGGGAGATAAGTGCTTTTCTCTTTTCATTTCATGTTTGAATGTAAGTACAGGTCTGAGAGAAGTAGATAAGTGTGTTCTTCTAATGCTTATGAGGGATGTATGTGGGAGAAGAAGTCCAGTTCAGATATACTATATAGGGAGGTACAGAAATATCTATATATAAACAAGTGGGCTACCCGTGAAAGCAATCATACATGTGCACGAGAGATTTTGTGGGTGTCTGGAAGAGACTCGAAAAAAAGCTCTGTGGAATTTCTAAGTTTTAATCCAAAATTCAGTGTGTTGTAGTTTGTTATTATTAGTTTAACAGCACATACCTAACTTTAGGTTTGTGGCTCTTTTAATATCTTAATCATTCTGTTAGAAGTCAAACTTGATTGATGGCATGAAAGTCAAAGGTCCATGATGCCTATTGATTTCAAATACATGTCAACATGGAGTCAAAAAGGACCCAGTTTCCTTTCTTAATGCATGTTTCTGTTCTTATCGTGAATGTTTCATCAGTCAAAATGTCATAACTTGCTCCACATCTTTCTGAAAATGTTTTTGCATTCAGTCCTGGCTCCATTCTGATATGTAACACGTACTTTTTAAGATCCAGTCAATTCCTGATGTATGATGGAAGTGTTTTTTTGATGAATATTCTGTTTTCACTTGGAAATAGAAAGAAACCTATGACTGTAATTTCCTAGAATTGTGAGTTTGTAACACTCTTGCGTTTACACTGATAACCAATTGACCTTTTTCAAAGCCTCGCTTTCTTGGTTTCTCTTGCTAATGCAGGAAAGCTTTGCAGAACATCCCATAAGAATGAACTGGAGATTTATGTGAACAATGTGATTTACTGTATATGAAAAATGTGCTCATAAAGTGGTCAAATTTGATCTGACATTATTCTTATGAGGCCTGGAATGAATTGAGACATTGCATTTTTATGTGCCGTTTTTCTTGAAAGAAGCTGTTAAATTTTGTAGTTACATAATTAAATCTGGAGACTGTGAAGCAAACATTTCACACAGCCAGCTGAAATGAGAAAAAAAAATTGAAAATGATTACAAGTGACAATATTGTTTGTTTTTGTTTTTTAATCCTTTTTAATCCTTTTTAAGTGTTACTATAAGTGACAATGCTTTGGATATTTTACATAAACTAATATTTATTTTTATCTGAACACACCAATATTCCATAGACTTGCATTTAAAAAACTCCAAAACTGGAGGGCGGTAACTCCAAAAACAAAATAGAGGTGACAACAGCCAAGTTAGGATTGGTCAGTACTGTTTTAAGCACATCTGTACCCATATCGGTGTATATATATATACTGATTTGGCTTTCTAAAATGTGCCAACACAGTATAAGTGCTTTTTTTCCCCTAGAAAGGTCACCTTGACAGCTATAATTGTCAACACCTTTAACATCTTATTGGTATAATTCAGTTTTTGTGTCCATAGGCAAATGGCTCTTGGTAATGGGACCTCGTCCCATGATGCCTTAGGGGTTGATTGCTGAAAATGTAGATGGTTGATGTATTATGTTAATGCATCTATAAATGTCCTCCCTAGTTTCTCATATTAAAAACTTAGTAATGTCCTCCAGGTCCTGCAGTGACATTGTAACGAGCAAAACCATCTTGACTCACCATAAACTGCTGAAGAAAAAGAGGGTAGAACAGTTTGTGCTTGTACACAGCGTTTATATTTCCATCAATAATTAATTTGCTCAAATCATATTGTAATATTAATGCTCAGATTTATGGCCAGATTGGAGTTGACTCGAGTTCACTTGTGTAACGTCTGTGTGTTCTCGGTATGTCTGTGCTCTGAACACTTGTCAAATCTGAAACTTTCATTGGGAACTTCAGCTTCACAGACTCGTGTTCCTAGTTTCTTGCCTAGTTTAAGCCTAGTGTAGTTTTCTTTTGAAGTTGATCTTTGTCTGGGTTCAGGCTTACAGCTCTGGAAACTTCCTAGCCCCAGGTGACGTTAGATGCCATCGAGACTAGAGAGGCTGACTTTATCCTGCAAATCTCTCCTGACAGTGTCCTGGTCTTGTGTTTTGTGATTGGTGTCGGCAAACTGAACCCAAGAAGGATTGGATTACACCACAGGATATCTTAACTGTGCACTCTGCAGGCCAGTATATAAAATCACAAATACAGCACGTTACAAAAGTTGATTTGGGATTCAAAATTATCCACAATTATAATAATAGTAATATTAATAATAATGCTTCTGTTTTGTATTTTTCAAATTGATTTCTTTTCTTTACACATTATTTGAAATTAGAAATAACAAATATTATAGTTAATATTATGGTTAGTGACCTTAAATCAAATATTCACATCTTAAATATTTTATTATTAGTGCTTCTGTTTTGCATTTTCAAAAAAAATTAATTGAACATTTTTTTATTACACATGATTTGCAAAAAAAGTAATTGATTAGTTACAGTAAATCAAATATTCACATCTTCATCATCATTTTATATTGTTATTGTTTATAATAATAATAGTAATAGTAATACTTTTTTTCAAATGCACTTTTTAAAACTACGCATTTGTAGAAGAAATTAATAGAAAAACATTAACTAATTAATTACTTCATTGATCAATGTCCTACAATTATTTTAATATTTACATATTAAATATATTTATTCAGTTTACTATTATTATTGTTATTAATGCTTCTGTTTTGCATTTTCAATTTTTTTTTAATTCAACATTTTTTTAATTACGATTAGCAAAAAAAGTAATTGATTAGTTACAGTCAATCAAATATTCATATCTTCATCATCATTTTATATTATTATTGCTGTTTATAATAATAATAATAATAATAATAATAATAATAATAATGCTTCTGTTTTACATTTTTCAAATTGAATGCAAAATAGAAGCATTTTCACTAGTGCTTTAGTGAGATATTTAGAGATGTATATACACAAAATACTATTTTGTTTAATGAAAGATCTGGGACCATGATATGCAATGGTATTACTGCTGATACCATCACTGTTCCATGAACCATGATATTGTCATATTACATTTTTATGAAGAATATTATCTCATGCGGTCAGTTTTTTTTTTTTGCTTTGACTTGCACCTTGTACCAACAGAATAAATTCTAGATGAACATGACTATACTGCTTTAAAAAAAAAAGCAATGCAAACACGTGGTGTCAATCCTCTATCACACTGATGGACTGACACATGAAGGCTTAAGCCATCTGTACATCAGCACTCCCACACATCAACTCTTCATCACTGCTTTAGAACAGAATTACTCAGCCATATCTGTCACTCTGTATCTCAGTGTGATTTTAAGCGTGAAATTCTCTCAGTCTTCCTTTGTTGTTATAGTTTGCTCATAGATGATGGAGTTTGTTCTGTTCAGAGCTGTTGTGCTCAAAATGTAGCTGCACCGTGTAATCGCTGGCCTTTTTCATCGCAGTCCTTTACGTGTACAATCAAATCACACAGGCCTGCTCACAAATCCTTGTCCAAATGAAAGTGCAAAAATCTGCCCACATTAAATCATACAGCGTTTCTTCTTTAAGTAGGGTAGATCTGTTCATATATTGGAGCAGCTTTGTAACATGAGTACACATAAAATGAAGTGTGAGCTTGTTTTTATTGGGAAGTGGAGTGATGTATAGTGTTATTATGTGAAAGGATGCATGAAGCAGATCTGTGTTATGACTATGATACCTTGGAAGACATGACCTAAGTCGTTGTTTACATTATGAAGTTGATTTTGCTCAGCTGAACTGAATTTGGGTGAGATGCTTTACGAACGTCTATTCCTTGTGTCTGTTGTCAAGGCTAATGGTCTTTAGTTACAGAGAGTTTGGCAGCTTGAGTCAGTCAGGCAGTGGATCCTATCACTGAAACACGGTGAGTTTGGCTAATGGCACTGCACAGTAATAGTCGTTTTAAATTCCAGCATGAAATATTTAAACAATGTCCATCAGCCATTGTTTGTTCAATCTTCTTGTTGAAAGCCTTTACTTTTCAGACCCTTAAAATGTCATCAATAATTTAAGTGGTTATACGGTGCATAAATATCCGCCTTCGTTTTTCTTTTCATTTCTGAAGGACATCAGAAAAATGAATGAAGTAAAAAAAAAATCTTTTTTTCTTTCTGCATAGAAAATGATTTATGGGAAACAGCAGTGCAAACAATGTTTTCTCTACATGAAAAACACAAAACTAATGTTGCATTCAAATTAAGTTGGAAAGATCATATTTACGAGATTATTTGTTGTCTCAATTTACAGTAAATTCACTAAAATTAATGATTTTCTTTTATTTCCTATAAAACTAACATGTACAAAAAAAACTAAAACAATTAAAAACTAAATAAATTATTAGATGAAAAACTTTGAAATTAAATGAAAATTAGAAATGTTGCCTTGTTAACTAAATGAAATAAGTTTAAGTTAAAGCACTAAAATTCATAACTGGAAATAAAGAAACTTTGGTAAAATATGCTGTAAATTCACTGAAAGTACTTAAATGCACTTTAATAATTTTAAGTCGAATTGTCCAATTTTTTCATTCATTCATTTATCTGTCAACTTTATACATTCTAATTATAATAACATTTACAAAATTATAATAACTCCTCCACTCATATGCAGCTTTAGGTGAAGGTAAAAACACTACCATCTGTTTTGAAGGAACTCATATGACACTGTTAATCAGTCTTGATTGAATCGACATTTAAATGCAAGAGATTTATCATATCAGCTTTTGCCTGCAGCTTTCAAGGTTCCCTGCATGATTCAGTCAGTGACTCTTAGTGTGAAGCCAATGAGTGAAAGGACACTGGATGTGTTTTGGTCAGGTATTGTCCCAATACTTATTGTCAGGGAATAGGTCTCTTTTTATGCAGTAACATGAACTGTAAATGGGATTCACAGCGCAAATCAAGGCAGTAAGGAAGGTATTGATAATTCACTAAACATATCATTTGTCATGGTAAGAGCTCTGGCTGTCAGGTTTTGGTTTTTGATTTATTTATTTATTTATTTTTTGTTGACGAAAACAAGCTATCTTGTCAGATCATAAGCTGTGGCTCCTAGACATAATTTTCCCTCTGAACTGATTGTTTTTATTGGGTTATTGTAGTGTTGTTGCAGACGTCTGTGTCCGAACATGCCCATCTTTTTCATTTCATTTTTCATTTCACGCCCCATACAGTCATTTGTAGTTTAATTAAATTTTTTATATAAAAAGGGGATTCAATCGTCATTAAACAAAGATGAAACACCTGTTCATTGCCTATGCCAAGAAAACTTGTTAGCTTGGTTGAATACTAATACAGTAGCTGCTTGTCGCTAGGCTCTCGGTAACCTCCCCCTGAACTGTGCTCATTTTTTCTCTAATCTTGGCGTCTCACATTGACTCACTGCTGTAATCACCTCGTTCAGAATGATGATGCTGCTTGAACGGGTCGGCTTACAGGGTCATTAGAACCAGGTAAATTATTCATTACAAAATGTGCCATTAAAGTGGAGCGTTAAGCAAAGGGTTTCCAGCCCTGCAAAGAGGCACAGTCTTATTTCCTTCCTAATGAAATCTGACTTTTACAGTCCAAGTCAAATGTTGAGGTCTAATGTAGACTTATTTATTTCCTTATTTATTTATGGAAATTTAACTGTATTAATTAATCAAATAATTGCATATTATTGTTTATTGTAATATTTATATTGATATAGATATATTGATGCTATGACACAAACCCATAACAGAAGCCTTGTAATGGAGTTGCATAGTAATCAAACCAGGTGGAGCTTGAAATTGATGTATCAAGTTCACCATATTAGCGATTTAATAAAGTTATTTTCAGTCGCATGATCATGGCGTGACCATATGGAAAGAAGGACATAAACACTGTGATAAGATAATCGAGATTAATCAAGATTAATTGAACTAATGGTCCTGAAGATATAGCCCACTTGTTCATTTTCTCAGTTGCTGAGCACATCACTTAATTAAGAGGAAATTCGTCTTCCTGTACACACACGGTGTGTCATATACCTTATATTACTTGCAACATTTTGTGGTTTGAAATTAATGGAGAGTGAATTGATTTTCTTGATGGGCCAAACGCTAGTCTGTAGTGTTCTTGTTTTTGATGAAAGCTGATGGTTGATTGAACAAGTCTCATGTTGCCCTCTTTAGATTTTTGTCTGCAGGAGGTGCTCTCTATCACCCTCTGTCACTTCATATCCATCTTTGCTAAAGCTGTTTTCAGTTTAACTTGAAAAGTCAGAATATCTAACTTGAGGACAGTTAATGATAAACTTTGACTTTGATTAAAATGCGCTAACGAGTCGAAGTTCTTACATGACACAGGCGAAAACAGTTTTTTTTTTTACTCATAATTTTGTGTCATCTTCCAAACATCGACAAGTGCCATTTTTTTGTATAGTTAATGTGAATTATGTCAGATGTTTATTTAAAGGGGTCATATGATGCGATTTCAAGTTTTCCTTTCTCTTTGGTGTGTTACAAGCTGTTTGTGAATAGATAAAATCCCTGAAGTTGCAAAGACTAAAGTCTCAAACCAAAAGAGATATTCTTTATAAAAGTTAAGACTCGTTCAAAAACGCCTCATTTAAACACGCCCCCCACATGTCTACATCACTGTGTGGGAAGATTTGCATAACACCACCCAAATGTTCATGCAAAGATAGAAGGTGTAACTTTTATTGTCGCTGTAGTATTGCTGTTGCCGCCACTATGTTGTGGAGATGCTGTGTGTTTCGTTGTGAAAGCAAAACTACTTTTTTTGGCCTTCCAAAAGAGGACACAACTAGAAATCAGTGGTTAAGTTTTATTTACAACACTGTTCCAGAACAGTTCAACTCAAATATTCAGATGTGAGCAACACATTTTAACAAGAACGAGGATTGTTTCCTGGGAGAGTAGCCTACAATGCCGGTGTTCTGACAAATAATGCTGACTCACAGCCTGTAAGTATGCTTTCATATTTAAAGGATTTGTCACTGATGATTCAAACATGAGTTTTGAGCAGTGTAGAGTAGCGCTTGTATTTTTTCATTCCCACCACCACAAATGCAGACATGGTTTTATGTTTATGCGGTGCAATGCAACGCAATGCATAAAAAAACAGTATAAGTCATTATAATCAGTAATTATGTCCCCACTGGAAGCAAAATTGCCTTGTTTTTTAATGGGTTTTATTGTTTTTGTCTCGTCACGCTGGGACATGGCATCACAGTATGGTAAGGGGTGCAACTTTTCAGTCACACGCTTGAGGTATTCGGCCAATCACAACGAACTGGATAGTTGGCCAATCACAGCACACCTCGCTTTTCAGACTGATGAGCTGTGTAAAAAGTACGCGTTACAGAAAGGCAGGGCATAGAGGAGAAACAATAATGTACAGTATGTGGAAAATAATGTTTTTTGAACCTTAAACAGTATAAACACATTTTATTACACCAAATACACAAAATAATGTTCTATTTTTAGCAACATCATATGGTCCTTTTAAATAATGGGGATTCAGATCCAGTTCTAACTGTAGTTTGAGCATGTGTACAGTCTGAAATAATTTTAATATTTCTTAAAATATTCAAAATATTCTTAACAATAGTAAAAATGTATACAAATGGTTTTAATCGTTTTTGTATTTAACGTTACAAAGAAATATTATGGCACATGTCACTTTGCATCGATTTGTATCATGAAAATCGCTATAAAAATAAACTTGAATTGAATTTAATTTAATTAGTTTAGCTCCTGTGTAGGTGACAAATGGCCTAACTCTAAAAGCCCCTTTGTTTGGTGCTAAAACCCCCTGTGATATATGAGCATGCAAGTCTGATAAATCCCCCACATCATTTGTTCTGTGATGGCAATTCATCACCTGTGGGAGTTTAGCGTTGGAATTCCTATTGGATTTTTAGTGAAAAAGAAGATAATGTGACTTAAAGTCAATGAGTTCTGTGAATTTTTTTCTTCCCCAAGCCCCACCTTCACACTGTAAAACTCCACCTCCTCATTTTCCTCTTTTTTCTCATATTCCAACTCCCCAGGCACATACAAATTTTCGGGCAGCCTGTTTTGTTGTGTTTCTGTAAATATAAAAAAGGTTATTTTTATCTGATATTTAGACTTTGGTTAAAATACACGTTTGTTTGTTTGTTTGTTTGTTTGTTTGTTTGTTTGTTTGTTTGTTTGTTTGTTTGTTTGTTTTTTGCCACATTAAAAAGGTTTTCAAGCTAATGATGCACCCGCATATCTACTTCATGAAACTGTGACTTCACATTTTTCTTTTCATCTTGTGCATCTCTTCTGTTTCTTTTACGTTTATGGCTTTTCAGTTGACAGTTTAATTAGTCAATTGAAGGCATTTTAAGAGTAAAACACTTGCAATGAAAACAAGTTGTCATTTTCTGTATAAATGTATCTTATCACAAAGTGTCGTACATGTGTACAGTTATGATTTATTCTACAAGGGTAGTCCATCATAAACTTGACATTGTTTATTTTACCAATGACACAGCACAAGTAGTGTTGCTACAAGCCCACAATAAAAAGACTCGGCCACTGATGCTTTGCGCTCTTAATAAATAGTCAGGCCCAACCTTTCATGTGCTGTTCTTTGATCCCGCATGAAATAACGATTCTCTTCATGCTCCCCAGTGAAGTGTGACATTTAAACAATAAGTGACTTTTTGGCAATCAATGTCAGATTTAGCAAGAAATGTCTTGGACCACAAACCACACAGAATCCATTTCATAATGATCCAGAGGTGTGAGTCGGTATAAGATTGAGAGAGTTATTAGAGACACATAGTCTAATGTCCACTGCATCACAAACTGTTGCTCTTCTCTCAAATGGAGTTTTTTGTCAAGTCTGTTTCTGAATCATTGGCTTTAGCCCTTGACCCCCATATTGGTTTAATGTGTGAGGGTAATATCTCAGACTGCTGATTTCGTAATTTCCTGTAAAGGTGATCACTCCTCCACAACATGCAAATGAATGAACAGAATACTGCGGACACGATCAGGAGCAGCGCAGTGATGGCGATTATCAATCTGTCACTGATACTATCATCGGTTTTTCCTATTAAAACCTCAGTGGTGCTGACATTTATGCAGTTTTTCAAATGTCTACTTTGCAGGTCTGTAATTTCCACACACACCTCGTACTGCATGAGTGGCTGCAAGTGTGTGAGGTTGAACGTTTTTACATCTGACAACACATGGGCGGTAAACTGCAAGGAGGGCTGCTGTGATGTTGTTGACCACTTAATATTCGACACAAGACTGCCCTTGGGTGGCACCCAAGAAATCCTCACCAAATGTGGCTCAATC
This sequence comes from Cyprinus carpio, assembly GCF_018340385.1. Lineage (NCBI taxonomy): Eukaryota > Metazoa > Chordata > Actinopteri > Cypriniformes > Cyprinidae > Cyprinus > Cyprinus carpio. Next base: position 10,802,824 of record NC_056596.1, on the reverse strand, counting down.
CCTTTGACTTGGATGTGCAAGGATTCATTTGCCGGCAGTGGGTAGTACCCATTTACTACAACTGAGACAGATCTCATGTCTGCACCTATGAGATTGTGGGCCACGCAGGTGTACTGCCCAGCCTCATTCTCTGTGATGCCGTAAATATCAAACGTTCCCTCAGGATGCAGGTGATACTTCTTGGTAACCATTTGAGGCAAGATCTTCTCGCCTGAAGGTGTGACCCAGTAGATCTCAGGTTCAGGATCGCCAAATGCCCTGCAGTGTAGAGAGACCGAATTCCCAGCACCCACATTGACCTGATCAGGAAGGCTTTCAGGAGATATTAGTGGTAGGCAGATATCCGCCATTTCACGGAAGTGCACATGCCTGACAAGACGACCTTCAAACTCTGAGGGCCCCGCGCATAAGAGGGCATCCGGTTCCATGAAGCGGACCGTGGTCTTGTTCATATTGATCCAGCGGATGACACAGTCACAGTAAATGGGGTTGGAGTGCATGCTCACCTCCTGAAGGTTAGGCAAGGATTCTACCATGACATGATGAAGAGCCCGGAGCGCATTGCTATTCAACATCAAGGACTCGAGACTGGGGAGTTTGGAGAATGCATTCGGGTGGATGTAGGAAAGTCGGGGGTTGTTCGTTGCTTCGATTTTGGTCAGCTCTGGTAGGTTATGCACAGCAAAACTGTCGATGGAAACTAACTCTGGCATACTGTTAATACCAAGTTCTTTCAAATGGATCATGTCCACAAAGTCACCCCTTTGGATCCTCTCTATGGGATTCTTGTTAAGGTCCAGAAACTTGAGGTTCCGCACTTGTCTGAGAGCAGCTTGAGGTACTTTTGGGAACATATTATCATAGAATGACACGCTTTCCAGCTTATCGAGTCCAAACAGGGCACTGTCAGGGATTTCAGTAAGGTTCATTCTGGTTAGCACAAGACTGCGGAGATTGATTAGGGGCTTGAAATTCATGTCTTGTATTCTGGCAATTGGATTCTCTCCTATCATCAAGATTTCCAGCTGGAAAAGATCCTGGAACCACTCTGTTCTTATGGCCCTCAGCTGGTTTGAATTAAGATGGAGCCTCAAGAGCTTGTTAAGCCCTCGGAAAGCCTCTGCACTGATCAAGGAGAGAAGGTTATGGTTAACATATAGCTCCTGTAAGTTTGGGAAGTTTGCAAGGCAGTTATCATGAAGGCTGCTTAGCCAGTTCTCCTCTAGATGCAAAGACAGAAGTTGTGGAAGGTGACCTAGATAGACATCACTCAATGAGGATATGTTGTTTCGAGATAGGTCTACCTCTGTTAGGTTTACCAGATAGTCCAAGGGACTTTCAATCTTTACGATGCTGTTGGCCTGTGATAGAACTACTTGTGTGTCTGAGGGCAGCCTCTCAGGCAGAGACAGAAGTCCTAGATCATTACAATCCACAGTCGGAGCTGCATTATACATGGATGAGGGAGAGAACCAGGGTCGGACTTCACATTTGCACAGCTTGAGGCACACAACCCTCCACTCGGAGGCCTGAACTGAGTTAGTCAGCACAAGTCCTGCCAGCAAACAGACTGCAAACAACAAATCATTCATCTTGGTCCTCCTCTCTTCAGCTTGTAATTGGTCCTTATGGGGTCTGATGTTAGTGGCGTTAAATTCACAAACACAGAATCATTTGCTATGACAACAGGGTGTATTTCTGCTTATGGCAAGTACCCCAAAGCAGCAACTTCACCTGATGTCGTCCTTGGCAGAGAGTAGCAACCTTTCAATTTGCCCTGCTTTGGGTTGTCATGAAGGCTGCATATGTGAAGGTCAGCGTATCCTTAGGGGAACAGAAGCAGGGAAAGTGGAAATTTGCAGGGTGAGCTCAGGTTCCTGTGGGGGACGGACCACTTGTCTGCCATCGTTATTATGTTCAGTCAGTCACACTCGTCACTTCCCATCTGTGGAAAATAAGAGACAGGAGGGAGGTAATGAATACGGTGTCACATTACCTTCAAGAAGAGCCACAGTGGCATTTAGGAGCATGACAATATATTTAGGCCATATGAGTGAAGGTATTATTGCTTTTTCGTGTAATCAAATACATTATTGCTGGTTTGACCTCATATGCCTACCTTTCCCACATCTATCATGTGACCACTGGGACAGCTCTCGCAATATATATTTAAATGTCAAAGAGCTTTTATGTGCATGAGGGCAGGTGTTAAGAAAATTTGCATACATCACAACAATTCTCAGCCTGGGGTTAAGAGCATCAGTAGTTCCATCTTATTTCTGTCATAGATCATTTTGTAATTGTGAGATAATGAGCTTTATTTGGCGACTGACTGGCCAGACACTTAAATCTGTTGTAACATGCTTTCATTTCTATGCTATGATGCGCTGGGAATATAATCATTTACTTTAACCACATTTATATGAAAACCAATTTAACAACTGTGATTTCTGTGAACACATTTGTGTTTTGCATTTCTTTCAAATCTGTTATTCAAGCATTCTAAGGGCATTGCTAACATTGGTTTTTATTGTCTCATAAATAGACATTAAAGCCAGCTGAATGCACAGAGGGGCAATTATTTCACAATGAAGTGCTATCCCAAAGGGCTCAGTGATAACCACTGCATTTTGTCTCTCAGTGGCAGCTGCCCATGGGCACAGTAAGTTAATTAAGACGTTTTAAAATTTGTCTGTTAACTCAGACTCTGTGCTTTGTATCTATTGTATGGTTGACTAGAACTATATTTGAATGCATAACACAGTAAGCAGCTCTCTTGCATGAAATATTTGTTTGTGCAATTGCAGTGGCACGAGCGGTTGTTATCCCTCACCCATTAACTTGCTCTTTAACCTTTTATATAGTGACAAAATCTGATGTGGTCTGTGTTTTCAATTGCATTTAATATAAATCAGTTTTTAATCAAATTGATGGGGCGTCTTATAAATACAGCGCTCTCTTGGACAGATTGATAACTTGGTTACAAAATGGATTTGCTGTGCACTGTGAGGTTTGTGATAAGGTTTATGCTCAATGATATCGATTAATAGCCCTAATACAAAAATAAAATTTTCGATGCTTACACAGAAAATCTCAGTGTATATTTGCTACATCTTAGTCAATTTGTTGAAATTATGATTGGCTTGCAACCTTGAGAACAGAAAGCACAAAGCCGCCCGCCTGTGCTAGATGAAGCTGTCAGTATCACTATAGGAGCAGGTTTGCAAAAGAACTCCTGTAGGACAGTGTGCTTATGTTAGTGCGACTATGGCGCCGAGTCAACACAAGCAGGTGGGAGCATTTTTTCTTCTTTCTCCTTGCATAGCCAACTGTTTGGTCCTGTAGTCTGCTTTTTGCCGGGATTGTGCAAAGACCACCATTTATTCCAACGACCGTACAAATTATGAGGTTGTAAAATTATTTCAGAAGCTGCTTACTGTCTGATGTATGAGAATTAGGCAGTATGTTGCAGTGTTGAGGAGAGACTAACTAAAAGCAGTGGCTTTTCCAATAACAAGCAATTAGTATAATAGCAAAAAATCACTGTTTTCATGTTACATTGTATTGTGCAGTTTTACAGCTGAGTGAGATGAGTTCTCTCCAAGAATTTCCATGTCTCTTATATTTATAGACAATAAATCTGCATTGTTAATCCTTTTGAACTTTTATTTAAAAAATTCACAAAAATCTAACCTTTCATTGGAAAATAAAAATTTAAAATGGGGGGAAATATCATTATGAAATAAATGTTTTTCTCTAATACACGTTGGACACAATTAACGGTACCCTTTAAAACAATACTTTTTGAAACCTGCATTTGCCAAAATAGTATCGGAGATTTCTCCTATAATGCCTGATGAGGTTAGAGAACACCTGACAAGAGATCAGAGACCATTCCTTCATCCAGAATCTCTTCAGACCCTTCAGACTCACAGCTCCATGCTGGTGCTTCTCCTCTTTAGTTCAGCACTCATTTTCTATAAGGTGCAGGTCAGAGGACTGGAATGTTCATAAGAGAAGCTTGGTTTTGTGCCCAGTGACCCATTTTTGTGTTGTTTTTAAGGTTTGATTTTAGATTATTGTCCAGTTAGAAGATCCAAACATGGCCCATTATAAGATTTTTAACAGAGTCAGTCAATTTTAGATTTTTTATCTGTTGGTATTTGATAGAATCAAAGATGCCATGTGTCTAAACAAGATGTCCAGGACCTCCAGCAGAAATATACAGTAAGCCCACAACATTAAAAATACAGCAGTATATTTCATGGTGTACTTTTTATCCCTGTGTTCATCAAACACATCTTGTTGCTAAAAAGCAAATTTTTTAGTTACATCTGACCATAGAAGCCAGTCCTGTTTGAAGTTCCAGTCGTGTCTTACAACTGAATATGCTGGAGATTGTTTTTTTGGTGAAAGCATGTTCTTTTCTTGATTTTTTTCTTGAAGCCCTCCCAAACATCATGTGGTGATTTTTTAAAGATTTTCTGACCCTGAAACGCAACCTTTTTCTGCAATTCTCCAGCTGTGGTCCTTGAAGAATCTTTAGCCACTCAAACTCTCCTTCTCACCATTCATTAGGACGATATAGACACACGTCCTCGTCCAGGCAGATTCATAACATTTCCTGTTTATTGGAACTTTTTAATTATTGCCCTGATGGTGGAAATGGAAATGTTCACTGCTCTAGCTCTTTTCTTAAAGCCACTTTCTAATTTGTGAAGCTCAATTATGTTTTGCTGCACATTAGAAATATATTCTTTGGTTTTTCTCATTGTGATGGGTGATTAATTTGGAATTTGGCCACTGTTTTCCCTCCTATTTATATTTCTGTGAAACATTAAGCCATGGCTGGATAATTTCATGTTCATAATCACCCTGGTGTGCTCAAAATTGTGAATATGAATGGGAATATATTTCAGATATATTTTACTCATAAGAATTTCTAGGGGTACCAGTAATTGTGTCCAATGTGTATTTGAGAAAAATCATTTATTTCATAATGATATTTCCCCCAATTTTAAATTCTTATTTTCCAATAAAAGGTTAGATTTTTGTTTGTTTTTTTAAATAAAAGACCAAAAGGATTAACAATGCAGATTAATTTTCACAGCTGTCTTTGATCATATTTACCAAGGGTACCAACAATTCTGGCCATGTGTGTATATAAAATAAATATAATTAAATGTGTCAATTAAATAAATTCTTAAAAATGTATATTCTTAAAATATAAATGTATAAATTAAATAAATGTCTAAAATAAATATAATTAAATATCTTAATTAAATTTTGTTTGAATTTGTATACAAGTGTGCGTAGCAATTAAATATATTTCTAAATGTAAATGTCAAATAAATCCAATTCAAAATCTTTCTTAATATCAAATTGATGGAATTTTGACGTATATTAGTTTCATTCTGTGTGTGTGTGTGTTTGTGTGTGTGAGTAAAATTATTATAAATTATTAAAATATCTCATGTATATTAGTATATTCATCCATCATATATAAAACTGCTTGAAACTTTAATGTCTACACTTTGACTTTAACTGGCCAAATTTGTCTCTTATCATTTAAAAAAGCTTCAAAGGCTATTTTTCTCAAATAGCTGATTTATTTAACAGATAATGAACTGCCATTATCTGCAGAGAACATGCTCTTTGTTGCTATGACAAGCACAACATGGATGCACCGAGCTGAACATAAGTGTGAACAAGTAGTGATGCACACACAAGGACACACATCTCTATCTTTCCCCTTTCAGTCTATTTTCTGTTAAGAGCTTTGCTCTGAAGATGCCCACACACACTAATTTGATTTGTTCATGTACTGTATGTGTCCTTCTTAACTAAAAGAGTCTTCAGCTGCAGTTCATGAGTGTTGTGCTCACTTCATTATGTGAAACAGGGATTTGAAATAATAGAGAGTGCTTCTATAGCTGAATGGTTTTCAGTAGAATAAAATAATTGAGATTTCATGTAATCTTATTTTAAGACTAAATTCTGTAATAATTTAAAATAAAAAAAAATTTGTTTATTGAATTTTCTTCTGGAAATAGTAATATAAATCAAACAGCAACTGTGCAAATTTAGAACCCACCCCAACCCTGGTAGACTTAAAAATAAAAAAAAGTAATAATAATAACAATAAAATATATTTTTTATAAAGATTTTAGAAAAGCTGACACAACAAGCTGAATGCCATAAATTTACAGTTTTCACAGTAGATCCATGTATACGAGAAGTTGAGATAATGTCCAGTAACAACATGTTTTTAACTATATGTGTGTGTGTGTTTGTGTGTGTGTGTGTGTGTGTGTGTGTGTATATGGGCAGCTGAACTGTTCTGAAGCCAAAGCTGGGAGTAATGTTGGAAATTCCAAAGAAATACAGACAAGTGGAGTGATCACCCACAGTGAAATTTCCAAAATCCCACCATATTTTAAACATGAAGTATGTGGTGATTGGCTACCTGTCAAAGAAGTTGTGTGCGTTTAGCACCAAGTGCTTTTCTAGGCAAGTTTTCAGTGGAATTTTGTAATGTGTTTTGTCTGAACAGTACCAACAGCAGTTCCTCTGTCTGTCTGCATTAATCACAGCTTTTTGTTGACAACCGCTCCTTTCCTAGAGTCAAGAGTCCAACCACTTTAACTGAAATATTTATGGTTTGCCTCTTTTAGAGAAAGTACTCAAGTAACTAACACACATAGACACACACACACACACACACTCTCTTTTCCATCAACTCGTCTAATGCTACAGACACCACATAAAGTGGCCCTGCTGTGCTATGTTTTATTCACAAGGCTGGAATGAGTAGAAATCTTGCCATACTTCGGCAACAGGGCAGCGTTCCTAGCGAAGCATGTGCAGGGGACATCATGAATTGGAGGTGACACCTTGTCACATTACGATGGCATAACAGACTGCGAAACTCCTTCCCCTCTGGTTTGTGTTTAGGGAATGGAGTGGATCTGAGGGGACTGCTCAGGTTTTGTTTCATACTGCGTAGTGACTGAAAGCAAGAGCAAAATACATGTGCGGCGGGCAGAATACTTAAAACACAGCAGAGGCAAACTCTTTGTGATGGTTAAGTTAATGGATTAAACGTTTAGTCCTTGACCATGTGACCAGGACCACTTCTAGTTTGGCTTCAATAGCAGAAATATTAAGTGTTGGAACAAAGGGGCAGCGTTCGGCTGTTTTTCATTTCACCTTCTGCTTTGGTTTTAATTCATACACAGAGTCTGTAGCACAAAATTTTCTTTTGCTTTCATTATATATATACTGTACCTGGTTGAGATTCAGAAAATAAGAGTTTTTTCTATTCTGTTTTATGTATTCCATTATATTCTACTCAATTCTATTATTATTTTCTGCTCTTTTCTAATTCTGTTCTGCCATGTTCAGTTTTGTTCTGATCTGGGCTGCTTTTGTCATCGTAGAGATCACTGGTGGCAATGTTTCTATGATCTACTTAGGCTTACAATGCTTTGGGAAACACTGCCCTGGTCAGGTGTATTTGATTCTGTTCTATTATATTCTCTTATAAATTCTATAGTGTTTTATATTCATCACTCACCTATCTACTTCCCTCCCATCTATTTCTTCACTTCAGTGTTCATTTCTACTACTCTACTCTTTATTCTGTTCCATTTTGTTTATTCCATTCAATTCAGTTTTGTTTGCTTTATTCTGTTCTATTCTTTTGTTCAGAACTGTACAATATAATCAACTTTACTTCATGAGTTATGAGCCTGACTACATGATTGTGTTTTCTCCAGTGCGCTGTAATACATCAGCATTGTTTCCTATCACACTACATGGTGTCACTTCAAATGCCTGGGGTGAAGTATAATTAGCTAAGATACTATGCTGACACAAGCACGATCAGAGAGTGTGTGTGTGTGTTATATAGTCCTCCAGCTCTCACCTGCTCCACACTGCTGGTGAACACACCGTACGGCAGCAATTAATTACGCTTCAGCACTGCTGACAGAATCCCTATAGATATATCAGCTATTTCTGTCACATATTCTTCAGCCCTGTCTCAAGACATGTTAGCATTTTTCTTCTGTTGTCCTTATTGATTTCTCTCTCTCATCTCTACACTTCCATCTACACCTTGTTCATACACATGAGGCAGGAGCAAATACCATAAATCAGTGGTGCTTAGACCAAATAAGGTTCCTTGTCCTTTTTTATTTTACATTAACCTGCATTATTGCATTTTGATTCCAAACCAAAAACACAAACTTTATAACAGCATACCAGAAGAGAAACCAAATGTTTTTTAACATACAACTGTACTACTACAGTATAAGATCCCTAAGTGTCCTATTCCAGAACTACATGAACTATGCTAAGGAAACTCAAGTTCATAGCCGGTTTGTTTTATATTGCTGCATCACAACCTCTTTTACCATCTGACATAGGAAGCAAACATAACCTGTATTTAGTTTGTAGATGGCATGTTTTTATATTTTATGCTGAAGAATAACAGCACCGAATGACGTCTGTTAAAATGAGGTGCTATATGAGAAATATTTTTGTTAAATTTCACTGTAGCGATTGTAAGCACCTGTGACCATCACAAATTTTACACACAGTGATACAGCAAGATTTATAAGACCATTTTTTGACGGTTGATTGTGCATGAACAAATCTAATTGTCCAGAAATAAAGCTAAACATTTAAGATAATGTTTAAGTAACATCCAAATGAGTATCTGTAAGAATAATACAGTTTGGCTGAAAGTTGCTGCCTAAATCCTCAGTTTTCATAATGAAACATTTATTGTTCAGTACTGATAACTTTTACTAAGCTTTTTTTTTTTCAGAATATTAATACATTCTTAAACTTGTTACAGAATACACCTTATAATTGTATTACTCACACTAAAATCTAACTTTGGGAGTCATATATCAATAATTTCCTCTTGATCACTTTCATCACATTATTGGATTTAGAGTTATTCCTCCCCATACCTGTAGAGTCTCTGCGCGAGATTACGACATTTCTTACACTGATGCGCAGAGCCTTTCTAATCCAAAATATGATAATGATTAAAACGGATGCTTAAAATATATATACAGAAGTGATGCTAATACTCATTGAGCGCATACAGAGCCCTGGCACGCTATTAAATCCCCCATCACACAGGATGCTCATGAGTCAGGAGAGGGTGAGAGAGCCGCGCTTACCGGAGAGAATAAGATTCCTTGTTTGAAACGCATAATATATTCCTTTCCTCTCAATCGCGGGATCGAGCTCCAGCCTTATTATGGAGATTTTAGATCCAAGTGAATTTTAGCTTTATTTGAGATGTGGGAGATTTGGGGTCTCTCTCCATACGGTTGGTGTGGGAAAGATGCTGAGCGCACCGCGGACTGAGGACCGGAGAAGCGCGTATCCTTCCAGCTGTCTGTGCCGCGCTCCTAATGATACACACATGCTCGTGCGCGCACCCTCCACCTAGTCTCCCCGGGGACAGGCAAATTGCTGCCTGTAGTTCGTGCGTTTAGTGCAAGCTGATTGGTCGAGCAGAGCTGTCAGTCAGGTCAGGGCTCCCAAAAGGGGGCGGGGCTACTATATCGCTCGCTTTTACCATCTGTTCACTTAATTTAATACTCCCACTTTCTCTCTATCTTTGCCTTGTCAACATAATTTCTATTTGTAGTTTTCTGCGCTATAACTGATAAAGATGCGCAATTTCAATATATAAATGCTGTGGACCAGATCAGAGTAGTTTTGCTCAGATTTTACTTTGGACATTAATTGGTTCTGTATATGTATATGCACACACACACACACACACACACACTCACACACACACACACACACACACTCACACACATACACTCTCCAGCTGAAAACCACTGGACTAATTCAGACTATATTTAAAACATTTATTGAGGCATTTGAATAATATAATCATTTTTTGATAATTTTTTCCAGTTTGGCCAAGTTTTTGCAAGATATAATCAATATTGGAAGTCTTTAAATAAGTCTTTCTTGACACACACTCAACCGGGCTCTTGCATTTACTGCAAAATCCTACTTGACAAATCAGAATATATTCTCCCAGCATGCCGTATGTAACACTTGAGATAAACACCAACAACATCCAGGCCTGCAGAGGTAATGAAAATAACAAATCAGGCTGAGCGTCAGGGCTGTTGCAGAAGAGTTGTGTGTGTGTGTGTGTGTGTGTGTGTGTGTGTTTATGACGGATGGAGGGTGAGCTAGAGCTGTTTGAAGATTTAACGTCGCATAGGTTCTGACAGGAAGCTTGAAGTGAACCGTTCATTGAATTTTCTTGAAAAATCTGAAATTTGATTTTAAATTAATTTTAAAACACAAAAGTGGCATCAAGAGTGGTCTTAGACTTTTGGGACCTCGTCGAACAGTTATGTAGTTAAAAACTAGCAATAGAGTAAACTTTATTCAACAAAAGATAACATAAAATGTCCTACAGATGTCTTGAGATATCTAGAGGAACAGATTTTGTTCTAGTGCCTAGATTTTCAAGACATGGTGTTCAGACTGTCACAAAGAAAGTAGGCAATTTCTCACCAAAGAGCTTCCTCAGCATTTGAGGGACGTTTGGCACCACAGTACACACTTCAGCCGTGAGAAGTCATCTTATAAGAAGCCTTACAGGGTGTGTTGCAGCTGAGAAAGCAGTCTAGCAGAAAGGCAACAAGCAGAAAAGTTTACCGTACATGAAATTCCATAAAGCATGGGGTGACAACCTGTAACAGAAAGATTCAGAAGTGGGTGGGATGAGAAGTTTGCAGTCTCCTGGAAGACGAGGTTGTGGGGATCAGGTCAAAACTGATGGAGCAAATACTTCAAACACTACAAATGTAACACTTACAAAGACTTGACCTCAAAATAAAAGCTATGTAGGATCAGCTTCACTAACAGAAAGCCTGGAAGTATTAGGAACTTGGGATTGCCAGGCCTGGAAAAGTCATGTAAATAATTGTAACTTTAAAATGTCACGAAAGAGGAATTTTATTCCTTTATGATAAATCACTCTTTTGTGCTATTTATTATGATGAAAATTATAATTGAAAATTAACATTGTTAAAAAAAAATAACATTGTGTCTATAATATTATCTATAATATGATATGGTTTTTAACAGTGTTATTTTAGTATTTTTATGTACTGTTAGTATTTATTAATATCTTGAATTTGCTTGTATATATATATATATATATATATATATATATATATATATATATATATATATATATATATATATATATATGTATATACATACACACACACATTCAGTTTTCTAGTTTTAGTGCTTTTGTCATTTTTATTTCTATTTCTATTCTTTTTTAATTATTTTTATTTCAATTGTAGTACTTCAACTTTATTTTATTTCAATTAGTTGCCAAGGCAATATTTCTGATTTTATTTAGGGTTTTTTTTCCTTCTATTTAACAAAAAAAAAAATTCATTCATTCTAACAAATAACCCAACCTATTCATCCAAAGATTTATATTTCATTTTATTTTAGCCTTATTCCCATTAACAAAGACCATTTTTAATAGTTTGAATATTTTAAAACCTTCAATAAAAAATAACAAAAAAAAAAAAAAAAAATCTTTATTCAGTGACTTTATAGGTCATTGCAAATTTATGTAAATTAACTTTTGGAAATATAATAAAGTTAAAATAAATAAAATATATATTAAATCACATTGTGAGATAAAAAAATCACACTATGAGATATACTATGAAATATATATTGCAATTACAAAACATAAATTTGCTAGCTAAAAGTCACATTATGAATTTGTCAATATGAGAAATAAAGTTTTTTGAGCTATAAAGTTTTTTTTTTTTTTTTAATTTTTTTTTTTTTTAATTTTGAAATCAAGAGTTTCGAGATTTCATAGAGTCTTTTCTTGACTTACTCCAGCAGATAAGACCCATCTGGTCTCTGAAAACTGTCCCTAATGCCCCGTAATCCAGTGAGCTCAGCAGCATCCTCAGATAAACCAGGAACAGTTCTGTCATCAGTATGCAAATGTTGTAATCGTACCATCTCATATCTGTTCACTCCTTTTGCAGGAGCCCGAAGGACCCTCTGCAGAAGATCATCAAACGGGTCAATGGGATCGAGGGGGACTTCATCAAGTAAGTTTTCTGAAATTAAGTTATGAACGAGGTAGAAATTATGTTTGACATGTCCTAGATGGCATCAAGATTGATTCTTGAGTTTTAATGGCCGAGAATGTTTTGTTTGCCACTTACTGTAAATGTTGCTTGAAAATCATTTACTCAGACTAACAGGCTTTTGTAGCACAAGACAAATCGCTAAAAGGATCTGTTTAAGCCAGTTCATGCTCTGTCCTCTTTAAATGCTTGTATCGCACAAATGCACCATTTAGCCCTAAGTGTCATTAAACATTAATGTCTCATCAAAGCATTCATGGCCAAAAACATAACATCTCAAGGTGATCTTGGGGTACGGTTGAGGAAATCCCAGGCCTGATGACTTCGAGAGTTTGATTTCGAGATGATTCATATGAAGAGGAAGTTAATTTTGTTCTGTGATGGCTGATGTAGAAAAACTATCATTAAAAATCTGAAATTTCCTTCACGTTCTCGCCCTGAAGCACTCACAGCCCCGCCTGCAATGGATATGAGCTATTGCTGTATCAAAAAGTCACTTAAATATAAAACAAAGACTGCAGCAGCTGTGCAAACTTTAATTATTGATCTTAGATTTAGAGAGCGGGCCAAAAGCCAAATGCAGGATTGGTGGATTCATGTAGCTGGTCAACTGTAACATAAACAAGGAAAAATAGCCTGGTGTTTTCCTGCATTTAAAGCAGCCAGAATCCATTACTGTGTTAACGCATAATTATTTTTCTATTATCAGAACGCTGGGATATAAAAACCATTATGTAAGAGTTCCAGATGGACATCTGTGGATCGAGGGGGACCATCACGGACACAGTTTGGACAGCAACACATTTGGACCGGTAATCAGTTAGTTGGTGCTTGCTAAAGACAACATCTCATAGACATACTTTGATATACTGAGCAACCACCAACAGCTCCCTAGAATCATACTATATTTTAATATTTTGCACACAATGGATGATTTGATTTTCTAATATATACATATAAAATATATATAATTTAATAATTTCCACAAAATTAATTATTTTAAATTGAATAAATTACTTATTGGAATTAATAAAATTTTTTCAAATTTAGTATTTTGTTTAATGGATTAAATTAGGGATGGGAATTTAGAGAATTTTGTAAATTGAAATGAAAAAAACTGTTAAAAATAAAGCTTAAATGATTACTTCTTTAAATGTAATTTTTTTTTTATTCATGTTACATCGCCAATAAGACTTTCAAAATAACATCAAGATTAAAAAAATAACATTTATATTATCAAATATTATTACAATTATAAATGTAATTAATGTTTTATATAAATTAGGGATGTTTTTTTAGAGAATTTTTGTAAGGATTGATTAATGAACAAAAAAATGTTAAGAATAATATGATGCTTACAAAGGATTTCTATTTCTTTAAATACTGTATTATTTTTTTATTCAAATTTTTTTTTTTTGCTTACCTTGTTCCTGATAAGACGACATGGTTCAAAAAAATCATGACACATCAAGTGACACTTAAAAACTTAAGTAATGGCTGCTTTCATATTAATCATCACATATAATTATTACAATATATTGCAATAGAATAAAGTGTTTTTCTAATGTTTAATATTTCTCAATTTACCATGGGGGGGGGGGGGGGTCTGATCAAATAAATGCAGCTTTGATGAGCTTCTTTCAAAAACATTACAAAACTTACCAACCCCAAATTTTTAAAAAGTTATTTAAAAAAATGTATTTAATTGTTGACTACAGCAGGTTAAGATGTAAAATAAAAACCAGTTTGGCATGTATCAGCTAGACATTTTCTCAGGCACGTCACTAGATGTTATACATTTGTCTGATCCTGCAGGTGACCGATGGAAACTGTCTTTCAGGCTGCAGTTTCAAAGGATCTTTTCTGGAAGTCACCACCGTAGGCAGATTTAGCAACAAATAGATGTGGTTATAAAAAATTCAACAAACACCGACAAAGATTGCCGCTTTCTGGGGACTTTGTTAACAGCCTTGATGTGCTGGAATGCCCCTGTCTGTAATGTATAGAGATTGAGGTATTATTGGCTCTTTGAAGAAGTTTCTTTGCTGCACAGCTTCTCAGATACATTATTAAACAGAGCAGTGATTCTTTCTCCCACCTCAGCTCAGACTGTGACATGACTCACTACAATCATTCACAATACATCAAGATTCGTCCTTGAAATGTTGAAATGTTGGGATTTGCTTACATGGATTGAGAAAAAAACAAATTGTCCTGTCCATTTAGTCACTGACTCAGCACGACTCTGTTGTGATCCTTCAGTTTTGATGGTTTTGCACCGGCTGATGTTTTCGAGTGTTTGTCCTCAGTTGGATTTTTAATGATGTTTCTTTTCAGAAAGCAAATGAATATTTTTCTCACTGAACCACATACTTCCTAAATCTCTTTTTTTATTGTTTCACATCCATTACCCAAAACACTTTTGGTTTTCCCCAGAGACCAAGCCAGAACATATAAGTGTGAGATACATTTTGTGAAAAACCATCAGGTCATATATCACTAAGCAAATATTCTTGCATGATTCATGCAATCAATTTCACTCACTTCAGTAAGAAAATACACCACCACCACCACTACATGAATTATTAAGCAAGAAATATATGTATTCATTCTTTTTTTTTTTTCACTTAATGTCCTTTTCAAGGCAACATTGAAATCTTTTGGAGAATCTAGATTGATATTTAATGTTACAAAGGCTTCTAATGTTGTTGTTCAAAATATTTTGATTCAAAAATACTGATAAGACTCCAGCATTTCACAAACCACTGATTGAAAGTCGGGTCACAAAATCCTCACTGTCTGAGACCTTGTGTTTATTTTGCCCACAAAATGTCACACGGATTCGACTCAGACATCCAATTTATAGGCTTAAACGGATAGTTCAGCCAAAAATAAAAACTCTGTCATCTTTTAACTCATGTTTCAAACTGGTAAGACAAACCTATAAAATGCCTTGTTTTGGACATCGGCTTTCATTGTATTGCCAAACAGCCTTCTTTTTGTCAAAATCATATTTTGTGTTCCACAGACGGAAAAAATAAGTCATACAGGTTTGGAATGACAATAATTTTTTTTTGTTTTTGTTTTTTTGTTTTTATACAGGGCTTTAGCTTTATATACAGGGCTTTAGCTTTATATTCTAAGTCAAAATACATTTCACAAGATGAAGTTTAACTAAAACTAAATATCCTAAAACATAAAAAAGATTATATATTAAAAAATACTACAATTTGACAAAAATTATAATGAAAACATAAAATATAAAAATAAAATCTAAGTCAGAATATTGACAAAAACTATACTATAGTAGTATATCAGTGATATTAAATGGACCCAGTAAGGTTTTTCTCAGAGCTTCTCTATAGTATTTCAGACTCATATTGTGATCTTGTCATGCTGTTAAACCCAAAGATTTTGAAGTCTATATCTTCCTCTGCAGGTGAGTACATTATCACCCTTTCAAGTCCCTCCAAACCTCGCAGGTATTTACAATACCCTCCAAATCAAGGCTTTTGGGAGCTTGTTGGAATCTCTCCCATGTCCTTCTGGCCATAAAAAGCAATGAGGTCATTTTCTCTTCTAGCTAGAGATATATTACTTTCTATTCACTAGATGAGAAAAGCATGTCATTCTTGTTCCAGTTGCTCTTTGTTAAATGTGTTGTCTATCAAAAGCTACTTTCTCTTTAAGAAATAGACCATTTTGTTTGACTTTATAGAGCTTTTCATGGTAGTTTATAAGCAGAAGCTTGATGATTCTGATCTCCACAGGTTTCTCTGGGTCTTGTCCAATGGTCGGGCGTCTCACATCATCTGGCCGCCCAGTCGGTTCCAGAGGATCGAGCCGTCTGTCTCTCCAGAACAAAGACCACTGTTAAACTAGGCTGGAGCAACAGAAGATGGTTATGATGACTGAAATGAAGCAACCTCATGTACAGTTAATGTAAATCACATGCTACAGTACGAATTATAGAAATGTTCTTGCTCAATCTATGTGGGCCAAATTGGAGCCCAGGAAAGACTTTACAATTTTTAGCCACAGTAATGTTGGATACTGTCAGTTGTACATATTCTAGATCCAATGTCAATTCAATGATCAAATGTCACACAGAAAAAGGCTAATTCTATTATATTCATAGTTTTTAGTAATAAACTACACTGTCAAACAGTTATCTGGAAAATTATTTATGTTTAAAGGTCAATGTTGTATGAATATATGAATATACACCAATCAGGCATAACATTATGACCACTGACAGGTGAAGTAAATAACATTGGTTACTTCTTCATCACAGCACCTGTTAGTGGGTGGGATATATTAGACAGCAAGTAAACATTTTGTCCTCAAAGTTGATGTGTTAGAAGCAGGAAAAAAGGATTTGAGTGAGTTTGACAATACGCTGATTTGGAGAGACACAGAGGAGAGGAATTGTTGAATAAAGTCATTATTTTTGTTTTCTTCATGTACAAAAACTATTCTCGTCGCTTCATAACGTTACCGTTTAATCACTGATGGGAGATGGACTATTCTGACGATGGTTTTCATACTTTTCTGGACCTTGACACTGTTAGTCACAAGCCTCCCGATTTTCATCCAAAATATCTGAAATTGTGTTCCGAAGACAAACGAAGCATTTACGGGTTTGGAACGACAGGGGGTAATTTATTAATGACAAAATTTTCATTTTGCAGTGGAGAAACCGTTTAAGCTTTTGCTTATGTTCTTCTCAATGTAATATCTTGCATATACACCTGTTCTGTGCTGCGGATGAAGTATTTTCATATGCACAAATCCAATGTGAAAGCACAAATGGCTGCAATTTTATATTGATCTCATGCTGCCTAAGATTGATTTGCACTTAAATGCTATAGCTATGAATTTTCCGATTGCTCTAAGACAGGCTTCCTCGAGGGGGTCGAACATCATGCAAGACTAAACGCGATAGGATTTAATGTGAGTGGCCACAGGTCAATATGGATATTCACACAAGGCTGTGATGAGTTCAATGTTTGTCAAACATAAATCAACACAGACAGCCCTAGGGCTAACGTACGCCAGGGAGTAGCCACAAATCTTAGGATACTGCAGGAGATAATGGAGCCGCAGCCAAGCGGGGCTTGAAGATCCTTGATTTGAAACGGTGCACACGTGTGAATGACAGAAACGGGTTTTTCACATCTGACACTCTGCATTCGCTTCCCATTCAGAGTCGATAAGATGTTTTGCATTGGTGACGAAGCATGATTTCGATATCAAGCTTTTAATCTTCTACAGAAGGACACGGGGAATGAGCATGTCATAGCAGCCTATTTCAGTTCCCACAAAGCTCTTCAGAGAGGAAGCAATTTCTCATTGAACATGACAACTGCATTACATACCCACAAAAGGAAATTGAAGCCCCAAATTGAATTTACCTTATAGAGTCAAAGATAGGTGTGCTTTGGATGCTGATGTAAATGCAAGCTGAATTGTGTGTCTTTCACATGAAGCTGTTTTAGATACTCGCATGTAGTTCATCATGTGTTTTTATCTTTAAATGGGCTTATGCTGTATTCCAGAACCTGGATTTCTCCCACATCCTACTCGAAAATGATAACTGGAAAATCTAATAAATGGTCTTAATCCAGGAGAGATCATTTGGTGTCATTTTCAAGCACATTTTAGATAGCTGTTGTGAAGTTGTGTTCAAGAGTTGTCTGGGACGCTTTGAGGTCAGAAGGTATGATGTTAAATCTAAAAAATAAAAAAAAATGAAGATTGAAAATTATTCATTTTCTTACAATTAAGGTGAATGGGGACTAGGACAGCTACAGTCCTTATTCACTTTCATTGTATAAAAAAAGAACAACTTGTTCACTTTGAAAAAAAAAAAAACTCTTTTTGTGTTCCACGGAAGAAATCAAATCATACAGGTTTGGAATGACATGAGGGTGAGTAAATAAAGATTTTTATTTTTTGGTGAACGGTTCCTTTAAATTCCCATTTCGTAGACATTGAATTCTGTCATGCCATATGTTCAGGTTAGAATATCTGTCACCAATATATGCCCAAAAATAGACAAAGCCACAAAGCTCAGTTATATGTGTGGCACAGGGACACAGTACTACAGGGAATATTTTTAATATTTTCTGTGCAGCTGTGCTTGGCAGTGGAATATAAAGGACTCTTTCTTTACCTTAATTTGAAATATTCATATTAAAAGTCAATGCATAAAGTTGTGCCAGATTGCAGGAACAAAATACGCAAAGGCCAGATAAGGACAATCTTTTCAGCACTGATAATAACAAATGTTTCTAAGTTAGAGAATGCACTTCATTTTTTAATTTTCAAAATTTTGAATCAAATGATTTTTGAATCAAAGTAAGTAGTGGTTTTACCTGAGGTTGATCCTATAAAATGCTCCTGTAATATTATATTGTAAATCCTTAATACAAACTATTTTTACTATACAAGAACTGTGGTCAGTCTTCATAATGGAGCAGCAGAGTGTTCCAGGTGTGTGTGTTGTCCTAAAAACCTTGTGCATCCTCATAAAAAGGCAGAGGGTTCCTTTTTCCAGCTCTCTATTCACTCATGTGGTGGCAACAGGCTGAAGAATCAGACTGACCCAATTAAAACAGCATCCAAGGCTCAGGGCCTCAAGGCACCTTGCAGTTGTGTGGTTTCACTGATAATCAACACGGAGCAAAGAAGCTGCTGTATTATTACCTGGCTTTTGTGCTGACACTCCCTTGAAGGGTTAGTTTAGCCAAAAATTAAAATTCTGTCATTAATTACTCACCTTCATGACGTTCTAAGCCTGTAAGACCTTGGTTCATCTTCGGACCTCCAGAAACGTAGCATGGAGAATGGTAAAACATGCTCTCTGACCCGTAGACAGCAATGTAATTACCACGATCAGGGGTTCCAGAAATGTAACTATAAGAATATAAAGAAAACAAAGAACGGTAAAAATAACCCATTTTCAACATCAGTCTCCTTCAACACCCTAATTTTGAAGAGTATCCACTATAAGAATATTTGTTTACGTACAAAAACAAAGAAACTAAAAAGTAAAACGATCTTTTACACAATTCGGCTCCTCACATGGATTATTTTACATCCCTGGTGCCATTTGGACCCTGATCGTTGTATACATTGCTGTCTAACGGTCAGAGGTGTCTCAGAATTCGGACACATTGTTTTTGTGTTCTGAAGATGAACGCGGATCTTACGGGTTTAGAACGACATGAGGGTGAGTAATTTTTGGGTGAAGTAACCCTTTAAGGCCTCAGTAATGGCAGCCACAACAGGACATTTGCAAAAGGTAATAAGCTCATTAACTGGCATGGATGTGGCTTATTGTGTGCTATGCACCCTGCACCTTCTTGTCTGGACCCTAAAGGATGTTTAAGAAAACAGGTAATTGTGATAGTATATTGGAAATTAGTGGATTCTGATGGTTATCTCAGGTGTAGCATCAACCTGAGAGAAATCCGAAAAGTTTTCATCATCCTGAGGGTGAGAATCTTATGAATTTTCATAGCAATTAAAGTGCAAGGAAAATAACAAATATTGCTATTACAGAGGCATAAATATTGGCAAAAACTGAAGCAAAATAGTGGGATAATGATTAATGTATATTCTTTTAACGGCAGATTCAGCTTTAGAGACTCGCTAAGGAGCAGTTCGCTAGCAATGTCACCTAACAGAAGCTCAACCACTCAAAATAGTGAAACACTGCCGTCTTGAGGCTGAATAAAGACGCTCAGGGTGGGTTTTTTTTTAGTAACGTTCTTTTCTTTTCTTTTTTTTTCTTTACCTCTCTCCTGTTTGATTCTGTTTTTGTTTTCTTTTTTTCAGAAGGGAAATTAAATTTTAAAAAAGATGGTAGACAAGCTAACAGATAAACACACCAGCTAAAAGGCATGGTTCACCCAGAAATAACGACTGGGAAATAAAGCTGTTAAAAGAAGACGCAGAAGTGTCACAGAATGGTCCTGTGCGACACGTGTCGCAGTCATAGACTGTATGGTCGCAGTCCAAGTGTTCTGTCGGTATGCAGTAGAGTTTAGTGAAAAACAAACCGAGATTTAATGTATTATTTATCCTGACCTTGGCCGTTAGTTTGCACGGCTGCGCGTTCATTAGAAATCAAGATTTATCCAAATAAATAAATGTGTGAATATATATCTGACCGTTTTTAAGGCACGATTAATCGTAAATTTTCTTTGGAACGATATACAATTATTGAATTGAATTGAACTGAATGTTTAATTCGCCTGGCTGTTTAATGCGCGTCCTCCAGTCCGGTGTGTGGCGCTGTGCGCACTTCAACTTAGTCCTTTAAGAGAAGTTGTTTTGAAAACGTCAGTGTTCAAACACACACAGTCCGGAAAGGGGACATCGGCTTTAATCAAACCTCTCTGACTAGAAGGCCTGCCGTATTGACTTCACCATCGGTAAGCTCTTCCGTCAATGTGTTTTGTTTTGTTTTTTTCTCGTCGTTTTGCCTTCGTAAACCCATAAAGCACTCCGGTCTGTGTATGCTAACGTTAGTTTTGCGCTAGTAATGAACAGCTCCTTCATCTTAAGAATGTGTCAGGACGGGACAGTCAAGATAAAACATGGATAAATAAAACAAGTGTTCTTTTATTAGTGAGACCACACATCTCGGTGTCTTACATGTTAAATACAGCTTGATGGATAGTTAATATATATATATATATATATATATATATATATATATATATATATATATATATATATATATATATATATATATATATATATATCGGCCATCGCAGTATGTTAAAGAGATAGTTCACCCAAAAATAAAAACTCACCCACAATTTGTTTAAAACATGCCGTTCCAAACAAAGAGTTGCTTTCTTCTGTTGAACATAAAAGAAGATATTTTGAAGATTGCTGGTAATCAAACAGCTGGTGATGGTGATTATGAGAGTGAGTAAATGATGACAGAACTTTCATTTTAGGGTGAACTATCCCTTTAAGATGTAAAACTTAATGATTTAATGTTCAACTAATATTAAACTGAGTTTTCACCTTTTGTGAATATGCATGTCATGTCATAACTCATGCTACTGTTTAATAAATAAATATAATGTTTTTTATGGTAATACAGCTTGCAATATCAATGTAACATCTATTAAAAAAACTGGGTTAAAAAGTGTATATTATTTTTAAATCTTTTAATTTATGAAATGTGTTAATTATATAATGCATTAATACTGATATTATTATATAATTTATTTTTGTTTTTAATGTAATTTCACATTATTATTATTATTATGAATTTCCCTCTTGGTTTAATAGCAGCATTAACTCCACTAGATGAAATTAACTGACTTAATGTAAATTGACCTCATCCTTCAGATGATAATTGTTTTGTCTATTTCAGATCAGCTTATTGCTGTGCCCTTAGGCCAGCGTTTCAAATGAACATGTCTCTTGCTCAAAGAGTCCTCCTGACATGGATCTTCACACTTATATTCCTTATTATGCTGGTTCTGAAGTTGGACGGGAAGATCATCTGGAACTGGTTCCTTATCTTCCTTCCTGTCTGGACCTTTGATCTTATTCTCCTTCTCATGCTCATTGTCAAAATGGCAGGCCGCTGCAAGCCGCGGTTTGACCCTCGCAATGGGGCGGAGAACTTGAAGAAGCGCGTGTGGTACCTCGTGGCCATGCTGCTTAAACTGGCATTTTGTCTGACGCTCTGTGCCAAATTAGAGGGCCTTATTGACATCTTGGTGAGCTCGGTTTGCATCCCTCTGTGGGCACTGCTCATCGGAGCTATGGTGGAGCTGGGCTACAACGTTTTCCACTTCAGAAGAGACTGAACATATGGAACGGTGTTCTTTGAAAGCCAGCAGAAGTCTTTACTGTATTCTTCAGGAATAAAATCATCTTGAAAGTAGATGTTATTCATAAACAAGGGAATATACAACGGACAATAAGAATGTATAGCTGTTTCAAGCTCTTTATCAGGAATTGCTTGTTTCTTTCAGGCTCAAGAGTGATTACGTTGAATAGCCTACGTTTCATGTTCATGATGCAGGGAGGGTTATGAATTTTGCCTCAGTGGTGAGTTTTCACTCAGGTGACAGAAATGTTTGATTGTGAATTTTGCTCAGAATATTTATTGCATTTAAGTGAAACACTGAGATCATTAGTGGCATACCATAATGAACATTTGAAAAATAACCATTAATGTGCTGCGCATACACTGTTCGTTCAACCAGTACTGTAACACAACATGGTTTGCTAATGGAAACGACATATATTCTATAATAATGGTGTATATTTATAAGTCTGTGTTTCTTTATCAAACACTTATGTTTTGCATTGCAGAACTTGCATAATACATGTTTACAAAATGTAATTAATAATTTTATCTTGTATAGTGTGTGTAAATAATAATATTAAAAAGTAATAACAGCATCCTTGTAATTTAAATATGCATATTTATTTTCTTTGACAACTGTGTTTAGTAAGTGCACAGTTATTATATTTACAAATGTTTCCAGGATCATGCAGAAAAAGGTGTTACAAATCAGCAGGGATCAAAATATGCAAATCTAGTAGAAATATAGTAGTAAATTTTAAGTAAAAATTATGATCCTTTTTAACCGAAATTGAAATTTCCTCTTAGAATGAGTCGTCTGGATAAAGGATGTTTTTGAGTAGTACATGCATGCATACAATGTTTGAAAATAACACTGTGTTAATTCAAAATTCTTACAGTGTACAATGAAAATAATAGAAAATTACAGATGCTTTTACTCAGCTGGTAAAAAACCAGCTATTTGTATAAAAAAAAAAAAACAGACAACTGACAAGAAATTCTGTCAGTAACCATGTAAACGTAGTCATGGGATTGGCCCAGACTTACAAACATTTTAGTATTTGTAAGTTTAAAAAAAATAAAATATACAAGATAATAGCTGAATCCGTAGGCTAAATAGCATGGCTTCATATGTCTTATGCAATACAGTATTTTCAGCGCCACAAAAAAGGGCTCAGTTGTGTATTCTATGTATTCTACTAATGCATATGTGTACAGCTCAAAAAAACAACATAGATACAGAAACATTTTTCAATTTTTATTCAAGTTCTGACACCACACTTATATTTTCTATTAATTAAGCAGTGTAAACAAGTGTAGCAATATGCCTTAGGCACTTGCCTTTTTTTCTACCATTTAACTTCAAAAGAGAGCTTAATTTTGGTTGGTAAGTTATAGCATTGGTGGGTAAGCATTAGATAGCATAGTTCTTCGGTCTAATCATCATTTTAACAGTCTTAAAATATTGTCTGTCATTGGTTGGGTAATATTCCATTGTAATGTTGTGCCATGTACCCCAAAATATCCCATTAGGTACCCCTTTGTACTTTGATAATACCTCCCATTTAGGTTTGCAGACATGCATGCATCAAACCACCAGCCTGAGCTGTAATAGGCCCCGCAGTTTCCAGAGGGATACTGGTAATTGTCTCTGTCCGGAGTGGTAAAGAGCTTCTGGTCGTGATTGTACTTCTTACTAAACTGCATGGCATTACCAGCTGTACCAGAGTAACCACCAATAGACAGACGGTATTGTTGGCTTTCATTGGCCACATAGAAGTGGTCATAATGGGCGTATTCTCAGATACACTCAAATTTTTACATTTTTCACAATAAAAAAATAAAACCCATTACAAATGAGGCATTTGTTGCATCCAGTGGGGACATAATTATTGATCATAATGACTTATACTGTCTTTTTTCTTGTTGCATATCGCGCGCAAACATAAAACCATGTCTGCATTTGTGATCGGAGAAACGACAAACAACAAGCGCACTCTACACTGTTTAAAAATCACGTTTGAATCATCAGTAGTAAATTATTTAAATATGAAAACGTACTTACAGACTGTGAGTCAGAAGTGCCAGACTGTCCTTGCAAAGTTGGAACTGCTCAACTTTATAGAAACAGACACGGGCATTGTAGGCTACTCTCACAGGAAACAGTCCTCGTTAAAATGCGCTGCACACATCTGAATATTTGGGTTGGACTGTTCCGGAACAGTATAGTAAACACAACTTAACCACTGATTTCTAGTTGTGTGCTCTTTTGGAAGGCTAAACAAAGTAGTTTCACTTTCACAACAAAACACACAACGTCTCCATGAAATGACGCCGGCGGTAACAGCGAGAATAAAAGTTAGCCTTCTTTTTTGCGTGAACATTTGAACGGCGGTATGCAAATCTTCCCACATTGTGACGTAGATATGTGGTGGCATGTTATAATAAGACGTTTTAGGAGGCTGTGGTTGAAAATGCACTATATAAATAAGTTCTGACAGTGTCTTTGCGTACTGACATGGTTGACAGCTGTTAATACACAATTACCATTTTAGATCGACAAACTGTACTATAAAAGATTTCTTTTCAAACTAAAAGCATAAATCTAGGCTATCCCATGCCGTTTTCAAAGAACAACTGTAACATTCATTCACTGATGCTCTTTAATCAGCATCAGCGCTAAATCCGGAAGCGCGTATACTTAACGTTACTTGCCGGCATCCCGCCAAAATAAAAGCCTGCTGATTTTAAGTTTGAAAATGATGAAAACACTTTTATTTATTTATTTTTAGAGACTTTTATCCAAATCGACTTACAATTGGAGAGTACATAAAGCGATTCTTCTTAAAGAGGAAAACAAAGAAAGTAGTAGTAAATATTAGCATTTTATTTTTAAGTTTACTATAAAATAATTGTATTTGTATTTAATACTAGGCCTACCTTTTATTTTTAATAATATTATCACACATTATTATTTAGTTTATTACTTTATTTAAAAAAATAAATAAAGTGCAATAAAATTATAACTATTATTAATGAATTTTTTATAGTTATATTTAATGGGTCACGCTACATGCAGTTTGAGGACCAAACCAAATCTCCAGGTTCTCTTATGATGCCACTAAATGCCATACTTTTAAGGTATAAATTAAGAGTAAATACTCCTTTAACTTGTTTCTTAAAAATAAACATTAACATGGGTTGTGTAAGAAAATTCCTCACCTCTTCCAGAGTCCACTGGGGGCCTGGTCTGGGTTGTAGACTGCTGGGTTGATGTATTGTTACAATCACTGTCACAGGTGCTGTGGATCTTGTTCTCTACTTGTTCTCTCTCTGTTATCTCATCACTTACTGCATGTGATTTAAACCCCTCGGCAGCATCCTCGGGGATGAGTAAGAAAGGCTTTGAACCTTTAATTTCTTCAACATTTTTAAGTGTTTCCAAAACAACTGGAATTGTGTACCTCTCTTGACTGTAACCCTGGGTAATGTCCGCACTGTTTGGGTTAGATAATATCTCCCCAGGGTTTTCTTCTAGTCTCTGGTTCTGTTTGGCTGACTTTGAAAGTTTGGCTTCCTTATATAGCTTGGTCTTATTATTCCAGAGCCATTTTTCCTGGCAGTATTGATGTTTCTGACTGGGATGTACAGCTTAGAATGTACCCCAACACTTCTGTTTGCTGACATGTTGTCCATCACATTAGATTGTCTTAGGTTATTGACTCTAGATGAAATCACAGTTGTTGAATGTCTAATGGGGTGTCTGTCGGGGTTTGGCATCACATACCTTTTGTTGTCTTGACTCACTTCACGTATCTTGCTGATGTTTTTCTTGCTGTTCTGAGAGGGTCCCCCTACAGCTGCAGTTTTGAGTGGCGTTATTGAAATTCTCCTTGTCCCCTGGCCTACTACAAGTGATTGAATCCTTCTGGTTGTACTCACTGTACTATCAGTCAATTTACTCTTTACAATTGGGACAAAGGTGGGCTTCACCAGATCTTCTTCTGGAAGGATGGCTTTACTGTGGCTTGGTATATCTTTCTTCATAGTCCCTGCACTCAGTGAGTTAAACCCGATATGCTCATTTGGCCCTTCACTGAACGTCTCTGGCTGCATCTGATTTTTAAGATCTGGAGACAGTGTCCTTTCATTAAAAGTGCTGTCAGCCTTGTCCAAAACTGTGGAATCAATTTTTCTGTTATTAGTTTTCGTGATTGGATTTAGATATTTTACATTTTCCACCTGTCGTACTAGGAAAGTCAAGTCTTCTCTATCCACATTGGAGCTAATCTAATGGAGCATGTGCTGTTTTTCTTCTTTAACCATGTTCAGCTCTTCAGCTATGTTCATAACACTAGGGATTGACTTATTTGTGGCTATGTGACTTACATCACCTTGGTTTTCTTTCCTCAGATTTGTTGGGAGTCTTGTAATCCCAGTCTTGTTTACTTTTCTTAAATTGTCATTGGTAATTTTAGTTACTTGACTTGCATCTTTTAGGCTATGTCCAGTATCTGTTCTGGGACCAGAAACTCTACTGATGTCTTGATTGTTTTGGTCATCTGTTGATTGGGTCGGTCCAGTAATTACCCCCGTTATTGTGTTTGCTATAAGAGGACTTGGTTCCTTGACCCGCATAATGCCACTCCTTGCTGGGGAAAATCCAGCCCTGTCACCAGCTTGTGGATTGTGGATCCTCACAAAAGCAGGGTCATTCATGTCTTCATTGATAACCTTGACAACTCTACTGTTTATGTAGGATCCCTTTGGCCTCATTGGTCCACCTTCTCTAGGAAACTTTACAACCCTTCTGTTCCCAGCGGATGTGCCTAAATCCATTATCCTAGTGTTAGCATCCCTTGAAATGCTGCTTAATCCATTCGCATCAGGCACATACTGCACTCTTCTTCTCGCTGCCAGTATGCCACTGATGTTCTTTACATGTCCATCTCTGAGAATATTTAGCTGTTGTTTCCCATGGGTTGAGGATTGTATGGTGTCCTTTTTTCTAGTGAGATACAGTTGCTGAGATTTCAGTTCCCTCTCTGTCTCCTCAGGTGTAGGCGAGAGCACAAGTTTGACCTTAGATATGTCCTCGGTTGTCTCATCAAGTGAGGGGTTAAATACTTTGACTTCTCTGCTCATCTTGGACCTCTGATCTTTGGTGCCTTGATTTAGATCGATTCTTTGGTCAATGTTCCATTCCTGACTTTCCAAAATGGAATGACTGAGCCTCTTCACGCTACCCTTGACAGTTCCCTCACTTTTTTGATGTGTCTCCTAAGGTTGAAGTTAAGATCCGGACTACTTGTTCTCCACTATGACTCAGTGTCTCCTTGATGCTGATGTTATGCCTTAGACTTTGATGTCTCCTTTCCTTTTCCTCGCTGTTTTCTTTCAATCCAGCACTCTCAATACTATGTCTGTCCTTACATTCTTGGCAGTCCCTCCTTAGCTGGTTCACCATGTCCTTTAGGTTCTGCAGCTCCTTGGCCATTTTCTCCAGCTCCCTAAAAGGCCTGGGAAGCTGGATGTAGAGAGGAGGGAGGGTGAGTTGATAAGGGCACAAATTCTCCTCATCCCCGCAGTTCCCCAGGGGCTTCAGCATTACCCATGAAGCAGCGTCCTCAGAGGTCTCTGAGCAGATGTGACACACAGAAAATGCTAACAGGCTTCCCCATGTAAAACACAGCAAGCCACATTGTGTCTGTCACATTGTGACCTGTATGGTTAGCAGGTCTGTTCAATATGTTGAAGAGTGTGTGACAGAGAAGGATCAGGAGAGACTAGAGGACCACCTCCCTTTATAGAAGAATGAGAGCTCAGAGAGGGGCGATACTCTGTGATGACTCTCAACAGAGGCATGTAACAGCACTTCTAGCAGAACAGTCAGCACAGAATATACTCAACATATCAATAACTGATTACTGTGCCTTCTTTGCTCATTAGTAATGTAATGATTATTGATGACACTTTTCATATATACATAACATGATACCATAACTGGTGATAAGAAGCAAAGTGAGCTTGTTAGTATGTCTATGAAGAAATTAATTTTATTTCAAAATTGTTTTTAATTATTCTTTTTTTGTTGTTGTTGTTTTCCCAGTTACAATATCTAAAAATTCTTAAAGCAGGATAGCTTGTAACACTGCATAATACTTGCTTACAGAGAATATATCTTCATTTTGTCTTACTGTACTGGAAGTGTAAGTATAAACAAGTTTAAAAACAAGGAATAAAATCTGCTAGTGCCATAAGACATGCACTTGAATTAAAGATACAGCATTAATATCTTATGCAATGTTGCTTCTAAATTATGTTTATCTTGCTTTAAAGAAAAAATACTTGACACAAAAATAATGACTTTTTTGCAGTGTTGTAATTACCAGGATTCTATCAAAACAACCAACAACATATTTGCTTAAAACATATTTTGTTTTCCAGTGGCGTCTGATTATGATTACCCTTGGTTTTATTTACTGTTTAAAACATTTGATTGTATATTTGCTTCCAATACTCTCATGACAGTTGTTATACAATGTCAAAGTTATACAATGAAGATCATGCAAATAGAGTTTGTTCGGTTGTTTTGTTACTACAGTTAATGTTTGGTTAGGGGTTTTTAGGTTTGGGTTGTATGTTTATGTTTTCAGGCTTTTTTTTTTCTTTTTCTTTTGCAGTCTCATACAATTATTATGACTTTTCCACAACACCAAGTTATAATACCTGCTATGCTTTTATGTATGAACTGTAAAACAGCACACACATCACTTTTTTTATATCTTAAGCTTTTTTTAAGGGCATCAGAACTGAGAAGCACAATGTGATTTGTCAAAATCATTGTGTTGGCTGACCCTGATGTTTAATCAAAACCATCATACTTACGATCAACCTTTAATCTACAACACAATGCATTCTCTGCATATGTCATTTCTCTCACATGTGCAGATATGCATGTGCGAGAATCATGATGGCAGCAGCTTCCCAATATCCTGCCAATAAAGCAGCATGCCCCACACACATAGACATATGCACACAAGCCACAGTAGATTCAGAGATGTATTATAAAGCTAAAAGGCGACTAAAGGCCTATTCAGATGGGACTGTTTTTCCAACGTATGTTTGTGTTTCTGCAACATAATTGGAACTAAACAAGCCTGTATTTAAAAAAATAAATAAATAAAAAATAATGGAAACAAATGACTGTTTTTCAGCTAACACAGAAATCCTCTGAAATATCTAATTCTGCCTGCACAAGAGTGCCTGTGATTGCGGTATTTATATTGTGCGATACTTGTCAGACATTGTTCCTTATTTAAAATGTTATTTAAATGTAATTGTGACACATATTCTGAGATATTGCTCTTTCCTCATTCAAGAAGATGACTGCTGTACAAATGGCTGCCCAGAAGCCTTACCAAGATGGTCAGGTTAGCTGGACAATGGATATTATCCACATTGGTATTAACTCCCATCCAGATCAGTACATGTAATGACAGATGTCCTTTGTTAACATTTGCAACTCAAAATGTTGATGTTAAAGAGATCTGGTGACCCCACATCAAACTGAAAATGTCATTACGAGAAATGTTATAACAACTATATAAACAATGCAGCCATAGTAGTCCAAGCGTTAAGAGTGGAAAACGTTATGTCCAAGTGTCTTTAGTATCATAAAAATGTCAACCTGTGTCCAAACAGAATTGATTGTCTTTAACTTACTGACTTCACAATGTTTTATAGCGCTCAGCAAATGGATATATTTCTAGCCAACTCCCAGTTTTATTACCACTAATCAGAAAAGCCTTCCCATTTATGGACAGGACTATTATTGTGTGGTGCCCTTTATGATGTGACAGTCTGAAATCCTCTGGGATGGTTCAGCCCATCAGTGTAGTTGTCTGTGTAAACACTCAAGATTTTTCCATAAACCATCTCACAGAAGCATTTGACCCACTGGTTGGGTTTGAGTACCACATCAGCGAATGCTACTCCAACACATTTGCATGATGTGGTACTGGTTATTATGTAATTGTGATAAAAGAACAGACAAGTGCACTCAGACTCTTTCCTAACAGTTATATAACACTACTGAGGCAAATTCTGTGGGAAACCCAATGCAAGTGAGTTGGCTGCTTTTATCCAGATTTTCAAACTGGAGTGGAGACATCTGGAGTTGATGGTTACAGTGCATCAATAACAGATAATGTCAAGACTGCTGGTTTGCATTACAAAAGCCTTGACGTCATTAAACCATTGGCTAATGCTTGCACAGAATCCTCTCATTGTTGCATGCAAGGAGCGGGCGACGACTTGACTTCAGGCTTTTGTTTTAGTGATAAGGTTCTTGGATTTAATTTAAACAGTTTGATTGTAAATTTAAAACAGGGTTTCAACTCAATATCTGCATGAAAGTCTGAAATTATGCTAACTGTAATGTAATAACTGTCAAATCAAATTTTGGGATCAGTAATATGTCAGATGCGCAGTATAAGAGACCACAGGATAGTGGAAAAAGTCCATTTTTGGGCAAACTATCCCTTTACAGGTCAGAAACTAATATGTATAATCCAAAATAACACAGCTGTGATTTAAAACATATGTACACTGCATAGCAAATCAACAAAACAATAACCATAGTCCAAATTAAGTCAGCTGTGATTTAAAACATATGTACACTCCAAAACTACTATACCAAACAATCAAAACAAACCCTTTCACACAGAGAAAAATATAATCATTTGAAACATTTAATATAAATACAAATCTTTACATTTCTTCTCTATTCTCAATTTCTCTATTCCAGTTAAAAAAGAAAAAAATGTCCACTGCTTCAAAAAAATAACAAAATCTCAAAATAAAGCATTTAAAGTTGTTTTTGTAAACTGGACAGCTTTAGAATGTGCTTTTTTTTTTTTCAGAAAAAGTTTTTTTTTCTTCTTTTGAAAAAGTTGTGGTAGCCACGCCCACTGTGAAATTTTATTGGTCCAGAATCCCGCTCCTCGGTTTATATTTGTATTTATGTTCACCCAAATGGCAAACTGTATATCCCAACACAAACAGAAAAATAAAAACATCATAGAGCGAAAACTCTGATAATAGATATTTATATACATACACATTTATACAAATTCAGAACACCCATACCCGTGTCTTTTGTCTGATTTGATCATCTCTTGTTTTCATTTTAATTTTTTTTTTTCTTTTTTTGTAAGTGGACTATCCATCTTTTAATTGTCATTTTAATACACGAAGACAATAGGCCACAAATGCAACATTTAAAAAATTCCACTTTGAGAGATACAGATAGACACAATGATATCCATGTTTATGAGAGCACATAAAACCAGCAATGCGCTCTCAGAAACTGGTTATCTGGACATGTTATGAAGATATGTTATTGGGAGCCTACAATGTCCTGTCTAAGAGCTGCTAGAAAACAACAATAGTCTCATTAAGCGAGAACTAATTTCTTGCACACACCCCTTGGTGGACTCCTTCATGAGCAATGCAAACTCTTTTCATATATATGTTATGTCTATTCCTTTTAGCAGCTGTTAATTTGAATTAAAGAACATATAGAACCTGATTTTTTCCACTGACAAAGCGTCAGGTGTGAAGAATAGCCATTTCTATCCATAAAAGTTTATGTCATGCTCTCGAAGGTGTCCTATAGGTTTTCGGTAAAGGGGAAGGGTCATCCATCCGAAGTATAACCAGTGCAAGACACTACCTAAATGCAGAATAGATTGAGGGTCTGATAGTCTTAATATTGAATGCAGTTAAAGTAGCATTACACTTTTTTTTATTATTAAAGTTTAACAACAGTTTGGCATTCAGTTATGTTTATATAGCACCACCTAATGATCAGGTTAACATTCTAAATCTGTTTTTACTCAACCAAGATGACATATCAAGAGAACATAATTAAAATTGCATTCACAACTCAACTAACACTGCATATTTTCAAAGCTGCACCAATATTAAGACTACAGACTGTTGAGGCTCTTAGAGGGCTCCGGTTTGGTTCAGGTGTGAGGTGAGGGCAGAGAGACAGTGGAGGAAGCTGGAGGGTTCGATCATGGCCAGTTTGGATTTGGAGGTCCAAAGGAGGGTCCAGGGATCCTAACTGCAGCTCCACACTGACTCACCATCCCAGGCTCCCACTAAAACCCAAAAAGATTTATATGTATGTGAATTATGTGCAGAATGTACCTGTAAAGTTTTTTTTAATTCAACACATTTGAACTTTAGTGTGGATATTGTTTTTAAATAATGAGAATAAAAAGGTTGTATGGGCCATCAAGTGAATAAAAAAATTCTAATAACTGGCATTAATGACATGAAATATTGGTTAATCAAATTAATCACAAATAATCAGCTTGATAAAAAAATATTGCTTGTATTATTAAAATAATTAGTACAAAAAATAAGAAAATGATGTTTTTAATTGCATTATTTTTTAATGTAATTAATTGTACTAAAGTTATGACACTGAAATTAAGATGCTAAGTCAAAATTATGAGATAAAATGTTGAAGTTATTACATATTAACTGCAAAATAAAAAGCAATTTATGAAAAAGTTGAAATTGTGAGGTAATAATTATGAAATAAAAATAAAAGTATTATATTATCATTTCAGAATTTCAACTTTTGTTTTAATTATGTCAGAACTTTCGACTAAGTATCTCATAATTTCTACTTTTTATGTCATAATTGTGATTTATCAAAGCATGATGTGGCGGAAGTGGGCTTCCATAGATCGAATCCACAATATAACCATAAAAAAGTTTTTTGATTTGCTTATGCACACCTAGAAAATTATAAAAAATTATGAGATAAGTCATAGTTATGACACAAGTCAAAATTTAATGCCATAATTATAACTGTTTATTTCAATTTCAACTTGTGTCAGAATTTTGACTTTTTATATTTAATTTTTTTTTTTTTTTTTATGACATCATTTTGACTTTTTATGTCATGATTATGATTTACTAAAGTATAAGCACAAACAGGTAAGCATTACCTGTGAGAATGTGTGTGTCATCACTGGCGGTGGGTCCTGGGTAACTGGTGTGATGAGAAGTGACTGAGTTGATTGTAAAGGGATTTGGGGTAGTTGTATGGGATAATCAGGTGGCCAGTGTAGAGCTCCTGTGCACTGTAGCTTTCCGCCCAGATCTTATCTAGAGAACAGACACACTGTTACTACCACACGACAGAGGATTATGGGAAACAGACAGTCTGCTCTCATGCATCTGCAAACTTTAGCTTGCTGGGGTTGATACTGTTCACTGCGAGCACATAATTTCTATCAGATGCTTTTAAAGACAGAAGATATGTTTGCATGCAAAACACATGCTTTTCAGACATGATGAGACGAGACAAGACATTACCCAGAACAGTGAGAAGTCGTTCAATTTCATTATTATATTATTGTGAATGCTGTATTTGTTTTTATAGGAGGACACTTATAATGAATCGTGTTCTTGTGGTGTAACAAGCATTGTCATCATGACAGGATGTGATTCTAGGTTGATTTTATTTTCTTATGATGCTGTCTCTCAATGTATTTTAGTTAATTTGTTGATATCTTTTCTCATTCCGGGTCATGCTTAGCTTCCAGTGAACACTGGTTTAGTTAAACACTGATAAACAGTAATGAGTCTTCATTTATTACGTTGATGTTTCTGTAAACTGACAGCAAACTGCCATGTGCAGTAATCTCAAATGGATATATTTAATAACACAGCTGCATTTTGGGTTTGGATGTCATTATTTTATTATTAATAATAATTAAGATTAAGATAATAAGATTATTATAAATTGTAAAAATTAAAACACACACACTTAAAGGGATACTCCACCCCAAAATGAAAATGTTGTCATTAATCACTCACCCTCATGTCGTTCCAAACCTGGAAAGCTTCTTTCGTCTTCAGAACACAATTTAAGATATTTTGGATGAAAACCGGGAGGCTTGTAGTAAAAAACACTGTCATGAAGTATGAAAAGCATCGTCAGAATACTCCATCTGCCAGCAGTGATTTAACCGTAACGTTACGAAGCGACAAGAATACTTTTTGAAGCTTTTACGGGTTTGGAACAACATGGGGGTAAATGATTAATGACAAAATTTTCATTTTGGGGTGGAGTATCTCTTTAATGGTGGATTGACATGCATCTGCTATTGGTCAGGAAATAAAAGCAAAATGAGCACCCCTGGTTAATACTTTCATTTATTTACTATCATTATTTAATTATAATGTACATACTGGTCAAAAGTTTGAGGTCAGAAAGGTATTTTTATCTCAGAATAAACCCTGACAGGGTGATCAGGACCCCAACGCGTAGCTTTATTTACCAATGCTGCATTTATTTGATCAAAAATAAAGTGAAATCAGTAATATTGTGAATGTAAAATGTTATAATTTAAATTTAGTGTTTTCTGTTTGAATATATTTTTAAATTCTTGTGATGCAAAGCTGAATTTTCAGCTCCACACAAAACATTCACATAATACTACATAAATCACAATAAAAATCTAATATCATTCACAATAAAAATATATTAAAAATATCAATGTTGAAAACAGTTGTGCTGCTTAATATTGTTGTGCAAACTGGGATTTTTTATTTATTTAATATAATTTTTTTTTTTTTTGATGAATATAAAGTTCAAAAGAACAGAATTTATTTGAAACAGAAATCTTGGTCGCACTATTTTACAGTATGTGTACTTCAAAAAAAATTGAATGTTGGAGTCTATAATTTCAGGATTTCTCAAAACTTAAGATGTTCTTTATACCAAATGCTTAAACTTGTTTTAAGATTAAATTAGATTTTGAATCACAGATTCTCAATGTGGTCTCAAATCTCACTGTGTATGCATATCATATATTATACTGGATATTTAACTTTGTACTGGACATTTTTATTAAAAATTCACATGCAAATTTTGTATTCTGTTTATTAACTATATTATATACGTACTGTAAATAATGTTACTAATTTATTAGAAAATGTTATGATTTTGTAAACCTGCAAATTAAAACGTGTTTATAAGCATGTTTACAGATAAGTTTGAGTTGTTGTTGCAGAAAAGGAATTGAATCTGGTGAGAGCAAGTGTGGAGAGTGTGGGAAATACAGTTTTAATGCACCATCTGGGATTATGTTTAACCACAAAAACATACAAGAGATAACAAGTTTCAAAAAGGGGGAAAACAAGGAGAAATGAGATTTGTAGACTATTTCATAGCAGTGCAGTAATAAACGAGTTATATTTGTATAGGCTTGTGTAGGCAAAACAAATGGCCTTTGAAATATGAAAAGTTCTTTGCTAATAAAACATCCCACGGGAAAGCTCAGAAGCTTGTTTGCACTGCGGTGACATAGCCAATAATCTCAAACAGACAGGACGGGACAGGCAGGGTTTGATGTCACATGGAGAGGAACAGGGCAGCTGAGATTGGCTTTTACATGTCCATCAAAGAAATGCTCACCCTTCTAAAACAAAATGGCTGCCAGTGAGGCTATGCCCAAATGCCCTCCTCATCATCCTATTGGTTAAGAGATGGAAGGGTTTTAGCCAAGTGCAGCATGGAAAAAAAGATCAGGTTAGTATGCGAATATATCCAGGTAGAAGCGACCCGTAACTGCAGACGCAGGATCAGCTTTCAGCGTCGTCAATGTGAAATACTGTATTACGAAGTTTAATGGAAACTGATCCTGGATCTGCGCTTAGGGGCGATTTCTACAGTCATGAATAATAGAAATCCATAGGGTTGAGAAGTTATGATCAATATGAAGGCAGTAAAGGAAATGATGGCGTCTGCGTTGGAGATGAGGGCAGCTCCATTTCAATTACGATGTTACAACAGCAATGGAAATGGACGACGGAGCATCCATTTCCAATTCAATTTCTAGTATGAATATTTTATTAACAAGTAACCAAATGAAACTGACCACACCCCCAATTTGTCTTTCTTTGGCTTGCTGTTAAGATTAAGCTCCTATGAATATGAGGTAAGCAAAATACAGCAACGGTACAAGTATTTCTTATTCAGCCATACTGAATTTCTGCTGAAGAAAAGCTGATGACATTAACAATTATAAAGGAATAGTTCACCTAAAAATGAACATGCTATCATCATTTACTCATGTTATTTACGGGTTTGGGATGTCATGAGAGTGAGTAAATAATGACAGGATTTTAATTTTGGGGTGGACTGTCCCTTTAATAACACTTTGCCGATGTTTGTAGGACCGGATTGTGACCTGATCGGGTGATTTTGGAGGTTTGTGGTTGGTCTGGTCAGGTGGCGTTTTCAAGTAGCCGTCGTCGTAATTATCCGCCATGAGCTTCATACGGTTCTGTGTCTAGGAGAAAAGAGGGGGCACAGATGTAAGGAGAGATTGGGGGGTAGAAATGGATGAAAACAAAAGGTTGGGGGATTGAGAAGAAATCAGTTAAAAGCACATCAATAGACCTTGTTTGCATTCAGAAACCCACCAGTCAAAACAAAGATGTATTTGGTCTAGGCCTTTTAAGTTCTCTGTGATCATTGATTTAAAGCAAACAAACAACTTGACCTTGAGGACAAACAGATATGCTCAGTCGAAGTCTTGTGACGCAGTCCGTACCTGCTGTTTGAGCTGCTGCACCAAACGGTCCTTCTCCCTCCGCAGATGGGCCACTTCCTCTTGTGTCTTCTTTTTTTTGGATGAAGACAGCTCCAGCAATGCTATATTAGCATCTTTCTCACTTATGGCTGCAAGGAGAGCCTCCTGTCTGTGAATTACAATTTTTTAAAGTTATAATTTTTTTTTAAATCAAGTTATGTAACAAAATGATTATTTTTGTTAACTAAATTAAAAACATGTCTGTATAATAATAATAAAAAAATTATTATTATTAAAATGATTTAAAATGTAAAAAAAATAAAATAAAATTATCAAAACTATAATAACCCTGGTTTAAATGATTAAATGTCAATTGCCAATGTCAAACATAATTTATTATTATTATTACAATTATTATTTTATTAATTATAAATTATTCTTATTTTATAAATTATAAATTGTATTATTATTATTATTACAATTAAGAACAAAACTACAAAAAATACATTACATTTTCAAAACAGCTAAAATGAGTAGAAGTCAACAGCGAATGTCAAAAAGCATTCATCATTATACTATCATTATGATATACATATCATTATAATAAAAATAATAATTGCATATTATTAAAGTGAATTAAATTAAAATTGTATTACATTTAAAATTACAATAACCCTGGCTGAAATGATTACCGGTAAAGTCCAAGTCCAATGCCAAAAAGCACTTTATTATTATTTTTATTGCACACTATTAAAACTAATTCAAGTTAAGAACAAAAAATTTAATTAAATTGTATTCACTTATTATTATTAATTGCACACTATTGAAACTCATTTAAAAAAAAAGACAAAAGTACATTTTCAAAACTATTATATCACTGACTGAAATTATTAGAAATCCAAGCCCAATGTCAAAAAGCATTATATTATTAATAATAATAGTAGTAGTAGTATAAGTAGTAATTGCACACTATTAAAACTAATTCAAATTAAAAACAAAATGCAAAAATAAACCAAAATGTTCAAAACCATAATAACCCAATAAGTCCAAGCTCGATGTCGAACAGCACTTTACAGAAGTACTGTGAAAATGTTCTTCAAAGCCATTGACCTCATTGACAATGACCAGGAGTCTTACAACACTCGAAGGAGCAGGTTAAAGGATGTTTGCTTTCACAAGTACAAAACATCTCAAGGGAGTATGGATTTTGTCAAAATGATTATGCATAATTGTCTCAGAAAGACCGAAATAGCTTGCTTAGTCCTGGTTTTTTAACAGATTCCAAGAAGCAGGGCTAAAGTGTGGAGACAGAAATAGCAAACAGAACAAGCCAAGTGCAGAGTGAATCATCCTCTGCATTGAAAAAATATACCTAGTTAAAGTTTTACAGCCTATTTTTCTGTCGTGATGATATCTCCGTTTAGTCTCTCTTAACTGATTTATGTAATTAACACTACAGCTTGCCAAACTGACCTCAGAATGAGCTCTCATGTGAAAGATGGTTATTTAATTATTTAAATATGTGATCTGGAAAAACTATTTATGTAGATTTCAAGTTCAATATATAACACTTAGCAAATGTGTATCCTGCAATCTAATGTTTGTTTCTGTTCCTACATGTTATATTGTACACGTTCATGCGTGACACTGACTAAACTGCATGTGTTCAATTAATGAATAAATATTTAAGATTATGATTGCAACTAACTAATCCTGTTAATTACCAATAGGTCAAAATCCACTGTATCAAATCAATAGACCACAAATTTTTATTGCATATGGTCTAACATCAAATATATGTACACTATAAGCGAGCAAAAAAACTATAATGCTCCTTAAATGTAGATATTGTGTAAATAAGAGATTTACTCTGCATTGTCTCAGCTTTATTGATTATAATGTAAGAACTCTGTGTACAGACAGTCAACGAGCTCATGCTGAACGCAGACGCATGAAACTATGTAAACTAGCAGTGACAGCTTCATTCATTAGAACAGAATGGAAGCCCTCTTGTATTGTCATGTTGCCCGCTTTCTGTATATCCTTTGTATAAAATCTGAATAAAACTATTGTTTTTCGTGCTGCTATGAAGGCCAACAAAAAGTTGGTCGTTTAGTCACTGTCTTGATTTATTAATGTATAAAACAGCATAAAAACATTCAGGAACAGTTTGTTTTGGATGTGCAACTTGTATGGAATATGGCCTGCATCTTCCCCATGCAAAATAAGATTTTAATTTCACATAACATCTGCAAACCTACTTCATCCTTTCAGTCTCTGTTGATTCACAGTTTTTAGTTTCTTTGTAAGCACCATTATGATAAGACGTACTAAGAAAGTCCATAACGTACTTCATCTCCAGCACCTCCTCCAGGTGTCGCCTCCTCTCGGCCCTCAGTGTAGTCAGATGAGCTTCTTTCTCAGCCAGAGACTGCTGGGTGGACGACATCTTGGCCTTCATGGACTCGAGCTCCAGCTTCACTTTCTCCATCGCTCCCAGGAGCTCTTCCATTTTTTTAAACATAAACAGAAGGTAACTTATTTGTTACTGTTTATTCTGTACTTTACAAATTGACTAAATGTGTTGTCACATTTATCACTCTGTTCTGGGAATTTTTGCAGGTGAAATCCAGTAATTTCAATAGGAATCCACGTGATCGGGAATGCTGAGTGAGTGTGAAAGATTTCTCCTACACATTTTTGTATCATATTTAAATTGGTCACGTGAATTTGCCACGTTCAAGCTGCTTGGTTTGAAAGTGACTTCTCTGTGCTTCATTGCTACGCTAGACTCTATTGTGCAATGGAAAGATTCAGTGGATGATAAAGTTTCTTCATGGAAATATAGATGCCAATTTCAGAGTGTATCGACAGTGGACTTTTTTACATGGCAAATTTTCGTCAGTGTGACTGCACCTTAACTAACACATGTTTTTTTGCACAAAAAATAAATAAATAAAATGACTGCATATTGCAGATTCCAGAAACTGAATCAAAACATTCTGATAAAAAATCAGCTAATCTCTACTGCAAAGTTCAGGCAAACCTAGCTTCTGATGGTATTAAATGGGTTCTAGCTGGTCCAAGCTAATCTAGATGGTCCACCAGCTAGAGCGGCAGCTTGTTCAAGTTCATCAGTCATGGCAGACTACCTTTGACCAACAAGAAACTGGCTACCATGTTCCAAAAACCAGCCTAACCAACTTACCCTGGTATGACCTGTTTTTACAGTAGGGAAATACAAGTATGAATGACAACTTATATTTTTCTGGTCTTGATATTTTTAGTGGTGGTGCTTTGATTAGCATGCTAGTGGTTCTCAACTTTTTTTGACTGCAAGGCCCTCCATTGTCTACAACAATATCTGAAGACCCCATGGCTTTCTAGTTTCCTGCTATTAACTGGAAAATGATTAAAGGGATAGTTCACCATTTATCATTATTTACTCACCCTTGTGTTGTTCTAATGCTGTATGCCCTTCTTTCCTTTTCGGACCATGGAAAGAGATGCAAAAGTATCACAGAGCGGTCCCATGTGACACGTGCAGTATATTCCAAGTGTTCATAGATATTAATTTATAAAAGCTTGATCTTGATTGCCATACATTTTTTTTTTAAATCTCCTTTTGTGGTCCGAAAAAGAAAGAAGGGCGTACAAAATTTGAAGAACACAAGGGTGAGTAAATGATGACTTAATTTAAATTTTTGGGTGAACTATCCCTTTAAAAATAAAAGATTAAAAGATTCAATCTCCACCCAATAAAACAATTTGATCATTATAATGGAGTTAAGTTTTAAGATTTCATTAATTTACTTTTATTATTTTCACTTTTCTAGATCTGGAAATCACACTTGACAACAATTTGGCTTCATCATATATTCAAGTTTTTCAAGACTATGGGAATCCTGGTTATTCAAAGATTTTTTTTTATTTATTATTTTTTAAGTTTTGGTTTATTTTAATGCTCATTTTGTCTTATTTTATTTGTCATATTAAGTCATGTGGAAGTTAGCTGAGGTGAGAACCAGCATGCTGTGCTTTAGCTTTTAGACAGTTTTCACAGTAACCACTCTCTGAGAAGTTGCATCTTTAAATTCATCCCCTTAAAAGCAATTTCACCACATAAACACAGAGACAGACATCTTTGACAACTGCATCACCACTCACTGTTATTCTGAGCATCTTGTGTCAATAAGATTTTAAGGGTGGCATAATATATATTTTTTGTACATGCATAGAATAGTCAACTAGTCATTCACACAACCCATTGAATAGTCGATTCTGAAATAGTAAGTCTTATAGTATTGACCTGTTTCTCCTGGTGGGTTCGTGCAGCCTCCTCCTGCGCCAGCACCATCTCCCTCTCGGCAGTGATTTGAACACTCTCTCTGAGAGCTTCCTCCAACTCCTCGATGCGCTCTGCCTTCTGCCGCAGTGACTCCTGGGGTAGACGGGGATCAGCTCATCATATGCACACCAGCACAGTTTGACAAAATATATATATATATATACAGAGATCTGTCAAAACAGAGGTGCTTATGACAAAGCTGTCATTACAATCTCTGTACGTCTTACCTGCTGTGGGCCATCGTTGACATTTCTGCCCTTCCCTGAAGGCTCCTTGTGTTTGCCAGAGGACTTCTTACTCTGCTCTTTCATTTGCCTGAAACATAAACATGAAGCGTTTGTGAGAGGAACTCTCTGGGGTTTAATAGTAGAATAAAAAGTTTAAGAGATTTGGGGTGGAGGGCACTAATTAATAGCTGTAAAAAGATAGCTGGTTTTATTATTAGTTAATGCATATCACCAAGCCTGTTCACATAAATAATAACTACCTTGTGCTAGTCATAAAGCTAAAACAGTGATTTTACAGAGGGGCAAAATACATTCCATTTCTTTGTTTTCACTTAAAACCCCATGAAATCATTTGACGAAAACAGTCTTCCATGGGACATAACGAAGGGCTTGTAATTTTATTGGATTATATAATAAACATACATTTTTAATATTAATATTTTTTTTCATGTACATTTTCCCTATTTTTATATTTAGATAACTTTTGCTGTCATCTAAAACTAATTTAAAGTTAAAAATAATTTAACACTGTTGAGTGTAATCTTTAGCCAATTTCAAAATGAATAGCAATTTTACTATACATGAAATTGTTGGGATGCCTAAATTCACTTGTAGCATTTAAAATAATTTATTTAAATTTTTAATGTTTTACTTTTAATTTATTTTGACGAAATAGTGTCGAATTTATCGGTTATTTGGACATAAGATGAAAATGATTATTGGCCAGAATTTTAAGATTGGTGCATCCTCAGAAAACTGATCTACTTCAGGATGTGTCACTGATACTTTTGGCTAGTTTTCCTGGAAGAGAAAGACTGTACATTTTAAATGCACATCTTCAAAAAGGTTTTTTTTTTTTTTACTAGTATAAAGTTGTCTAAAAGCTACATGAAACTTTGATTTCATGGGGTCTTAAACCGATTTTACTCTAGTTCTTGAGGACTCCATTTATGTGTGTGAAAGTACACATGTATTTACTAACCTGGAAGCCACACTAGGCACACATTTCCAGGTGAAAAAGTGAAAAAAGGGAGACAAAAAGCAGAAGTTCAAAGGCCAATCAGAGTGAGAAAAAAACACTTGATCAGTGCTTCAAAGCAAAACTCAAAGAGGGGCAAAGAAGCCCAGTCAAAACATCAACCTCGTCAAACGCAGACACTGAAAACATTTTGACGGTGATGCTTAAACAGCAAAAATGGATAAAGATGTAACACGTTTGTACTGCTTCACCAACGTGACAAATAATCACGTTTAAAAAATAAAAGAGGGGACACCAAGTCAAGCAGATCAGGCAAACAGACTGACCTCTCCAGCTCACTGATTTTTCTGTCCTTGTCGTTCTTCTCATTCTCCATCTGACGCAGGATGTCCAATAGACGATCAACTTCAGCCTGGGCTTTAGCTGAGTCTTCCCTGTGTCTGGCCACATCAGCTTCAAGTGAAGAAATCCTCTCAGATATCTCTGCGTTGGCCTGTGCATTGGCTGCGGCACTCTGGACCTAATAGATCACCATGATGTAAACACACCCACAAACTCACATATATACAGCCTTGCTTACGCTCCCATTTGTTTTTTGCCTTTGTAGTTTATATTAGCTACATTCCAGTTTACATACTTATACTATGCACTGGGTTCCCACATTTTTTGACCAATGAATTTCCACAGCCATCCAAGTTTTCTTAGAATTATGGTAGATAGCTAGCTGGAATTCTATTTGTATATAAGGTACAAGTCTTTTGAATAAATACGCTCTCACTCACCTTCTTTAGTTGGTTCTCAAGTTTAATGCATTCCTCCCTCCTCTGCTCAAGGGCAATCTCTAGGCTTTTCAGTTTGGAGTCTTTCTTCAAGCCAGATGAGGCCAGTGACGATGCATGCTCTTTAAGGTCCAGCAGAGAAGTCTAAAAACCAAACCCTGCATTGAAGTCCCGGGTATAGAGCCATCAAACACTTGTAGTATACATGTATTTTTAGAAGCTCACGGTATGACGGTTTATCTGTTTTAACAGGGACTCAACCAACCTGTCAATTAGGATATCTGCTTAAAAGCATGTTTTGAGATTGACTAACTTATGTGAGTAATTTCTCCAAAGTATTTTATTACACATATTAGAAATAGAGAAATCAAAACCTTATTTTCAAAATAAAATGTCAAATAATTTTCTTAATCAGTATTTTGTCTTGTGTTCTAGTAAATAATCTAAACATCCTTAAAAGAACTTAGCAGGGTTATTATTAACTATTAAACACATTTTTGACAACTGAAATATTGAACTAGAAACTAATACAATAAAACTATTAGAATTGAAAACCCACATGACAAAATTACTAAAAATTAAACAAAAATTAAAATGAAAACTGAAAATATAAAAAAAAATCTTAATATTAATACAAACTATAAATACTAAAATAACACTACAACATAAATTAAATAAATTGTGCTAAGACTTGTTTCAGCTATCTTCATTTTATTTTTTAATATTAAATATTTTAAGATTTACTTTAAGATTTAAAGTAAAATTTCATAAGATATTAAAACTTGTTTTCAGAGAATATATCTTGAATTACGTTTATCTTAACTTCACTGACCAATAATATTTCCTTATTTTAAGCATAAACCTTAATATATTTCAAATTTTGAATCTATTTGCCAATGAGGTATGAAAAATAAACTATTATAATATTCTCTGTAAAGTTTTAATATAGTATATGGATCTTTTTGATATATATATATATATATATATATATATATATATATACATATATATGTATATATATATATATTTGT
This sequence comes from Cyprinus carpio, assembly GCF_018340385.1. NCBI lineage: Eukaryota > Metazoa > Chordata > Actinopteri > Cypriniformes > Cyprinidae > Cyprinus > Cyprinus carpio. Next base: position 10,758,795 of record NC_056596.1, on the reverse strand, counting down.
AAAATATAAAAAAGATCCATTTACTATATTAAAACTTTACAGAGAATATTATAAGTAGTTTATTTTTTCTATTAATTAATTATAATTTTAATATATATATATATATATATATATATATATATATATATATATATATATATATATATTAAAATTATTACTGAATAAAAGACAAAAATACAATGTTTTGTGTAGTGTATTTTGCACAGTTCATAGCTGCACGTTGTTCTACAGATGAAAATCTTATGTGTTTTTAATGGTGTTTCCACTCATCTTTCAGGTGATCTCTAACCTCTCGGTCTGACAGGTCTCCCTGCAGTATGCTGACTTTCTCCTTTAACTCCCTCAGCTCTTTTTTACTGCTGTCCAGCTCCTCTGCCTTCTCTCGCTCCTCTCGATCACGTTGCTCCTTCAGGCGCTCAATAATACGTTCCTGTTTACAAGTGGACACATTAACACGGTGCCAAAAAGAAAGCATATACAACGAGCATGAAATGTTTAAAAGTAAGCACAGATGTTTCGACTCTAGACTATGACCATGTTGATGCCATTTGAAAGTGCACCGATGATTTGTCCTGTAGTCCGGTGGCATGTTGTAGTATCCTCTAGAGGTGATCCTCACCTTCTCAGCCAGTGAGTCCTCCAGTGTAGTGAGGGCCGTGTCTGTATTAGAGGTGTCTGTCTGTAGGGACTTCACCCTCTCTCTAAGACTGCTCATCTGCTTCTCTTTATCCCTCAGCTGCTCCTGCAGGTTTTCAATCTGAAACACAGGAGTTGATTTAAGATTTATGTGAATCGACATTTTCATAAACATCCAAACTTTTACTCTAGTGAATTCTCAACATTTCTAAGAGTATTTTTAAATGTATTTCCTGCATTTGAAAGAAAAGCTATTAGTTGAGCCAATGGCACAGCCTTCTCCCCACCACTTTGGGAAAATAATTTATTCAAGATACTTAATAATAAGTATTAGCAATCAATTGCTCTTCCTCAGCCAAAAAACTATGCTTTTATACTTTCGCAATTCACCAATATGCATGATACATATTTTTAGACCAGAATCATTTTGACACAAAATGCATTTTAATCTAGTACTGTAGTATTAAAAAGTGGTATTTTTGGATGTGGCTATATGAAAATCCACAAAAGTAATCATTGGTTTCTCCTAAAATACCATGAATCCATTTATAATAAATCCAATAATAATTTACTATGGTTTTACAGTAACAATAACTGTAGTAACTGTGATATTTTGGTAGAAATTATTGTTAAAACATTGTATTGGTGAATATCCTGAGTTCATTTTACTCAGGATTGTTGTCTTCCTATTTTTTGTTCTTTGTTAATGCTTAAAGTAATATAGAGAACATGAATATGAATAAGCTGGGTTAGTCATCATCTGTATTTATTTTTTATTTTTTATTTTTAGCAGCAGAAGTAGTAGCAGCTGTAATAGTATTATTATTAGTTGAAGTAGTAGTATTGTTGTATGTTTATTTATTATTAGTTCTATTATATATTGTTATATTTTTTATTTTTTTAACTTTTAACTTTTTTCTTTATTTTATTTTGTATATTCTCATTATTATTGTTGTATGTTTATTTGTTTTACAATTATTTATTATTTTATTTTTATGATCTGCCTTTATCTTTAAATCAGTGTCTCTCTGATTTATATTTTTATCCTTAGTTTACCAGAATTAATTATTTATTAGGTTGTTTTTTAATGTATGACATGTATGACTTTTGTACTTTTAGTATTTTTAAGGATAGTGGATATGGTGACTTATTTCTGACACATGTAGTAAGAGAACATTTTGTTCATTGTTATCAACAGTTCCCTGTAATGAAAAGTAAAATGTAAAAAAAAAAAAGAATAATGTATTGGTGAAATCCAGTCCTCACTTTTTTCTGAAGCACATTGACTTTACGCTCCTTGACCTCCAGCATGTCCTTCAGATCGTGGATTTCTCCATTGAGTGTGCTTTTTTCTTCGGACATTTCCTGGATTTGCTTACTCTTTTTGTTTAACATGGTCTCCTTCTCCTCCAGACGCAACCTCAGAGCATCCACCTGCAAAACCATTATATGCAATGGTCAGAGAATCTGAGTGTGATGGGTGAAGACCAACCACTGGTGTGATCTACTACCTCTGTCTGTAGAATGGCAGCTCGTTGTTCTTTGGCAGTCAGAGACTCTTTAAGCACTTCAATATGCTGTTTACTGTCAGAGAACTGGTTAGTCAATGTCTCCAGCTTGGTCTGCAAGCCAAGGAGCTGAGTGTCCTTCCTGGAAAGGTCTTGCTTAACTTGGTCCATCTACATAACAGAATTATTCAAGGTTTGTTATTCATATGTGAGACTAATTCAGATGTGTCCTTCTAAAGCAGACCGTGCAGTACCTTGTTCTTCATGAACTTGGTGTGGTTACGGTAGACCTCCATCTGCTTGGCCTCCTCCTGCCGTTCCTCACAGCTAAGCATACTACTGGAGCGGAGCATCATGACCTGGTCCTCCAGCTCTCTGAGGCCCCGCTCTAGAGAACTGATCTGAGAATCCTGAGAGACGCATCAAAAATATGATGTCAGACATCATTGGTGTCTATCAACCAATTCCAGTGTGCAAAATTTGAACATGCAACATAATGCTGCTTTTCTGTTGTGCCATTTTTGGTTACCAAACACAATCACTACAAGAAACATTTACTATCCAAAAAAACATCAAAAAACAACCTTTCATTTCCAAAAGAAGAAAAAAATTCATATAGGTTTAGAACAATTTTACGGTGAGTAAATGATAACAGATTTACAAATATTTCACGGTGAGTAACAACATGAGGTAAGTAAAGATTTTTTTTTTGGGGGGGGTTATGGGGTGACAAAGCTAAATGTGGGTGCTGTAATATTTACATTATCATCTACCTTCATCTCAATTACAGTCTGAAGAGCTTTGGTTTTCGTAGTCTCTGGCGTCCCCTCAAGGCGGCGATGCAGTTCCTGGAATTAAAGACACATGGTTGGCACTTCCTTCACACCAGTGCCAGAAATAGAGCTCTCAGATATATCATCATACATTGAGGGAGAGCAGTGCTGTTTAGTTTTGGCTGAATTCTCTATCACATTACAGGAGCTGTACTCTATTATAGGTACAAATAGGGTCTCCTGCTATCTAGTTCAATTAAGTATTCTACTTTTTTGTGCTTTGAGGAGAATAGCTGTGGTCATTATGCCACTGAATGTGGTATAATGGAGCATGAAGAGAGAATAGTCCTTCTGCTTTAATTCAATGCAGTCAGTTGATTGTATATGGCACTTACCACAAATAGGGCCTGAAACTTAAAAAAAAAAAAAATCTTTTTTCAGCAAAGGTTTAGTGAAAGGAGGTGCTTAACTTTCAGAAAATGTTGGTTGTCAACCTCAGGAGGTTGTACTAAATATTGAATGAGCTATTCATTTTATATGAGGTCTGTCATTTCAGCCAGCATTATTCAAAATACAGTTTAAAAATGTTTCATATCAAAAAACATTATTTAAAAACAAAAAAAATTACACAAAAATAAAAAAAACACATTTGTAATTATGATCTATTCATGCTGCACTGCATGCTGGGTGCCTTCATATTGCATGCACTGTAGAAACACATCAACAAGACACAAGACAACAAGACATTTCTGAGAGACCACTAAAATAATGCAATTATTAAGCTGGAATATAGTTTTTAGCATATTATATAATTTTCATATTTTTTCATTTATATTTTGAACTCTAGCTATTACACACCTCTCTCAAAGCTGCTAGCTCTTTATTTCAGAGGTGCACTCACGTTCTCTCTCAAAGCTGCTAGCTCTTTATCACGTTGTTCTAGAAGGTTCTCCAGGTGGTGCGCGTGCATCTCGGCATCTGCGAGGCGACGTGTGCGCTCGTGATCCTCTTCACTGGCTTTAGAAGAGGGTCCCTTGCTGTGCAACATCTCCAGGAGCTTTTTGACTGACTCATCACGAGCAACTAGTGTCTGCCGTTGGGTCTCCAGGCGAACCTCCATCTCCTCCAGGGTACGGCGGAGCAAGAACACCTCTCGAGCTTGCCGCTCCTGCTCCTCGCTGGGCTCGCAGGCCAGCGGCTCCTCCGATGGCTGGAGTAGCTGGTTCAAGTCGCGCTGGATACGCAGCTCGGCCTGCAGTGCCTGCACAGTTGTCTGCAGGTGCTATGATGGATAGAAGAGAATAATATGCAATATTTTAGAACTGATATAAGGGAGAGTTAACAGCCAAGAAATGTCACATGATAGTTTATCAGCTGTTATCCTATTATTTATTATGGCTTCTCTTTATTCATCAGTGAATACAGTTCAATCTACAGCATCATCTTTCATAGAAGCAGTAATACAAGTACTGAGAGCAGTTATGATGTAAACATCTCATTTGTAACTACTACTACAACTTGAATTAGTAAAAGTAAAAATACAAAACATTACTGAAACTTAAATACTGAAATATAAAAATAGAAGCTAATTCAAAACATTAATGAATACTATAATACTACATAAATAATACTAAAATAACACTGGCCCATTGCGTGAGGAACAAACCAAAATTTTTGTTGTTATTCACTAATAATTTTCCCCTGTAGTGAGCTGTTAACCTTGTTTACTGAATCATCTTATTACTGAACAAATCATTAAGGCTTTATGAACAGGATCATGTGATTAATTGAAAAGATGTGACTCAAAAGAAAAATTCATTAACAAATCAGACACCGCCATTTCTCTAATGAACTCTAAATAATTCATCAAGGCTTAAATGTCAATCTATTTCTCACATAAAGCAATCATATGGCTTCAGAAGAAATATTTTCAAGATATTATTGGAATATTTTTGAAGCTTAAAACCCTCAGACCCAAATTACTGACCAGTATAATTCTTCAAACTTTTCCATTCAGGTTTCCAACAACAAAAGTGGATAAATGGCCGAATTTTCATTTTGTGGTGAATTGTGCTTTTAAGAAGCTGCTTATCTACAATTCATCACACACTTGTCCTCAACACAATTCATCACACAGTTGTCTGTGGGCAGTAGTGGCCTAATGGCAAGAGAGTCGTTGCGGGTTCGAGTCTCTGTACCGGCAGGGATTGTCGTGGGGGGGAGTGAATGTACAGTGCTCTCTTCCACCTTCAATACCACGACTGAGGTGACACCCCTGAGCAAGGCACCGAACCCCCAACTGCTCCGGGTGTGTGTCCACGGTGTATGTGTGTGTGTGTGTGTGTGTTTGTTCACTACTCACTGCTATGTGTGTGTGTGTGCACTTGGAGGGGTGAAATGCAGAGCACAAATTCCAGTATGGGACACCATACTTGGCCATGCATCACGTCCTTTCCTTCCTTTAACACCAGTTGTAATTAAAGTTAGCAAGAAAACTGAAACAAATGTATGTTAAGGCTCAAACTTTCTTTACTCCAAAATGTATCCATTCAGATGCGACTACTATGCTGAAAAATTGATGGCAGCCAAAAGGCGACTGAACAACAGTAATTATACATTTTCTTAATCATACACACACATACAAAACTGTGCCATAATTAATGGTAAGGTCTCATTTAGCCCAACAGGCACAAAACTACTTGCCAAGAATCACCAAATAACACATACAGATTCTGAGCTCTATGATAATTTGCGTGGTAATTTGAATCTCAAGTGAACGATGTGAGGTGTGTGATAATGCTGATTATGCTTTGAGTGAATAACCAAGTCGTCATTAGCTTAGTGCTGTATGCCACTTCGTCTGTAAATCTGTCATCACAGCCATGTTGCAGTGAATCAGTTTGAAGCTAATCATTCAAATAAGAGGAGTGTTTCAAACACAACATAGATGTAGGACTACGCCACAGCCACTGCTATCAAAACTCATCCATATCTCAACGTACATTTAAAAGAACCACTGAATATCAGAAAACAGAGTTTCATCCTTTATTAGCTCAGATGTATTGCACATTGAACATATTGTGGCTTGCAGGAATTCAGGCAGTCAACTCAGCAGTGATCCGAACGCAGCAGGACCAGGATGTCCATTTCAGGACTGGCCATTATAAGCATCACCTCACAGCAGAGGTAGACTTTTCCTTTTCATCTGAAGATAAGCTGGATCTTTAATCACGCAATTCTCACTCCTATACATCTATAAATGCACTGATGCAGTAAAAATGTGATGATTATATCATCTTTGTCTGTAAATATATCAGTATCCAACCTAAGATGGTTTGCAGGTTTTAGTTGGTTTAAGCTGGTCTATATATATATATATATATATATATATATATATATATATCTATATATATATATATATATATATATATTCACAGGGCCGTCCTTAGCTGATGCGGGGCCCGGTGCAAAGTGGGGGGGGGTCTGTTTGCCGCGGGGCCCGGTAACACCCAGTTACACCCCCCTAAGGACGGCCCTGTATTTTCAGCTTTATTTTAATTACCAGTTTTAAATAGTTTTAGCTGTGGTTAACACTAACAATACTGTGGTTGTGTTGTCGCTATCTTTAACATGTCTAGCTCCTCAATATTTCACACTCTCATTGTATTCGCAATAGCATGCTATCATATAACTCTTACCATTTCTGACACATATATGGCATGAGACAAGAATAGCAAGATTAGTACAGTCGAATGTTACAAATTTATAAATATATAATTCACATATATATGACATATGGCAGGAATAGTAAGAGTAATATAGAAGTATGTTACAAATTCTGACCTTATTTTTTTTGATGAAGTACATCATTCATGTATTCGTAGTGCTCTATGCCTCAATGTGTTTTTCAGTGTGAACACACTACTTTCACTTCTTATACTACCAAATGGCACAGAATAGTGCGAATAGTTCACACCAAGATCTATAACCATAAAGACAACTATAACATTAACTATATTAACGTCCATACCAAGGCACGGTAACGTTATGTTTATTATAAGCATGCACTGCAGTTTTATTGCCTACCACTTTACATGTTCAAGCTCTTTAAAGTCAGATTCTGAATGGCTGTCAATGTTTTTATTGTTCACCAGCTGGGAAAAAAAAAACATTCTGAAAATGGTTTCAACGTAATCGTTCCTCAGTGTCATTATCGTTATTTGTTGTGGTGTGGACTTCCATATTCTTATACAATTAGAAGAATTATAATAAAATGTATAGTTACCCTCCTTGGTGTGAACAGGCCTTAAAAGTACACTTTCATAAATATACAGAGCCTTTTAGTGCTTATCAAAGATCCTAATTTAAAACTAGATTCCTTTAAGCACAGGCTTTAATCTTAAATCCCACTGAAACCGCAAAACAGCTCTCCGATCAGCAATAAACCGCCGGTCCATTCATACTTAAAAAAACAAGCATATCCTGCCAGATGTACCCACCTGTGTCTCGTCTTGCACAACGCGGTACTGCTCCTTCCACACTGCTATTTTGGACGCCTCATCTTTGCGCAGTGCACGTTCCTTCTTCAGCTCTGGGCTCCAGAAGCTTTTGATGGAGCTCATGGAGGAGCTGAGCTTGCTCTCCTTCACCTCGATCTCCTTCCGAAGGAGCTCATTCTCCCTCAACACCTCCTTGAGCTGGGCTTGGAGCTCCATGATGGTGTTGTCCCTCGCCTGACGTAGCGAGTGGGGTACGGTTGATGCCGCGTGGATCTCCCCTCCAAAGCCCATAGAGTCGGTGGACACCGCAGGCACCATGGCCATGTCCGGTGTGCTCCCTGTAACTGTTCCTCTTACCCCGTAAGGAATACTGCCTCCAAAGCGTCCCGTCGCTACACCACTTTTTGGGAGGTCAGGGGAGGTGCCTATTGCGACCTCATTGTCGCTCATGTACATTGGCCCCGACGTGGCGTAGGCGGCATTGAGAGACTGAATGTTCTCCATGGACAGCGTCTTGCCTCCAGAGCCGCCCGGGCCTCCGCCGCTGCCCCCCATGCTGTTGGTGCGACGGTGGCCCATACGAGGTGACCGAGGCAGCCGTGGCGAGCGTCCAGAGTTGCCCTGGTTGTTTCTACCCCCACTGTGATTGCTGTCCATTTTGCTCACAGAGCGTGAACTTCCATACATATTGGCAGGCTTAGAGTGCAAGCAAGGGAACCCACCGAAAATTGAATGTGAAGGAATGTGCTAATAAACAGGCCGGGTCATTTTCCTCTCAAGTATAAGGAATGTGATCTGTCACGCAAAGGCCAGTCTTCTGTATCTTTCTTTCTAATGGAGCAACTATGGTGGCCTGTAAAATGAAATAAAAAACACACAAAATAATACTATAATCACACAAGAAATGACAGGATAGTCTCTACCACAAGATATACATCATTTTGGGGCAAAAATACACCAGCCATTTAAAATGTGGGAGTTCTCTTAATTAATTTTATTATATCTAATGTTTGATATATTTCCATTATTCTGGGCCTATCTAGGGTTGGGTTCAGAGACAACACAAAACCTGACCCGTAGCTTCAGATATCTGTATTCTCTGTCTCATGCTAAAACTATAAAACCAGATAACCAAATGCGAAGACTAGAAAACCAGATAGCTAAATCAGGATAGTAGACTGTAGAGAACAGTATATTTGAATATAGTGTTAGTGTTTATTGTTTATGATATATTGTGCATCATTTGCAGCTATATTTGTAACACTAATTTGATTTAGTAGGTTTACTTACAGATGTCATAGATACAATAGATACAAAATCAATTTCAGACAGCAAATATAGTTAATATTTGACACTGGTTTCAACAAACAGCAGAGATTTAAAAAACCTATATGTTCAGTCAGTGATGTTCAGCTTTTTTCCTCCACACCACTTCTACTATAACATTTCTATTGTTCAAGTCAAGTCTAGTCACCTTTTTTTGTATAGCGCTTTATGCAATACTGGTTGTGTGTCAAAGCACCTTTACAGAGTCAAACAGGAAAATAGTTTGTCAATGATAATATTATTATGCATTACTCAATAGAAATCTGGCTCGTGCTATAGACAATTCCTCTCATATACAAAATAATGTAATAACGTCTCTCCCATTTCCACAACGAATGAGTGAATCGAAGGAAAGGTGGGATTTTATTGTGGACTCACACTCCAAGGTTATCAAACACTTAATGTAAACGGCTAAGCCAACGTTATTATGGGATACTAAGCTGATGATTTATATTCTAAAACAACAGATATTCAGTGTCCATCGCTGTCGATTCAATAATGCTGCTGTATTTAGGTGAAGGCTGATCACAGCGCTCACAAACCAACCAGAAGCGTCGGCATTTCCCACGCACCACGTCAATAAGACTTGCAAATGCGCAAAATCATAGTCTACAATTTTTACATCAGAACAATTTCGATTACGGATATACTAAACCTAATGTTCCGTAAAATTCAGCCCTGCAATCGCTCAGCCACAATCCTGAGCATCCTCCCTCAATGTCCTTCTTATCCACCATTGGATGGCTTAACACATTTGCCTCTTCTTTTGTTAGTAATAGCTGTCCAGCAAATGCGACAATAAATGAGAGGCGCTATTTGAATATCAAGATATGTAGATATTGAATAACCGTTACATGTACGAGCATTCAATAATTTTTCATAAACCACAATAGGATTTTTTCCAAAAATCTGTTTACCTTGTATGGCTGGTCTTTTTCAACGACCGTCTGTCCAACAGATGTCTGATAGAGAGGTTGCGGCCTATTTTTTCTTTGTATTGTCTTATGATTTTATTATTTGCAGACACACACCAGCATCTTCCCAGAGCTGGAGGACTTTAGTGACGTAACGCCTACGCTGCGCGCTCACAACACTCGCCTCTGAAATGCCAACGCCATGCTACGAAGGTCATTTTATTAAAAAAAAATATTAAGGGGTAAAAAAAACCGCTACAAATATTTGATCTCACTAAAATGACGTTAAAATTGAGATATTCTTTGTGTAGTGTACATTTTCATATATATATATATATATATATATATATATATATATATCTATATATATATATATATATATATCTATATATATATATATATATTATACTTATATTTTATAATATGCCCTATACGTTTATAATGATATCTTTATTTGCATCTCTGAATAGTCATCCTGCCCAAACCATAAACACAAATTTTTGTTTTTTTTCTTCTTTTTTTGTGCCAGTGAATTTGGTAATGTATTTATTTTTTTATTAATTTTTACAAAACTTTAACAAAATTTATACAATCAGGTTTCATATATATATATTATATATAATATATATATATATATATATATATATATATTATATATATATATATACACATACATAATTGAAAATAAATACCTACAGGGTAATACAGTTCAATACTCTGACATATTTAAAGTGGTCTTTACATAATTATGAAACCAAACAATTTTAGTGATCACATTTAAGCCATTTTCCACAAAACTCTTTATAATAATCAGTTAATAATCTTTTCAAAATATGTGATCATAGGTTGCCATGTCTCATAAAAGTTTTGGACAGATCCCTTCATTAAATATTTAATTTTCTCTAATTTCAAATATAAAACCAGGTCACACATCCACACTGAAGCTTTAGGTGGGACTGTTGATTTCCACTCGAGTAATATTCTTCTCCTGGCTAATAAAGTGGCAAAGGTGATGACATTTTTTATCTTGTTTGTCAATGTTATTTTGTGTTCTGGTACATCAAAAATAACAATTTCAACACTGGGGTTTATTTCTAAATTAAAGGCATCAATTAGTGTTTTAAATATTAGTGTCCAATAGTCACTCATCTTTTGACAAGCCCAAAACATGTGGACAAAGTCTGCTTTTTTACATCTACATCAATCACACACCTCATTAACATCAGGATATATTCTTGAAAGTCTACACTTTGTATAATAGGCACGGTGAATGATTTTGAATTGTATAAGACTGAGGCGTGCACAGGATGTTGATCCATTTGTTCTACTCAGAGCCTCATCCCATATTTCGTTAGGTATTTCAATACCGATGTCTTTTACCCACTTTCCTCTAATTCGGTCAATTAAAGCTTAATTTGGAGACATAATAATCATATATATTGCTGCAATTTTACCTTTAAGATTAATAGGAAACTGCAGAATTTTATCCATCAATGAAGAAGGTGGTAAATCAGGAAAAGTTGAATAAAATGTCAGGCTTGAAAATAACGGATGGGATTGTGGTAACTGAAATTTTACTGAAAGGTCACTAAAACTAGCAAAAGTGTTAAACCATGTACATTTCTAAGCTACTCTTTATCACCTCCCAGTCAGTTTGAGAACAGAGATAAACGCCAGTTGGTGGGGTTTGTTCCATCTTAAAGGGAGAGTTCACACAAAATAGACATTCTGTCATCATTTACGCACACTCTCATGTTTTGTATCTGACATGATTTTCTCTCTTCTGTGAAATCTGTGCTAGGTGTACTATTATATGCTTCCATGTATTATTCAACTATGATATGCAAATCTACTTGAATCAAATCACAGCACACTTCCATGCTTAATATATGCCTACTACATCTTATTAACTTACAGTTCTATTTCATTCTTAACCCTGTAAAGCCTGACATATGAAATTATCAGAAAAAAAATGCAATAGTTTATTGCATCTTTTAGAAAAAAAATATAGCCTAATATTTGTACATGTGTTGTATGTTTTCTTTCATATTTAATTCATGAGCCTTTTATGGCTCATACAGTATCATGGGAATACTGAAGAGGAAAAAACACTTCAGTTTTATGACAAAATTATGATCACTGAGATTTGTATAACATACTACTTACATAAAATGCATAATATCAGTTGCATATAAATACCAATTATAACCAATCATATATCTAAAAACATTTAAAAACTATCAAATATAATCAAATCTAATTATTTTATCAAAATCATATCAAAACATATAATGCAATACAATGATGATTGAGAAATGTATACTATTGGATACATACATTTTGATACATACATACTTACAAATACACACATAATAGTTGATAAATTTTCTTTAAAAAAAAATATGAATCAAGTAAACCTAAGTTGCTTCAGTCCAGTAAGTGTTTATCTTGAAATATTAATAGCACATAAAAGTTATTCTTACATTGACTTTATAAAAATCTTAATATAGTAAAATAAAATAAAAATAGTATAAAAATTTAAGATGTACACACACTATATGTGTATTTATTTTATTTTATTTCCTAGCAAGCTATAAGTCTGTAAATAACATTTATTTTGTGTATTTGATATCTTTTAAGGTATGTTTTTAATCATATTCACATCCGAAAAAAAGTGTATGAAAGAACAACCCTTGCTCTTTTTATCAATTACATTAGTAGAGTAAAGTGATGTGTTTTCTGCTGTAAAATTCTAAATGACCTCTTAAGAGGTTATCATGACGTACATCGAGAGTAATAAAAGTCAATCACTTTCATTTTATGAAAAAAATGCAGTGAAAGTGAATTCTTGCATTCTGCCTGACTTCTCCTTTCGTGCTTCACTGAAGAAATAAAATAATGCAAGTTGAGTAAAAGTTCACAGAATCGTCATTTTTGAGTGAACTGTTCCTTTAAAACACGGCAGGCTATAATACATGCGTTCGATGTTTCAGCGGGCGGCGCTATTTTCTAACTGTAAGACATTACTCGGATAAAGGCAACGGGGGAGTGGACAGAGTCCGGGTTATTGTTGATCACGAAACCGGTTTGTTCATGTTGCATGTATCTGTGCGATGTCGAAAATGTAGGGATTTGATGGTATGCAGATTACGCAGCCTTGAACCCCGCGCGTGCAAATCGTCTACATCCGCTCGGGATCTTTCGCTGTCAACAATAGAGCCACAAAGCGCTCGCGAGCGCGCTGCACCCAAAGCCAAGTTTCGTGTCGGTATAAATAGATATAGTCTCTGGGATTTTCAAATATTGTTTTGCATCCTGTTGATGTAAATGCTGTAACGTCAGCTCGACCTGCATCGTTTGCACGCGCGACGTCATTGCAGTAGATGACTGTACAGGGAAGATGAATCGAGGTCAGCTGAAAGAGAATAACAAAGAGAACCTGCTCTGCAGTCTCGCGAGCAACCATTAGCGGAAGCGACGCGTTGTTGTAGTGTTTTACATTCGAACTTCGCAGTATCGCTCGAGACGGTTATAGCGGAGGCACAGAAACTGACATTTAGCCATTTTGTCGAACTTTCACTGTATAAAAATTACGTTAAGCGAGAGACTTTGATCGTTTCACTTGCTTCGCGCCGGATAAACGTTATTTCAAATAGTGAGCACGCGCGTTCGGGGAATTACCGGTTAAACCTGGAGCTGGCCGTTGGTTAACTGAAGATGACGACGACACTTACTTAACATTATGGTAAGTTTTTTGTCTTAAATGTGGTGACAAAATGGTCGAGGGTGAAACTAAACGAAGTCGTGATTAATATTTATATATTTATGAGTAGTTAACATTGGTCTTAGCTGCTTTAAGGTTAACGCTAGATATAACAAGTGGAAAGAGATTCATTTATTGGGATACTCATTCATTTTCTCTTCATTGTGTCGCTTCAGCCCCGTATGACTTAAATTTTCTGTGGACTACAAAAGAAAGTTCTTCCTTTTCCATGATTGTGAATGAGGACGGAGTCGTTCAAGCTTATACATGACGAAAAAAGTTAAATAGAGAAAAAAAAATGAAGTGAAAAAAGAGGCTTGACACCTCAAATCATTCTTACTCGCTGTATGAGGGGGAAAGTCGTCAGTACGATCTTCAGTGTTTTACTTTTTGTTTCTAAAAAGAAAAACAAGATATACAACTGGTTACAATGTTTTTTTTTCTTTCTTTCTGTTATTATTTGAAACCATATACGACACATGGCAAGGACAAATCTAATTTACTAATCCCTCAACATATGTTCACTGTCCTGAAGACAGATACTGTTTGTTCACGGTCATGAATAAGTTACTTCCAAATATTTCTTAAAAGCATAGATGTAGTGTACATGACTTTTGTTGTTGTTTAAATAGGATTAGAACTATGTAAGTTACATTTTTAAAAGTTATCTTAATGTGCTAGTTGGAAATAGTTTTGAATTTGACTTAAGGGATAAATGTGAAAAATCAAAGAGTTACTTCCTCCTACTCTGTCTTTATCTAAATGTGTCAGTATGACTGGTCTATTTTTATAATAATAAAAGAGACATCCTGTCTTTTTAGTTAGAGTAAACTCTTATTAACCCCTTTTGAATGGGTTAATATTTGCCTGGCTGTGGAAAAGCCATTGCCTTGCCATTTAAGTTGAGTGTAAATTTGTTAACTGTGGCTAACCACCTTGGTTAAATTATATTTTGTGTCTCTTTCAGTGAATCAGATGCAACGGTTAAACTTTGTGCTCTGGCACAACCTTGGGGTTGAAAGTGATTATCACATTTATCAGCAGGCTACCGCCCTGCCCCCTCAGGAGACCCCCTATGTGGATTGAATACACCCCACAGTTTCACACAGGATGGATGAGCTGGATGTGAGGTCTCCTCATCATCAACAACGTATTTTGATCTGTGCATGGATCCTGCATTATTTTTATCACCAAGCACTTCCTGTGCTCCTGTCCAACACTTTTGTTTGCAAGAGTATTGACTTTATCTGAACTGCTGTTTTGAGAGGAGGGAGGTTTGGCAAGTTTTCACTTGGTTTGAAGCAACCTCTTCTCATTATCAAATATTTATACTGTTGTTGTTCTTTTCATGCATGGATAGCATATAAGGTTTGACCCAACTTCTCACTCCACTTGGTGGAGAAATGTCAGAAAATCTCAACGACGATATGGTCAAGTTCCTTTCCCCCCCTTTGAAGAACATCAATGGCTCCAGCTCAGACACACAGGTGGGCGAGCGTCTCGGGGTAGAGGTCCGCCGTCGCCACCACACCATGGAGCGAGAGCTACTGAAGGCAGAGCACCGTTTCTTTCGGCGCAGCGTCATCAATGACTCCAATGCTACGGCGCTGGAGCTGCCCAGCAAGAACGCAATCCTAACCATCTCAACTGATTCCCACGATCTTGTTTGTGAACTTCCTGCCTTGGAAACCAAAGCCCCTTTGGTGGCCACACAATCTGAAAGTTTGGTTGCACCAGAAAAGGAGGATGACGGTGCCATAGAGTCAATGCCAGTGTTGATTGCGAATACTACACATCTTCTTTCTGCAGAAGCACCACGTTTCGTTGCAGAGTTGAAGCCTGGAGATAGTGCTGATGCAAAACGAGAGGATGAGAAAGAGGAGGATGATGAAGGTAAAGAGAAGGCACGAGTTAAGACCGATTTGCGGGATGCGAAGACAGAGCCAGAGGACAATGAGGAAGTTGAGACGAACGCAGTTGGGACGTCGCCAGATGGACGGTTCTTAAAGTTCGACATTGAGATTGGACGCGGCTCTTTTAAGACAGTCTACAAGGGTCTGGATACTGAAACCACAGTGGAGGTGGCATGGTGCGAGTTGCAGGTACGTTTCCTGTTTTTTGTATCTTTGTTTAGTGAATTTCAGTGACTTTTTTTTCAGTCTTTGTTAAAGCATTAGAGGCCATGAACCAGTCCAACCAGTTACACATTAAAATCTTTTATTTGAAGGAAAAAAGTATTTAAAAATTGGACCGCTAGACAAGACTATGTACTTGACGACTTTAATTTTGACAGCACAGCAAGACTTGATTGCACCATTTCTGGTGCTTCATTCTGTACAGCATCATGGGTAATTTAATTTTTCACCAGTAAAATCCAAAACCAGAGTGTTGCGCTTTATGGGTAGGATGACACAGCTTTTGACAGCTAGGATAACAAAGTGCAACATTTGACGTTGTTAGCACTCTTGATCTGTCCGCTGACGGTGGTAAATCACTATCTGATCTGCTCATTTGGGACTAAAGTAAATACTATCTCAAAGGGATGTAATGATTCACACTCAACTCACGGTGCAATAGGATTCACGATAATGATTTTACTATATGATTTTCTCTTTTCTTTTCTAGATGTTTTCTTCTTCTTTTTTTAAACAAAATTAGATTTTAGACTAAATTAGATTTTTGTGGAACAGCTGCAATGTTGTGTTCCCTTGGTTACCAGCTGTGCTTAAACACTACTATAATATGCATAATACTGAGGCAAGATGAAAAGAAAATACCATCTAAATTTTTCTAAAGACATTCAGTTCCACTTAAAGATACATTCCTATAAACTCCTACCCCCAACTGAATCGCGATTGGTTCAACATCCCAAATGATTTGAATCATCACACATTTGTATCGATTTTCAACCGGCTCGGGGTGCATCATTACATCCCTACTATCTCTTTCTCTGAAACCTACAGCCCTGTCTTGAGGCCTTTCCAGTACAGCACGTTTTTATGACAGTCTTATGACAAGTCAGTTTGATTTTAACTTCAATGCCCCACCTACACCTTTCCAAGTAATCCGTCATCAGCTTGTATTGTTCATGTTTATTTTGCTGTATAATCTCTTTAGAAACCGGAAACACTTTTACAAGTCCTTTTGTCACACCT
This sequence comes from Cyprinus carpio, assembly GCF_018340385.1. Classification (NCBI taxonomy): domain Eukaryota; kingdom Metazoa; phylum Chordata; class Actinopteri; order Cypriniformes; family Cyprinidae; genus Cyprinus; species Cyprinus carpio. The sequence goes on along the minus strand of NC_056596.1, from coordinate 10,742,221 downwards.
TTGGAGCATCTCACCTCTGAAGCATCTCAATACACACCCCTGACACTTATCCCATCTGGCATTTGGCCAGTGTTTTTATAGCTGTTGTCATCTTTTGGCCGTAGCCCCGGCATTGTAGCATCATCCTTGAGTAGAAAATCCTTGTTTCCTGATTAGGTTATTTTAGACCACCAGGTGTCTATTGAAAGATGTGTGGCATATGCAGTAAATCAAAGGTAGTGTTTATTCAAGGTGTACTTTGAGACAGTCGAATTGCCGCACAAACCCGTTTCCATGTTGGAGTAAAAAAACAATAATAAATTGCAATTTTAGATCTTACAGTGTGACAATTAATATCATGCAAATGAGAATTAATACTACAGTTCAAAAGTTTAGGGTTGGTAAGATTTTTAAATGTTTTTCAAATAAATCTCATGTTTCTTAATTTAAACATTTATTTTTTATAATGCTTTATTTTGATACAGAAATAGGCTTTTATAAATTGCAGTCTTCAGCCATTTACATTTTTTTTTCTCCAATTGTTCTACATTTATTTTATGAACTGTGAGAAACATGAGCTTTTGTACATTTTTGCACTCATTCCACTTTTATTGGTTTATGGTATGCTAAAAGCATGAGTAATCTCTGTGAGGTGTGCTTGCAAAGAGAGCATGCTGACACTGGCCAACTGCATAGCAACAACACCTCTGTCGGAAAATCACCAGCTCATAAGTTGTGTGGCCCACTTCTGAGAAGTCAGTTTGCACTCAGAGACCTCCTGCATTTAGTTTTGTCGTGTATAGGAAGGTTGTTGTATTTTTTTTATTCTTTTAAATGTACTGATGCGCCACATAGAGGTGCGATTTCAAAAGTGGGTCAAGTTCAACCACCAAAGCAATCGTACTCCTGTGTAAAGCATGGTGAGCTGGTTTGCCAAGGCTTGACTCTACTGCTGCTGCTCTCCGCCCCCTGCTGCCTTTTTTTTTTTTTTTGCAGAGTGATGACGAGGCAGCACCACGTGAGCTGCAGTTCTCCTGCTCATGCCCCTCAGGCGTAGCCAGCTCATACACTGAGCTGAAACAAAAGCCTCTCTCTCACTCTCTCTAGCTTTCAGCCTCTCTTTAACTCACTTTTTTCACATTTCATGTCTCGCTGTCCCCATTTTTGTCTCCCTGTCTTGTGTGATACAACAGTATGTGTTTTAAGCTGCAAGTTCACACTGCTGCAGAAAAGGGAACAGCTTGTGTATCTCCCCCACAAGGCCATCTGTCTCTAGCACCTTATGCTAAACTCAGGGATATTCCCCTTCCACATTTCTCTCCTTTCCTTTCTCACATGTTAAACACATTTGAACAATATATAGGTCACCACAAAAAGAAAATGAAAATGGATCTCAGATGCTTCATCCCTCTGAGTACATGTACAACTCGATATACCACATTTAATACTCTGTTAAACTGTTTAGCCAGATAACTGAGTCATTGTAGCATACCACTGACTTTAAAGCAACTTCTTGAGTTTCAGTCCAGTTGTCCTGCATTTGCCTTTCACCATGGATTTGATCACTCTAACGGACCCCTGTAAATCCATTTATTCTTCCGCAGTAACCTTAAACTATTTAAAGCTATTTAAATATTTATTTTTCCAGTTGACATGTTTTGTCATATTTTTTTTTATTATTATTATTTTAAATGTTTTTAAGTTAAATAATTATTATTTGAAAAAAAAATTATAAAAAAAAAAAAATTCAATATTTTTTTTTCCCTGCTAAAAGTTTCACATTACTGTTACCACTTCCTGGCTTTGTGCTCCCATGAGAACTTCATGAGCTTTGTTAATAATCTTCTTGATCGATGGAAATGCTTTAAGTGTTTTAAAAAAAGTACAGTCATTCATTTACTTCACATACACATTGTACACTGTACCTTTCAAAAGTTTGGGATCAGTAAGGTGTTTTTTTTTTTGTTTTGTTCTTAGCAATAATGCATTAAATTGATCAAAAGGGACAGAAGTTTTGTAACACTGTAAAAGCCTTTACTATTTCAAATAATTGCTGTTCTATTGAACTTTATATTCATCAAATTAAAAGATGCGTTTCCACAAAACAAATTACGGAGTAATACTGTTTTCAACATTAATAAAAATAAAATAAGATTGAGCAGAAAATCAGCATAATAGAATGATTTCTGAAGGATCATATGAGACAAGACTGGCTGCTGAAAACTTAGCCTTGTCCTTTTGGGAATAAATTTTTAAAATATATATAAATAGAAATTGTAATAATATTTCACAATATTATTGTATTTTTTAAATATAAAGGCAGCATTGATGAGCATAAGACACTTCTTTCAAAAACATTTTAAAAATCTTACTAACCATAAAATTTTTAACTGTGGTGTATGACTTTATTTTTTATTTCCTTAAAGTAGGTCACACGGATCCTAACAAAAAACATTCACAAAGCATGTGACCTCCATGTGTTCACTGATTAACATTTCTGCCTGATAGATGAGCATATGAATGTCCAAACTACCCCTTATAAGCACCAAGACCACTGCACTCTATTCCAACCTACTAAATTACATTGGTCAATTTTTAATTAGTTGTTAAATGTATTTCCAGGTAATTTGTGTTTCAGATCCTCTCATTAATCCTAGTTCCTTATCTTCCATCTGAAGTGCTATGTGCCCTCACACGTGAGCCTGATTCATGCCAGGAGCTTTATCTTTATACTGTAGTTCAGTGTGCAGGCTGCCCCTATCCTAGGGAAACGCTACCATAGGCCACAGAATGCACCACATATTTGGAATAGTCAAAGAGGAAGGGAGAGAAAGTAGGTCTGTTGTAGGGTGGGGTGCAAAGAGTCCCCCTTCCTCTAACCCACATCATTTGGAAATTGCTTTCAATAGGGCTTCACTCCATTAAGGCATTGTGTTAAAGACCTCTATTTGTGTTAATTGTACACATGTAAGCAGTTACGGAAGTTTTAACCTTAACTTACGGTGTATGGTAGGGGTGTAAATCGGATGGTTCGTCACGATACGATATGATATCGATTCTCATACCCAGCGATACGATATTTTCCGATACCTCAAAAAATTCTACGATTTCGATTCGATACAGGAGTATATCGATCGATATATCCATATTTTGATATTTTATATCTATTTTAAACAACCATCTACATTTTTATTAACTCAGAAATGCAACCAAATTATATAACAAGAACATTTATGTGAAAATTTTACATTCTATACCTCAGTTGGGACATTCACAACAAAAAAAAATAAGCCTACACATTTTTTTAAATAATAAAGAAAAATAAACAATTGGAAAAACAATTCTGGCTGCTACTATGGGCTCAGTGCTAAAAATATTTTCTACAGATAACCAAATCACAAGCAATAGCAGAAAATAAGTACAATACAACAAAGACACAAGTTCAATAAACAGCACTTTTCAGGTTTTTCAGCTCAGTCAAAAATACATTTTCAGGTACGCTACAGAAATGTAATAGGCTAATCAAATGTAAAATAACTGCACAGTATTCACTCTATAAATTAAATATAGATGAATCATTTCTGATGTTATAACGGTTTTTAGTCGGGAGCAGTGAGCGCTTGTATTTTTCTTTGACAGCATTAGATTTATTATTAGTTTGCTTTCACTTTAAGAACGAAGCACGGATTTAATATACTGATAAACACGCCTTTTCTTTCTGAACGGTTTACGTTAAAACATATGCCTAACGACTGTGTTTACTAGGATATTCGTCAAAATGCGCATTTTGATTTAATTTTGTCTGTATTTATTTATCCATGCACAAAAAAGCGGAAGAGAGCTTGGTTTAGTATTCACGCGGTCTAGACGCGGCTGTCTGTGTGCGTGCACACGCTTCAGATGTGTACGCTGAAAACTTCTCACACAGCGCTGGAATGTTCAGCCAACAATCCCGAGCGTCTTTTATGCTTCTTCTTGTGCCTTCGGGCAAGGGCAGTCCTTATATCGAGTCCTGATACGCGAGTTTAAGCGAGAATGCACGCGTTGGCGGTAATGCATAGACGGACATTATGTGAAAATGTGGACAGTGCCAAATAAGGTGCCTATTTATGCTACAGATATCGATATTTTACATGTGGCATCGATGCATCGTATCGTCAGGCATCGTATCGATGTATCGATCCATATCGATGAATCGTTACACCCCTAGTGTATGGCAGTCCCCCCAGGGCTTGGCAAAGGTAAACTCATGGCTAAATGTTTCTCATTCCAGAAATGGCAGCTGACCACACCAAATGTAGGTCAAGTAAGAATCGGCAGTTTAAATTTTTTAACCATAGTCAGGTGCACACAGCAAAACGGTCACACTGCTGGATTGGGTTTGAGCCAAGTAGGGCTGTGACAGTTGCAGATTTTTACCATTGCACTGGTAATGGACCAACTACCGCTGGTGGCGTGGTGTTGATATAAACGCAGGCGATTATTATTATTATTTTTTTTAGTTTAACGCATTAAAAATATTTAATGCAATTAACGCAGAGGCGGGGCTAGGGTTGGCCACCCCACTCACAACTGCTGCTTTTTCTCTTGAAAATGTGTTTTATTCAGTTGCAGAACGACTGAGATCAGGATACATTTCAGACGTGCGCTCCTCTTCACTTCAGCGCCAGGCGCGAGCATAGACTGTAAAGAAATATGGACGTAGTGTCCGTGACGTCACCCATAGACTCCTCAATAGCGCTTTTGAAGCTCAAAGTGTGCAGAGCGGGCCGTCGCCATCTTGGCAGCGCGTCACCGCTCGACTCTCCCGGATAATCGAAAATGGCCAAAAAGGCGGGAGCTGGTTGCTGAAGCCACGCCCACCTAGTGCGACGGCATTGTCAGCAGCGGCAATCCACCTGTCACTCAAGTGGCCACGCCCTTAATTATGCAGAACTTTAAGGCTTAATATAATTTAAACGGATACATTATAAAATTCACCCTCCTCACAGCTGTCATGAAGGGCAAAATTAGCTATATAGACCAAAATCATTTTTTGAACCAGGCTGTAAACATGTTTTTTTTCTGCTGTAAAGTTGGGCATTTTAACATGGGGAGTCTATGGGACTGACTCCCTTTTGCAGCCAGCCTCAAGCGGCCAGTCGATGAATTACAGTTTTAGTCACTTCCTTATTGGCTTCACGAGAGAGAGTGCGAGGTTGCCGCTCGGGCGCGAGTCAAGCGAGTGCAGATACGGTCCTGTCTCACTCATCTAACACACACCCGATTTAACTCATCAGCTTGTTTATTTTAGCACTTCCCTCAGTGAATACGCAGCCTGCAAAACACTAAAATAAGTAATACAGTTAAACAAGAAAGTAGCCTAAATAAGAAAGTTAAATACACCCTGTCTACCGGACGCGACAAAATACTACTATAAAACTCATTATAATCAGTGATGCTACACTGGATACGACACGACATGACAAATCCCCGACAGTAAACGGCCTCATCATATTTATGAGGTATTGACACAGAGTTCAGATGTCCTGTGTAGACACTAGACAGACTCAACCTGTTGCGACGCGGTGGTTGCAAACACAGATGGGTGACATAAATGGAGATGGCTCTAGATTGGCAATGTAGTATTTGGTTTCCCAACAAGGTCCATCGCCCAGAAGAAAATTAATTTGTTGAATGCATAAACTGTATTTCCCTGTGCTCAAACCTGCCAATCTAAAGCAAACACTGTGTATATTGCGTTTGAGGTCATTTGTGAATTACCATAGACTTTTGGTCAAAATAAAATAATTTGCAACCATTACTGTTATTACACTTGTATACAAAACTTTGTATTATGCTTGTTATAGAGTGTGATGTCACGTGCACTACCGCCGGTGGCGCAGTTGTCACTGCGACCCTCACAGCCCTAGAGCCAAGTACTTTGTAGATGATATTATTAGTGCTGCACCATACACTTATATCAAAAAAGATTTTTTCAACAAGCAGCATTACCCCCCCCATGAAAAAACAACAAATCACAACATCTTTTTTCTTTTTTCATCACAGAAAAGTCACAGAGGTGTGTAAGCAGTTGGGTAGGAGAGCGCTTTAAAAGAAAGCTACATATGAATCTAGTTAAAGCACTGCAGTCTTTACGTAGCATCTAATTTTATTTAAATTAAATAGTGAAGAAATTTTTTTTACTTCTCTTATCAGCTGCTTTGACAACACTTTGTTGTCACTTAAATTTAAAGTTTTAATTAATAAAAAGACAGATTTACTAAACGGCAAATCAGTGTGAGAGTGCAATCTTATAAAAAGGTGATCCTCTGACAATACTGACACAGACGCAGCCAGCTCATATCCATATTGACCACACAATCTACTAACAGCAGCACAAATTAGCGTAGGGTGGCTAACAAGTAGAGCCAATGATAATCAGGTGCAGGTAATCTGCTAAGAACACGGGCAAATTGGGTTAAGACATGCTTTTTTGGGTGCAATAATGGCACAAATACCAGTAACTTCACCTTCGCAAACCTAGTAAATCACCTTGCATGATTCTGAAAGGGAAACTCCTACAAATACATATGCAATAATGTCAGGAGCAAAAATAACTTTTCAAATCCAATTTTTCATTGTGCGTCTTTAGTAAATTCTGACAGAAACTTTTAACGCCAACAGAGGGTTTGCGCTAGCACAAGCTGTTAGTATATCTGGCCCTGTGTAATTTTGTATAAAATGTGAAACATTAAATATACAAGATTTTGTATATCACAAATAATGTTGGCTTTTTGACAAATTGCTTTTGTTCCTCTTTTGTAAGTCACTTTGGGAAAAAAGCATCTGCTAAATGCGCAAATGTAAATGTAATGAGAATAAAGATAATGTTTTCTTTTGTTCTAGTTTTAAATGTAATTTGTCCAAGAAGGTTTTTTTTTTTGTCATTAATGTTTAAAACATTTCATTTAAAGTGCGGTTCGATTTAGACTGTTTTGTACTCTTTTGTAACATTCTAAAATAAAATAAGAAATTCTTTTTCAGGATCGCAAGTTGTCTAAGTCAGAGCGGCAGCGTTTTAAAGAGGAAGCCGGAATGCTGAAGGGTCTTCAGCATCCCAACATAGTACGCTTCTACGACTCCTGGGAGTCATCCTTGAAAGGGAGGAAGTGTATTGTCCTGGTGACTGAACTCATGACATCTGGGACACTCAAGACGTAAGTGCTCTTATTTGTTCCTGTCAGATTTTTTTTAAAGCCATGTTTGTCATCAAGGCCACCTGCTATGATTTATTTGTTTTCGGTGCCCTTGTAGGTATCTAAAATGGTTTAAGGAGATGAAGATCAAAGTCCTGCGCAGCTGGTGCCGGCAGATTCTGAAGGGGCTGCACTTCCTTCATACCAGGTCGCCTCCCATCATCCACCGGGACCTCAAGTGTGACAACATCTTCATCACCGGACCTACTGGATCTGTCAAGATTGGAGACTTGGGTCTGGCTACCCTCAAGAGGACCTCCTTTGCCAAGAGCGTCATAGGTACGGCTAAGTATTTGCAACTGCATTACCGCCTCCGAATCGAAATCCATTCGAATTGTCCGACTCAGATTTGTGGTTGAGGGAAAAGCAAATCCTTCATTCCATGTTTCTTTTTCAAGTTTCTTTTCTTCTTCTGCTTCTTTTCAAAGTGTGTTTCAATGACAGTGGTGAGAAAGCAGACCACAGCGTTTCCCTGAACGCTTGAACCACAGCAAACCAGGGCTCCTGCTTTACGGAAGTTGTCTCTTGACACCCTCCTTTAGTTCAAACATAGTTTTTGTCTTTTCTTCTGTCCTCATTGCAACAATTTCAGGTGCCCACAGACAGAGTAAGTAGTTGTAGAGCGGTTGTAGGTATTTTGTGACTCGTCTGCAGGGAAACCTGAGCTGATCATGGGATAACACTAGAGCTAGAGTTGAGCCCTGGGCTGGCAGGTACCGTGAGTGATCTTTTGCTCTGGTTCGGAAATTTGTGGTCTGTTTCTTCAGTCAACCATGATTTAATGATGATGATGCTAATGAATCTGTTCATTTTTCCCCCCACAAGGAAATGCTTGTTTTCTTTTAGTGTGTCAGTGTCTGGAGCTCAAAGCCTTAAACTCTCTGCTCATCTCCCTCATACTTTTAGCTTTAAGATCTTTGTGTTTTTTTGTTTTTTGTTTTGGAAGCCTTAGGCTCTAATTTCAGGTCTCCCCTTATTCTACTTTAAGGATTATTTAGTGTACTGCAGTAAAGACAGTAAGTATGCAGAAATGAGCCTGGTAAGTCCACCAGTATTATGTGACACATATCAGTCAGAATCATTATCAGTATGGGAAGTTTGTCCGTGTGAGACCTTTGTCAATGGGTCATTTGGTCACTAGTTCACCTGGTGCACAGAACCTCACTTTTTTGGTAAGCTATGGAGTGTAACACATTTGAATTGCTCAACCTTTTCTCTTCACAGGTTAACCCAAAGGTAGGACTTTTTGAAAGGTTTGTTTTCCATAGCTAGTGCTTCGGTTTGGTCTTGTGATGAAAGCATCAGGCCCTCTGACCACAGACTTATTTCGGCTAACAACCACAAATATGTTGATTTCTTAAATTCAGTCTCTGTTGTTTAGAGTCATGTGGTCAGTCCAGGCCTTCGAGTGAGTGCTGTGCACCAGTTTGTTTTTTTCTCATACACAGTCCAGCCCTTGAAGGTCTTGCACGGAGAAACTTGGGCTTCTTATCAATGCGGTCTAACTTAGGGGAGTTTCCCCTTCTTTTTTTTTTTTTTTTTTTTTTTTTTTTTGACCAGCAGTGTCCCCCCTTTTTTGCTCTCCTTCCCTCTACCTCTCTCTTTTCTCGCAGGTTGTGCCCAAGCAGTCTTCAGCAACAGCATCATCTTCCTCTCACCTCTTCACTGAGAGGTTGTAATAGGATACTGAGAGAGTTCTGAACCATTCTTTTAATTTAGGTACTCCTGAGTTCATGGCGCCTGAGATGTATGAGGAGAAGTATGACGAGTCGGTGGATGTGTATGCCTTTGGGATGTGTATGCTGGAGATGGCTACTTCTGAGTACCCGTACTCCGAGTGTCAAAATGCAGCTCAGATCTATCGCAGAGTTACCAGCGTAAGTCCACACTTCACCAGCGGAGGAAAGAGTCCCTTTGTTTGCTGCACTATTTTAGTCTTTTTACCCCCTTTTTTGCACACTGTGGGGGTGTTTCCTTTCTGCTTTTTTTCCTCACACAGTGGTAAGTTGTTTTTTTACCTCTATCAGTAAATGCTGAAGCCAAGTCTCACAAAACCGGTACTGACCTAGCAACCTTATGGTATCAGACAGTTATAAATACAAACTTAAGCCTGAGTAACTCAAAATGTAGTATTTTTGAGAAAATCTGGCCCCAAGTAAAAACATCTTCATTTTCTACATGTGACTTGATTGTTTTCTGTGTCGTGTTTACAGGGGGTGAAGCCTGGCAGTTTTGACAAAGTGGCTATTCCTGAAGTAAAAGAGATCATTGAGGGTTGCATACGTCAGAATAAAGACGAGAGGTGGGCTGACATTCACCTAGCATGAGAGTTCAGTTGTCGTATTGTCTTAAGGTCTAGTTTTGTAATTTGTGGAAAGGTATCTTCAGTGTTTTATTGGTTACACCACAATATGAAATTCAACATGCTATACTTGCATGCATGTTCTTAACCCGATTATGCTTAAGCCAACAATGCATATGGTTACGTCATTATTATTACACAATTAATGCATATGGATAATTCATAACAAGACAACACATATAATTAGGTCACAATGATAAACGTGCATGTTCTTAACCCGATTATGCTTAAGCCAACAATGCATATGGTTACGTCAGAATGAGAGGAGAGATCTCACAAGTTCCCACTGATATTTTGGATGCTTTATTTAACATTTAACATGAAATACTCCTGAGTCAGATACACAAATGATTACGTTTTGATGTCCCTACTGAGGAATAAGTAGATTTTTCAAAACATTGCCATAATATTGGTTTGTATGTAAACCTGTTTCCTCCTCTTATCAATATATTTATATCTCCTCATTAAAATATTGTTAAAGGTCTTAATTTAGATTTTTTTTTTTTGTTGTTTTTAGGTATTGCATCAAGGACCTCCTAAGTCATGCTTTTTTCCAGGAGGAAACTGGTGTTCGTGTAGAGCTGGCTGAGGAGGATGATGGAGAGCTGGTGGCCATAAAGTTGTTGTTACGCATTGAGGATGTAAAGAAACTTAAAGGGAAATACAAAGAAAATGAAGCCATTGAGTTTTCCTTTGACTTATATAAAGATGTCCCAGATGATGTTGCCCAAGAAATGGTAAAGATACTTGGATTTCTGTTCTGTTACTTAACTACAGATTCAAATCAGTTGATGTTTTGAGTCTTTAATTGGTTAATTTTTTTGGCCTTACGTGTAATTATCCGTATATATTTATTCTGGAGCCTTTCAGTGCATAAAAAAAACACCTAAAAATTTTCAGAATTCCCCCTGGCCTTCTTATAACATTGACCTGTCATTGTCTTTAAAGTTCAAATCTGAGTAATTTTTTTTCCTCAAGTCGATTCGGGCTATGTTTGTGAGGGTGACCACAAGACCATTGCAAAGGCCATAAAGGACAGAGTGTCCCTGTTCTCCCGTAAGAGAGAGCAGAGGAAACTTGTAAGAGAGGAGCAAGAAAAGAGGAAGATGGTGCAGGAGAATGACCCCTCACAACTTGGACCGCATACTAACACCACAGCCAAGCCCCCTGGTCCCGCTCTGGCCTCAGCCATTATGGAGTCTGAAGAACATGAAGCAGACCAGCAACTGCAGCAGCCTGGAGCCTCTGCTTCCAGTAAGTGTTGCAAAATCAGTTGTTTTGCTCTAATTTCAATACTTAAAAGTACTTTATAGGCATGGTTGTGTTAACATATTGCCAAAGCATTATACACTGAGCAAGTAATGACAAGAAAAATAATAATACAATATAACAATAAAAAAAAAATAGTATTAAAATGCTAGTAATGAATAAAAATAAGATACACGTGTTTGAATGGGAAAACGTTCTGAAAGTCTTATTGTCTCATAGCTGTAGGTTTTGTGGACCCTCAAGGTTCAGCGCCTGTCCCTGAGACTCAGCCTGCTCAGCCAGGCACATCTTTCAGCACAGTACAGCCTGATCCGCAGCCACAGCACACCATGACCCATCAACAAAGCATGGTGAGTCATTTCCTTTGTATTTTGTTACCTGACTTGGTTTTCAAACAGAGCTAGTCATGTTAACCTGAATAAAAAAACAACTTGTTCTTCACTAAATTGCTTCTCAATAGTCACAGCACCCAGCCCAGGCCCCTCTGCAGCAGCCGAGCAGTACTTTGACCCCGGGTCCCATCCCCCAGACTGGAACTGCGGCTGCACCCCAGGTACACTTCATGTGATCCATAACATGAAGACAAAAACATCTTGCTCTATAGATCTGTTGTTTGTTAAACATAAACCAGAGTTAAACATAAATGAGAGTATACATGAATTGCCTTCTTAGGTGATGGGTCAGGCGGCTACTCTGCCCTCTGCTGTTCAGCCTGCCGTCCCCTTGCAGTACCATCAGCCACCTCAGGATGGCAGTGCTCCCCCTCAGGGCCCTCAAGTCTTACAGGTACAGTAAAAGTGCCCTCCGGTGGCGGACCTTACATCTTCCATTGGCCTGCATGTTGCTTAATGAATGTTGAGTGCTTTGCGCACAACATCCAACTTATTGGCAGTTTATACATTAATACTACTGTTCTTTACTTCTCCATCCTTGTCTTGCATGCTGGCTGCTCTTACTTGCTTGTCAGATATGGGCATGTCAACTCAGCCCTCCTGTTTTCTCACCACCTCCAAATGCTGAACAGCTCTATTTTCTATATCAGGCCTGTCAGGTACTAGTTGTGCCTAACACTGTGGTGTGTGAAATAGCAGTTTGCCAATGTGGGTTTTTAGTGCTGATAATAATATCTACAGTGCTGATGGCTGATAGAATGCTTTCACATATAATAATATAATGTATATTTAAAAATATAGTTTTGTAATGGTAAACAGAATTGCTTATTTTTACACAATATTTTCCTAAAATTAATTTAGAATACTTTAAAAAAAATATTAGTTGAGTGGTATGTTGGTAGATGCTGGAATAAGCGTGAATTTTCAGTGAGTTTTGAGTAAATGTGGAAAAATGTTCTTTAAGTGTCAGTAACTTAAGTGTACTTTACTTTTCAAATATTTGGGGTCAGTATGATTTTTTTTTAATGTTTTTTGGCTGTTTTATAGCTGTATTTTATTTGATTAAAAATACAGTGAAACTGGTGATGGCGAAGCTGAATTTTTTAGCAGCCATTACTCCGGATTGTATCCACATTGCATCAATTTACAACAATTCCTTTTTGTCTGGACAAAGAACGTCTCCTCCCTGTGATTGTGTGTTTTGGATGATCATGATTAAAAGTCCCTGGGGTTCTAAATCCTAAATGAATTCTCTATTACAGGCACCAGTGAGTGTGTCCCACTCCCAACCGCAGTCAGTAGAGCAGTCACATCCTCAAACATCTCTGGTTCCAGCCTCCACAGAAAGGTGAAACATCTTATTTTATAATTAATTTTTAATCATATTGACATTCCATTACAGAGAAGTTTAACCAAAAGTTTAAAATGTTTTGGGTCCTTCAGTGGTCACTCTGATGCTGCATCTGGTCTGAGCGATGGGAACGAGGGCAGGCATGAAGGTCGCTCTATGAAACGACCCCAGAGCCGCTCTGTACGCAGTCACTCGCGCCATGAAAAGATGGCCAAGGCCAAGCTCAAGCTCAATGTGCTGAATGTAAGTTATGATCAAATCTAATTTGATTTGTTTTTAATAGTGTCATCACATTATATTTTGGTGTGTATTTTGTTATAAAAAACAGTGTGATTATAGGAACAGAAATGAGTAAGTACATAATTACTTTCATGGGGTTATTGATCTGTTTGTTTTTGTAGATTTCTAATATTGGGGACAGAGTTGCTGAATGTCAGCTGGAAACCCACAACAAGAAAATGGTCACATTCAAGTTTGATTTGGATGGAGATAATCCTGTAGAAATTGCTGAAATTATGGTACGCCTTTCTCTTACTTTCACCTTTTTTCAGTAGAGTGGATTGATTGCCAGAGACCTCTTCATTTGAAATTACAATAATATTTATTACAATATGTATTTTTTCTTTTTTTTTTTCCTTTAGCATTTTATGCATTAACATTTTGGCTCTCAATATCAAAGATTTTTAACTTCTTTAAATATTTAAAAAACTTCTTTAAATAAAACCAAAAAACTTTGATTGTAACTTCTGTGTGTATAACTTCAAATCAAAAGTGATTTTATCTTGGAGAGCGAGCGGGAGACCTTCATAGAGCAGGTTCGAGATGTCATTCAGATGGCCGATCAGAAAGGAAAGGCTCAGAAAAATAACCAAAATCAGGTACGGTTGATGATTTTTCAGACCATAATAAGAAATGTGAGAAATGATTTGAAGACTACAAATTATATTTTCCCTTTAACACTTGTTACTTCAGGTGAGCAGTAATTTGGGCCAGCAAGTACCTGAAATTTTAACATCCAGTGTACCTGGTAAGTGTATTTTGTGGTGATGTTCCTATAATTTATTTGCCCCTATCTTGCAACCTGTATCATTTGACACACATCACATTTTACAGGTGTGCCACCTAGTGTGGCAGCACAGGTTGTACTTTCAGCAGGCCGGCGCTTCATAGTTAGCCCAGTGCCTGAAGCAAGACTTCGGGAGCCGTTTTTTGGACCTCCTTCTGCAAACACATCATTTGAAGACTCCATACCAGGTCTGATTTACATTTCCTCAGAAAAAAGTGCTTAAACTTGTATATGAAGTATTTATGGCATTTTGTTGTTGAATGTTTATTTTATATCTGCCATGTAATAGCTGATGAAGCTGATATGGCCACACATTTTAATATGACCAACCAACATGTAACATTAAGACTGATTTCATGTATTTTCAATTCTAGCATCTGATCCCACATCATCCAGCAGTGTTCAGCAGGACCAAGCTAGCTTTGCCCCTGGCTCAACCCAGATTTCTGTGGTACCAGCCACACCTGGAGGTCTTGCCCCAGAGAGCTGTATCCCTCCTATTTCTCAATCGTTATTCCAGAGCCCTGTCCCAGCAGCCACTGCAGCTCTGACAGTGGTCACCAGTGTTTGCAATCCTACACCATCTACCACTCAGCAAACCAGAATAGGGAGGACATCTCCTTCTCCGGCCCCAACTGAATCACCAGCACCACGTCGACTGTCACTTCCCACCCCTTCCCAGACTCCTCAAATCATTGTGGCTGAGGGCAATGGCTTGGATCAAGCTCAAACTGACATCCAGCAGGTGCAAGTTGGTTCCTCTGTCCCTGTGACGCAACCATCTACAACAGGAGATGGTGAGAGTGATGTACAGGGGAAGCCACCTGGAATTGAAGACATCCATGCTTTAGACCAGAAGCTGCGTTCCCTTTTCAAGGACTCCTCCCAGAACTCCTCCAACCAACCAGATGGATCTGGAGAGACGTCCACATCCTCCCCACCCAACACTATCAGCACTTCCAGTTTGTCTCTCAGTTCCAGTGGGAACTTTGCACCTGGTGCTTTTGCCTCTATTGTGACACCTACAAGCTATGCCCAGACACCATCTGCAGATCTGTCCCCACAAAGGCCACAGGTGGGGAAAGTTTCTAACTTGCTGATTTAGTGTCTGTGTTGGTATTAGGGTGACATGAAGCACTTTTTTTTTTTTTTTTTTTTGTCTACATTTTATTAAAGGGATACTCCATCCCAAAATGAAAATTTGTTCATTAATCACTTACCCCCATGTCGACAGTAACACTGTCAAGGTCCAGGAAAGTATGAAAAGCATTGTCAGAATAGTCCATCTGCCATCAGTGATTCAACCGTAATGTTATGAAGCGACGACAATACTTTTTGTACAAGAAGAAAACAAAAATAACGACTTTATTTAGCAATTCCTCTCCTCTGTCTCTCAGACGAGATGTAGCGCCATTTTGACAAATCTGACTAGTATGCAAGTGGCTTACGCTCTTCTGTGTCAGCCGCACCACAAGGATACATTTATTACATGTATTTACACTTTGGTTTGAAAGCAAACAGTGCATTGACGTAGCGCGGCTGACACAGAAGAGCGTACGCCATCTGCGTACCAGTCAGATTTGCCAAAATGGCTCTACGCTGATTTGGAGAGACACAGAGTAGAGGAATTGTTGAATAAAGTCGTTGAATCACTGATGGCAGATGGACTATTCTGACGATGCTTTTCATACTTTCCTGGACCTTGACACTGTAAATTATTTGGCTTTTGTTTATGGGACAGTCTCAAGCCTCCTGATTTTCATCTAAAATATCTTAAATTGTGTTCCGAAGACGAACAAAGCTCTTTCGGGTTTGGAATGACAAATGATTAAGCAAAATACAAAATTTTCAATTTCGTAACGTCTAAACCATTCAAAATATCAAAAAAAAAATTCAAAAATACCATTCAAACCATTTTAATTTTAAAAATATTAAAATATTAATTAAAATAAAGCTGTAATAAAATAAAATATTAAATGAACATTAGAAATGTCTTGGCAGTAAACTGAAATAAAAATTAAATAATGTAGAAATATAGAAATAATAAAATGAATATAATAAAACATAATAAATGAATGTAATCAAGTGACTAAAATCTACACTAAAAAAAATTATATTATAAAATATAAATAAATACTATAATTTTACAAATGGTGCAACCAAAATGCAGGGGAAAAATGTATATCATAAGAGAACAACCCCTCAAAAAAACTAAATGGTATAAATGGTGTTCGTGAATTTAATAATTTTGAATATAAAATAAAATAATGAGTAAGTGTATATTCGCATGTATACGTTCAAAATATAAGAAAAATGTCATAAATTTTACTTGCTGGTTATACCACATGACATGTTTAGTGTTATTAAAAGATTTTCAAAAACAAGTGAAACAATTTTGAATACAAAGTACATTTCTAAAATCTTGGCACATGTATTTTATATTCTAGATTTTTAATTCCTTTTCTTTACTGTAGTCGGTCTTTTTTGTCATTGACCTTTTAAAATGGTCCATTGTATTTTTACACTCATTCATATTTGTACACACGTTCTCTTTTACAGACCTCTGTATCTGTAACTCAACCAGATGGACAGACCAGCACCGAGGAGAAAGAGCCAGCAATATCACCACCTGAGAAAGCTTTCAATCTTGGCCGATTTCAGGTAGCCTTAAAGACTTCTCAGTGTGCACTAGGGCTCAGATTTTATGCTTTAAAGATTTGTACAGCAAGTTCATGCATATCCTGCATCCTACATTTCAGGTTTCTGTGGCCAGTGATCAAGACCCAGGAACTGCTCAAGATCCAGCAGTTGTAGTCTCATCTTCCTCCATCACCCCTTCTTCAACAACAACAACAACATCGTCATCCTCTTCCTCATCCTCATCATCACCATCTTCTCTCTCTAGCCCTGAAAACACCGTTCATAAATCTCAGACCCCTCCCAGGGTCAGCCCTGAACCCATCCCATCTACCACTACAGTCGGCCGCTTTGAGGTGACCTCCAGCACTGACATCAAAGTGGGCCGCTTCTCAGTGACTCCAGCAGAAGGAAAGACCTCCTCTGTAAGTTCTGCTGAGGGACCAGACTCTGCTAAACAGTCTAAAATGTCCCCTTCCACCGTGTCCATCACCAATCACTACCTCAGCAGTGACAACGACTCAGAACCAGAAGATGAGGGATTTAAACGAGAGCTGAACAAGCTCAGGGAGAGGTAACTGTGTTTTCTGCAAGCTCATTCATGAAATCAATGTATCATGGTCACCAACTGAACTTCAATTTCTTTTCACAGACATATGGTCGAGATCCAGGCATTACAGAATAAACAGAAGAAGGAAATCGAGGAACTCTATAAACGTCTGGGCAAAATGCCACCCTCTGTGATGGTCCCTCCCACCATAGCCATTGTGGCAGGAAGACGGAGACCCACTAAGGGCAAGGGGACCAGGTCAAGAAATGGTAGCAGCACTGGTTCTTTTCAACAAGGTATCAGAGCTTAGTGATTTACATCCAACTGTAACATGGGCTTGTGAACAAATGGCATGAAAAATGTTGTTTGGGTTTTGTCTAGGGAACAAACAAGCTGTACAGAGTGGTCAAATTTCAGTCAATCAGTCAGGCACTGGAAAGACATCTGAAACCATACCAGGCTCAAACATTCATGTGCAAGGTAGGACTTTCACCATTTTATTTAGAGATTTTTTTCTCTCTCTCAAAATGCTCAAATTTTTCTAATCAGTGAATATTATTTGTAACCTACAGGGACCACAAGTCCAGTGAGAGAAGAGAACGGACAGAGCCATGACCAGGACCAAGCATCTGCTGCTAATCTGCCACACAAGGGCACATTCACAGCTGACCTCCATCAGCTGGTTGATAACTGGGCCAGGGATGCCAAGAACAAGATGCCACATGTCAAGAAAGGCTCCAAAAAGAATGCACAAACCCATAATGTACGTTAACTCTTACTATACCGAAAAAAGTATGCCAAATATAATATTATTATTTAGATGTAGATTATCACAGAATGTAAGATAGCAAGGCTATTATTGCCTTTTATAAAACAATTAAACTTGTTTTTTGAACAGAATGTGTATTTTATTTCGAATATTTAGATTTCTGTTTTTATTTTTTAAAATCATTTTTAATATTATAATACATTCTAAAAAAACTATGATGGCAGAAAATAATTAGTTTAAAAAAAAAAAAAACTTGTTTTACACTAATTTTTGAGTGTGTCAAGCACTTTTATGCTGCGCAGTATCATGCTGTTAGCTTAGCAACATGTTAATATCACACACTGTTGAAATTAACTGGGAGTCAGACCTCGGCAGGTTTTGGTACAGAATCTACCAATGTTAAAGCTGGCCTAAAATGAAAATTGTCATTTTTTTTAAATGCTCATTAAAATTTGTATTGTGAATGATTCATGAATGCAAATTTACATTTACATTTAAGCATTTGGCAGACGCTTTTATCTAAAGCGACTTACAGTGCATTCAGGCTATACATTTTTTCACCATGTGTGCTCCCAGGGAATCGAACCCACAACCTTTTGCGCTGCTAACAAAATGCTCTACCACTGAGCCACAGGAACACAAATGTTTTAATTAAAAAAAATGAACCCTAACCCCACCCCTCTTCTATTGACTTGAACTTGCATTCATTTTTGAGTGCAATGAATTAAACCTTAAAGTTTCTGCCCTATACGGTTTCTCTCTTTTAGTCCAGAAAAAGATCTGTCACTAGTTCTGTTTAATTGCACCTTTAACAGTTGACCTGCACAGCTCAATGCATTATAGTGTTATTTAGCATGGTTGAAACACTTTCCTCCGGTTTCATAGACAAAGCTTAAGCCTAGTCCCAGACTAAAATGTAAGTCTGAGCTGTTACAACTGAAAGAAACTTGCACTGACTGATCTTAAAATATAACCGTGCCTTTGTCTCGAGATGCACCCCAGTAATGTTTTTTGTCTAAGGAACGTTTATCAAAATTAATTAAATGGCTTCATCCTGGCTTAGTCTAAGCACTGTCTGTGAAACCAGGCCTATATTGACCAAATCAAGATTTATTCCTATTATTACTAATCAAAGCCAACGGTCTTCTTTCTCAGATGATGCCACGGAAATACTCTGCACCAGGTCAGCTTTGTTCCGTGGGTGGTCACATGCCAGCCACCGTCAACACCTCAGCCGGACGGAAGGGTTCACTGTGTGTGACCAGTCAGCAGTTTGGCTACACCTGCCCCACCTACAGCATGCCCCAGTGGACTCAGGCGGGCCCGCTGTCATCCACCCCTCCCCCCGCAGGAGTACAGCAGGGCTTCCTCGTACCCTCAGGAGCTCACCAGTCCGGAAACAACTGCGGGTCAACCAATCTACAAACCACTCAGGCGAGCTGAAACAGCAGGGTTGGTACAAGAAAGGGAAAAGCTGTGCCTCATGGGGTTGAGATTATCGGACCTAGTCCTTTACATGGACATGTTTTATGCGACAGTTTACATTGGAAAGACTTTCAGGTCCATATAATGTGACTCGGGTTATTTGAATCTGGCTTAACCTGCTATTTAAAAGACTGATAGATGAATGTGTACATTTGATAAAGAGGCACGGGAATGGTTAAACTGGTTTAAGTTGTCTTAAATATCAGCTATATAGCCTTATAGTATGGATACCGTCCTTATTGTAATAAAGTCAGGCAGTGTAATACAGTGATGGTGTTGCAGTTTACTTAGAGAAGAGATACTAACATGTTAGTGAATGGATGGAGAGATGGAAAGAGAAGACAACACCACCAACACAAGCCTGAATGTGTACCCTACATACAAGTCTAGATTGTTTGAAGATGGATAAAGAAGGTTGGTAGGAATGTTGGGAGTAATGCCATTTTAGAGTCAACTATTAGGGGACTTAATTTGCTTATGTTGGAGTTTGAAATGAAAGGAAGAGGATGTGCAATTGAGGGAGGTTTAAGCAGGGTTTTATAGCTCTTCATCCTTGCACGTATTTCATAGCATTGTTCATTCGTGACCTTTTTTAAAATATCATTTATGATGAACTTAAAATAATACAGTGCATCTTATATAGACAGTCACCACTATTCCCTGTCCACACTTTTTTGTATGTAAGTGGATAGAAGGCTTAATTTGGGTAAGGGTGAGCATCCTGTATGCATATTGATGAAAGCATATTTCTTCATCCAATCATATGTTGTTTTCAATTTGAATGAAGCTAGCCTTAAACCACGGGATTATGTCTTCCCCTGTCTTTAAAACGTCATATAACCATCACAGCCCATGCTGTAGTCAATTAAATACTTGATTTTGGGCAGTGACCAACTTTGTTGTTAAAATATTTAATGTGGTGCATTTGACTGCAGCAACACAGAAGTACAGTATTAAGCTACAGCACCTGAACCAGTTTGTTGATATCAGTCCCCCAGACCATTTTTTCTATTTCATTATATACACAAATTGAGTGCCAATTGTTTGCGGAAGTGATGTCCTGTCACCTCTAAAATGATCCGCTTGACTTCTCTAGAGAAGGTAAAAGTTACTGCAATGCAGAAAACACAATGTTTAAAGGTTTAACTGATCAGGAGGGTCATTTGTTACTTTTGATACTTGAGTGAACAGATTGGAATCCTTTGTAATTGACCACAACCACATTTAGACAGTAAGAACTGTTGAAATACCACTTATCACAGACACATGCTTCTGTCACATAACTGAAATTCTGAAAACTGCATGTTTTCACATTCTATAACTCACTTGTTCCCATAGAAAACAGCATTAAATTTGTGGGGTCAAAAATTGCTGCTGATGTTTTCTTTCAATAATTTTCCATCCAGGGTCCTTTTGGTGATTTATCTATGGTTTTGTGTTTTAAAAAAAAAAGTGTATATACATATATATATATATATTCAAATGCTTAATAAAACATTTTGGACTTTGCCTCCCATTACAATGTGCTTATTCTTACAATGTGTTTTCCAGGATTTTACCCACAGCTTTTCACATCCCCTGCCATCAGCTACCAGTAAAAATAGTCAAATGTGGTAAAATAACCCGGGAATACAGTTTTCATCCATTCCACAGACTTTTATTCTCCAAAAATGAGAAATAAAATTTAAAAAACAGTCCTGCTTATGTTTTGATTTATATTACAAATTAGGAGGTTAAATCAAAAACGTCTAAGACAAACACAAACTTTTATTAGCTTCTCATATTAACAAATGAATATAAATCAAATCTAGATAAAAGATTTTCTAAAAGAAAACAATAATTAAATTCATTACATGTCCAGTCTTCGTTTCTTCATCATCAGGTCGTGTCTGTATGGGCTCTGTGGTCCACCTTCATTAACAATTACAACATTACCATAGGTCCATATTTAAAAAGAAGCTAAAGTTATTTTCTCTTAATGAAAAGGCAAATTCAACAAGCACAGGCTTGCTATGGATTGTGGGGCACAGGCTGCCAGCTCTGAGAGTGTTAAGTCCCTGGCTATTTATATCAATGGCGATGTGGGATGTTTGCATGAGTGAAGAGGCAAAACCAGAACTGGGCATGTACATACTTGCCTAATCACAAAGTTTTTTAAATGAGCATGTATTTATTCCACAAACAGTTCAGACTGTACCTGCTCCTGCTGTAATTCTCATGTCAGAGCATCTGTACTGGCCATATACTTCCTGGCCTTGAGGAATAACATGGCCCTGAGGTTGAGCTGGTGCTCCGCGTCATCATCTTGTGCTGGCTCGGTGTCATGGGATGGGAGGGTTCTGTGGAACCTATTGCAGGATTGTCGAGCATATCAATGCCGTCCAATGTGAAGTCCCATAATTCTGGGTCATCTGAGAAGTGAGAAATATTTATATAATGTGCAATTATATTGTGATTTTATAAATACAAAGCTGTTTTACAAATGCTTTAATATTGTTACTGTCCTAAAGCCAGATCAAAATATTATCAGAAAATTATTTTATTTTTATTAATTAAAGTTTGACATTTATTTCCTACTGTTAAAAACTAGCTGTCAGGAAAAAAAAATTTCACAATTACTTTGATCATTTCTGACCAGTGAAAAACCAGCAATATCTGTATATTCTGTAATGGTTGAGAAAACACTGTTAGATATATTTAAAGGGATCATATGACATTGCTAAAAATAACATTTTGTGTATTTGGTGTAATGCAATGTGTTTATGCGGTTTAAGGTTACAAAAACACATTATTTTCCATATAATGTACATTTTTGTTTCTCCTCTATGCCCCGCCTTTCTGAAACACATTGACTTTTACAAAACTTATTGTTCTAAAAAAGCGAAGTGTGCTCTGATTGGCCAGCTATCCAGTGTGTTGTGATTGGCCGGATGCTTCAAGCGTGTGACGGAAATGTTATGCCCCTCACCATACTGTGATGCCTTGTCCCAGCAGGACGAGACTCAGTCCAGCTGCTCTGCTCGTGCACATCCCATCATCGGTTCTTTTTTAGCAGTTCAGTCAATGTACTGTTAGGAGTAACTGAATAACTCGGGATATTAGTTTATTTCGCGTCAGAGGGAGTGTCAGGCACAATTATAAACCGAATAACTTAATTTGTGGATTAGTGCGTACTGGAGATGCGAACCGTTTCAAACGATTCAGTTCGATTTGGTGAACTGCTTCGACTGGTTCACTAATAAGATTCGTTTAAATAGAAAGATTTGCTCATGATCTGGACATCACTAGACGAGACAAAACCAATAAAACCCATTAAAAACTAGGCATTTGTTGCATCTAGTGGGGACATAATTACTGATTATAATGACTTATACTGTCTTTTTACGCGTTGTTGCGTATCGCGCTGCGTAAACACAAAACCATGGCTGCATTTGTGATCGGAGAAACCACAAACAACAAGCCTGCTCTACTGCTCAAAACTCGTGTTTGAATCATCAGTGGCAAATTATTTAAATATAAAAAACGTACTTACAGGCTGTGAGTCAGAAGGGCCAGACTGTCTTTGCAACTTGTCCTTGAAACTGCACAACTTTATAGAAACAGCCTTTGTGTCACAGACGCATTGCAGGCTACTGGTTCAGAAAACAGTCCTCATCCTCCATAAAATGCACTGCACACATCTGAATATTGTTCCAGAACAGTGTTGTAAATACAACTTAACCACTGATTTCTAGTTGTGTCCTCTTTTGGAAGGCCAAACAAAGTAGTTTCACTTTCACAACGAAACACACAGCGACTCCACAACATGGCAGCGGCGGCAACAGCAAGAATAAAAGTTGACGCCTTCTTTCTTTGCATGAACATTTGGGCGGCGTTATGCAAATCTTCCCACATCTTGGTGTAGACATGTGGTAGCATGTTAGAACGAGCCGTTTTAGGAGGGCGTGGTTGACTCTTTAACTTTTATAAAGAATATCTCTTTGGATTTAAGACTTTAGTCTTTGCAACTTGACAGATCTTCTTTATGCACCAAGAGCTTGTAACACTCCGAAAAGAAAGGAAAAATTGAAATCGCATCATATGACCCCTTTAATATTCTGTTGCCACTGGCAGCCATAAGAATGTCTTTCAAAACAAAAAATTATTCATTTAAGATGTATTTACCATTAGTGGCACTGCTGATCATTTATTATACCATAAGTTCCCAATGCACATGTACCATGATCACACCTTTCTTCAAAATACTTCTTACCAGCCAGATACTCCTCCTGCTTAGTGGTCACCAGGTGTCCGTTCGGTGTACTGTGGTTAACAGGACCTACAGCTTGTCCTAAAATGATAAACCCACCGATGGAGAGCGCTACACACCTGACACTCCCACAGGCAAAAGCTTGAATCTTTTATACTCGTGGCTAAAACATGAACCCTTAAATTTTCCATCACACCTTGCTTAGACTGCAGCGGTAGCAGCTCAGTGGGACCGTTGGTCTGCTGGCTTTTCTGCTCCTGTAGCAGCTTCTTAGCCTCCATTTCCTGTCTGAACTTTTGCTGCAGCTGCTGCTGTCTCAGCTTCCTCTGCTGCTTGGAGTCCAGTGGAGGATCAGATGAGGACAGGTCAGCCATGTCAGCTGCTGACCTGAGAACATGGAGAGAAGCAGATTTATCATAAGTGCAGCTGGCTAGTGTTATAGTTGAAGTAATCACCAAATAAACTCACCTTGAGGTGTTGCTGGGCCTGTTTTCAGAGTCCTGGTGAGCTGATGTGTTTGTCAATGAGGTCCTGGATCCAGCGCCGCTCTCATGCCCTCCTCGTACAGGGTGACTTCCCATCTGCTCTAAGAGGGTGTTGGCTGGTTCCACTGGTTTGAAAAATTCCCTGCTGTTGGCTCGGGGCAGATTGTCGAACCTGGCTTTCTCCACAGAAGGCTCGCTATCACTGCGTTTGGTTTTGTCCAGGTCTAACGGAGGAGGTGGCTGTGATAAAGAAAATACACCATATTTCAGGTACAGAAATTGAGAAAATATATTAAAATAAGTCAAAGTATCATAAATTTGGCCCAAATGTTGATAGGATTACTTCTTACCTGCTTTGGTATTTTATTGATCGCTATGAGATACTCCTTATTCAGAATACAATTTCCAAGCGCATTTCCAAAACACCTTAGAAAATAACATTTAAATGATTAATTCAATAACAATTATATAATGTATCGCATAATGTATAGTAAGCCAGTCATTAATCAAATTAATCTTGACTGTAATCAGAAGCCTTTTTTATTTTGTGATAATTATCTGACTGTACAGTGTATATTATCCTACTTACATGTCTTCTTATAGAAAATAAAATAGAAAAAAAATTATAAAATATTATAAATCATTTTTAGTTGAAATGACTTTGTATAAGGGAAAAGATTGCAGTTTGGGGTTTGTAAGAATCTTTTTTCCTGAATGTTTAAAGAAGTCACTTAAGCCTACCAAAGCTGCATTTATTTGATTTATTTGAAAAATACAGTAAAAACAGCAATATTATGAAATTTTATGAATTAATATTACAATTTAAAATAACTTTTCTATTTAAATATATTTTTATATATAATTTATTCCTGTGAATTTTCATTAATCATTACTCCAGTCTTCAGTGTCACATGATCCTTCAGAAAGATGCTGATTTGCTATTTAAGAAACATGTTGTCATGTGTATGTTCCTGTTTGTCCTTGTTTGGTTTGATTCCTCTTTCCTGTTCTTGTTATTAGTTAATCATCGTTCGTTCTGTTCACCTATCATGTTTCATTTTCCCTTTTATCTCCACTCCATTTGTGTTCTCCTGAGTTTCTTTGTCTGGAATTGTAGATGTTTTCCTGTTCCCTTGGATATTATTAAAGTCTGTATGTTTGAATTGGACTTTGCATGCGTCTCCTTGCTCCGTGCTCCTCACAGATGCAATCGTGACAGAATTCCAGACGACAAAAAGTGAGCAGCACCTCTCCTCCCCATTTTCCGTTTTTGAAAGTTTTTTGTTTTCCAAATTTCTCTCCGAGGCCATGGAAGTTGCCAGACACCACTGGACTAAGTTGGAGGGAAGGGATCCTCCGGTGTCTGGAGAGTGTCCGGCCCCGATCCAGAACCAGCTCGCCGTCAAGCCCGCCTGCTGCCGCTGACTCGTGCTCTTGGACATGGCGCTACCTCTAGAGTTCTCGGCTCCTATCCTCATCCCAGAATCCGCTCCAGAAAGTTCTCCTTTGTCTCCGCTGGTTCCGTCCAGCTTTCCCTGTCCAGCCCTCCTTCATATGTTCCTGTTTTCCTTATTTAGTTTGATTCCTTCTCCTGATACCTAAAAGTTAGCCAGCCCTGCTCCTCCAGAGTGCCCTCAAGTGCCCGCTCCTCCAGAGTGCCCTCAAGTGCCCGCTCCTCCAGAGCGCCCCCCAGAATTCCTAATTTTCCCCAAGAAAAATTTTTTTTGGGGGGGGGTGGACATATGCCCGTGGTCGAGCCGGCTAAAGTCACAGAAGAACCGTCATGGCCTCCTGGATTGCCTGATCCGCCATGGCTCCCAGAGCTCCCTGATCCCTCCTTGTCTCCGCCTAGTTCCTGCCCTGCACCAGCCTCCAGGGCCCCGGCCCCTCCTCCCCAGTGTAACTGTTACGAGGCGGGACGTATTCTTGTTATTAGTTAATATGTTCCTGTTTTCCTTATTTAGTTTGATTCCTATTCTTGTTATTAGTTAATCATTGTTCATTCTGTTCACCTCTTATGTTTCATTATCCCTTTTGTCGCCACTCCATTTAAGCCCTGTGTTCTCCTGAGTTTCTCTATCTGGAATTGTAGATGTTATCCTTTGCTACGTGTGTTTTCCTGTTCCCTTGGATATTATTAAAGTCTGTATGTTTGAATTGGACTCTGCACCTCCTCGTTCCTTGTTCCTCACAGTAGCAACTTGTGACACATGTATTATTATTATCGGTATTCATTGGAAATAGAAATCTTTTGTAACATTATAAATGCTTCTACTGTCACTTTTGTTCAATTTAATGCATCCTTGCTAAATAGTTTTATTTCTTTTTTTAAAAAAAACAAATTTTTTTAAAAAATACTGACCACAAAATGCCACAATTGACCAATCATAATCAAGTATATGTAGTAGCAGAAATAATTACTTGAGTGCTCTTTTCAGTCCATCTGTGACGGCTTCTTTTCTTGCTTTTTCCAGTGACAGAGCTTTTGATTTAAGGCCTTCACTCACCCCATATCCTACATCTTCATGGTACGAGCCATCCTGTGGAAGAGACGCTGAAGAAATGGAATGCTCCTCACAATGCTGTGTGTCTATCTTGTCAAGAGCACTTACCTTTAACTCAACCTTCACAAAGGCACTGACTCCAACATAAAATTTCCCATTGATCAGGTCCACAAAGTCTGTAACACAAGATAGACCACGTCTTTTTAAAAAGAAGCATCAACCTTAAACTAATCTTGCAAACAGATGTGAATGCAGCATAAATGCGAATGTTTGAGAATCTGTGCCCGTCCTTATGAGAAACATGTCTTTGACTTGTAATGATGTCCTTACCAACATTTTGTTGAGATATTGAGTGTGACCATCCATTATACCCAAACATTTCATTGGCCAGACTTATAACTTTGTGACCTTCAATATAGCACACCTGCAAAAAAACAAGACAAAGGTCTAATAATCTGGAAAACGGCAAGGTAATCAACTATATATTAGATCAGCAAGGCTAAATATTTATAAGTATACATTAAGCGCATTAATTCTCACTTTTTGTCCTCCTCCAGCTTGTCTGGTGCTGATATATTCAGGTCCGAGTCTCTGCCGCAGAGCATTCTGGACTGCCTGATACTCCTCTGCAGTATATGCATACTACAACAAACACAAACACTTGCAACTCTGGAAATATTATTATATTAATACATTATAAATCGTCTGTTTCTGTAGCTATTAACATGATGTCAAAATGACCAAAACACATACCTGCCCAAAACACGTGTTGGTTGTATGAGGTTTCCTCTCCTCTTGCCTCCCACTGCGATGATCCATGTGTCTTCTGATCGTTGAGTCTCAAAGCCTTCAATATTCACTTTTAAACGATGCTGGATGTGTATAATGTGAGTGGATGTCGCTAAACTGTAACAACAGGAAGTCTGACACAACATTACGCGCTAATTTAAACCCACATGCTTTACCATCTACCGCGCTTTCTGTGGAACAGACGGTCAAGGTTACTATAGCAACGTTCTGAAATAAAAATGAGCGTTTGTATGTTCCCGCGCCAGAAGGTTTACGACGCTCCGCCTACTCACTCCTGCGTATTACGTCATAAAGACTGAAACATTCAGTGTGTTTGTAAAGTAAAGAGTAACCCTGTTTGTCTCAACTAAAATATTATTGTGTTCTCATTCACCATTACGAAATAAAAATAAATGTCAACACAGGAAAAAAAATCAACATTACAGAAAACAATTTTCAAAAAACGTTTTTTTTCTAAACGATTCTAAACCATTTTTTCGTACATATGTTTAAAAATGTAAATACAAAACGTAAATACAATAAATAGGTAAAAAAAAACAATCTATTAATATTTAATCAAAATGTCATAATTGTTTTCTATTGGTAAAAACGACACTTCTCTCTGGTGACATATGCAAGACTTCAACAACAAATTATTCCACATATTTTTGTGTGTTATAAAAAAGATATACACAAAAAAACACACACAAAACACACACAAAAAAAACTGCAATAAAAAAAAAATTGTACATATCTAAAGCAAAATAAAAACGAATTATCCTTCCGTTTTGACCTACAACTTAATGCCATGACTGTACATATCTAAAGCAAAATAAAAAGCAAAATTTAATTTAAATCCAATGTATTTGAATTGTGCTCCGCCTCTGTAAGATAAACCGCTGATGTGCTAAATTATATCCCTCTCACGGTCAACTCAGCAGGGCTTATCTCAATCTAAATTAGGGATCCAAATAAAGATTGCAGTCTGGTTATTGGATTTTATTTTATTACATGTGGCTTCCTGCTGAGCATGAACACTGAGCTCATAAAGCGAAACGGAAATATAATTACCTTTATTAAATGTAAGCATATCACCCATTAATTTCATTTTGTCTCAAACTCATCTTGACCCTTGGCACAGTCGGTGTCGGGACGTGAACGCGCCCACAGTCTGGACTGCCGTCTGGTCAGACAGTCTGCACCTCGGGAAGCAAATAAGGAGGGGCGAGTATTGGGGATGCCACGGGAATGATTCATTAACCCCGCACAGCCCACATCCGCATTTATGGATTAGTTTCTCCTGAGTGTGTAAGCCATAATATCTATTGTTCTCGCCATCAGTGAAGTAACGTAAATATCCCCGACTGCTCGTATTCACCTTGCGCACGGAGCACATGACGGTGAGTTGAACATTATTACGATGCACTACTGTTCGAGTGAAGTGTAAGAACCGGGAGTTTTTTGTTAAATCGTGTTTTTCCCTGGATGAATGAATGGTGCATTGTTGCGCTGTTTGTAAATAAAAAACGTGCCACGAACACCATAAGGTACATTGAGTACCCAGTGCGTCAATCCCGCCATTAATAACTTACAGCTACTAATAGAACATGTAACCAATAGAAAATGATGGTTAAAACTCGGTCAGTTGGGTTGTTTGATCCGTATTGAGTTTTAATAGAACAGGCAGGCGAGGTCTGTTAGTCCAGAATGGGAAGTGATGCCCTTCCTCTCAAATAGCCGTCTCAGGTTTACCCAGACGCCGTCGTGTTACCTGTCTGCACTTTAGAAAGGGGAATGGACTCCTCCTGCTCCTGTAAAACATCGTGGCTCGAGTCTTGGCACGTTCAGTGAACAAAAGGAAACTGACATGATGCTTCAGGGAAAGTGGAACATTTAAAGCAAAGTCACATATTTAGGTCGAGGCTGTTGAGATGCGTTTGTGATTTTTCAAAGAGCCCATAAAAAGCTCTCACGGCCGCGTGAGCAAATGATGACAGGCTGATGCAAGACAAGTCTTTTGTTTTAGTAGCCTGATTCTTTAGCGAAGCTTTCCAGATGGTCCGGTAGTGGGCGCGCGCGGGGTGAACTGTGCTGCTGAGGAACACATGGAGAGTGGATAACGTAAACAAGCACCTCGAGCCTTGCGTTAACAGCAGCCGAAATGAATGAATCTGACATTTGGGAATCTTCGGCAGAGTACTGTTTTTTATACTGTAGTTCGTTTATGTAAATGGGTTGTAACATGACCTTGTAATCTAGACTGTTTACCAAACGCTTGCATCAGGGAGTTGTGAAATTTAAAGGGATAGTTCACCCAAAATTGAAAACGCTGTTACCATCACATACCTTCATGTCGTTCCAAACCTGTATGACTTAAAATGAGAAATTTTGAAGACCGTGTTGTCGCACTTTTCTTTCCAATTACAATGAATGGAGACCGGATCCTCCAAATGAATTTGAGAATCAGATCAGTTCGATTCGAGAACAAATCATTTAGGTGCATCACCCAAAAATGACACTTCTGTCATCATTTACTCACCCTCAAGTTGTTCCAAACTTGTGTTCTTTTCTTTCCGTATTTTGAAGAATGATGTTGGTAAACAAAAATTGACGGTAGCCATTGATGTAACACATATATATATATATATATATATATATATATATATATATATATATATATATATATATATATAAAATACTATAGAAGTAAATGGCTACTGTCAACTGTCAGCAGAGGAGATAAATACATTCACGTTCATTTGGAACAACTTGAATAAATGAATAAATAAAAATATATAATAATAAAAAAAAATTAAGTGCACTATCTCTTTAATGAATCAGGCATCATGGCATCAAGCGTTGTTCACTATTAAAGGTGGGGTAAGTGATTTCTGGTAGTCAGTGTTGATATTTCAAATGACCAAAACAAACACGCCCCTACCCCAAAAGGGTCTCGCCCCTATTTTGATAGCTCCGCCCCACACATGTACACAACCCAGGCAACGATTATGGCGGAATCTGCTGTATTAAACATATTATCTTACTTTTTTCGAAAACACTTTGGGAGCTGACACTTGAAACAGACAATGGAGGAGGTTAAGATAGTGATGGGAAACTGAGGCTTTCTGAACGTTTGAGGCTTTCATGAAATTGTGCCGAAAAATCGTTCATTACTGGAAGCTTTTAACACAGTGCGCATTAGCAGCATCTGGTGGTCAGAGTTGGTTTCTCCACCAAATCTAACAAAACATCGCAGAGGAGCAGAGGACGGGTTGTGGCTAGAAGGGATACAGGAAAAACCGGAAGCTAACAATAAATTGAATTTTCTACCTATTCGATTGTGTTTTATTAATGTCTACACCTACCCCAACCCTAAACCTACCCCTTACAATGATGCAAAAATATTAATTATTGTTGTACAGTTTGAGAAAAATGCATGTGTGATTCATTTTTCTTAACAAAATAAATATCTTAATAGAAAAATCAATTTCTTAGTTTCTGTATGTGAGACTGTTTTAAATCAAGAAACTGGTTTGTGTTGCCTGATAATATTAATAATAATATTACTTTTTTGTTTCTTAGAAATGCACATTTGATAGCTTGAGTTAGGATGCAAATGTAAATTTATGTTCATTATCAAAATCAGTAACATCTCTAAAAAATTATAGCAACCTAATTTTTATATGGTAAAAATATGATTATTTATTTATTCTCTTTTAATCATTGGTCTTCCTTACTAGCATACATTTAAATAATGATAAACACAGTTAAAACCACACATATAGTACACCTCAATACCATGGTAAAACATAACTATATGTTTTTTAGCTATTTGTATGAAAAACAGTAGTCTAAAAACTTAGTATAGGCTAAATGCACACATGCTATAGATAAATCACAAAAATACTGTAATTATATCCCATTACTCCTTTAATACATTTAAGTAATGTCTACGTTAATAATAAGCATTTTTGAAAAAATACATACCCCACTTTTAAACTAATGATGAATCCGGTTTTGGAGTTTGACTCACTGATTCACTGATCTGATTGCAGTTGTTAACAGCTCACTGAAGGGGAAGATTATCGGTGAACACTACTTAAATTTCAGTCTGTTCTTCCTTACACAAAGTAATTGTAATTAAGGCAAATATAGCACCTCTTTTATAATTCATTTTTTTTCTGCATCTTTTCTGAAGTGTCAGTCATCCTTTATTGTAAACGCCTGGAAAAGAGCAACCAGTACATTTTTTGTTTTTAATTGTTAAAAGTAGCAATATTAGTAGTAGTTCTAGTGTTATTAAAAATTAAAATGATTTTGTGTTCTGCAGAAAAAAAAAAGCCATACAGATTTGGAACATCATGAGGGAGAGGAAGTGATGACAAAATTTTTATTTTGGTGATCTAATTAGCCTACTTAAGGGTGCAATAGGTGATTGTCTTCAGAAACATTCTTTGTTATGCTGATTGAAAGTCTCTTCACATCCCGATAGCAGTCATTAGGTTAAGTGGTCTAAATGTATATATCTGTATTTATATATTCTTTGGAAGGTGTAGGACCAAGAAATGTTCGTCCAATCAAAATGCTCGGTCCACATGGCTTTGGATGGCGATTGCAGGGAGGGTGGAATGATTGCTTTCAGTGCTATCAGGCTAAAGTTAGCATTTTCCAAGATGTCCTACTGCACCTTTAAAGATGCATTCATGAGGTATGTGGTAGTAGCAGCCGCCACAACAATCTCTCATTTTGTCTCTTTCTTCATCCTTTTGTGTTAACAGAAGGACCAGAGATGTTCTGACTGAAAGGAGGATCTGGCAGCCATTTGATAACAATGCTGGAGAACTTGAGCGGAGCCCACATTGATCGACCAGCCCCTAGACCGTCCACATTCAGCTTCTCTGCCCTGTTTGCTCTGCCACACCACCTTCACATGGATGGAAGCAGTCATCCATTCAGGAGGTAAAACTGATATTGTCAGCGGAACTATTAACACACTCACATCCTGCTATACATACTCATGTCCTGTTATTTGTTTGTGATGTCCTTTGTTTTCCTCCATAGCCTAAATAAGCAATATTCCAAAATTGTCTCACAATGTGTGACATTCCTCAATTTGCCACCTGCTGAGGGACCCACTTTGTGTGCATTTATTTGATATCAGTGTGATGCCACAGGAGACATGACAAAACATAGATTACATAGATTATCAAAATGGGTTCATCCAAAATTCCCAGGCTAAAGTCAATAGAGTACAGTCACCACTGCATGAAAAATAATAGGGGATTATTATATAATATATTTAAAAAAAAAAAAAAAAAAAATGGGGATTATTATATAATATATTTTGGATTCTTATAAATAAATAATAAAAAGTTATATATATATATATATATATATATATATATATATATATATATATATATATATATATATATATATATATATATATAATCCATATTAAATATAATAAAATTTATAATATTAATGAATAATAAATATAATAAAATGTATAATAAAATTTGTCACTGTTATTATATTTTATATTATGAAAATATATAAACTTTTTAGCTTAATTTTATTTTTATGTTAAATTAACTTTATATGTGTTTAAATGTGTGTATAATTAAAAAATATAAAAAATAATGTAAAATAATAATAATAGGTTATATTTGATTTGATTTTATATTATCAAAATATCATTCTTATTTTTATATGTAAAATAACTATATATATATATATAAATGTATATAATAATACAAGTGCATTTTTATTTACTTTTGAATGAATATTACATTTTATCTTATTTTATTTTTTGTAAACATTTTTAAAACATATTTCTTTTATGTGTGTGTGTGTACATATATATACATATATAGTGTGTGTGTGTGTATACATATATATAATATATATATATATATATATATATATATATATATATTATAAACATATTTAAACCCAGCTCACATCACTCAGGAGGAGCAGGTTTTCACTCCTTTGCACTGGGAGTGAGAAAGAAAGGGAGTTTTTGTGTTTTGTGCATAACTGTTAAACATGATTGGTTTATTTTTGTGGGTGTGCGTGTGTGTTTGACAGAGAGAGAGAGAGAGACTAAGGAAAGGATGGGAATGTAATGTTAGGAGGAAGGAAATTGGTTTCTCAACAATAAAACAGTAGTTTCCTCCCCTTCATGTCTGTAGCTGCATCTTTCCAGCTCCTCCCCTTCTCTCACTTGTTGTTGCTATTCTGGACTAACTGAACCGTGTTTTTATCCCTCTGTTTAAACCATGAGGACTCTGTACCGGTTGAAGTTGGTAAGTTCTCCAAATCTGAGTCAGCTGGGGAAAAATGAAAAGGCTTCACTGGAGGAGAGAGGATCAGGGCCTAATGCCATATGGAACAGGTTAGTGTGGGTTTTGTGCGTAACGCATGTCAATAACTGTCATAAACTGAGATGTAATTTCACGTCTGTGTGATTTATTGTAGCATTCACAACGCAGTTATTGCTGTATTCCAAAAGAAAGGACTGGCGGACAACGAACTCTATACACTCAATGAAGGCGTGAGGTGAGGAAAAACAGCATGGTTTGTTCTTTTGTTTATTTTTATGAAAAATTGAGGGTAGGTTTGTGAATTATTAATTTCACTATAATTGTAACTGTTGGCAGTGTTTCAAATGTAAACGTTGGCAGCTGTGGTTGGAGGCTTCACATTATCAGCACAGAACAGTTGTGAGAGGACGCAGAGCCTCAGTCCACTATTATGTAACTATTATGAGAAAAATTGTGAAGCAATAACATCCCAGCTCAGAAAAATATACCCAAATCATATTTCACTCCAAGATTAAATGTAAAAAAAAAGAAAAAAAAATTTGCATCAAGAAAAAACTGTTTTTTTACCATTAAGATCATATTTTCTATTATGATATAACATAATTTTCATCATAATTAAGCACATTTTCCCTCATTCTCATTACTGTAATGCATCTGCATTATTTTACTGTTAAATCTGGTTGTGAGTCATTATTTTCAGTGTTTGTCTCTCTATGTATCTCATTATGATGCACTAATCCTTCTGGACACAGTGAAGAAAAAACATATTCAGCATAAACTGAGTATAGTAATGATAACAGTTCTATTTGGATTTCAAGTATGATTTTTTTTTAGCATTTCTTTTATAAGAATTTGGGGGAAATGTGCTTAATTCTCAAGAAAATAATGCAAAACAAAGTGCAAAAATTTACAATTACTGGTGCTTTCATACAAAATATATTATAATCAGTTGTATCATTCAGTACTTTGTGGTCGGTAAGATTTTATTTATTGATTTTTTTTTAAAGAAAAATGAATACTTTTTATTTTCCACAAGGGTTCATTAAACTGATAAAAGCTGACAGTAAAGACGTTTATAATAACTTTTCAAATAAACGCTGTTCTTTTCATTCATCCTGAACAAAAAAAAATGTATAATTTGAAAACTTTCTTTCCAGTCATTTTAAGTCAATTTTTTTCTATATGTAGGTATAATGATTTCTCTTCTGAAACATATTTTAATGTGTTTAAAATTTTATAATATTTTATTTTATCAGGCAGCTTTTGAAAACTGAGCTGGGCTCGTTCTTTACAGAATACCTCCAGGTAAGAATTTTTAAGTTTTTCCCAGATATGTGTTTGTTCTAATATGTACATTTTTAAAAAACACACATTTCTTTTTTTCTCATTATCAGAATCAGCTTTTAACTAAAGGCATGGTCATTTTACGGGACAAAATAAGGTTTTATGAAGGTATACCCTCCCATTTTAAAGACAAAACACATTCCTAAATTTTTTTTTTTATTTTAATGTCATTACACAGTTTTTCACTAGTATATATGAACAATACTTCTTCTGGCTGAAAATAGGGCAGAAGTTATTGGACTCTTTGGCTGAGACATGGGACTTTTTCTTTTGTGATGTTCTGACCATGCTTCAAGCCATCTTCCACCCCGTCCAGGTACAGTCTAGTGATTCTGTGAAATACCTGGTCAGACATCAGTAACAGCAGTGTTCACTCTTCATTGTTAATCGTTGTATGTGTTCATGGCATCTCAGGGCAAGGAGCCATCGGTGCGTCAGCTGGCCCTGCTGCACTTTCGAAACACCATCACCCTTAACGTGAAGCTGGAGGAGGCTCTGTCCAGGCCGCGAGCCCGTGTCCCTCCCTCCATCGTCCAGATGCTTTTGGTGTTACAGGTACGCATGGACTGCAAGTAAATCCTCTTAGATCACGTGAAAGATCCAGCCATACTGTCATGAGAGATTATAACATACAGACTTCAAGACGGGTCATTTGCGGTGATTTCAGCAGTTGTGTCATATTGAGTGAGACTTTAATCATACACTTTGTGCGTCTCAACTAAAATGACTGTAATTAATATTTCAAAAGGGATAGAGTCAAAGTGAAACTCCTAAATATGTCATTTTAACATCTTACAGGGGGTTCATGAATCCAAAGGTGCGAGTGAAGAATACCTGAAGCTGGAGTCTCTCATTCAGAAGGTGGTGTCGCCGTACCTGGGCACGCAGGGACTGAATCCAAATGACTTAATGAAAAAAATTACACACACACACACACACATATATATATATATATATTCTTTAAAAACTGAAAGTTTCAATCTTAAAACAGGATAGTTCACACAAATTAAAAAGGCAGCTGTGTATTTAAAAAAAAATAAAAAATAAAAAATAAAAAAATTTAAAGTATTGTATCTAACTGTATCAAGAAATTTGAATGTTTTAAGTTTCCTATGCTCAACAAGGCTGCATTTATTTAAACAAAAGCAGTAATGTTGTGAAATATTATTATAATTTAAAATAACAACCATTTTTTCTTTAATATTTTTAAAATTTAATTTTATTTCTGATTGCAAAGCTGAATTCAAGTCGTTCTAATATGCTGATTTGCTGCTTTAGAAATATTTCTGATTATTATCAATGTTGAAAAGAGTTGAAAAATGTTAATGTAATATTTTATTTTATATTATTATTTTTTAATTAATTTTTTTTTTTACTTAATGAAAAAAAATTACACACACACACACACACATATATATATATATATATTGTTTTAATTTATTTTATTTTATATTATTATTTTTTAATTAATTTTTTTTTTTCAGTAAAAAAAAGTCTGCATCATAGAAATGCAAAAAAAAAAATTATAAAAGGATGGCAGATTTAAAAAATAAATAAATAAAAAAAGAAGTCATAATTGGCTTGATTTAAAATAATATCTGGAAAATAATTGCTTTGCATCTTTTTTTTACTACACACTGTTAATGTTAGCTATATAAACTGTATATTTTTTTTGTAAATCTCTTTTCACTGTAAATATCATTTAGGGTTACAGTTGCGAGGAGAAACTGCATTAAAAAAATACACAAATACAAATTATGTCTCAAGAAATAACATGTTGCAGGGAGGAGAGGTAA
This sequence comes from Cyprinus carpio, assembly GCF_018340385.1. NCBI lineage: Eukaryota > Metazoa > Chordata > Actinopteri > Cypriniformes > Cyprinidae > Cyprinus > Cyprinus carpio. Next base: position 10,705,627 of record NC_056596.1, on the reverse strand, counting down.
ACACAGAAATAAATATTTATTTTTTTATTAGTTACTGTTAAAAAATTAAGGCTGTCAGTAGAATAAAATTGTAATTAATCTCATGAATTCTTAAAAAAAAAAAAAGCAGAATAAAACAGTAAAAATATCAAATTGTGTGTTAAACTTGCATTTAATAAATAGGTGAACTGTCCCTTTAAAGATCTTGCAGGGATGTTCTCCACCCATAAATGTACTGCTTTCATCTTGTGTGATTCAGCCGCTGATATCTATAAAGTATGTCAGAACTGTACTACTACTGCTAAGTGTCCAATGAAAAAGCAGTATATCATTATTCATTTCTTAAAAATCTTTCCAGAGAGGCGTTTGCAGTATTGCTGGTCCAAGTCTGCAGACCTGCCCTCCAGTAATCCAGTAGTGCGCTCCAAGAGTTACAACATCCCCATGCTGACCCCCGTGGCCGAGTACGACTCTGAAGTGAGCTCTGTGGGCAGCGTCGGCATCCGGCGTCACTCTGCGTTTGATGTCACTTCCTGTGTAGAGCCCCAGGGCTATTCGGCCCTGACTGTGGGAATAGAGACCAGCTCAACCCCCAGACTCTCACTTGATCACGAGCTCACCCTGTCCGGTGTGATACGTGGGGCTGCGGGACAGCCTGCTCTTATTTCTCCTCCCGTCTTCATTCACACCTCCGCAGGCTGTCTGCATGCAGCGGACGCCCCGATGGCTTCATCTGAGGTGGACAAGGCCCTTTCATCACCCCCGAGCTGCTCCTCCAGTCCGGAGACGATTGTAATGCAGGGGCTAGACTCACTGGAATCAGATCCTGACGGAATCTTCATCGACTTTTCCCACTGCCGCTCCGATTCTTTCGGAACGAGCAGGAAAACTAGCTGATGGAATCAACTGCTGTGAAGAATCCTTTTCAGATGTTTATGATTATAAACTACTACTATTCTGTGAACTTGTGAAGTAGCTATGTACGTTGTGATTTTTCAAACTGGAATTTCATTCCTGCTTTGCGCAAAAGCTAAAGCTGCTTTGTGAGAAAAATGGGAGAAGACTCGATTTGAAGTAATTGTTTTCATAATGTTCTAAACCCGTGGATGAATTTTTTAATTTTTCTAGTTTTTCATATACGATAGTAATTAATATACATTTTACTGACTCTCATTTAGGAAAGCTAATTTCCACCACGGAATAAAAAAAATTAAAAGGGTAGTTGCACCTTTTTATCATGCAATTTTGAGTTTATATCTTGCAATTCAGACTTTTTTTCTCAGAATTGTGAGATATAAACTCAGAATTGCTGGTTGTTAATTCACAATTGCAAGAAAAAAAGTTGCAATTATGTTTAATTGTGGCCAAAAAAAAGGTAGATGTCAAGTCAGAATTCAGAAAAAAACTAATTAAATTCACAATTCTGAAGAAAAAATTCAATTGCGAATTGTAAACTCGCAATTTTGAGTTTATAATTTGAAATTGTGACATATAAACTCGTAATTGTGAGAAAAAAGCCAGAATTGCGATATAATTTTTTTTTTTATTCCATGGCAGAAATAAGCTTCCGTACTCATGGTCACATTTACTCTTGTCGAATTTTCGCAGACGAAATCCAGTCATTTCAATAGGAATTCACGCGGTTGGGAGTTTCACGTGAGGGCTAAAGATTTCGTAGTGGGTCACATGGATTTGCCACATTGACCAGCAGAAAGCTGATTGGTATATAAGTTACGTGTGAGCTATGCGTCATACATAATTACATAATCAACAATAGACAACTGACCTTTTTTACTCACAAAATTGTGACTGCACCTTAAATGAGCTTCACGTGTCGCAATGTGTTCTGAGACGACAGTATGTCTAAATGTAGAAATCTCTTCCATTATTGGCACTCTTGATCTCATGCACTATTTATTGTCATAGGGCTTTAAAGGAACTACATTTAGTGTTTTTAATCATTGCCAAGCTAACCTGCACACTCTTAATGGTATGAAAAGAAATGAGTCTCTTAATCTGGGAGAATAACAGTTGCTGATGATAATACAGTGCAGAACATCGTACGTCTTGAACATTCTGTTTTTCCAAAGCTTGTTGCTTTTTTATGTGACGATAATTTGCTGTCTGAAAGTTAACAGGGTTTGCTAACTGAATGTGTTAACGAAAACTCCCTTTTAGTTAGTTGGTAAAATAACATGAATACAGAAATATGCTTTTAGATGAAAACTGAAATGATGCATAAAAGCCCCATTGTATAAAAAAATTCTAAGGTACTTTAAACAGTGATTTTTGTTTCTTATTTCCATGTATGCAAGCTTATTGATTTAGGTTATAAAATGATTAATTTATCTGTAGTTTTATAGAAAGAGATTGAGCGTACTTGCATAGATTTTTACACAAACAACATTTTTGGAAATTTAAAAAGTTTACAGTGGTACTTTAGTACTTGCACTGTCATTTCTGAATATGCTTTGTTTCATATTGACTTTTTTTTATCAGCTTTCATGTGTGCTGCTGTGAACAACCTCAACAAGACTGAATTTGTAGTAAAATACTTTTATGCTTTACTTTTATGGGTGTTTCAAAGTACAAGAGAGATTGTGTGTACAAACAGGCTGGGTTTTAAATTGTCTCTGGTTTTATACTTGTCCGGCTCATATCTTATTCTATGCTTTGATAGACTTCGTTATAACTTTGGTAACTCTGTCGGTAAGATGAACAGGTTTGTATAGGAAAGAAGCGTGAAATTCGCCACGTTTGATTTCGTATTCAAAGATAACTGTGGAGCTTATTTGTTTAAGGCCAGTGACGTTGTGCCGGAAGTAAGGTTCGATTGATGAATGAGTCATTCATTTGAACCGAATCTTTTCAATGTGTTAGTTGAAATGCTTCACAAAAGCGATTTTGCACGGTTTGATTCACTGAACCGAGACCAGCTTCTTTAGTCTATCTATGTAATAATCAGAGAACCGATAGGCTAAGTGAGCATTTGGAATGAAACGCGGATTTGACTCAAAGTAAGTTACTTTAATACCCTAATATCAGAAAGTTTACAAACAATGACTTGTTAGAATTATATTTACAACCAAACGGGTTTTTTTTTTTTATATGACTACCATTTTTTTAATGTGTCAAGTTTTTTCAACGTTTATGTAAATGTAATTGTAAATGAGTATGTGTACGATTTTCCGAATATAAATAGGAAGATTTAAGAAGGATCACGTACGGAAGTATTTGCGTCATGATGTAAAGATTCAAGTTTTGTGAACCAATTCTTTGAAACTGTTCAAAAGAACCGATTCGCCCAAATGAGTCGCACTTCCCATCACGAATAGGGGGGTTGTTGTTGTTATAAAAAAAAAACAGTATGAATTTACTTGAGCAAATGTGATACTTAATATGTTTTTTAAGAAAAATAATTAGTTTTGATGTACATTTCAGAACTTTTGAACATAAACACACGGCTTTTTCAATACAGTAAAACCAACCCGCTGAACAGTCCCCCTCCCCGTTTTGAATAGACGAAGACAAAGGCTACCGGAAACCGGACTCCATAGTTTTCGTCAAATGGATGATTTGTGTTCACGCGAAATCGTTTGTTTTCTCCAGCCGTTTACGTTCAGTTTTTCAAAGTATTCTATGCGTGCTTTATCATGGAACTGTATCTGTGTTTACTAAACATGCGTCGCGAGCTGGATATAGTCGTTACGAAGACCTGGCGGTGCAAATACAGCGACGTAAGCTGGTTACAACAATAAAAAAAACCACACAAAAATCTAAAAAGCGCTCTCGTTTTTTTTTTTTTTTGTTTTTACTACCACCATTTCTCACGGCGTTTATTTTACATGCGGCCCCCGCCTGCAGAAGAGCAGACCAGACCAGACTAATAACTTCGCTAAGCTAACGAGCCGCTCTCAGAAATGGACATCCACGTCTCGAGCCTCTTCCCGGAGATCTTAGCGATGATTTTCAACTACCTGGACGTTAAAGGCAAAGGCAGAGTCGCGCAAGTATGCACGGCGTGGAGAGACGCCTCGTACCATAAATCCGTCTGGAGAGGAGTAGAAGCCAAACTCCACCTGAGAAGAGCAAACCCGTCGCTGTTCCCCAGCCTCCAAACCAGAGGCATCAAGAAAGTCCAGATCCTCAGCCTGAGGCGCAGTCTTAGCTACGTTATCCAAGGCATGCCCAACATCGAGAGCCTTAACTTGAGCGGATGCTACAACCTAACGGATAACGGCCTCGGACATGCATTCGTGCAGGACATCCCGTCACTGAGGGTACTCAACCTGAGCCTGTGCAAACAGATCACCGATTCCAGTCTGGGCAGGATCGCGCAGTATCTCAAGAAGCTGGAGCTGCTGGAATCTCGGCGGGTGTGTAGTAATATCACCAACACGGGGTTGTTGCTTATCGCGTGGGGCCTTCATAATCTCAAAAGCCTGAATTTGAGAAGCTGCAGACACGTTTCGGACGTAGGCATCGGACACCTGGCCGGCATGACGCGCAGCGCCGCGGAGGGCTGCTTGAGTTTGGAGCACCTCACGTTGCAAGACTGTCAGAAACTCACTGACTTGTCGCTCAAGCACATTTCGAAGGGCCTAAACAAGCTGAAAGTCCTAAACCTGAGCTTTTGCGGTGGCATATCCGACGCTGGCATGATCCACCTGTCGCACATGACCCACCTCTGGACTCTTAACCTGCGCTCGTGCGACAACATAAGCGACACAGGAATCATGCATCTGTCCATGGGCGCTCTGAGGCTTTACGGGCTGGATGTGTCATTTTGCGACAAAGTGGGCGACCAGAGCCTGGCTTACATCGCGCAGGGCTTGTACCAGCTCAAGTCCCTGTCGCTTTGCTCGTGCCACATCAGCGACGACGGGATCAACCGGATGGTCCGGCAGATGCACGAGCTTAAGACGCTGAACATCGGCCAGTGCGTGCGGATCACGGACAAGGGCCTCGAGCTCATAGCGGATCACCTGACGCAGCTGACCGGGATAGACCTGTACGGCTGTACCAAAATAACGAAAAGAGGACTGGAGAGAATCACCCAGCTGCCCTGCCTTAAGGTGCTGAACTTGGGACTTTGGCAAATGACCGAGGTCAAGGGTTTAGGAGACGCGTCTGAGATCCTGCCCTGCTACACCTCGTGACTACCTCAGCGTCGCCAGCGATGTCTTGGTTTTCCAGAGACGTGTGTTAGACTATTTAATGAAGACGCACAGTCGCGCCGTCACGTGCTTTGTCACTAAGCCTGTTCGGGAAAGAGGCTCGATGTAGTTCAAATTGAATCAGCAATAAAACACTGAACAGCCTTCCTAATGGTATAGTCTGAGTTCTGACAGTTCCCTTGAATGCCTTTGTGTTGTTCTGTACTTTGTTTTAGAGCTTCATATTGAGGTAAAATGTCTTTTATTCTCATATCCACTGACAAATGCTTTTTGTCACTGCCTTTCAGTATTTATCCTGAAATACCAGCATTATACTGTAAATTGAAAAGAAAAAATGTTTACCATGTGCGTGGACACGGTGGAAAGCTTGCTTGTTGGTTTAATGTGATTCCTCGCTGGTAAAATGGAACATATGCAATTCAAACTGTTTAAAAAAAGGCCAGTTTGCTTGTTAAAGACTTACAAGATGTCTGTTTATTTTCTTATGATAAATGATTAAAGCTAAAATTGTTTTATTCTTGGTATTTTTTTAATGCTTTGTATTCTCTCCAGTTTAATACAACATTCATTACATTCTGTTTGAATTACATTTCTCTCCATAATTTAACTTTTTTTATTTTTCCAACCACACATAGATTAATAAACATACAAAACGAGCCTAAATAACAAAAAAGTGCATAAGATAACATAATAATAGTGATAAATGTGTTTTTCTGTACATTTTATTCTATATAAAAATATACAATAAATGCTGATATAAATGATATATCTATATAATAACATGCTATACATACCAAGCATAGACCTTTTATTTTTTTTTATCTATGATGACAAGGAAAAATCACAGAAATGTATTTGTCAAAAGATCTGAGAACCTTAAAATACAGTATATATATTAATAATACCATTATTGGCATAATTACTTTAGTAAAGTTATAATTAAATCATGGTAAAATGCAGAGAAGTACATGTGATTCTCTTACCAAATGTAAGGATTTCTTAATTTTCATTATTAAATGGAGGACCCTGCTTTAAAAAAAATGGTGTAAAATCAGTAATATTGTAAAATATTATTACAATTTAAAGCAATACTTTTTATTGTAATATATTTAAAAAAAATAATTTATTCCTGTGATGCAAACCTGTATTTTCAGAATCATTCCTCCAGTCTTCAGTGTCACATTGTAAAGAAATATTTAAAAAGAAATCTTATTTAACATTATGAATGTTTTTACATTAAAACAAAATTAAACTGATGCATCCAAAAATGTTACCCCAAACTTTTGAACAGTAATGTATGTTTTATACATATAATTTCTAATATAATTTTTAGCAAAAAGCTTGGAAGGACAGTAATGAAAATGACTAACATTTGTATTTTAATAATGCAAAGAAAAGATTAAACTGTCCACAGCTACTTTTTAGTAGTCCTCCTCATAATATGGCTGCTGAAATAACATTTGAATGTTTCAACAGTTTGGACAAGCCTGGTATTTTCAAACCCAGGAACGGATCCAAACCAGCACCTCTGGATATCATCAGTGAAACTGTTTATAAGCGCATAGAGCTTTGCCCCACAGTCTTAATGTTTTCTGGGGGCATGAATATTCCTGTATTTGCATGTCAGCAGCTGTTTGAAGGTGTTCTTAAAGGTGACATTGCACAGGGCATAGCAGGCTGGGTTCACCGTACTGTTTATGTAGCAGAGCCAGTATCCAAAGGTCCACATCGTGTTTGGAATACAGGAAGAGCAAAACGTGTTGATGAGTACCATGACATTGTAGGGGGTCCATGTGGCTGCAAACGCCACCAGAATGGCCATAATGGTCCTTGTGACTTTCTTCTCCCGCGAGGATGAACTCTTCCTCTTCTGATAACGTGGCATGAGAATCTTCTGAGACACCAGACTCAGCCTTTCCTTCCCATTACTCATATCTTGACCTCCGTTGTTGGGTTTATAGATGTTTTGCAGGTCCTTTTGGGATGTTGTTCTGAAGCAAGTAAATCTGACCCAACTTCCTGTGGCCAGCGGAGCTGATTGGGTCTGACGGCTTCTGATGTCACTGTTAGTGCTTATAGATATGGCTTCCTCATCCTTCTGATTGGAAGAAGCAAGCACACTTCCAGATATAGAGTCATTCTCACTCTCCTGCTCTTCGGCTGCTGGTGGGTACAATACATTTTCAGTGAGATCTTTGATGATGATGAGATTTAACTATATTTGATTCAGCATACTGGGAAAATAACACAATACTTGTGATTGACTGTATATGGTCTGCTGCCAAGCTCCCAAAAAGACCATAAAAGTATCATAAATGTAGTTCTTAGAAGCTTAAAATGTAATCTTTTTCTCACACAATGCTATCGTATGGCTTCAGAAGGCTTATATAAAGCACTTATAGAACCACAGTCTGAAGACCTTAAGCTAGCTATGGAAAAACTGGAGTAAACAAACATTATTTTCTTTAATGTTAACATTTCGATATGCATTGAATATTTTAACACATTAACTGAATTACTAATTTGATATTAGTGTCAGATATTACATGATTAGTGATTACCCAATTAACCTGATTTTTTAACAATACGTACACACACCACACACAGTATGTATATTTTTTATATATTTATTTACTATATAATAATTATTTAATTAGTTTTAACTTTATAATATCATGTTTAATTTGACTTTTTATTTATTTTTTTATTTTGCATTTTAAATGCATACATGAAAGTATATACCTGCCTTTATATTTTAGAAAGGGGATCATCATATTTGGGTATCCTTTTCAAAAAGTGTTAATTTAGTATTAATTATATACTATTATAGTATTCATTCTTATTTTGAATTAGCTTTCATCTTTTAGTTTAATGCCTAATTTAGGTTTTAATATTTTTAAATTGCTTTAATAATTTTATTTTATATATATATATATATATATAAATTAGTTTTTGTTCTTTTTAAAAAAAAAAACATTTCTGTTTAGCTTTCATTTATTTTTATTTCAGTTTTAATGAAGTTTTAATTACAGTACTTCGGCTTATTTCATTCCTTTTTTTAACTTTTTCATCTAATGTTTCTATTTTATTTCATTTCGGCTTTATTTCAATTAACAAAAAAATAAATGTATTAAATGTATACATTTTTATTAATTTTAGTTAACAACAACAATAAATCAAAAAGTTTGGAAACTCCTGGTATAGACTATTTTTATGCTACTCTTTTTTGGAGATTGACAGCCATTGGTCTCTGTATGCAACATTCTTCGAAATATCTTCCATTGTGTTCAATCAAAGCAATACGGGTTTGGAACAATGAGAATATTTGAGCTTTTGAGGGTACTGTTCCTTTAACACACTTACCTGTAGTGGCATCTGAAGCACTCTGCCTGCGTAGAATCATTTCCTCTCCTCCTTGGATTGACTTCCTCTCTGTATTGCTCCCAGTTGTTGGTCTAGCCTGGCCTCCATCATTACTGACTCTAGATACTCTCAGATTGTCTCTGCTTCGGACGCGGCTGCGGCTGGCTTTGGAGATCTGCCAGTATAGTACAGTCATGGTGACAACCGGCAAGTAGAAGGCAGCGATGGCTGTGCCGAAGGTGACCACGGGATTGGAGAAAAACTGAATGTAGCACTTATCCTCGGGAACTGTCCGGCTGCCCGTGATGAACTGCCAGAACAGGATGGCCGGAGCCCAGAGAATGAACGACAGGATCCAAGCGGCAGCGATCATCATGCCTGCCATCTTGTGGGTCCGTTTGACCGGGTAGCTGAGAGGTTTGGTGACGCAGAAATATCGGTCAAAGCTGATGATGAGGAGGTTCATAACAGAGGCGTTGCTCACCACATAGTCCAGAGCTAACCAGAGGTCACACACCCAAGCTCCTAAAGGCCAGTGGCCAGTCACAATATACACAGTGTACAGGTTCATTGAGAAAACACCAATGAACAAGTCAGCACATGCTAGACTAAACAGGAAGTAGTTGTTGACCGTCTGGAGGTTCCTGTTGACCTTGATGGAGAGCATGACCAGCACATTGCCGATAATTGTGATCAGGCTTAAAGTGCTCAGGACGAGAATGATGAGAACAAGCTTGACAAGAGAGAAGGGACTGTCTGGGGAAAAGTCGGTCTTGTTAGCATAGCTGGAGTTTGGAGAAAGAGTGAAGTTGGAAGTTCCCATCTTTCCTCATCACAGGACATGCACAACAGTGCCTAAGGGTTAAAAAAGATATCATTACTTACAATTACATGTGTTTATACTTGGTTCAGTAAGTAATAATAGCCCAAAGCACCCTAGTAACTGCATGAGGAACAGGATAAAACCATTCAGAACACTAGCAATAGAATATCAAACCACGTTGCATCTGGAAACAAATTGTTCGATATTTTCTCATAATATTTTTCAGAGCCATTTTGCGTCCAGGCCAAGGTTTTTATAGTTTTGAATTTTTATTTTATTTCTGTTGATTTTTAGTTTGTCTTTTAAATGTTCAATGTATCGAAAAATTATTTTGTAAAATTTATTTTACAAAAATGTTTCTAGTTTTTACATTTTTCATCTAATATTTATATTTTATTTCAGCTTTATTTCATGTAATGAAAGTTTTTTTTATCAAATAAAATTTTTATTTTAGTTAACTATAACATGGCTAAATCAAAAAGTTTTGAGTTTGTCTTTTCAGTTTTCAATATATTTTGTATCAAAAAACTAAAACTTTATTTTGAAGTCATTAAAATGCATTTTAATTTGGTTCCAGTTTTTCCAATTACGTTATTTTTATTTTGGTCAATGAAATTTTTTTTTTTTTTTTTTTTTTTGTTGTTTCGTTAACAATAGTTTAAATACCTTTTAGGACCAGTGTATATTTCTTGCCTGTTTTACTACATTAAAAATACAATAAAATTGTTCAGTGAACATTCTTTCTTTAAAATGCACGAAAACAGTGCAAAAGGCCACTCCTGTTTTTATTGTTCAGAATATTACGGCTCGTATCGTGTGGAGAGTGAACTAGCATGCAGTCTCATGCCAAGCATCCTGCTCAAACAAGAGAGTACATCTGTATTGTTTTGTTGCGCTCTGTGCTGCCAGATTTCCATTCAGGCACAGAAGAAGAGCATCACAAAGATGGGAGTGATAATACTGCAGGGAAAACATGACTAAAAGTGATATTATCACATAGAGTTTAATGTAGCTGGACAGTGGAAAGGTCTTGGATAGCAAATACTTATTTACTGTAGCCAGGATGATCTCTGAGGAGCAATAAGCGCATTACCTTTAGCAGGACAGCATGTCCTGTACTTCATGCTTCAGCTTGGATCACCACCAAAAACTGTATTTTCAACAACTAGATTTCACAGTTTTTGAGGAAAATGGTGCTAGTATGCTAAAAAAAAAAAGAAAAACACAGCTAAAACCAGCCTAAGCTGGTTGACAGGTCTAAGCTGGTTCAAGCTGGAAGTAGCTGGTTTTAGCTGATCTCCCAGCCTGGATGAGCTGGTTTTAGCTGGTTGGTTAACTGGTCTCTCAGACCAGCTAAAAAAGTGGTCAAATCCCCTCTAAAACCAGCCTGCAAACCAGCTATGGCCAGCTATGACCAGGCTGGAAGACCAGCTAAAACTAGCTTAGACTATGATAGATTGTGTGTTGTTAATTGATTGTTTAAGTGTTATAGAGGGTTGCTTAGGTGTTGCTAGGGTGTTCTAGGTGGTTTTTATCATGTTGCTATGTGGTATGGGTGATTTTAGCATGTGTTCTGAATAGTTGCTAAGGATTTACCTGGTGTTACTATGTGGTTGCTAAATGTTTTAGAGGATTGTTAGGGTGTTCTTGGTGTTTTTAGCATTACTATGTGGTTGCTAGGGTGTTGCTAGGTGTTTGAATAGTTGCTAGGGCATTGTTAATTGGCTGCTAGTTCATTTTGGGTCATTTAAGTGTGTTACTATATAGTTGCTGGGTTGCTCAGGATCGTTGCTAGGGCATTGTTAGATGGTTGCTAGGGTGTTTTGGGTGACTAGTCTGTTACTATGCAGTTTCTTTTTGTGTTCTGGATGGTTGCTTGGTAGTTTCTAGGGTGTTCTAATAGGTTGTTATTTTGTTGCTGTGTGGTTGCTTATTATGCCAGCATACCCTATTTATTACTGCTAATTAAGCACATTAATGTCATCTTGGGTGGAGTTAATATAATGTAAACAGATGGAATATGTTGTTCATACAGGTGAGCTCCTAAGCAAATATATAATCTGTTAATGAGAGTTTGGGTTGATTTAGAGTGACTGAAGTTTTTAATTTACTACTGTGCTCAAAAGAGAATGGCCTTAGGGAATGGTTATTCTCTTTGTTAAGCACAGATATAGTGGGGTCTGGACATCATCACTCTCAGGATAAAGAATAAAGCTGAGTATGTGTGCTGGTGTGTCATTTATATTCTCTTTGAAGTATAAATGACATTATGAGCTAATCTAATATGAATAATGTGAATATGGCACAACATATTACCGAAGCTCTTGGTATTTGTCTGCTGTTTTAAGTGAGAGTAATACTAGTACTAATGCTGTCACATTCGCTGACTTCTCACAGAGCAAAATATCAAGAAGGAAGGTATTAAATTGTTTTCTTAAGATTGTGCTGATTTCAGTCACCTGTCTTCACCTTTTTAGCTTGTGCCACAAGTTCTTGTTAGAAAGCCAGGGGCAATACAGCACAGCCATGTGGGAAATATCTCAGCGCTGTGACAAAGAACAGCAATCTTAGCACTGGTGATAAAATTTGTACCTTGGATTAGTTAGCGTGTGCATGTTTATGTGTGTTTTGCTTTTGAAATTCTTTACATATTTGTTTTATAGTGTAAGGCACAGGGGGCTAGTTGTCACACTTGTTACCCCAACTAATATATTTTACGTTGGGTTAGTTTTTGAAAGTCAGTTTCTGTATAGACACATACTTTAAAGTCTTTGCTTACAAAAAATTATATATATATTTATATATTATTTATATATATAATAATATATATAATTATAGATTACATTATATTATTATATTTAATATATCAAAATATGTTTGGTCATTCTCATAACAACATGCCCTAATAGCAAATCTATATAGGGGTAAGTTGTCACAATGAGTCCTGTTATAGGCTTTTCAGCTAAATTTAAACAGCTAAACAAATGTAAAATGCAAAACAGTTAATGAGACGGCAACATTTTCACTGTTATTCTTCAGAAAAAAATACAGTTATACACTATTATAGACTTTTACTTAATTTTAAACAATAAAGCATTTCTGAAATCCCAAAAAATGTTAAAGGTAACACAAAAATATTAATCTAACATACATTGTAATTCATAACTGTGACCTCATGTTGCACTCTTTCAACAGAGCTCAACTTTTGTAAATTATATATTTAAAAAAAAAACAACAAATACAAATATTGAATACCTTGTTTCTGCAGTCAGATGTCCTTCATCATTCAATCATAAATCCTGTTGGTGTGGATGATTGTCAGTAGCTTCTGTCTTGTGTGAGGATCAGGTGAGCTGTCTGTCTGTTGTTCTCTGTGCCGGTGACTGTCTGTAAATGAGCTCTGTGAGTGTGTAAATATGAGAGCCCAGAGGGTGGGCTCTAAACACACCTAGATGAGAGGCCAGTGAACCATTGGCAATGTGGTAGAGCTTAAACATGAACGGAACAAATAATATTTTAGGTCTTCAAGGACCAGGGACAGCAAGTTACAAAACACTGCTATTCTGGCAAATATTGTTTCCACAGTGTTAATGTTGTGTTGTGGGCCACATGAGAGTTTTAATATGTGTTTATCAGTTTGACACTTTCAACAAGGATGTAATATTTACAGCTCTGTGGCCCCAGTTGACCCCTACTGCTAGTCTATCTATCTGTCTGTCTGTTTACCTATCTATCCATCCATCTATCCATCCATCCATCCATCATGTTTATCTGTCTGTCTGTCTGTCTGTCTGTCTGTCTGTCTATCTATCTATCTATCTATCTATCTATCTATCTATCTATGTATGTATCTATTTATCTATCAAACAACATTAATAGGCTGGAGGGCAAACTAAACCCCTTGTTCCACAGAACTGCTTTTGCTCTTTTGTTAGTTTTCTGCAGAGTCATTTGGGTTCAGGCTGCTGTGAGCAGTTCCAGCTGTCCAGTGGAAACATTTGCTGTCAGTACGTGCTGTCAAACATCTCATCACAACTACTAAAAGACAAAACCCAGTCTCAGGTCCTGTTAATACTGTAAATTCCCCATTGCCACCAGACCATAGGAAGACAACTACCGTCCTACTGACACTGCTGCTGAAATACTGCATGCTGGTTATACCACGCTGACAAATGCTGCACTATTGTTTCTTCTTAAATGTAAAAACAAAATATTTTAAAAGAAAAGTGCTTAAAAATATAATAATAAGTTCATGAGAGCTTTTTTTTCCTCTATTATCTTTGCACTGTTACACTACCTTGACAGCATGTTGTTGTGTGTATGAATTAGTGCCCTGAATAATAATAAATTATTTATTTATATATTTATTTCAGTTTGAACAGTAATCCATGCTGTTGCAGTGATCAGTCGCTTGGTGGTACTGCTGAGCAGGGTAATACTGAGTACTCACTGTATTGTCTGCGGTGTAAATCTCAATTACTATTAAAATCTTTAACCAAAGTTAGCTTTTTGTAAATTTTACAAATTTTAGTGTATAAATGAATCATAAATGAATCATTCATTTAAATAAAACAGACTGCAAAGATAAGCAAACCCTACCGCACCTTCAATATCCCCTCAGGTCCTGTTTCAGCAGTGTCTCTACATTCAAGCAGCACAGCAAACAATCAGTCCCCAAAAGCTGCAGAAACAGCAATTATCCCTATTGTCTCATCACACCACTTCATCATCTATCATAAAGATGCATGCTAGATTACTGCACCGTTCCATTTCTAGTCCACAATGTGTCTCTTTATTCATTCAAGTATACCTAGTTTTTTTTTTTTTTCGTTAAAAAACATCCAAGTTTCTTTTGTTTTTAACGATAAAATATTGAATCTATGGTTTGAGGAAAAACTAACTATGCACACCATTCAGTGCAAATTATGTGTATATGATTATGACACTTTAAATTTTGTCTTGTCTTTATGTTTTTAGATGAATAAACCTATAAGATATATGTTAAATCTCAGTTCAAAAAGGTAAATAATGTCTTTTCCAGGGGCCATCTTACAATTTTATTTATTTATTAATATATTTTTTATGGCTGCACTGTTGCAAGTGTAAGTTTTGTTTAAAACTAGTCACAACAACAGCTAGGTGTTGGCCTACTTAAAGGACATTAACGGGACCCTTGCTGGACCCCCTGCAGTTTGCTTACTAAGCAAACAGATCTGTGGATGATGCAATCAATATGACTGCACAACTTCCTCCAACATCTGGACAAACCAGGGACTTATGTGAGGATCCTGTTTGTGGACTTCAGCTCTGCTTTTAACACCATCATCCCAGATACTCTCCTGATTAAACTGACCCATGCAGCTCTCTGTACCCACCTCCATCTGTCAGTGGATCACCAGCTTCCTGACAGACAGACAGCAGCTACCGAGGCTGGGAAAATACACATCCAGCACCCGCACCATCAGCACCGGAGCTCCTCAGGGGTGTGTGCTCTCCCCACTGCTCTTCTCTCTCGATACAAATGACTGCACCTCTAAAGACCCCTCTGTCAAACTCAGGAAGTTTTCAGATGACACCACAGTCATCGGTCTCATCCAGGACAGTAACAAGTTTGCTTACAGACATCTCTCAAGTATAATATAAATACATATACATATACATATTTTTATATATACAGCTGCATATACACTTGGTGAATAAAGCTCATTCTGAACGACAGTATTAATCAGTGTAATGAATGTTCAGTTGCCATGATTAGTCTCATCTTAAATTAGGCTGAATGCTCCCTGCCTTCCTTTGTGGTACTTTAGGAAAATACACTAGTCGCGGATATGTGGCTAAAATTTGCTCATTGATTTGCATAACATTTGAAATTTAAATAGCACGTAAAATAATAAGGCTGGTTGTGATAATATTTCTAAAGCTTTTGTATGAGCTCATCTTTTGATTTTTTTGTATGGTTATGTGCCACCTATAAGAAAATCTCCTAAATCTGAATCGGTTTGAATATGGTTAGACCCGTGGCCCGACCGACCAGATGTGGCCTCATTCATCTCACTAAATTGAGCCATTTCCTTCCAACTATGCAGACACTAATGTAAAAAAAAAAAAAAAAATGTAATTAATTAAAGGGAGATTTTATTGTTAAATCTGATTTGTTTAATTAAATTTAAATAAGATGTAAAGTGCAACTAAAATTGTTTGAAAGGCATGACAGAACAAGAATAAAAATATATAAACAATATATGACAATAAATAAAGTAGTAATTAACATATAAATATACAATACACAACATTTTATAATATATAAATAATATACTGTCAATAAATAAAAAATTACAAAGAAATAAAATATTTGTATTTCAAAGCTTTTCAGAAATGTAATGAAATAATATATAATTATTAATATATAAATAATGTAATAAATTAAAAATCAATCAAATCAAATATTATGAAATTTGATTCAATTAAATACTGTGATTAATATCATAAATAATGTAAATAAAATAAAAATGACAAATTAATAAAATGATGATTAAGTATTTTAGATTTCATTATTAAATAATATATAATATTAATATATACATCATGTAAATAAATGTAAATAATTACAAATAGATAAAGTAAAATATGGAAATTAATTTATTTGATCTATTTGTAATTATTTACATGTATTTACATGATATATATTATTAATTATATATTATTAAATAATAAAATATAAAACACCTAATCAT
The DNA here is from genome assembly GCF_018340385.1 of Cyprinus carpio. NCBI lineage: Eukaryota > Metazoa > Chordata > Actinopteri > Cypriniformes > Cyprinidae > Cyprinus > Cyprinus carpio. The sequence goes on along the minus strand of NC_056596.1, from coordinate 10,689,548 downwards.
AATTTTAGTAATGTGTCATTTTTATTTTATTTACATTCATCAAAGCATTAAGCTTTTTAGGAATTTCATTAAATAATGGGGGAAATTATTTTTATTTTTTCTCCCATTTTTTTAAATGAAAGTCTGACTTCAGAACAATTTGGGATCAATATGCGCGCACCTTCGCGTGCACGCATGTGTGCGGGAGCGTGCGATCCATGCGCGCGCCGTGGAGGGGGGATTTATGTATGAAAAGAAACAGGAAACTCCAGTGATCTCGCCACTTTTACAGCAGTAGGAGAAGCGGAGCGTGAGACTGGGCGTTAATGACTCAATTTTCACGTTATTTTTAATCAACCATGGCCGTCAAGGCACTCGACTGATTACTGAAAGCCTCCGGTTTTATTTTTTGTTAACATTAGAAACTCCAGCGCGTGGAAAACTCGAGTTTGAAGAGCCTGCGCGTGTGAAAGAGTTGGGCGTGAGGCGTCGTCGGGGTGGCTGCCTCATTTAAACCACTTGTGCATGAGAGTTCTTTCTTCCTCGCATTTGTTTTTTTCAACTTCTTTGACTTCTTATATCGTTCGAAACTCCAGAAAGATGGGGTGCACCCTGAGCTCGGACGACAAGAGCGCCCAGGAGAGGAGTAAAATGATTGACAAAAACCTGCGGGATGATGGAGAGAAAGCGTCGCGAGAGGTCAAGCTGCTGCTGCTGGGTGAGTTAGCCGCTCCGCTAGTGAATAAACCCATTAAAGTTCACTTAACAGCACATATAACACACATATTTCAATAAGCTATGAGAGGAAAAGAAGCAGTCAAGTACATATTTATGGACGCTGGAAACTTTTCTGTCCATATTTATCGCGCTGGTGGCTCGGCTAGCATACGAAGCTAATCAACTCAGTTCATTTTCATTTTCACTCGAATCATTAAACACTGTTTTTAATAGTTAAATTTATGTTTCCAAGCAGTAGAGATGAATTAATAGCGTTAGTGATTTCATTTGGCTGTTTTTTTTTGTCTTGACCTTTTCAAAGTAACGTTACCGGTTTGCATACTCGCCAAGTGGCCAGTTAGACGTAAACGGCTCGCAACTAATTCAGCGAACAAAAGACTAGTTTAATCCGATTTAATCCGAAATGCCTGATTTACGGAGATGGATCTGATAGATTACCCCAAACCTCATCCAATTATGATAAATAAGCTTGTGCAGATGGAGGGTCCTGCTGGGTGATTGGAGTAAACTTGATGCTAGATGGGCTTAAAAAGTGGTAAAATATCATGTGTATGAATGTATGATTAATTTAATTTATTCATTAAATAGATTTTCCAACACACAGCTCTTAAATAATCTAGAGTAGATATAAAGATAAATATTTAATTAAATAATTTGCGTTTAGACCATGGTTATCCCCCTTAGAATGAATATATATATATATAAGTGCCTTATAGATTTAGCTATTGGCAATAACAAAATTTTCATATTTGAAGTCCTACAATTTAATGTAGTTGCAGATTATAAAGATTTTCTGTATTTCAGTTTTATTCTATTATGTAAAAGCAGTTGACTTGTAAATTCATTGTGATTTACATAGAGGCCACTTGTTTCTCAGTTTCCGATTCCTGTTTTGCATGTTTCTTCTGTACTTTTCCAGTATTTGTGTGCAAGCCTTTTTCAGGACATTGACTAATGAAGTCAAACTATTTATTCGCTTGTGATGATTAAAACATGTGTTTGCTTTTCTTGATTATCGATGGTGTGTGCAGCTTAAACATAATATTTGTTTTACAGAACGCGTCACAAACTTGGTGACGTTTACATGCAGTTTCATTAATTTTGAAGAGCTGGAAGGTTTGGTGTGTCCATTTCCCTTGCAAACAATAATGGTCAAAGTTTCGCTTGAATCTGGCAATTTAATTATCTGTTTTTTATGCAGACCATTTTCCCATTGGTCCCTTCTTTTCTTGCTGTGTAAATTGTAAGAGGACATAAAACCTGCCCTTATGGCATCAAACTTTGGGGAATTGGCGTGTAATTATCTAGTTAACTGGATTCCCCCTGTGTGCTGATTCATTATATGCCCTCTGTGTGCTGCCGACTTGGGTTTGTTTGCTTTTGTTTGGCATTGCGGATCAACGGCATATGTCCCTATGCCTGCTGTAAAACAGGCTGGAGTTCCTGTTTAGACTATAGAGGGGACAAATGGTGACTGCCAGGGTTGTTACTAAGAATAAATCAACTGTTGTGAAGAGAAAGTAACTTCATGGGTGGTTACTTAAAGAATTTTGTGTCGCAAAAGCCGATGAGCGTCTCAAATGCTTATCAAAATGTAATAATTCAGTGAAGATGAGCACATCTTCACGTAATAGAGCATGTTGATCGTGAGTCTCAGGCAGTTGTTGTTGGTTGCCCAGGAACCACAGAGCCAGTTCAAATTACAGCGCCATAAACGCAGCCTCGAGACCAAACAAAAGGTGAAACCAGTGCTTTGGGAGTCAAGTTCAGTGTGTGGCATCAGAAACTTGGATTGATATAGAATAAAGCAAGCAAGCATCAATATAATTTCCGGTGCTTCTGATTAAGGATTTGAACCAACCCCTAACCCAAAATATTAAACTTCCTATGGCTAATATTGAAGTAGGGACCAGAATATCATACAGACTTGGGCTACTTTTGGCTCGGGGGCTTTAAGAAACTACCCAGGACACCCTAGCAACCATATAGCAACACCGTGGTGCTGTAGCAATGAGTTTAGCCCACCGTCTCAAACAGTTTTCCAGCTTCAGTTTGAAAGGTTGCATCTCAATAGGATCTCAAAATTTTGTGGGCATTATTTTAAAATGTAATCTTGATTTGTTATTTTGTGTGAGGCTGAAACATTACACAACGCACAAGTTTTTCATGCAAATTCATCACATTGACAAACAGATGCATTTATCGCCGCACTTTTGACAGTGAACGATTAATTTTATGGCTGCAACATTTAGGTATATTTTCAGAAAAGTGACAGCAGTCATTATGGTCATGTGGTCACATTCAGCTTTTTTAACTCAAAAATGTAGTGATTTGTGAAGTACAATGCACACAGTTGTTGGTCGGTGTCAAAAATTTGCATGAAAAACTCTGTGTGGAAATGTTTTGTCTTTGTGCAAAATTCCCAATTTTCAGATTGAAGTTTTCAATTAAAGTGTATTGGATTTTGCCAGCAAAGTTCTTTGAAGTTTTTTGATAACTGAAACTGTTGATTATCTGTCATGAACACTCTGATTTTTGCTTCCCAGGAAACATTATTTTGGAGGACGATTAATAGTGTGGGTAAACATTAAGTGCCACAAGCCTCTCATCAACTTGTGGGGGTCTCTGGGGTAAATGCAGCGCTCTTTGTGTTCAGTCTCCTTGCAGTAAGCATTAAATCAGTGTGAGAGATGCTGATGTGGCCTAATTGCAGTGTTTGTTCTTTGGGACTGAGAGAAATAGACGTCCTCCCTCAGGGACGTCCTCAGCCACAACTGAGATGGTTAATTGAAATGTTCACTCGGTGAGTCTCATGGAAGGTGGAGAGCTGTATGGGAATATTCAGATTTTCTTGACTGTAGCTAAATTAAATACCAGGTAGCTTTTTTCTGAAATGGCCAAATTTTAATTTAGAAGACTTGGTCAGTCAGGGATTTTCAAACTTTTTTTTTTTTTTGATGCCAGGGACCCCCAAATAAACAGACTGCTATGTATTTGCATGTATAGAAATCTCAGTTTATACTGTATAAGAGATGAGTTTTTGTTTTTAATATATAACACCCCCCCCCACCCACACACACAAAACTATATATTTTTTTTATATACACATTATTCACAGTATTACTGTTTTTACTTTGATCAAATGAATGCAGCCTTGATGAGCATAACATTTCTCAAGAACTTGAAAACTTACTGACCCCAAATATTTGAACTATAGTGTATTATCTTTTATAAAGGTATGAATAATGTCTTAAATATAATACCCCAATTTACTAACACATTTGACAGTCACCTTTTTGGCCCTCTGGGGGTCACTGGACTACAGTTTGAAATCCCCTGCTTCAAGTAACTTTTTCTAAAGTTTTCAATACTTATGTTTGCTGTCTGTCTCCTTGAATCAAACCAGCGCTGACATACTTATCTAGACATATAGCTAATTTGTTTACTAAAGCCTGTCTGTAATCCCATTACAGTGAGGTGATGTTTAATTAATCCATTAAGATTAACACCTACACACTTCCTCACATCACTGCTGATTGTTAAAGGCTGTTGCTTTCATTCCTCTTGTTAACATACAGGGGAGTGAAATATCCACTCAATGAGTCTAAATAGTCTCAGTTTCGTAGATTGTTGGTTCGGGACATTTCCCATGACATCAGTTTTCCTCCATTCCCTATTTTTTCTATATCACTTGTTTGTCATCATATGAGTGGCAAGGATGCAACGTGACAGTATAATTACAAGTTTTAAGTTGATAAGGTCTTCTCCCCACCCAGTTATTACTTGTGGTGAAATCAAAGGAAGGGAAATAAAATGAACCTCCTGCTCAATCTGATACTAACAAGTACTTTTGCTGAGCTGGCAGAAGCCACAAATGCTTGATCGTTCAGAGTCAGATCCTCATACTCTTATGGAACAGGGAAGGATCTGGAATGTTTGGGTGTGTGTCCATCTGGCTAACACATTCTTTCTTTCTCTCTATTTCTTTTGCAGGGGCTGGTGAATCTGGAAAGAGTACAATTGTCAAACAGATGAAGTAAGTTTTAACCCCTATTATGTCATCCTAATATGTCAAACTAGTTTCGTAATGTTTAGAAATCACGCAGGGTGTAAGCAATAGCAGTGTTTATTTGAATTCAATGTGAATTACATAATCATTTGCGTATGGACATGACTTATTAAGGGACTTCCCTCCATTTGTCAGGCTTTTATAACTTTTGAATGTTTTAAACATCCTCAGAGGCATTAGAATTAAGTAAATATAGTGATATATCTTTGGATTTAACATTTTTTGGCATACTATGCAGCAGAATGTTCAGAATCGTCAGCAAGGCCTATATTCACAATATACTTGCCTGGAGCTATTAGCTTTATTACTTAAATTAATGCCATTGTCTTTTCTCCCACAGGATCATCCATGAAGCAGGCTACTCAGAGGAAGAGTGCAAACAGTTCAGAGCAGTGGTCTACAGCAACACTATCCAGTCCATCATCGCCATCATAAGGGCCATGGGTCGCCTGAAGATTGACTTTGCGGATCCTGGGCGGGCTGTAAGTGCTTCTGTTATAATTTAAAGTGGGGTTAAATGCATGCCACTTATTTATGTAAAGCTAAAGTATCAAGAGGAAACCAAGATGCATTGGATTGGCTGTTTGGCAGGATGATGCAAGGCAGCTGTTTGTGCTGGCCGGCTCTGCAGATGAGGGATACATGACGAGCGAGCTGTCAGGAATCATCCTGCGGCTGTGGAAGGATGGTGGTGTTCAGGCTTGTTTCAGTCGCTCCAGAGAGTACCAGCTCAATGACTCTGCCTCATAGTGAGTGTCTTAGCTTTTTTGCCATTTTTTTTTTCTTCCCTACACAGCCTGTTTCCCACATAATGACTTTTATGCTCCCCACATAATCCAGCTCCATTTCCATTGTGGCTGCTGAACACGTAAATGGTTCGTGTGCTGCGTGTGGACATTTCTTTTACATTGAGTTATTATTGACATTATTCCATCCATTATGGTCCATGATTCAAATATCCTTTATGCAAACTTTTCAAAAATGCAAATTTGTCCTGTGTTCTCCAAGCATGCTGTGAACCCTTACCTTTTGCATACAACCCAGATGAATAAGATGCATTCACAATAGACAATAATGACATAATAAAAATTAGATGTGTCTAGGAAATCAAATTTAGAATGAATATATGCTGCTGTTCAGAAGTTTGGGGTCAGTAATATTATTTTAATATATTTAAAAAAGAAGTCTACATTTATTTGATTATAAATTCAGAACAGTAATATTCTGAAATATTATAATTTATAATGTTTTGCATTTTAATATTTTAAAAATGTAATTTTGTTGCTGTGATGGTAAAGCTGAATTTTCGGCATCATTACTCCAGTTTTCAGTCTCTCATTATAATTCAGAAATAATTCTAATGTGAGGATTTGCTGTTTAAGAAACATTTCTTATTATTATCCATGTTGAACAGCTTAATTTGTTGAAACTGATACATTTTGTTTTCAAGAGTCTTTGGAGATTAGAAAGTTCAAAGGATCACCATTAAATTGATATAGAAATCTAATCAATTTAATACATCCTTGGTAAAAATGTTTTTTAAACAAGAAAAGCTCTATATATAAAATCAGAAAAAAAACTGTTCACTTTATAAATAATTTCATTAATAGTCCCCTAATAGAACTGATGAAAAATGCCCAAATTTAAACAGGTTTCCTGAAACTTTTCAAATAATTTCACCTTAAAGTCATTAAATATATTTTGAGTAACTTTTTAATCAGCTGAACTCTGTATTTCCCTCTCTAGCTATCTGAATGACCTAGACAGAATATCCAGTCCTTCCTATGTCCCAACTCAGCAAGATGTCCTGAGGACCAGGGTGAAGACAACTGGTATTGTAGAAACCCACTTCACTTTCAAGGATCTTCACTTCAAGTGAGTATTGCCATTGTAACTGCACACACCAAAACTGATAAAATAAAAAAGAATCCCTATTTTTGGGACATGCAGAACCTGAGAGAGTGAACTGTGTTCTGACTGTTTGATGTGTGCATGATTCGTGTGCCCGCTTTCCGTTGAGCCATCTGTTTATGCACTATTTTTATCATAGTCTTTGTTGGATAAGTTTGTCTAATCAAACTCCCTTTTATTTATATATATTAAACCATTATTTACCACAATTTTTAGTAAATGTCATTGTGTTCAGTGTGACTCTCGCAGAGTGTCTCACCATCCACATCTCTTGTACTTTCAGAATGTTTGATGTGGGCGGCCAGAGATCCGAGAGAAAGAAATGGATCCACTGTTTTGAGGGAGTGACCGCCATCATCTTCTGCGTGTCTCTCAGTGACTATGACCTCGTTTTGGCTGAAGATGAGGAAATGGTGAGCGCTCGGACAAGCTCTCTTTCAGTGTCAGCATCATGTCTATCATGAAACAGAAACTTTGCCTTTTAAAGTTCCTCTCAAACAGCTCTTTATTTCTCCTCTTTTAGAACCGAATGCATGAGAGTATGAAACTATTTGACAGCATCTGCAACAACAAGTGGTTCACGGATACTTCCATCATCCTGTTTCTCAACAAGAAGGATCTGTTTGACGAAAAGATAAAAAGAAGCCCACTTACGATTTGTTTCCCTGAGTATACTGGTATGAACAGCTTAAAATTCCTGAAACAAATGTATTTTTTTTTATTTGAAGTACAATTTATATAGTAATATTTTATAGGATTTTACAGCTAATTGCCAACATGTATTTTAATTTGGTTTAACTTGATATACTAAAATAATTAAAAATGTAATAAAAATGAATAAAAACTTTATAGACATAAAAAAAAATACTACTATAAATAACAAAACAACAAAATTGTTAAAACATTAAAATTTAAATGAAAACAAAAATGGATTCAAAATATTAATAAAAACTATTAATAAAAACATAAAATATAATGTATAATACTATAATAATGATACTAATGTAACATGCTGAAAATAGTATATATTATAGATGTATTTATCAGTATTATTTTAATATCTTTGAGATACTATTAATATTTGTAATCAGTTTAATACAGAAATAGTGTAGAAAGTAAACTATATTATAGGAAATAGTAGACTTGATATACTTTCTGTCTCAAGTTTATTTTTATTGTTATTTCGCCATATTAATTATATGGAACTCTCTAAGGATCCAGCACGTATGAGGATGCAGCTGCTTACATTCAGTGTCAGTTTGAGGACCTGAATAAGAAGAAGGACACCAAGGAGATCTACTCCCACTTCACCTGCGCCACCGACACCAAGAACGTGCAGTTTGTCTTTGACGCCGTCACTGACGTCATCATCAAAAACAACCTTAAGGACTGTGGGCTCTTCTAAAACAAGCCATCTCACTGGTGAGCAGGAGCACACCAGCTTCATTTTTAATCAATGAATTGATATGATTTTGGTAAAACTGTTTATTTATCTATTGAACGTTCACTTTCACAGTGTGACTGCGAGTGGCCTGATGTGAAATCTTTGGGAGAACTAGAGCAGGAGGAAGGTCAACCATGAACCTGAATGTTGAATGCATTACTTAACTGTATATTTATGTTCTCCAAACATTTTAGGTTTTTTTTTTTTAGTGCGTTTTAGGGAGGGGAAAAAAAGAGCATTTTGTGTAAAATATTTGTACAACTAATTGTTGCTGAAATTTTTCACCATTATTAGACGTTGATTTACAGGCCCTTTTTAAGGGTATTTTTCAATCAAAGGGATTTGGGGAACATTATTTAGTCTCTTTCTGTCTTTAAGGTCATGTGCCTTTTAGTTAATGTTGCGTGCTTTTTTTCCCCCACTTCAGCTAAGTTACTTATGAACCAGCTGATATTTATCCACACGGCTTTAATCTGTTCAATAGTAGTCTAGACAATGAAAGCTAGATATTTTGAGACCAAAAACCTGTGGTTGATCTCAGAGCTGTGAATTCAGTGGGAAAAATCCAAGCATGTCTGAACCTCAGAATAGTTCTGAAAATCCTTGTGCTGATCTGAGCGCAGCCGTCATTACCAGCGAAGTGTGTGCGTTGTCAGATTTGCCTGTGATTGGAATGATGGAAAAACTGTGGTGAGCCTGAAATTTGCTGATGAATTGGTTCATCTGCACCTGCAAATCATGAACTGTTTTAATGGAGAACTTGGCAAAAGGTCAACATTTTGCATTAATAGGCAATTTTTTATTGATCAAAGGGAACCATTTTTGAATCCATTAAAAGGGACCAAAGAATTTCTCTTCAGAATTTCTATAACAATTTTTGCACATACCCATGTTACATAACACATGATTTGACAACCTGTACAATGTAATGTCATATAGAAGCCCTCAGTAGGAGTCTTCTCTAATAGTAACATGGTCAATTAAACTGGTTTTAAATTTAACATCCCTTAAATGTAGGTTCTCATTGGATGGGGACAGATGTTGACTTATATTCGCTATTTTGCTAATAAAAATGCTGTTGAAATAACAGCATCCTGAAATAAGATTTTCAAGAGTTTTTCTTTTCACTTTTTGAGCAAATAGTCTATTCCATAATGTTCATTAAATAGCAACCTTCACCTTCATATGCATCCAAAAAACACATTTGAAAGTGTTTTTGCTTGTAATAGAGGGGTTTTATTGTATGTGATGTCCATAAATCAATATTTCCCCCACAGGAATAGCTGTAAGAGCTCTTGCTTCACACAGCATTGTTGAAAGCATGGATGCTCACTGCACTCTTGTGGCGATGAAGGGTCAAGGCAGAAATGTGTTTCCTATTGGCACTGTGTTATGTTATTTGGCATTATGGCAGGCAAATTATTTGGAAGATCGCTGCCCCAGCTGGAGAATCTGTAGAAAGCAGAAAAACAAAACAAAAACATTTAATTTAATTGCAGAAGCAACATTTCTCAATTTATAATTTAGTTTAACTTGATGTAGTTAAAATTAATAAAAAACTATATAGGAAAAATTTGGGGGAAAAAACAAAAGTAAAACTTTCAAATAAAAAAAAATTAAAATAAATTCAGTGAATTAAAATTTATATATATATATTGTGTGTACACATTGTGTGTAATATAATATATATATATATATATATATATGTATATAATATATATATATATATATATATATATATATATATATATATATATAATAAATAAGTGTCAGGAATAGTTTTCTGTAATTATATATACAGTTGTGCTCATAAGTTTACATACCCTTCACATAACGGATGTTTATATATACTTCAAGACAAAATAATAACTGAATTTGAAAAAATGACCCCATCCAAAATTTGCATACCCTTAAATCTTAATACTGTGTGTCATTTCCTGGATGATCCACAAGCGTTTTTGTTTTGTGTTCATTGTTCATGAGTCGCTTGTTTCTGGCAAATATACACATCATCATCCTGTTCAAAAGTTTACACCCCCTGGCTCTTAATGCATCCTGTTTCCTTCTGGAGCATCAGTGAATGTTTTCACCTTTTGTAATTATGTATGAGTCTCTCAATTGTCCTCCGTTTGAAAAGATAGATCTCAAAATCATGCTGGAAAACCAAAGAATGTGCCGGAGCTGTAGGATTTTCATGAAGAACAGCATGCAGTTGAACTGCTCAGGAGAAAGAAGGCACTCATGAACAACTAACACAAAACAAAAACATCGTGGATCGTGGATCATCCAGGAAATGATGCACAGTATTAAGATTCACGGGGTCATTTTCATAGATTCAGGCATTATTTTGTCTTGTGGAGTGTATATATAAACATCTGTTATGTGAAATAGCTTATTCAAGACAGTACTAAATCAAAAATGCATGCAATTTTCATGATCACTCTTATTTTGTGAAAATTATTAACATTTTGCATATTCTTCAAGGAGTATGTAAACTTATGAGCACAAAAGTATATATATGTATATGTATATATGTGTGTGTATGGGTAGTTCTCATCCTTGTTCCTAATTTATGTCATGGATGACTTCCAGTTTAAAAAGCAGGCTTAAATTGTTTTAAATTCTTTGCACTACATCTGAATTCACATTTTGTGACACCCTCCAAAAACGTGTAAAACCACACAGTACCAATCTCCATTCTTAACCACAACTGACACCATTAGATCATCCACGTGTCCATGTGGCCTTTTAAGGGTAAGATTTGGATTTAAATGTAAGTGATTTGACTAATCTCTCAGGCTCCCAGGGAGATCAAACGGACGGCTAATAAAGTGGAAGGTAAGAGGAAAGAGATGGAAAACCTGATCAAAAGAATCCATACTTTACTACACGGACAGCATCAGGGCTTTGGAGCAGCTCTGTCTGTTTGATCAACCAGATGACACCTCTTCGCTTAGCTGTAGTGCTGCAAATAACACATCATTTAAAAGGCCTGTGAGACATTACAGATGAGCCTGGCTATTTTTGCAACTTTAATCCACTCTGTGTGCTTTGTATATGGGTGTAATTATTGTTTGCATACTGCATATGCCAAGGCACAATATCAATTTATGGGCATTTATATATTGCTGAATAACAAGTCTTGTGTGGTAGTAATATTATTTAATGGATTTGAACTAATGTAAATTGAAAATATAATTTTTTTTATTATAGCTCGTATATCCTGGCTGTAAAATATGTCCATAAATCTGCTATAAATAAGTCTAGCAACAAATACAGACCTTTTTATGTTTTTTTTTTTATTTTTATAAATAACAATGACTGATCATACTAACATAAATTATGTTGAATTGGAAGCTGAATATATCGTGGGTTTAAAATTATTTCTCTTTATTACATAACCTTACATTAAATCTTCTCAGTCCCTTTAAAATCAAATCAAACGTTATTGCAGTTTCTTCGCAAAGCTGTACATGTATTAAAAAATAATGACAACAAAAGTTTTTCGTTGTCGTTTTTTATTTTTTGTTATAAGATATAATTGTGAAATTGTGGACGTTTGTATCAGCGGCTGTATAGCGAGCTTCCTACCTAGAAAGCATTTTGGACAAAACCGCAGACATTTAATGAGACTCATAAGTGGCATGAATGCAATTAAATTCATTTATTTCATGTTGAGATTAATTTTTTAAAGGTACATTTTGAATATAGAAATATTAAATGATTTAAATAACTGAAATGATAGGCTACTTTAAAAATAAAAATAAAACTGCCATCAGGTGGTGGCAAGTCACAGATTTTAATCACTGAATCATTCATTCAATCGATTCGTTCAAACGGCTGATTCATTCATGAATGAAGCAAGTGACTGTCTTTATGAATAGGTAACTGAATCACTGACTCACTAGATTTGTTTAAAATCGCAGATTTATTCATAAACGAAACACCGCTGTGTTTGAAAGGAGATGTGCAGCAGCTCAGCTGTGACTTTGTTTGGAACCATTTTCATTGACAAAACAGAGCAGAATCAGCCAATACTGTTATAGTCAGACAATGTAAGTCACTTAATATTAACTTTTTGTTTGTTAAAAATCACTCATTGATCTTATAATGGCAACAATCCCCTGCTGTTATGTTAATGAAAAAATAGGCTTATGTGCTACTTTGATTTTAGTAAAACAGCAAATAACGTAGTTTTTTTAAATAGAAAATGTAAAGATGTTGTCAATCATACTACCAAACGTAATCGTTTAATTTATACTTAAATGTTAGTGCAGTCACTCAACAGATTTTCAGGAAGAAAAAAAAAACATAAAATAAACTTGGTTAAAAAAAATTAAGTTCTTTGCAGTTATACTCCCAACAATAATTCATTTATAACTTATAAAAAAAAACATAAGGGATCATTTATGCTATATTTTCTTATGAATCGAGATATCTGGCTTAATTCAAATCTTGGAATCGACTCGACCGATTCTATAAACTTAGAAATCAAAAACCTGCATTCGAACAACATGGAGAAAAAAAATCACATATAGGATCGTATTCTTCTTTGCACGTTTTTCTTATAAATACATTTGTCTTGATTCAAATCTTGGATTCAACTCGATCGATTCCATAAACTTGGGAATCAAAAACACCATGAACATTCAGTTTGAGTCAGCTTTGTTTGCGCACCTTCTTTCCCTTTTCGTCCACGGCTCACTTTTACATGAAGCCCGTTTTGAGGAATGCACGCTCGTCTTGCACTAGCATTCCTGCCTCCTCCTAGACATCACATCCGGGTCACTCGGCAGTCAGCGTGTAAGCGAGCGTGCTCCTCCATACAGTTGCGTACTGCTGCTGCAGCTCTCAGCGCAACTCCACTGCATGCAACATGGACACTACGAGCAGCGGCCAGCCGCGGAGGATCTGAGCGCGCCTCGGGACACGCTGACACGCGATACGCCACACTGGGGCAGGGGATGAGGTGCCATCCAGCAGCCGCACACTGGTAGGCGAGTCGTCAGTTGTCAGCGATGTCAAAGAGTCTGAAAAAGAAGAACCACTGGACGAACAAAGTCCACGAAGCGGTGCTCACCAGGAATAAGGAGGGTGAGCTAGGGTTCGACTTGAAAGGGGGCGCCGAGAACGGCAATTTCCCTTATTTTGGGGAGGTGAAGCAGGGTAAGGTGGCCATCCAGAGCGGCAAGCTGTCCCAGGACGAGCTGCTCTTGGAGGTCAACGATACACCGGTGGCGGGGCTCACCATCAGGGATGTGCTGGCCGTGATCAAGCACTGCAAAGACCCGTTCCGACTGAAGTGCGTGAAGCAAGGTGAGGATAAACATCAGCGCGCCGCCGTCTCTACGTGTGAACGAGCGTGCGAGCGACCCCTCCGCTGTCTGGGGCTGCTGTCTGCACATTATTCCCGCAGAAATCCTGTTTACACTCAAAGGTGCATTTCAGAACCCGCGCCTGATTGGTGTGGTTATCGATTGAAGCCGCGAACGTTCCGTCGTCGCTCGTGGCAACAGAAGTTACAATGTGGCGGATTTGTCACATAAACATGTAAATGAAATTTGAGCTTTGTTGGGTTTCTAAGGATCGTGGTATCATGCGCAAGGGAGCGGGGGTGTTCCGCCCCTGCTCGGAGCTATTTTGCCCCGCGGGTCCGCCATGGGCGAACTGGGCGAATATTTGAAAGCAATTTCATTGATCTTCTAAATTGCAGGGTGGCTGTGGCAAGCCGCTTTATCATTTATTCCTTAGCACTAATAGCTATTAGCCCCTTTCACACATACAGTCTGTACTGGTAAATTACCGTTAAGAGATCATGTGTGAACAGGACCTTTTCAAAAATACGAAGAAGTTGAGATGTTGTAAGATTACAAGTAAATTACCGGTAATGCGCTCTGTGTGAATGCAGAACAAGATTACCTGTATGAGCACATATATACAAGTTCAGAACGCGCTGACATAAGTCTGCTCTTAGCCAATCATTTTGTTTACTGTTTGGAAGTCAAAGAAATATTGAAAATTGTCTATTATTATGTCTCTGGGCCAAAATTGCTGCATGAATGTGAATGTTTGACACAAAAATGAAAACATCAACAAAAACACTGACCCTGTGTACCCCTCCATGTTTACAAACAAAACACCAGGAAGCGCAGCAATTAACAGGTAATTTTCCCTTAATGATGTCACACAATTTATGGTATTTTGAAATTGATATGTGAATGGAGCTTTACTGGAAATAAGACGTAACTCATTGCCTGTGTGAACAGCGCATTTTTGTATTTGTACGTGAAGTCGTTCCAGTAGTTTTACAGCAATTTACTGTTACTACTGCAGTCTGAACATGTGTGAAAGGGTCTATTGTTACTAGTATTTCTATCAAAAATATTCATTAGCAATATTTTACTAGTACTTGGTCAGTTTACTAGAATCATTTAAATTTCAGTAGCAACTTTTCATTAGATACTATTCCAGTAATGGCTCATATTTGTTCAGTTAGTCATTAATATTTACACATTCTTTACACTTTTGCTAGCAGCCACTATCACTGTTGTTACAATTAACTAGTCCTCTGTCACTAATCCTTAGCACTAACTAGTACACATTAAGTTACTGGTACTTATATTGGTAGTATACATTAGCAGTATTTTACTAGTGCTGATTTTCTGATTTTTTTGAAAATGATAAATCCAGTGCAGTGTTTACTAGTATCACAAGGCATTTCATTAGTTATTCTTTTGTTACTAGTCACTATCACTATAGTGACAATTAACTAGTCTATTTTACTAGCCTATTCTAGTTTTACTAGTAACTATTCATTTGGTATTAGAGCTTATTCTATCTTATTTAATCAAGTACTAGTACTTGTATAGTTATATAAATAGTTACTGATGTATTCAAGTTTTCCTAGTAATATTCAGGGTTATTATTGTTAATTAAAAATTTTTTGGTAATTTTTGGTAATTGAAATAAAATAAAATATAAATCTTCAATGAAAAACATAACCAAAACAAAAATTAGAAATGTTGTGTTGACAGCTAACTGAAATAAGAAATTACTAAAACCGAAATAAAAATCAATTAAACCTAAATAGTAGTAGCAATTCAATAGAAATTATGATGGTTTCGGTTGTTACTAGTAACATTGTACCATCAGATTTTCATTAAACTACAAAGTAGTCTTTCTGCCTGGTCATTACATATGACAACCAAAAAACAACTGCAACTATAAGATTAGAAATATTACTAATAACAATGGAGATAAACAATAATGTCTCATAAATACATACTAGTAAAGCTATACTGTATATACTAAGTAACAACTAGGATATTGGAAAATGTGGTGGTGTCTGTTGGAATACATACTAGTAGTGTTCAGCAATGAATGTTAAAATGACTTGCCATAAGGTGGCAGCTCTTAAAAACAATGTATTTCAGTGGTGAAGAGGAGATGGGAAGTGCCCATGTGAATGGGAGGAGTGATGTTATCTCTCACTCAGATGTTAACATACAGTGATGGGATTTGAGAAAGTGCAGCTGTCTTCAGGTCTACAGTGCTGAGATTTCAACAGTGCGTATAGTACATTTGCAGTGTTTTTCGTCCTTGTGTGAAGCAAACTTCTGCCCCCGGGCCAGCACTTTGGAAAACATCCCCAACTCCCAAGTGAAAGCAAAAAATATCTTGATGCAAGCAAAGGTTGTGTCTAGGGAGATCCAGATCAGTGGACTGACTGAGTAAATATTGACTGGCTGCTGAAGATCAGGGTTTGGGGAACCTGTCCGACAGGCTTTATAGTGTACTTATAGTGTAAAATGGTGTAGGAACACAGAGGCTAGCATAATAATTTCATTTCAGTGATTGAAATCTGGTAGAGTAGATCATTTGAATGCAAGGATGGACTGCCGTTAGGAACCACATTGATTTTTTTTCATGGTATGTCTGTCGATATGTGGGTCAGTTGTTGAAACCTAAGTAATATACATTGTAGATCTCAGAATTTGGGATTTAAACCCCACTCTTTGTGATTTCATTGCAAAATTCTCGTTTCCTGCCAAAATATTGCATTCCATTGATGTTTTTCAAATGGTTGTGTAATTTGATTGTTCTATCTATACACACACACACACACACACACATACAGTGTGTATTTATTTATTTATTCAAAATATCTTCATATCTTATTTTGTGTTCCACAAAATAAAGATATTTGAAACAGTAAATATATTTTGTTCCAAATCTGGAACAGAAAAGAAGATATTTTGCAGAAATTAACAGTTTTTGTCCATACAATGAAAGCCATTGGGGTCCAAAACAACACAGAATCTCATTGACTTTCATTGTATAGACAAAAAAATACTTATATATTTTTCAAAATGTGTTCTTTTGTGTTCCACAAAAGAAAGAAACAAACTCGTACCTGGTTGTAACAACATTGTACAGCTTTCGTTGTATTAAAAAAAACTGATACATTTTAAATCTCTTTGTGTTAAAGGAGCAATTCATCAAAAAATAAATTCTTATTCATCATTTACTCACCCTCAGGTTGTTCCAAACCTGCAAGACTTCCTTTCCTCAGCCGAAAATGTAAGAAGATATTTTAAAAAATGTGGGTAACCAAACAGTTTCTGGTCCATATTGACTTTCATAATATGGTAACACAATCAACTACGATCAACTGTTTGGATTTTTTTTGGTGACCTATCCTAAGTCATACAGGTTTGGAGAAAATTTAAATTTTTTAAATTTATTTATTTAATTTTTTTTTAAAATGTAACTATCCCTGTACAGATACAGTAGGTAATAGTTATTACCATGCATATGATACTGTAGGTAATGGTATTATATGCATGTGGATCATGTGCTGTGTTTTTTTTTTTTTATGTCTCAGTCCGTCCTGCTTTGATGTGATGGAGGAGATGGTGTGTTTGCATTGATGTGTGTTGGTGCATGTCCAGGACCCACTTTTGTGGCTTGGTGGTTACAGGGACCTTAAATCCCGACTTGTCATAATGACCCAGTTCTGACAGTTATCTGTATATCAAGCTAAGTAGTCAACTAGGCTGCCTTCATACAGTCACATTTACGTGTAGAACCACGTTTGATTTGGAATAAAGCACGTCTATTGGTGTCTTATTTTAGCAGTCGTCTTTCATGTTTTCATTTAATCTTCTGAGGCAGATATTTGGTTTAGGGTTTCTCGTAATCCTGTGCCGCTACACTACTTCACACTTAGTGCATTGACCGATCCGATGCTGCGACCTTCGGTTTTCCAAGTCACTTTTGATGCGTTGACGGTTTTTTAATATCAGCAATATAATCTTATTATTTTTCAGTAGTGAAGTACAATAATTGGTTATATAACATGTTCAGTTTGCACAAATGGATTTGTTAACTGATTAACACAGACATGACTTGATTTCTGCAGCCTCGGGGGTTTAACTTATTTTGCTTTGAAGTGTAATTTATCTGTGACAGTCATTATTCTGTCATAATAGTTGGCATTTTTCTTAGAGATGTGCGATAGGTTTGGCATTTCATCTTGCATTTAGTCATTTTAAGTAAGTGATTTTATTTCATCTGTGTTTTTCATTATTTCATCATCGTCACTCATCTGTAATGATTTTTTTTCTTTTACATCTATAAAGAGTACACATATGAGTGGGGTGAGATGTGTCGCCCCTTAATCTAGCAAACTGTACATAATGTTTATCATATATTTAGAAAGAACTAGGGGTGGGCGATATGTCAAAAATATCATATCTTAATGTTTGTTTTTTTCCAAGTAAATCATGATTCACAGTTTTCTCACGATTCTTTATGTTGGTTTTACTATTTTGCAAGTTGTCTGAGCAGTACAGCCAAACTAATTTCGCTATTTTAAAAACAAAGTCTTACAAGGTTACAAAATATAAAATAAAAAAAGAATGGTAGATATTTAGGCCAACGTGGGTGAAGATAAAAATCTTTGTCATTATTTTATCTTTTTTATAAAAAAATAAGAACAAAGATGCACATTACAAATACGTATAATATACACACATATAGCAAATTATGCTTTATTTGTCACTATATATCTGTATTTAGCCGTAGCATTCAAGAAATTGAATGAACAAATATAAAAATAAAACACTAAATACACTTCGCTGTATGAATTATACATTGATTCTTATTAAAGCAACTGTATTAAAGTTCTTCAGTCAAGAGCAGTGAGTGATTATTTTTTGTTTGTTGTTTTATGAACATTTAAGGGATAGTTCACTCAAAAATTAAAATGGTCTCATTTACTCTCAAGTTGTTTTAAACCTCAAGAAGTTTCTTTCTTCTGTTGAGCAGAAGTTATTTTAAAGAATGTGGGTAACCAAACAGTTGCTGTTCACCAGTGACTTCTGTAATATTTTTGTTTTCCTACTATCAAAGTCAGTGGGGCCCAGCAACTGTTTGGTTACACACATTCTTCAAAATATCTTCTTTTGTGTTCAACACACAAAAAAAGATATTAATACATGTTTGGGACAACATGAGAGTGAGTAAATAAGGTATAAGAATTTAGAAATTAAATTTTGGGTGAACAATCCCTTTAATGACAAACCCCATCATCACAATTTACTTTCATTGTATGGAAAAGAGCAGCGTGATCATTCTGCTATGTACAGGCACACATCCGTTCTTCTCTGTTTACTTTCACTTTAGACATAACCAAACTATGATATATGTAGACCATGTGTGTTTTGACAATAATAGCACAATCAGACGTGAAAAAATAATTTACTTTACTTCAGTAATCAGGTGCTGTTTGACAGGCATTTTTAGTGTGTCTGCACGCTTCAGATGTATGCACTCAGAAAATGTTTAACTGGCAAGGCTTCAAACCACATGCAATATAATGTACTTTTGTGATCATGAAGTGCAGTGTCCGCGTGAGTGGATTTCTACAGCTGAGGTAAACATTTGATTGTGAATGTATGTCCCGTCAGTGTAGACAGGGCCGGCCCTAAACCAATTTTGGTTCCCCTTTGCAATCGCAGCCAATTCCCACCACCAATCATTCACATAGAAACTGCATAGCTTTATGACATAACAAATTACATGTGAAATATAAGACGCTTGCACAAAAAAAAAAAAAAAAAAAATTGACATTAACTCAGCTAGCTATTTAAAATGAGAGAACTTTATCTTCCAAAGGCAGCTACAATATTAACATTTAAATCTTAATTTTCTTCATTTCAAACATTCATAGATCTAGGGATGCACTGATCTTAATTTTTTAATGGCAGAATCCAATACATAGACTGTGCGCTGGAACACAATACTGTCATATTTCTTCAAAAGCAAGATCATGGAGACATTTTAAATCGCCCAGATCAAAAATGTTGATATCGCACATCCCTAGAAAGAACCCATTACCCCCATCTAGAGTAAGAGATGCACATGAGAAAAGCAAACATCTTTAAGCTAAGAATGGATGTTTTTCTACATGGCAGATAACAAGAATTTGGTAAAGCAAAATTATTTTTTGGTATTAAAATATAAATTACATATTCAGTTAATGAATTGGCAATTTATAAAACAATATTTATTATTTTAATTGAATTTCAGTTTATATCAGACAATGCATTTTGGTGTATTATCTTTATTTTATTTTTATTTATTATATCTTTAGCAGTGTTTATGCAAGTATTATATGCTATTTAGATTTTTTTATTAATAACTATAAAATTTGACTAAAAATTGAAAAAAAGATTTATTAAAACTTTTATTTTAAAATTAAGTTTTTCTTTTTAATTTTATATAAATTTAAAGTCATTTTGTTTGTGTGTCCTTTGTTTTTTTGTTAGTTTTTTCTCTTCTGCTGCTGTTTAGGTTTAATTAATTTTTATATTTCAATTTTGGTTTTCAGTTTTAGTTTTTACTTATTTTTTCCAGTTTGTGATCTTATTGCTTCAAACTTCAGTATATTTCAGTTTATGGAAAAGAGCAGCGTGATCATTCTGCTAAACATCTCCCTTTGTGTTCCACAGAAGAAAGCCCCTGGTCACTATTTACTTTCATTGTATGGAAAAGAGCCGCGTGATCATTCTGCTAAACATCTCCCTTTGTGTTCCACAGAAGAAAGAACGTCTTACAGGTTAATATTAGCATGAGGATAAGTAAATGATTAAATAAATTCAATTTGGTGTGAACCACCCCAATAAAAACAAATATCACACATACACCAACCATCCTCCCCCCTCCTATAAATAAACATACATATTTATTAGATGCAGACTGTCATTTGGCTGGTCGCAAATCTGGAAACAATTCCCTAAGCGAGCTGTGAACGCTTTTTAGCTTTTGTGCATTATGCAATGTAACTTCACAGCTATTTTGGCAACTTTGTCTAGACCTATAGGATAAAACGTACCTTTCAGCTCCACATCCGATTAATCATGAAAACTGAAAAGGCTCTGCAAAGCCACTAGCAGTGCAGAACATTATATTCTGCAGTCTTCCACTCACTAAGCAAGTGGAGCACAAGTGCCACCTAATTTGTAAAGCAGATCCATCTGACATTCCTCTAGGCTGCTTTTTGGGATTATGATGGTTTTAATGTGCTTACCAAAGTGACTGATTGCAATCAACCGGACAGAACTGCAAGGTTCCCTTCAGACAGAATGATATACTTTAGGCTGATGTTGTGATTGCCATTTTAAAGTGGGTTTACCCTCGGCCAATCAGGGCGCAGAAACGTCTTTGATCCATTGTTAAGTCACGACTACAAGTGCATGAGATGTCAAAGACAGCTGCCTTGAATGTTAACATGACAAATGCGTACGCTGGAGAGCGTGCAAGCATGATTTTCGTTTTTATGAAACAGTTTCTCACTGCTTTTCACACTGGCTGGCTTACTTTGATTATCCGCATGAGAAAAACATATTTAGTAAATAATTAACTATGATGTGGGTTCTTATCCTTTAGATCTGTGCATAAAAATGCTTGGCCATCTGTCATGAAGTAAACACTACTGCAGTTAATTTTGCCTCTGTGCTCTCTACACTACAGGGACACAGATCTCGTTTATAGAGAGTCTTTCGTTCTATATTCTTTCTTCTACTGTATTCATTACCTTGAGATGCAAACATTGTAGTCATGCACATGCAGTTTTTTTTTAGTTTGCTCCAGTTTACAATACAGCTGAATACCAGGCCAAGGACATTATTTGGCTTTTAATATTGTAACAAAAATGCTGACATTATATTGCAGCATCCCACTTTTGTCCTACAGTAATTCTGCCGAACTAAATTAATTTTAATTAACACACAAAAAACACATATCCAATTCAAAGCCAAGTTATTATATAGAAAATATATATTTTATTTTACCATTTTTATATTTTCCATTTTTAAGTCAAGTCAAGTCAAGTCAAAGTTTATTTATATAGCACAAATTTAACACAACTGTAGCTGAATATTTTCATTCCATGTATATCATTTATTTATGGTTTTGAAATTTTAGTTTGGTTTAGTTTAGTTATAGTTGACTATAATATCCCTGGTATTCATGTTGGTTTCATGTGGTTTTGAAAAACTTACCTATTGTACACAAAAGTGTCAATGTTGTCAGGTTAAAATAGCGTATTTTCCTTACATCTTTATTATTTTCAAACAAATTACATGTTTTTACTACATTAAAAATATAAAAAAATAAACAACACACACTTCAAATCATACACATATATATAAACAAACAAACAGTGGGCATAGAAAATAATCACCCTCTTTAAAATAATAACATTTTGTTGCTTTGCAGCCTGAAATTAAGTTTTTGTTTTATCCAGCTGTATAACAACCAAGTAAAAGATGTAACACCAACATGTCAGCAAAAAAATACATAACCTGAATCACGGAGATGAAAAAGGATCACCCACTTGTGTCAGTATTTTGCTGAACCACCTTTTGCTTTAATTACAGCCTTTAGTCTGTATATATATCTCTGTCTCTGCTACCATTGCACAGCTAGACTTTGCAATATTTGTCCACTCTTCTTTGCAGAACTGCTCAAGTTGTGTTCAATTTGACGAGGCCATGCAAGGACATTCACCTTCTTCTTCTTCAACCACTGTGTGCTCAGTTTCACTGTGTGCTTTGGGTCATTGTCATGTTGGAAGGTAAACCTTCTTCCCATTGACAACTTTTCTGGCAATTTGACTGTATTTTGCCCCATCCAATTTTCCTTCTATCCTGACAAGTGCTCCAGTCGATGCTGCAGGGAAACACCCCATAACAGGATATTACCTCCTCCATGCTTTACTGGAGGAATGCTGTTTGGATGGTGAGCTGGATTGGATTCATTGTTTGGTGTTGATGCCAAATTATTCGGTTTTTGTCTCGTCTGCATCAGAATCTTCAAGGTGTGTTTTGGGAAAGCTCAGTCGTGACTGCATGTGGCCTTTCTTGAGGAGTGTCTTTTTTTCTTGCAACCCTCCCATACAAGCCACGTGTGTGAATTTGTGATGATGTCAAATACACACAGTGGCCACTCTCTGTCATAAATTCCTGCAGCTGCTTCAGAGAGTCGCTGTAGGTCTCTTGGTCGCCTCTCTGATCAGTTCATCCAGTTTGGAGTGACGTCCTGATCCAGGGAGGATCTGTTTTGTACCAAATACTTCTTAATAATAGACTTCACTCTGCTTCTGCGTATTGACAAAGCCTTTGAATTTTTTTTGTATCAATCTCCTGACTTGTGCCTGTCCACAACTTTATCCCTGAGATCGTTTGATGGGTGCCCGTAGTTGATTGTTTGCTTCAGTTGCACTACCAAAGACTGAAATGCTCCAGCAAAGCTCTCTTCTTTTTGAGCTAATAAAAATGACCACAGCTGATCACAGTTGAAAGTCAAATGGCTTTGTGTGCCTGTGAGAAGGTGATTAGCTAAACCTGAGTTTACAAGTCATTTTTAGGAGGGGGTGATGTTCCTTTTTCCAAATCAGTGATTCTGTTTTTTATTTTTTTTATCTTTCACTTGGTTGTTATAAGTTGTACTGAGCAAATACAGCTGGATAAAACAAAAACTGTGTCCATCTTCATTTCAGGCTGCAAAGCAACAAAATGTGATTTATTTATGTGTAAAATCAATAAAATGTTATCTTATAAAAATATATATATATATATATATATATTTATCTAAAACAAACTTTTTTTCTTAAAAAAATAAAAGTGTAAAATCAATAAAATGTTATCTTATAAAAATTTTTATCTAAAACAAACTTTTTTTCTTCAAATATTAATAATCATTAAAAGCGTTGTGTTTAAAAATTAATTTAATTCAGAGATTATAAACATCCTCATTTATGCCATGTCAAGTAATTTATGAGACAATTTCCTTTAGTAATGAATGTGTTTTTGAATAAATTAATTGATCCCGGCAATGGTAATGTTTATATCAGCGCGAAGCGCTTTTAATCTAATGCTTAAATAAAAATGAATAAAAAATGAGATCTGTTCTTTTAAAAGAAAAATATTCTTAGTTAAGGGAGTCCACGCAGTATGCAGACTCGCGCTGTGTGTTTTATCAAAGAATTAGCTTCGGGATCTAAAATACAGCGTCTGCAAAATAAATAAACGTCCATGGCCTACAAAAAATGCTTGACTTTTGAAATCAGCTTTAATGTCAGTACCGTGTTGTGCTGTATAAAAGCGTATCACTGTAATACATTTGTGTATGAGCTGTTCAGTGTTTGCTCTGCAGCCCACAGTTTCCGTATTTTTGCTGTGAAGAAATATGAAGATGAGCAAAGTGTTTGTTTTGGGATTAGAGATGCATATGCAAATGAAAGAGGTGGAGCCAGCTCGCGTGGAATTACTCAACAGCGGGATACAAAACAAAACCGATGCTTTAAGAGCCTGGAGTCATAGAGGCTGGCAGAAAAAGGTCTTTTTGTGCAGTAATCACTATGTGGCTGTAGGCTTTAATGTCTTGTTCAATGCCCCAGAGCGCCTGCTTTGTCACAGAGATCCAGAATTGATCCCCAGAGCGTATTTATTTACTTGGAATCCAAACTGTTGTTGTTTTTGTCTTTGGTTGTGTTGGTTCAGTCAGGCTACAGCAAAACAGGTCAGTTACACACTGCCTTTTCCAAACTGAGAAATAATATTGATTACCACAAAAATGAATTTCAAAGTAATAATTTTCTTTAAAGAAGCAAAAATACATTGCAGTGAAGTTACAGTGAGGTGCTTATAATGGGAGTGAATGGGGCCAATCTGTAAACATTAAAATACACTTTGTTTCAGTAGTACATCCACAAGATGTGTGTTAACATGATTCTATGTGGAAAACAAATCACGTATTGACCTTTCCTGTGTAAAAATATATCTAATTTTAGTAAGTCGTTGCTATGACAATGTAAAATGACTGCAAAAATTATGATTTAAACAGCTTTACAACTCAATAATAATACTCTTGAGTGTTTATAAAATTATAAGCTTGATATTTATGCTTTTAAAATCTCCAAAATTGGCCTCTTTCACTTCCATTTTGCCATTTGTCCAGGTATATTCTATTTTAATATTGCTTATTATTTCTACAATTCAAATAATACACTATTTTTATTTAATACATCAATGTATTTGCTTTTATAAAATTATATGCTTTACATTTTTGCTTTTAAAATCTCCATAATTTAGTCCTATTCTTTTTCATTATAACCTTGATTTTTGCCTATTGTGCAGCTATATCATGGTTTAGTATTATTGATTATTTTTCCAATTCACATACACTTTTTTTTCCACAGAAGAATAAAATTGCTTTTACAGATTTATAAACTTCACATTTATGCTTTTTTAACCTCTAAAAACGTGCACCATTTATTTAATTGAAAGACAGACAGATACATCAGACAATACTGAGACTATACACACAGTGAAACATGAGGTACAACATAAACTGTGTAACTGTCTGCGGGTCGGAGTGAGGTGTGGATGAGATGCTTCGGGAGAAGATTAAGAAAATTAGGCCAGGGACGCTGACCATAGAGAAGATTATTTAATACTGCAAACACGCATATTCAAGATGTTTTTCTAGGAAAAATAACAGTGACCTTCCTCCAGCAGAGGGTGGGAGATCGCAGCAGCGGTTGGGTGGGACGAGATCCCAGATGATTCTGCATGACAAAGACACATATTTGACATGACATCAACGCCTTTAAAATCTGGCCCTGATTTTATGCATCTAGGGCCAGTCATCTGAGCAATGCTTGTTGGAGTGGTGAAATATCACATACCTGACAAACCAGACAAAAAACACTTAGAAGTTTGATTGGAAGTTTCATACTAATGCTGAGGGGTTTGTTTAAATCTTTAAACCAAAAGTATGAACAATAGAATCATCAGTAACAATGTCATTTCCATTCTGAAAATGGCTTGGTTGCCATAGCCTTTCATGTTCCAGGCCCAATTTTACATTGTCGTCATTTTAGCAATGGAAACCTTGAAGTGACGTGCAAAGATTTTGTTTCTATATTTAGAAGAAAGACAATCCTGAAGTCAAGGCACATCCATTTTCAAAAAGGCTAATTCTGACTGATCAAAGTCTACCAATGATAGGCGATCACTTTTACCTGGAACACAGTCCAGGATGACATAAATGAAATCTTTATCTTTGTACCTCATTGTTCAGTCTGTTGTCAGATGCTGGTTTATTCAGGGAGACCTTGTTTTTTTTTTAATAACCAGTTGTGTTCTGGAGTACTAAACCTGAAGGTTGCTTGCTTGCCTTTAGCCTAAATATATATAATTTTTTTTTTTTAATCTTTAGATTATCTATGCTATAATTTAACGCTTATTTAAAATGAAAATTTGCTTAAAATGTACTCACCCTCAGGTCATCTAAGATGTAGATGAATTTGTTTCTTCAGCAGAACAGATTTGGAGAAATGTAGCATTGCATCACTTGCTCACCAGTGGATCCTCTGCAGTGAATGGGTGCCGTCAGAATGAGAGTCCAAACAGATGATAAAACATCACAATGATCCTCACAATTCCAACTGATTAATTAATGTTGGTTAATTGTTAAAAGCTGCATGTTTGTGAGAAACAAACATCACTGCATATTTCTCTCCTGATTCAGAAGAGGCAAATCTTCCACTGGAGAAAGCAGTGTGTTAAGGATGGAGGACCGGAAGCAGTGGTTTGAAGTTAAAAACTCTTTAACTTATTGATTGTCTTATTGATGGATTTGTTTATTACAAACATGCAGACTCATGGACTAAACTGGAGTCGTGTGGATTACTTGTAGATTATTGTGATGTTTTATCGGCTGTTTGGACTCTCATTCTGACGGCACCCATTCACTGCAGAAGATCCATTGCTGAGCAAGTGATATATTGCTAAATTTCTCCAAAACTGTTCCAATAAGAAAACAAACCCCCTATATCCTGGATGGCCTGATGGTGAGTATGTTTTCATTTTTAAGTGAACTATACCTTTAAAGTTAATCTTTTTTTATTATTTTATACAGACAAAATAATATAGATTTTATTGGTTTATAGGCCATAACTTTTTTTGTTGTTGTTTCCAGCACTTTAACACTTCAAATTTGTGTATATTGCCATGTGTCTTAACATAATTTAGCTTCCTTTGGGTTGTTACAGTTAGAGGTGTGAGTGGTTTTGAAATGTGAATCATCATCGCAGGACAAACAAAGTGAGTCAGAAGGAGATCTTCAGAACCATAATTAGCAGTTTTCTCTTTTCTTCGTTTAACAAAAGGAAGAGATTGATAGCTCCGGCTATGCAGCTTGGATTCAAGCCTAGTTGTTAATGTGGATTGTTTGAGTCAAAAAGACAAAAGGCTGTCGTGCCTTATTTGTGAGTTCAAATCCAGTTGTCTGGGTCATTTTTCTTCCTTTTGCTGGTTGTAATTTTTCAAACTACATAGTGCAAAAGATGTACATTGTGCTCCAGTGTGCTTTGTGAACACTTTTTTTATGGCTTTATCTCATAGGATGATTGAACCATTTTATTTGGCCTTTTTGGAGCTTTTTTACTGATATAGATATTGGAGAGAGCCAGATTCAAACCCAGATGAGCACCATGGCCTGATGTATTAGGCCACAGCTCCAACAGTCCAGCTTTTTAAAAATGAAATAAACAGATAAGTAGTAGTGATTGGATATCTCTGCCTATGAAGAGAGAAACAAAGAGCTGAGGGAGAAATGTGTGTTGTTTGTGTCTACTCAAAGAAGATGCAGAATCTGACCTCTCGTAGGAGTCGGTGGTAGCGAATAGGAGATATTGATTGGCCGGCATCGCACTTGGGTTTCCTCTCCGTGTCCAGAGCTTTATCACGGCTCTCCGCTTTAGTCTGTTTAAGCCGAAGGGCTCTAGCACCAAAAAACTTTCCAGGGGAGGAAAACTTTCAGGCGATCGATTCGCTGCTCAGCTGTCCTCAGCGAGGGCAGTGGTGTCAACTGTGATTATGCTGTCAAAAAGAAACCGCTGAAACTTATTGGAATGTTTTATTAACACCTTATCAGAGAGTATTAACCGTATCTTATGGTGACATGTTTCCACCTTATCAGAGAGTATTAACCGTATCTTATGGAAGGTATCATGGCTCAGACCTGTGGAGAACCTCTTTATACCTCAGAGTGAAAAAATAAAGATAATTGTGACTTTAAACCTTGTAATTGGGCCTTAATTTCTCGTAATTGTGAATTATATCTTACAATCTCCCAACATGACTATATTACACAACTGATACTAATCTTATACTAAACCGAATTATAAAAATTTTATCAATTATAAATTATAAAGGAATACTCCACCGCAAAATGAAAATTTTGTCATTAATCACTTACCCTCATGTTGTTCCAAACCCATAAAAGCGGTCACAAGCCTCCCGGTGTTCAGCCAAAATATCTTAAATTGTGTTCCGAAGATGAACGAAGCTTTTACGTGTTTGGAACAACATGAGGGTAAGTGATTAATGACAAAATTTTCATTTTGCGGTAGAGTAACCCTTTAATTGTGACTTTGTTTCTTGTAATGGTAACTATATCTCTAAATGTGACTATATATTTTATACCTGAGCATTTACATCTCACAGTGTGACTATATATCATAATTATAGTAATTGTGACTTTATATCTAAAAAATGATTTTATATCTCAGAATGTGACTTTTTATCTCCTAATAATGACTTGTTTTCTTATAATTATGACTTTATATATCAAAGTGTGATTTTTTTTTTTTTATATCTCACAACTAAAAACTGTTTCTATAACAGTTTAACTATATCTCAAAATGTCACTTTTTTATCTCATAATTATGACTTTGTTTCCCATAATGGTGACTTTATATCGCAAAGTATTACTTAAAATCTCACATTGTGACTTTATATATCATAATTAAGACTTGGTTTCTAACATACCTCACAACTGAGACTTTATATCTCAAAATATGACTTTAATCTCAAAATGAGATGTTTAAATCTTAAAATCTCACAATCGTGACAGTATCTCACAATTGAGTCTTTATATCTCAAAACGTGACTTTATATCTCACAGTGTGAATATCTTATAATTTTTATGTTGTTTCTTGTAATTGGATCTTATATGTCAAAATGTGACTATATTTAGCATTGTAACTGTATGACTTTGTACTGTTTATCTCATAATTAGGATTTAAGGCTGGAATACACTGCACAACTTTTAAAATCTGAACAGATTAAAGTAAAACTGGCCATCGTACACTAAACAACTGAGGATCACACACTACCAGATTTTCAAGTTGTTCCAATCACAACTAATTCATTAAAAATGTTTGTTGCTAGGAGACACGTGACAAATGAAAACAATATGTGTTCTAAAATTGGCTTAAATTTCCAACTATGAATGGATAGATTCATAGTATGAAGCTAAAAAATTGGCATCTGTGACCATCATACACTACGTGATTTTCTATAAAATCTGTAAACTCAAATCTGCAGACCGGCTCTGACTTTCATCAACTAGCGTCAGCTTATCCACACTGTAAATCAGGAGGAATCAGGGCAAAAGTCATGTGGTGTATTCCAGCCATTAAATTTCAAAATGTAACTATAACTCACAACTGATTCTTCGTATCTTAAAATGTGACATTACATCTCATAACTATGACTTATTGTGAAATTTTACCTCCCAATTACCTGTATTTTTTTTCTCTGAGGCAAAAAACGGGCCTCCATACAGACCTCTTTAGGTTATAAATAAGCTTGATTGCACACGATCGCAATGTTCCATCCAGAAATGTTTGTTCCTCTGTGCCACACGTTTGTTTATGTACATGTGTGTCTTTGAATTTATTGACTGTTTAATCAACAAGCATCTATCATCACTTGTGGAGAAGTGGCTGATAGATGACACAAAGAGGTGTCCTCTGGGACTGAGCGAAAGTGAGAGCGTGAGAAAGAGAGGTTTTAACAGCTGTCCGACTCGCTCTCGCCCTCACGTCATGCCTTTGCCCACTGTGTCATCAGTTGTGCTGACAAATGAAGCGGCCACGTTCTCTCACGAGTCAAAGGTTTGTCCTCCTCCACAGAATCTCAGTTGTGACCTCAGACTCTCTCCTTGTAATATTGACTGAGTCATGAAGATGTATTCTCAGCAGATATGCCTCTTTTTCACAGGCCGAGCAACGAGATAAGTGATCTGAGATCAGTTGAAACGCCTCCTGTGCATTCCTCGACCGAATTTCAGCATTTATTAATTTTCTACGCAGTCGTTGTATGTACATGTTTTGCATACCAGCTAGGATGATGCCATTTTTGCGTTCACCCACACGATTTAAATTTCTGAAGGGTTAGATCAAGGTCACTCTGCCTCACCATAACTATGGGTTTTTGTTACTCTGGTCTACTGTATAGTTTTCATCCTCATATTCCAAAAAAATCTAAATTTCAAGCTTCTTGATGACTAGAATACATTTAAAACTCAATTGCAAGCCTGTGAACACTGAAATAAAATCTTTCAGAACAAAATGTTGATCTCAGTTTACCGTCAATATTCTCCAACACGTGAGGTTTCAGTAACCTTGTCGGTCATGTTTAATTTGTGGACCCCACTAAATATGTCTTAAAACCACCAATAAAAAACAAGCAAAGAAACAAACAATGTTTTGATTTTGGGGAAGTCATGGCCTAATGGTTAGCAAGTTTGACTCCTAATCCTAATGTTGTGGGTTCGAGTCTCGGGCCGGCAATACCATGACTGAGGTGCCCTTGAGCAAGGCCAACTGCTCCCCGGGCGCCGCAGCATAAATGGCTTCCCACTGCTCCGGGTGTGTGTTCACGGTGTGTGTGTGTGTTCACTGCTGTGTGTGTGCACTTTGGATGTGTTAAATGCAGAGCACGAATTCTGAGAATGGGTCACCAAACTTGGCTGTATGTCACTTCACTTTCTTTCTATCACTTTCTTTATGGGGTTTATGAAAAAAATGTATGGGGTCTTATATA
Organism: Cyprinus carpio; assembly: GCF_018340385.1. Classification (NCBI taxonomy): domain Eukaryota; kingdom Metazoa; phylum Chordata; class Actinopteri; order Cypriniformes; family Cyprinidae; genus Cyprinus; species Cyprinus carpio. The sequence continues at coordinate 10,658,944 of NC_056596.1, read as the reverse complement.
GTCAAGTCACTTTTATTTATGTAGCAATTTATACAATACAGATTGTGTCAAAGCAGCTTTACAGTGTTAAACACAAAAAACGTGTGCAGAAAATGCAAAAGGATAATAGAAAAGAGGTCATTTTTTCTATTCAGTGATCAGTTCAGTTCTTTTCAAATAGTGTCTTTGCAATCAAGTCAATAATATTGCCAGAAATTGTGGCTATGTATGTAGGTATATACAGTATATATATAGTTAAGCAACTTTGTTCTCCTTAAAACATGTGTTAGTTTGAAGTCAAAGTTATAACTAACCAGTTTTAGAGTAATGCAACTGTTAGAAGCCTAACACTTTTAGTAATTTTTAAATAGCCTATTCATTTCCAGCTGGACTTGGCCGGTCATTGTGCTCTCTTAGTGCGCGCTCCTACTTGCCGTCTTCACTCTTGACACTGATGTGTTCACAAGGTCAACAAGTTCACACGATGCCAACTAGCAGGAAGCATCTGGTGTGAACAAGATGGCCTTTTTGGTGGTGTGTCCGAAAGCATCTGTATCACTCACCCACAACCCTTGCAGTACTGCTGTTTACAGTCAGGGGGCGATATTAGACTTCACTATCCACTCAGCAAATGAGAATACAGGCTTCATTGTGATAGGCTCTCGGCTGCCAGAACCTTTTTTCCCTCTCTCTGTTGTCTCCTGACTGTCGACGACTCTGTCTCTTCTTCTCCACCTCCTCCCGTGTTCCCTCTCTCCTCTGGATTAAATTAGCTGCAGAACGGGAGACTCCATCACTGCTGCATCCATTGATGTATAATGGACTAGTTTAAAAATGGGATTGAAAGCATAAAGGGGAATAGCAGCAAGGATTTTGGAAGGGGTGAGTATATCCAAGCCAGTGACGGGAGCACATCATCTGGACCGCTGGAATTACAATTGGGATACAGTAGTTTTATGGGAAAGAGGGGGAGGAGAGAGCCATTAAAATTATGGATGATGACAAGTGAGATATTTATTTAGGATTTCTGTCCAAAGAAGTCTTCTTGCGAGATGTTTCCTTTTGTCATTTCCTTGGAATGGTGTGACGGTATTCCGAAGTGTTTTTTCCGCCGCTACAGCTGTGCAAGCTTGATTGTTGTATTTTTTCCTAATTGAGCTTCGTTTTCCATTCACAATGTCATGCAGAGATTTGATAATACAAAATTTTGATAATGGTTATTCTTCTAGCATTATGGGGAAAAGATGATGGTGATGTCAGAAAGGAAAACTGGTTTAGACACCTGCCATGAATGGATGTTGGACTACCAGTTTTTTTTGCCTTTGTTAACCGGTGACAATGAGATGTAATGTATTCTGAACTTGCGAAATGGTGTGCACGTTTATGCCAGATGCTTTTATTCCCAAAGGATCTTCTCATACATTGTGCTGGATTTTTTTAATTTCCAAGCAGTATATCCATGCTCAGCTGTGCCGAATGGTCAAGGTTATGATTGAAGCAGAAAAAAAAAAGAGCTGCTCGGCTCTCTTGAGGCACAGTAGTGCGAGATGATTTGTCATTTTTCTGTCCTTTGTTCACCTTAGAGAAAAGGTAGAAAGTATAAGTTCTCAAGCTACCTTTCATTTTCACCATTTGTCTTGTTGTGTCTCAGTGAATCTTGCTCACGATGTTGTAAGGGAACCTTTGGATGACTATCTGTCTGAGAAATATAAGCCAGACAACATAGTCTGTTGAATGGATCAGTAAAGTGAATCTTTACGGAATGATATTGTATTTAAAATATTTTTATTCATATTTAATTGAAACCATTGAAACCAACTCCAAATATTAACTGCATGAGTGTGACAACTGAAAGCTTTTATAAACCCTATTCACACTCAACAAACAGGATGTACTAATGTTTAGTGACACATGCTCTATAAGACATTTCATGAAGTGACTGAGAGGCTTGAAAACAAACATAATTTGTAAGGACCTAAGAGTGAACCTTGTGGAACGCAGCTCATTCAAACATACCATTTTGCATTTAAAAACAACTGCTTTGTCTGGTGTAGATGCATTTAAAAATATATATTTATATGTAAAATGTTATATAAAATATATAAGTTTTGATTATTTATTTAGTGATTGTTGATTGATTTTTATTTATTGTATGCTACCTAAACCTACCTTACTAACAGGGCTGTACACCCCTGTGAGCAATTAACAGGAAAATATAAGGAGGGGGAACTACACACTTTAACTTCATTAAAAAAAAAATTGAATGGGTGTCTCAGGTTCTGCATTTACTCGTCAACCAGTTTTTATTTATTTATTTATTTATTTTTTACCTTTTTTAGGAGGTGTTGTGGATAAAGATCTCCGGCATTATCTCAACCTACGGTTCCAGAAGGGTTCAGTGGACCACGAGCTTCAGCAAATCATACGTGATAACCTCTACCTCCGGACTGTGCCGTGTAAGTAACCTCTACATATATGTTTTAAGAATCTTGTTTTACACATGGCAAGTAGTTTGTATTTATCAACATTGGTATTTTTCGTATCCATAAATATGGTGCACAAAATCCTCATGAGGAACTTCAAGTGGAACCTACAAAATGAGGATCTGGTTCCAGTGTCCTAACCAGAATTCATGTAGTAAAAGTTATATGCTATAACCAGTAAAAACAACAACTTTTCCATCTGACCACAACATTTGCGACAGGGCATTTGCACAGTAGCTCTGCCCACTGTGAAATCTCATTGGTCCAAAATTCTGCTCCTTATGTCTATACGTTAGACATCAACTATCTTCTATGCAGTTTTGCATTTAGTTTGGACAGAAAAATTGCTTGTCACATTGTGCCTAGTTAGGACACAGGAAGTGTCCATTTTTTGTTGCACTATTTTAGTATTTTTAATAGTATTTTTCTTGCAAAACTTTCTCCTGATTATATGTAATGGAACTTTTGTTTGTTACTTTGGAAAGAGAGTGAGGACAGACTCTCCAAACCTGCCAGCAGATCCGCGAGGGAAGGTAGTCACAACTAAAAGGAGCCAAACTGTAATATTGTGGAAGTTGTTATTGTTGTGGGGGGTTATGGGAAAAACATGGAGACAGACCCTCCCTGATATGTCTGCGTAACACCTCAATGTATGATGCAACCAGATAGAAAGAACCGATATGATGGTTTAAAGCACTATGAATGGGTTTTTCACTCAGTCAGACGTAAAAGGAAAAATTGTAATATTATGCTAAGTGTCAACCTCTAGTTAGAGGTAAATGACAGGAATGTTAGCAGTGTTTCAAAATCATATGAAACAAATTTTACTCTTACCCCAGTTCATAAAAACTGAGACAGTTGAAAAAGGAGTTGCGACATACAAGGTTGAGGTGCAATTTTGCCAGCTAGCTAGGTAGCGGTTGCTAATGTTTGCTAGCTGCCTAGCTAGCTACCTACTTGATGTAAGTAATTATGGCTTGTTTTAGCGTTACAATATGATGGACAGTAGTCATAAAAAAAACCTTCTACCGATAACCTCATTCACAATGTTTGTTTTGTTTTCAGATTAACTTAAGATTCGTATTTAGAAATTGAATAAGAAACATATTTTGATGAACCTTGACTCTGCCCTTACAAAAATTAACAGTGGTTTTACCACAAATAAAACCAAAAAACATGGTTACGATAGTTAAATCATAGTAACAACAAATTAACCATGGTTTTGCTATACTAACTATATTTTAACCATTGTATTTGTAATAAAACTGTGGTTAAACGAATGGTAATCAATATGCCAAAAAAAAAAAACATGGTTACTGTACTTTTACTGTAATAAATCCATGGTTAATTTTCGTAAGGGTGGAAAAGTTGACAGTAACTGCTTTGCTATTTTGATTTACAGTTTGAACCTAACAGTTAAGATAGTTTTGTTTATTTTGAGCCATATGGTAACACTTATTATCTAACATTAGTTAATGCATTAACTAACACTAACTAACTAAGAGGCAATACATTTTTTACAGTATTTATTAATATTTGTTATAAAATACAACTGTTCATTGCTACCCCATGTTAGCTTAGGTCAGTTAACTAATATTAATAGATAGAACTTTTGATTTTAATAATGTAGTAGAAAATGTTGAAATTAAAATTTTATATATTCATTTATATATATATATATATATATATATATATATATATATATATATATATAAATAAATACAAATTGAATTTTATATATACATAACTAGTCTTTTTTTTTACCTCAACTAAAAACAAAAACAACTGGTAACTAACAGCGATGCTTGGGTCAACTCTGCATGTATACTCTCCTCACCCGTTCACTTGTTCTTCCTTTCCTTTCCTCCCTCTCTCGCTCGCTCTCTTCCTCAGCCTCGGGTTTCCAAGGCAACCAGCATTTCCTCTCCAGGCTTGCCTGCTGATGTTTCCCCCTCCCCCTCCATAGTGGTGCACAAACACATCACAATCACCAACCGGCTGGATGAAATGATGCCTTTGATTTATGCCTGTGCAGTGCAGTCATGAGCTTGTATTTCTGGAGCTATTTCTCCCATACTGAGAGTCATTAGTGTAACTGAACAGCTTGCTATGAGATGTTTCAGAGGCTGGATTGAAAGAGACAAGACAAGACAAAGCGATGTTAAGCTGTTCATTTGTCTCGTGAATGTTAAAGCAGAAGAAGAGAGCTAGAACATGACCTAGGTAACTGAATGTGATAGCGCTGCTTTATTAAAAACATGCCAGATAGAGTTTGATTCTAGTTTAACAGTCCCACAGGGAAGAAGTCAGAGATGGGTGCTGTCGGGATATTATTACACTACATGGTGCTTTCGAATTGGTATAGATTTTTGTTCTCTTCCATTTTGGTGCAGAAAATTGTTCTTCAAGGTTCGTTTTCTAGCTGTTTGCAAATCATTTGTTGTAAGTTTTATTTGATGACTTTAATTAGTCAATCTACACAATGTCTTGCCATTGAACCGGATGTGCCAATGCCTGCCATAGTGCTGGGAATGCAACATGCATTTGCTCTGTGCAATGAATTTGCGGCCAGATTTTGGGATGCAATGATGCATCAGTTTGGGCTTGTGTAGCTTGAAGCATTTGTGTTCACATTCAGAATCAAATCCTGCTGGTCAAGGTGTAACTACAGGCCGTTTGAAATGTGATGTGTAACTTCACTCTCAGCTGGAGCACGCTGCACTGACATGGCTCATTTCACAAGTCTCTGCACTGACACTAGTAGTCACAAAAAACAAACAAAATAATAACCATAACCAGTCTCAACCAATACAATTTACTATTCACGGCACGTTTGCTTGTCTTTGTGAAATGATGTCGGCTTTTTTTTTTTTTTTCGTTTAGATTTTAGATTGTGCTTAAGCGGCACTGTAAAATCCTCTTGGGAATTTTTTTTTTTTAAGAAGCTAAAAACTATTTACATTTCTTTTTTTTTAATTTTCCACACTTAATTTGAAATTCTCTACAAATATTTAACCTTTTTTATTTGTGCATTTCTATTTATATGTGTATATATGAATCTACATTTTTCTTAGTTTTTCTTCGAGATCATTAATTGATTGGACTGTAAAATAACATTTAATTAAAAATGCAAAATAACCACATTTATTTCTAAAATGAGAACTGGAAGTCACTCACATGCATCATGATGAAGTCATGTGACAGCAGTGTAGCATAACGTGTTTTTAACAGTACGAACAGTAGAGGCTGTACAGTGTAAACTACACGCTATTCAGTAAATAGTTTTCCCAAACACTCTCTTTTCCCTCTCTAATTTATTCCCTTTTGGATGAATCCAAACAAATATCCATTTTAAGTGCCAGTAAAATTGAAAAGCCTTTTATTTGATCTCAAGGGATTGCCGGTTTCATTTCTCACAACACCACTTCACTGGTAAATTCACACGACATATGACAATAGGCAACGAGCTCCCTCTCTGTGCTCTGATTCTCTAGTTTTTCTCTGTTTCTCTTCCACATCAGCTTTTATTTCCACCAGCCAAACAGTGACAGTGCAAAATAATGCTTTGCTTTCACTTGAGGCTATGACACTGTCGGATCACGTCCGTCACTTTGACGAGCGGCCGACAGAACGCATCACGAAAGGGCCTGTCCTTCCGCAGGGCAGTCAGAGCCTTGTATTGTACAATTAGACTTTCATATTCGTTCTCTAACCCCCACCTCGTATCTTCTACATCCAGCCAAATGCAATTGTTGCGTCCCACTGGTAGCGCGCGCCTACTGCTTAGCAAAGCCCTATTAGTATCTGTCAGCCATCAACCACTGATATATAATCATTTTAGACAGTTAGCTGTTTGTGAAGTGCAAGGACGGAAGATGAACAGACATTTGTGTGACTGTAACAGAGGATGTGAGTAATTTTGATGGGTTTTAGAGCTGGTGAGAAGATAATCTATTTTCTGTACATGTTTCTAAGGCCTTTCACATGCATTGTTTTCCAATGCACTGCCACTGAACTCTGTGGATTGTAGGTCAACTGTTGTAATGCAAAGCTTAAAGTTCAGCTTTCATCTTTGACTCTGTTTGCACTGACCTTTTCTCAAACCGCATTCTGTGTGATTCGTGCAGGATTTGCATGCGGTTTAGATTGAAGATTACTACCAAAATAGAAAAAATAAAAAAATTAAAAGCATTTATATATATATATAATATTTAAGTATATATAGATAGTGGGTAATTATATTTATATATATATATATATATATAATATATATATATATATATATTATATACACACACACACATATATACACATATATAATATATAAAATCTATTATCATTGCATCCCTAGTTTGGAAACAACACCAAGTCTCTCCTGTGCCGGGATTATATAAGTAATTATTTTTTAATTTCGGTTAGTTTTTAACAAAAACTTACTTTTTAGAATTAATTAAACAATAATGAAGTTATTTTATAATGAGAGTACATGGAAAATATAAAATCAACTAAAAATCAGTCACTGCATTTTTTTTTCAGATGCAGTGGTTACCTTAATGTAATATTTGAAGATTTAACATTTGAAGAAGGTTTAAGGCAATAGAAAATCTTTTAGAGCTTCTTGTATTTGTTTTCATAATCTGTTTAAAAAAAAAAAAAAAAAAAAAAATAAATAAATAAATAAATATATATATATATATATATATATATAGATATATATATATATTACACATTAATGAATAAATCTGTATATATAAAATTATTTAATTTACAAGTGTCGTGTTTGTGATTTTTTTATTCATGTAAGCTATAGCTTCTGACATACTTGTGATATTATGACATCAATTACTGTGTTATTTAATCAGAAATACAATGTTATTTGTGTATTTTACTTTCGTTGTATTACATGTAGTCCAAAGGCGCCCCCTAAATAAACAAAAGGCCTCACCGGAGGGGCATTAGGACCCGGGGGTGGCTGCTGCATGCGCTATGACTGTTGAAACATTGAAACATATGAAACATTTCTTTCTTTCTTTGCTTCTTTCTTTATTTCTGGATGTAATGGTATTCATATCAACAGTTGTAATTAATTTACCTGTGTTGTTTGATGCTTTTATTTAGTTAGTTGGTGGACTCCTGATAAACAATGTATGAATGTCTCACTTAATGCTTTGAAAAATGGTCTGGCATTATGTATTCAGTTTTTACTTGAATGAATCTTTAAACTAATCCTCACAGCTCATATAAAGTGAACGTTTGGACTGTAGTGCCTGAAAGGTGCTGTTCTTCAGGGGCGAGTTATATAGCAATGCAGAGAGTCATTATTCATGCTGCAGGTGTTCACCGCCGGACTGTCAGGTGGACAAAATATAGGGCTGTAGATCCCACTGAGAGACACTTGAGACTGAAAATTGTCATCTCCAGGACGCAGAGACAAACCTGTTGGATAATCAGTGATGGGAGGAAAATTGACAATTTTTAAGGGATACTCCACCCCAAAATGAAAATTTTGTCATTAATCACTTACCCCCATGTCGTTCCAAACCCATAAAAGCTTCGTTCATCTTCGGAACACAATTTAAGACATTTTGGATGAAAACCGGGAGGCTTGTGACTGTCCCATAGACTGCCAAATAAATAACAGTGTCAAGGTCCAGAAAAGTATGAAAAGCATCTTCAGAATAGTACATCTGACATCAGTGATTTAAAGCGTAATGTTATGAAGCGACGAGAATACTTTTTGTATGCAAAGAGAACAAAAATTATGACTTTATTCAACAATTTCTCTCCTCTGTGTCTCTCCGAATCAGCGTAGTGCCATTTTGGAGAATATGAGCTGAATGCAGGCAGCATACGCTCTTCTGTGTCAGCCGCGCCACAAGGATACGTTTTCTATGTGTATTTACACTTTGGTTTGAAAGAAAACCGTGAATCTTTGTGGTGCGGCTGACACAGAAGACCGTATGCTGCCTGCATTGAGAGCTGAATAAAAAAAGTATTCTTGTCACTTCATAACGTTATGGTTGAATCACTGATGGCAGATGGACTATTCTGACTATTCTGTAATTTACTTGACAATCTATGGGACAGTCACAAGCCTCCCGGTTTTCATCCAAAATATCTTAAATTGTGTTCTGAAAACGAACAAAGCTTTTACGGGTTGTGAACGACATGGGGGTAAGTGAATAATGACAAAATTTTCATTTTGGTATGGAATATTCCTTTAAGCAGTATTTTGAACTTTTTCACAAACTCAAATTTTAATTGGTGAACTGGAGATGATATTGGGATCACTGTTACACCTGAAGGCACAGTTTCACGTGCTTGCACACATAGTTAATTGCGCAGATAACTGTAAACACACATTTGCACCAGACCACCGAGTGAATCGGTGAGGTGTGCTCTATCCAACCGTGAGCCTCCGATTTTTCCCTGCCTCGTCAAAGCTTCATAATATGAACATGCATGATGTCTGACTCATCTATTCCTGAGTCATTGCCTCCATTTTTACTGTCTGAATAGTTTAAATCATCCTTTAACCATCAGCTGGCCTCATTAAGACTCACACATAAGTGGATGTTTCTTGTGAATGTCAAAGGCGGATTTAAGATGAGTGTGGAGAAAGAATATCAACCAATCCATATTTTCATCCGAGACTGAAATTCCAAAACTTAAAATCAGATTGTAGATCCAGAAAAGACTTTCACAAAAGTTTTTGTTTGAGGTTCTTATTCGCTTATTAAACCAAACCACACAAAACAGTAGCACTCTCTTTAGGCTATGCAGCTCCTGATCATTGATTTGATTTGATTTCTTGAAAACAGTGTTTTGATGCAATAATTAGCCTGAGCTGCAGATTGTTGAGATGTTCACAGAGAAAAGGAAGTATTTGGGTAGCTTTTTCAACACAAGCATCAGAGTAAAGGCTTGACTATAAACAACATATATATATATGTCACATAGTTAAATCAAATGGCCCATTCTTAGTTAAAATGTATTCTCATAAATGTAATTAAATAAATGTGCATATAGATTATACACATAAAATTTATTATTGTATTACACATATTATTAAAAAAATATATATATACATATATATATATTACTTATTATTATAATATTTATGTATTTATTTATTACTATACACAGTAATTCACTTTTAGTTTTTTTTATTTAATTGCATGTAATTAATAGACTATAAGGAGAATATGGTCCATTTAAATAGTTTTATCATAAATATATTAATTTGAGAAAATGTGATGTATTTATTAATGTTTATTTATATTAATATATATTTCACATATTTCAAACTATTTAGTTCATGTTTTATTTGTTAATTTGAAAGTTAGTTTATTAATCAACATTTAAAACAGTTTGTTTATGTAAAAATATAAAAAAAAATAAAAAAAAATATTTTATACACATATACAAAAAAAAAACAACAATTATCACATTTTTCTCATATTTCACATAAAAAAAAAAACATACAAAATAATATTAATCAATCTTTTTAAAATTACATAAACTGCATATTAGACAAAAACTAAAAAAAAATTAATAGAATAGAATAGAATATTAATAGATAGTATATGTCAATATATTCATTATTAACATTTTTAATTAAACACAATCCAGCTGATGAGGAAAATCTATAAGCGCATCTATGAGACATCATCTCAACATGGGAGAGATCTTGTGTTGGTATGTCATATTGATTATTCTGTTCGTGCCTCGGTTTATTTAATGTGTTGTACTAAAAAATGGATGACAGAGCATCATAAGCCTTCTCTGTGTCTGCCGCTTGTTTCCTCAGATCGGCTTTGATGTGCTCATAGACTCCAGCTGTTTGATTGACAGTCTTGTTTTGGCTCATAATCCTGGAAGAGCAATTGTAGCAGTCGGAGTATCATTACTGCATGACGTCCTTTAATGTTTCAGGGAGTTGACTATTCAAATAACTCATTATTTTTCATTGTACACATTGGAAAATGAAGACTGAAGACATTGTGCTATGACAAAACACCGAACTAGAAAAGAAAACATGTTGGAAATGCACCATTAACCTGTTTATTAACAGTATTTTGCAGTATTGGTTTTTATGAAGCAAAATGCAGTTGTTTGATAAATGATGTTTTACTGAATCCAGATTTGCTGAGTTTATAACTACAGTTTATAGACAGTTTATTACTACACTTCTGGGTTTGAGTTTATGGAGCATTAGGAGTGCCAGCTAAAATGTAGGAATCAATCAATCTAATAATTCAAACTAAATATTATTAGAGATTACTAGACATCGAGAACTGATTTGTTATGTTTAACCACGTTGTAAAATATGAATTAAACAGTTGTGAAGTCTATAAATAAAATGTAGAAATATATTAACTTAATAAATCAAACAAAATGTAAGTAAATAATCTCTTTTTCACAAATGGAAAATAAAATAATAAATTAATAAATAATTTTTATTTTAACAAATAAAATATGAATGAAATTGTTTGAAATGTGTCAAATATTAAAATAAATATTTATGTAAATGTAAAAGCAAATCTTTAAAATATTGAATAAATTGTTTTTAATAAGTCAAATAAATAAAGCATGAAATAAATGTCTATTTTTAGTAAATATAATTTAAATGCAATAATGCTAATTTTAATTAAAAAAAGTTAATGTATTATTTTATTCTTATATCTAACTATAGTTTAAAATGAATGAGTGATTTAATTAAAATTAATAGAGTTGTTATATGTAATCACATTTTAAAGCATAAATTAAACAGTTTCTTTAATGTCTGTTAATAAATCGTTTTTAAATAAAACAAGAATTGAATAGTTTAAAAGATTAATGTGTATTTTATTGCTATATTTAACTAAATTTCACTGAGTCAAACCATTTTAAATATATATATTAATCTGTTAATTATTAAATTTATTAATTTACCTTTTATGCTTGAATTATTAAATTGATAATTTCTTCTTTTATTACATGTTTAAGTGGCATTTCTAGTCTTCCTCTCCACATGCATTCTGTTCTATAGAGAATAATCATCATTTGGATGTCAGTGTGATTCTTTTCATCATGTAAATCACATTTCATGTTGATTAAATAGTCAAGGCAGCTCCAGAGAAATGTTTTATATTGTACAGCCATTTTCATTTTCAAAGGAAATACTCGATATAGAAATACAGAAACCCAGAAATCAGTTATAGAGTCAGTTACATGGCTGTGTGTTACATGTGGCTGAAATGCCGTCTCCAGCCTGCTGCTGGAGCTATCCTAAACAGGTTTATCGGAAACCCTCCCACTGCTTCTCTGGAGTTTGTTGGATTTTCTTTCAAAAAAAAAAAAAAACCTGTTCGCCCACTTTCAGATCTCCCCCAGTTTGCAGAGATTACAGCTTCTGGCGAAAGTCAATTACATAACATTCGTGCTGTTTACAGATGACTCACGGTAGAGACACTGAGAGCGTTTTGAGCTGTCGTCACTGCTTCACTTTATACATACATGGGAAATCAGGTTAATATAGCATCCCGTTATGATACGACATCCTAAATATCAAGAAGGAGTGGTATCGGAGTCTAAGCAAGCGCTGTTCAACACAAACTCGCAGCGCTTTGGTTGGAGTGAGCTTGTCAGGGCTGAAGCGGCTTATGGCTGTGCTGGGTGACAGAATGAAACTCTTAAATGGCCTTTCAATCCACCAGGGGCTCTGTCTCTCTCCCCGGCCGCAGCCTCCCCCGACGTCACCCTGATGTATGAGTCTCCTCATCCTTCGTGGCAGCCAGGCAGTGCACTCAGTTAGTGATGGGACTCCGTGATACAGCCAATAGACACTGGTGCTGGATCTGGTCAGCCCAGGCATAAATCAAAATGAAGGCATTGAGGTTTGGGATTATTTACGCCTTTTTGAACGTATATGAGATGGAGACTATAAATTCTTGTTTTGCACGAGAGGTGAATAAAAGAGTTTTTTTTTTTTTCTTCTTCTTTTTTTTTTGTGTGTGTGTGTTCTAGTTTGTGATGAGTCAGCTTTGACACAATATGCCAGTGTTGATACTGACAAATGCAAACCATTGTGGTAATCTGCAAAAAAAGTCATTTTTGTCTTCCAGTAAAAATGTCTAAGAAAAAAAAAATATTTTTTAATTAATTGTTAATTATTTTAATTTTATGTGCTAATAATTCATCAAATTAATTACAATTAACAATTAATTGTGTGAATGTATTTAGAGTATGTAATATTATTTACATTTTAAAACAGTAATATTGTGAAATATTTTTTTTTTTTACAGTTTTCTATTCTAATATGATGATTTCTGCTAAAAATATGTACTGTATTAATATTAATGTTGAAAATGGTCGTGCTCCTTAATATGGTTAATTTTTTATTCTAATAGAACGTTCAAAAGAACAACATTGAATTTTATTATATTTTTGGAAATATCATCAATGTCTTTACTGTCACTTTTGATCAATAAATTCATCCCTAAATATAGTTTATATATTAGTAAGCTTTTAATTGTATTTTTATTATATAATTATATTTATATAATCAAAATATAATTAAAATGCAATGGAAATATTATATTGAAAATATATATAATTTTATTATGCAACTCTAGTATTAATTACAGTATTGTGCATCCCTAATATATACTACTTCATTCAACTTTCAGTTTAGTTGAGGGCCAGTAAACTAAAAATTTCTTGTTGTCTGGACAATTTATAAAAAAAAAAAAATTGGAATGGCAAAATCTCAAATCAAAAATCAGCATATGTAATTGATTTTGTTGTGATGGTGTTTGTTTTTCCTCACTGTAGACCAAGTCAAAAATACTGATTAAGAAAAGTGTTATTTTTTCAGTGCAGCACTAGCAGCATGAAATGCTTTAAAGCATGACAGTGTTAGTCACAGTTAGTAGCTCGCTGCCATGTCTGACCCTCTGTTTTAAAGCCCTAGGTTGAACTGATTCTCTGACGCAGATATATTCCTAAAGCGTTTTCTGTTTTCTGCCACCCTTCAAGTGCTTCTCTCACAGGTCAGCACATGGACATCAGAAGATCAGTTATACAAGACTGACATGATGGATGTGAAAGCCAATAGAAAGGGGATTTAACTGTGATTTGATTTGTTGGATCACCAATTTGTGACCTGCCGGTTGGGTTGAGTAAATGTATTGATTTTCAAATTAATTGTGATTTTCTTTTGATCCGATTGAATTGTACCTCAAAATAACAGTTACTGCAGTGAGTATTCCTACAATAAATCTATTATTATTATTATTATTATTATTATTATAATAATAATAATAATAATAATGGTAATTGTTATTATTGTTGTTGTTGTTTTTGTTTAATTTATTATCATCATCATTATTATTATTATTATTATTATTATTATTATTATTATTATTATTATTATAAATACTAACACTGATACTACTATGAATAATACTGATAATAATAATAAAACAATAACACATAATTGTTATCATTGTAATTAGTAGTTATTTATTTATTTTTTATAATTAGTATTGATATTTAGTATCATTGAGATACTATTAAAGTTTTTTTTAAACCAGTTTTTATTTGTATTCCTTTTTTCATTTTTATTTTAGTTTTAATGTTAGTTATTTTAGTACATCATGTTAAACTACATTAAAATGAGAAACGTTGTATGAAATTTTATTTATTTTATTTTACTTCCAAATAAAATAAGTAACCAATTTATAATGAATTATTATTATTATTTATGGTTTAGTTTTAGTTAACGCTAACTCTGGTTAAGATCCCATTGCAGTGTTGATTTCTGCTGAACAATTCTAATATATACCATTTGATCAACTTTTCAATTAATTTTAGACAAAATTGAATTGATATCAATTGATATTGAATCTTTGTGAATCGAAATCTAAATGAATATGGAATCAGTTTGGATACCCAGTCTTTCACAAAGTACCAGGTTACACACGTGGTCAGAATTGTTGGTACCCTTAGTAAATATGACCATAGAAGTCTGTGAAAATAAATCTGCATTGTTAATCCTTTTGATCTTTTATTTAAAAAAAATCACAAAAATTTAAATTTATAAATTAAAATTGGGGGAAATATCATTATGAAATGTTTTTTCTCAAATACACATTGGGCACAATTACTGGTACCCTTAGAAATTCTTATGAGTAAAATATTTCTGAAATATATTCCCATTCATATTCACAATTTTGAGCACACCAGGTTGATTATGAACATGAAATTATCCAGCCATGGCTTCCTGTTTCACAGAAACACAAAAATCATCCAAAACAGTGGCCAAATTCCAAATTAATCACCCATCACAATGAGAAAAACCAAAGAATATATTTCTAATGTGCAGCAAAACATAACTGAGCTTCACAAATTAGAAAGTGGCTTTAAGAAAAGAGCTAGAGCAGTGAGTATTCCCATTTCCACCATCAGGGCAATAATTAACAAGTTCAGATTCCAATAAACAGGAAATGTTATGAATCTGCCTGGAAGAGGACGTGTCTCTATATCGTCCTAATGAATGGTGAGAAGGAGAGTTTGAGTGGCTAAAGATTCTTCAAGGACCACAGCTGGAGAATTGCAGAAAAAGATTGAGTTTCAGGGTCAGAAAATCTTTAAAAAATTATCAAGCCACACAAACATCACCACATGATGTTTGGGAGGGCTTCAAGAAAAAAATCAAGAAAAGAACATGCTTTCACCAAAAAAACAATCTCCAGCATATTCAGTTGTCAGACACGACTGGAACTTCAAACAGGACTGGCTTCTATGGTCACATGTAACTAAAAAAATTGCTTTTTAGCAGCAAAAACTCAAGATGGGTTTGGTGAACACAGGGATAAAGAGTACCCCATGTGTACAATGAAATATACTGCTGTATTTTTAATGTTGTGGGCTTACTGTATATTTCTGCTGGAGGTCCTGGACATCTTGTTTAGACACATGGCATCTTTGATTCTATCAAATACCAACAGATAAAAAAATCAATAAGTGACTGACTCTGTTAAAAATCTTATAATGGGCCATCTTTGGATCTACTAACTGGGCAATAATCTAAAAACAAACCTCAAAAACAACACAAAAATGGGTCACTGGGCACAAAACCAAGCTTCTGTAATGAACATTCCAGTCCTCTGACCTGCACCTTATAGAAAATGAGTGCTGAACTAAAGAGGAGAAGCACCAGCATGGAGCTGTGAGTCTGAAGGGTCTGAAGAGATACTGGATGAAGGAATGGTCTCTGATCTCTTGTCAGGTGTTCTCTAACCTCATCAGGCATTATAGGAGAAATCTCTGATACTATTTTGGCAAATGGAGGTTTCAAAAAGTATTGAATAAAAGGGTACCATTAATTGTGTCCAACGTGTATTAGAGAAAAACATTTATTGCATAATGATATTTCCCCCTTTTTTAAACTCTCCAATGAAAGATTCGATTATTGTGAATTTTTTTAAATAATAGATCAAAAGGATTAACAACGCAGATTTATTTCCACATTTCTTTGATCATATTTACCAAGGGTACCAACAATTCTGACCACGTGTGTATAACGCTTTTTGTTGCTACTTCATTGGGAGTTTTTTAGTCATATATATATGTTTCCTTCTCCAAGTGAAAGTTCACCTTACTTGCCTTGGTTTCTGAAGGCATTTGATGGCATTCAATCCATTACGGTTCACCTACGAAGTGATGAATCACAGGTTTAATCACTCAGAATCACTCAGCATTTCAATGTATAGCCATGATTGAGGGGCCGTTTCCTGCATCATGTTCAAAAGCGCAGTGCCTCATGTTTGCTGGCCAAATCCCCAGGGTTGTCCCATATAGGCTCATTCACTCCAGTGCACCTGTATCTCACATATGCCTTCACCTCTACTCATCCTGAGAGCTGTTTACCTCCATTCAGACATTAGTGATTCAGTGCACAGAGCAGCACTGGGCTTCAAGGTTGGACTGACCGCAGATTAGAGGGAACATGACCCCCCTGTCACTGAGTGTCAGTGAGGCTGCAGGCCATTACAGGCAAATTTCAACCCTTCAGCCCCGGCACTCATCAATGCCTCAAACGCTTCCACAGATGGTACACAAGGGCAGGGCCTCTGTGTCAGACTTCATCCAGCTTCAACCCACAGAGAGCCATTTGTGCTGACTGGAAATATATTTCAAACGCTCGATTATTTTCATTAGCTTACCTATTTCGCCTTTTTCAATTGGGAGAACTTAAAATCTCTCTGCTGTTTGGTGGGGCAGTAGTTTTTTATCTCTTGATATTTGATCTGTTGTTCAGTTAAATTAGCTACTAACAGATTTATTTCCAAGGAAGTTACACTTTAGTCCCGTCCCAAACTCACGGCATTGGTTGAGTCAATCTTACTGTGTCAGGCTGCTCTGTAGATGTATATTGATGACAAAAATAAAAATAAATACATCAAATGGCACCAAATTCACCAAAAATGTTTTGTATATTTAAAGGTGCTGTATGTAGGATTGACACAGAGTGGTTGAACTAGGTATTGCAGTCCAAATTCAAAATATTGGAGAGGGTTTTTTTCACCCGGCCCCTCCTCCTCAGATTTGACGCACGTAGGTTGCCAGATTGATGACACAAACAGGAACAAGCGCACTTGACAATTAATGAAATTAAATACTTTGTGTTTTCCGCCAACTGGCAACCCGGGGTGCCGAAATACAATTGGGTAAACTGGCAGTGGGTGGGTTTTACAAACCAAAACAAACACAGACATTTCTGCCCGGAACACACATTTTCAAAGTAGAACAACTGACTGTAGCATTGTTTTTCAGATAAACAAGTATGTTAACTTAGCATGTTTATTAAATATCTGCAAACATATTATGGTATTTTTATGCATTAGTAGAGTAAAAATCTTATATACAGCACCTTTAAGTGAATATTTCAATGTAATACAAAAACAAATCACATTTCATGTTGTCATTAAAAATTCAGTGATTAGTACAAACTTTTTTAAGTTCAGTTCCAATCAGTAAAAGTCTTTATTATTCAAAAGGAAATAGTGGGAAAATAATAAAGTATTTATATGAAATAAATATTTAGTTATAACAACGTAAAAATAATAATAATAATAAAATAATAATAATATTAAATAAATGTATCTGTATAATAATAATTTTGTATAAATTATACAAAAAGTCAAAACTGTATAAATAAACTTAGTAATAATACTATATAATAATAATAGTACTATTTAATTAGTAATAAAGTATTTATCTGAAATTAATCATTAATTCTTAATATATATTAGTAATAACAAATGAATATAGATTATTGTTATATCATAATTATATAAATATAATCAAAAAATATATGTTTGCATGTGTTTAAGCATACTTCGATCTATTAGTATACATTCTTCAACCAAAAAGTTTTATTTTTTCTGTTAATATTTTAAAGCCGTTGCCACCTAGGAGCATTTCTTTTCTCTGGAGAATTTACTATGGCATGTTAATGGTGAATAGATATTTGGGATACAGTATTTTTTTTTTGTATTATATATATTTTGCTGCATCACTGATTGATCTCTGTGAATATGGTTACTGCACGCTGTTGTTGTTCTGATTCTTGTCTGAGTATGTCTGGAGCATCAGTTGTCAGGGCTTTGTTTAGCAGGTGGGAATGTCACTCGCAATCCAAGTGATCCAAAGAGATGCTGCTGACGACTTTAAAGCAGAGAATTCCTGAGGAGATGAATGGAGACAGCGAGAGGCTAAGAATGAGCTGCTGTGGGTGAAAACTATGAAGTAAAGCCAGAGTTGTGCTCTGAGAGGCAGAGGTGCCTTTTGTATCTTTGCAGTTGATTTGGTTTTATAGGGAATAGATACAGGAGCCTCTGCAAGTGCAAAACAGTCATACCTGAAAGATTGTTTCACATGGAGATGGTTTCACAGGAAGATGAAGATGATATAAGGAGGTAATCAAGCAGAGAAATGAAAACAGGTAAAGCTGGACGCAATTTTCTCTCATCATTTCTCATAATCACATCAGCCATAATCACATGAGAGTGAGCGGAGAGAGAGAAACTAAGCCAGTTTCTATGCCCTGGTATAATCAGATTTACCCCATGGATGTATTTAATCAGGGCTCTTCAGGTAGTCATCTGAACAGATGTATTTGCCAAGACAGATCAGCGCCCACCTCAGGCTGATGATGTAATTTCGCTTCAATATATTTTATAATATGATAAAAGCTCTTTGAGGTGAAGTGTGCAATTTCTTTGCCATTAGCAGGACCCCCGCCCCTAAAAAAAGAAATACTGTTTTCAGACAGGTTTCTTCCTTCCTTCCTTCCATCCATCATTTTTTATTTGTTCATTTACTTTATTTATTTGTTTGTTCTCTTTAACATTTAAAGGGATACTCCACCCCAAAATGAAAATCACTTACCCCCATGTTGTTCCAAACCTGTAAAAGCTCAGTTCATCTTCGCAACACAATTTAAGATATTTTGGATGAAAACCGGGAGGTCTGTGACTGTCCCATAGACTGCCAAGTAAATAGCAGTGTCAAGGTCCATAAAAGGTATGAAAGTCGTCGTCAGAATACTCCATCTGCCATCAAACGTGCAATCTGGGTTATATGAAGTGACGGGAACACTTTTTGTAAGTGAAGAAAACAAAAATAATGACTTTATTCAACAATTCCTTTGCAACAGCCTCCTCTGTGTCTCTTGTGGCGGGAGGAGCAAACTACAGACACAGTGGGTGTGGTGTCAGGCCTCGGAGAGGCTTTTATTATCAGAAAATAAGGAAACACAGAGAATAAAAATGTCCAAAGGGGAAGAGTGTCCAAAATAAACAGGGAATCTGGTGTCCTTGTCGTGCTGCGGGGTATGTGAAGTGCAGGTAGTGTTCAGGAAGGAAGGGTCCAGGTAAGGGGCGGAGTCTGGCGGCCGCACACGCTCCCCCTTTCTGGTCCGGGGCGCATGGGGCAGCGGCTTCTTCCAGTGGCTGCATCCTTCTCGCTGGCCGCGGTGCTTGAAGGGACTAGACGGCCAGGCATCCTGGCATGACGGCCATGTAACCGGTGCGGTTCTCATCCGGACCGCTGGTCCGACAGCTCATGTCTCTGGCGGCACGGGAGTCCCTCTACGCACCCTTCCTGGACCCATGAGGACACCAGCATGCATGCACGTGGAAGAGACCAGTCTCCCGAGGAGAGGCACGCTTGGCATTTAAACAGCGGTGGTGATGAGGCTCCAATTACATCAGGTGTGCCCCATCACACACCGCCAGCCCTGGCTCTTCCATCAGCCGACTCATCACATTCTCCATATCACCGTATGCTGCGTATGCTCTTCTGTATCATCTGCGCCACAAGGATGCACTGTTTTATTTTTAAATCAAAGCTAAATACACGTAGAAACAGTGCATCCTTGTACAGAAGAGCATACGCAGCATACGGTGATATGGAGAGACACAGAGGAGACGGTTGACAAAGGAATTGTTGAATAAAGTCGTTATTTTTGTTTTCTTCGCTTACAAAAAGTGTTCCCGTCACTTCATATAACACAGATTGCACGTCTGATGGCAGATGGAGTATTCTGATGATGACTTTCATATCTTTCCTGGACCTTGACACTGCTATTTACTTGGCAGTCTATGGGACAGTCACAGGCCTCCCGGTTTTTATCAAAAATATCTTAAATTGTGTTCTGAAGATGAACGGAATATATATATATATATATATATATATATATATATATATATATATATATATATATATATATATATATATATATATATATAATTGTTTTTTTCAAATTGTGCATCCTGTTTGACTAGTTTTGTTAAGTTTCCTTTTTTAAGTTTGTTTACTTTAAAAAAATATTTGCGTATAATATTTTGCATACTCCTGCATAGAGTCAGAGCCATTTTTTGAGCTATAAAACCTACTTATAGTTGTGTTAATATAATATCTAGAAAAGGAGACTTATTTAAATATTGAAAAAAAATATTCATGTGACCATTAAGAAACAGCCTTACTTTACCTATAGAACAATTTTCTTTTGATTAAATCATTTTAGTTGAATTAAATCTGTCAATGAGAGTGTATCGATTTGTAATATAGATGAAGATGTTTATGTCATTGCTGTTAAATCTTGCCATTAAATACATAATGTTTGCATAGTGTTTTCTGGATGCTGTAAACAGATCAGATTTGATCAGATCACAAGAAAGAGATCCTGCCACAGATACTTAAGGAGAGAGATGTACATTATTTCCACCTGATTATTAAGCTCATAAATATTCATGATGCATATGAATATCAGCAAAGCTTCCGTGTAATTTCCTCTGTGTCATGTTTAGCCCTTTGTCAGCATGCAGATGCAGGAATATGCGCATTTGAATTGCCTCTGTCAGCACATTCTGTTTCCCTAGACATGTAAAAGCACATTGTCAGAACACTGAAATCACTCCTCCATAGAGGCCTTTACATTTCTGAGATGATCCACACAAATCTGTAGTGTCACAGAATCAGATGGATAAGTACATTTTACGCTTTACTGTATCTGTTGTTCTTTCTGTCTGTCTGTCTATCTATTGTTCTATGTTTATATATTTACTAGGGCTGTGAAATCGATTAATCACGAGTAATGACAGCCCTAATATTTATTTCTATTTATTTATTATCTTTAAAAAATAGTTATGCTTCCCTACGTAAAATTTGCCATCAGTGCTAGGGTATTGTCAATGTTTTTTGTTGTAAATATGGTTACTAAGGTTGTTTTAGTGCATTGCGACAGTATGTGGTTGTTAGATGGATACTTATAATTATTATTTGTATTGTACTAATGTTAACATGCTACAATAATTGACAGTTCAAAAAAGGCCTGTTGCTTTGTACAGCTTATGCACAAAATATCTTCTCAGCATTAGGCCGTCGTCTCAGGGGAGCCACTGAATGTGTAAATGCATTCACAGGTGCTATATTTAGACCCATCGCTGGTGAAATGATGTTCAGGTGAAGATCCTTGAATATTTAAATGTTCTAGACCACAATGTGCCATTGCTGTCTGCATATTACATAAGCTGTGTGTGATGCACTCACCTTTCATTCCCAGTCTCTCTCTCTCTCACTTAGTAAAAATATGAGTTTTGTCTTACTTTCACAATTTAACGGTACCTTCACCTCTCGGAGCAGCACATATGGTCTATCATTTTAGCCCTAAAATCAAAATGGACTTTTCTTGTTCAAAGAGTTCACACTAGCCCCGAAATACACTCCAACCTTAGATTTCCAGATCCGAGGTAATGCATATCTGTCTTCTGAATCTGAAATGAGCTTCTTGACATCATAAAAGAAAAGTGTTATTTAAGTGTTCCCCCGAAAAACCAGACAGATATAGGCACATGCTTTTATCAGCACTGGCTTGAAAGCTTTCCACATTATATAAGCAAATATGTAGAAGCTAAAAATCGCTCATGTCAGTTCCCGATCTAGCAAAAGGTGCTTTGCTGGTTTAACTGGTTTCCAAGCAGGTGTTTAGTGGGTTTAATTGGTCACCCGATCCTGAGTTAGACCAGCAAAAGGTGCTTTGCTGGTTTAACTGGTTTCCAAGCAGGTGTTTAGTGGGTTTAACTGGTCAGCCAGCTCGTCTGCTATGATTAGGGTATTATGGAAAAATGCTTAAATTATGATGAAAATTATGTAGGACATTTGTCTCTGACGGTTTGATTCATTGTGATGGAGTCAGTTTAGCAATTGTATGGCAATAACAGCCAGAATGTCTGATTGGACTATTGTTGTTCCATATGTGAATGATAATGCTTTATCTCAGCAGACAGTTTAGCCTCTGTATGACTGACTGAATCTCTGTTGTTCTGTTCTATTAGTTGCTTGCTAGCGGCAGGCTAATAATTTTCTTTATTTTTAGTTTTAGCTGGCCTCTGAATCCAAGATATCCCATATATAATGTTATTATATATACATGTGTATATACTGTATATACAGTATATATATATATATATATATATATATATATATATATATATATATATATATATATATATATATGTGTGTGTGTGTGTGTGTGTATGATTCTGAATGTTTCTGATTTTCTCAGCAGCATTTCATGTTTTATGTCTCCTTGGTTACAAGCTGATTGTTATTTTTGATTAATCATTAGCCTCATCTGATGACCCATAATTTACATTTGTGCTTGCGCTGTGAAAGAAAATCATATCTCGTTATTAATTACCCACCCGATTAATCTTAAATTGTTCTTTGAATTGCCAGAATTAATAAGAATGCTAAATTAAATAAAACTACCCTAATTTGTCATTTTTCACAGAAATATGAAATGATTTTTTTTATTTAGTCAGCTTCATATTTTAATGGTTCACATGCTCAAGTATTTTCCCCTTGGCATTGAATAATAAATGTCTGTTTCACCTGATTATTGGTAATTGCATTGGCATTATGGAAAGGTCATTAAAGTGATAGGTGACACAAAAATGAGAAATTCTCTCATTAATTGCTCATTAATTAATTACTCAATTGTTGAATTTTTGTATCCTTTGTGCACAAAAAGTATTCTCCTAGCTTCATTACTTTTGACCCACTGATGTCACTATTTTATCGATGTCCTCACTACCTTTCTGGCTTTGAATGTGGTAGTTACATTGCTCTCTATGCAGGGTCATAAAGCTCTTGGATTTCATCAGAAATATCTTAATTTGTGTTCTGAAGATGAACGAAGGTCTTATAGTTTTGGAATGACATGAGGATGAGTAATTAATGACAGAATTTTAATTTTTGGGTGAACAATATCTTTAAAGCCAATATGCAAAAGAAAACAGAATGGATGGACTTTTTTTCTCACTGGGAAGTTCACAAGCTCAAAGCTGGATGTTTTTTTTCCAGACTAAGATTTTTGTGAAATCAGAGATGATTTGGTTGAGAGCTCAAGGGACTGGATCAGGATATCATTGCTAAGTATGCGTCTTGCAAATCCCTGATTTCTTAAGAATGTTTGATTACCCTCAGAAGGCTCAGTGTCAGTTAATGCATTAATTATGCACCCAATTTACATAAACAGTCAATGTGGAACTTGGAAATAACACTTTGGGAGTTTTCAGAGTTACCTTTTTTTCTTTTTTTTTTTAACTGACTGTTCGCTCTTATTTGCTTTTAAATGCTGCTCCAGAAAGTATCATAGAGCTACCATTTTTATTTATTCCTGTGATGCAAAGCTGAATTTTCAGCAGTGAATTTACTTCAGTCTTCAGTGTCATGTGATCCTTCAGAAATCATTCTAATATGCTGATTTGGCTACAAGAAAAATATCTTATTGATGTTGAAAACAGTTGTCTTGTTTAATAGTTTTGTGGGAAGTAATTAATGGAATAAAAACATGCATTTGTTTTCAGTTTGTTTTTATAAACAGAAATATTTTGTAATGTTATAAACACTGGCACTACTCATAAATCTGTTGAATTCAAAATTCAGAAAAAAAAAACAATGATTATGATAGTCTTAAGGTTATTTGCTTTTACTATGTGTATCTATTGTATCATATCTTGCCATCATACTATGACAGTATGTTTTTGTAAAGCTGTGTTTTGTTAGATCTTTGTGAATAGCTTAAATATTCTGACAGACATGATGTGTTTTTTTTTTTTTTTTTCTGCAGGCACAACGAGACAGCCCAAAGAGGGGGAGGTCCCAGGTGTGGACTACAACTTTGTGAGCGTTGAGCGGTTTATGGAATTAGAGAAAAGTGGAGCTTTGTTAGAAAGTGGAACATACGAAGGTAAGCGAAATACACTGTTAAACCTCCCGCAACTCAATAAATTATTACCTCTCAAAATAAAGCTTATATCACGCCTGTTACACCATTGAGGCCCAGAATATGAATTTCCTTAATTTTGCTTGATGTTACCGCAAAAGGAGCATGTATATTTTGACATTGAGCAAAGGTATTTAGAACTAGTGCAGTTTGGTCTCTTGAGAGCCAACACTGAGGTGTGTGAACTACTTTCAGACACAGGTTGCTTTTCTCTTCATGAGGCGAGGAAGATCCTTCCTGTGACTCTGTGACAAACACATTGAGAATAACTTAATATTAACTCTAAAACAGCAGAGAAATACAAATTCTGGATTTTTGACGTTCATATGGCATTCTTAGAATCTTCATATGTCAGTAAAGAAATGAGTTTTATAGTTTCGATAAATTACATTTAATGGAAATCAAATCAATTATCAGTGAATATTAGAGTGATTTTTCCCTTATTCTTAAATTAGCTTGGCAGTAATCTAAACGTCATTTAAAGTGAATCTTCCGCAAGATTCAAAATGAATATCTAGTATCCATAATAGTATACACTGATGTGAAGCCTTAATTCACTTGTAGCACTTTTTTTCATAAATATATTTTTAACATCAGTAATTTTTATATCAGTATTTTTAATGGCCAGAATTGTATTATCAGTGTATCCCTAATACTGAATGAAATCAAAATTATTAGCTTTGAAATCATGATTATGCTAGTGTCCTGTGTTTCTGTTTCAAATAAATGCTTTTTTTTTTTAACTTTCTATTCATCAAAGATTGCCGAAACAATTGTATGAAGGTTTATACTATAATATGAATTGTTTTTAACATTACTAATAAGAAGAAATCTTTCTCGAGCAGGAAATCAGCATATTAGAAGGATTTCTGAAGGATCATGTGACACTGAAGACTGAAGATGCAGCTTTTCCAACACAGGAATTACATTTAAAAAATATGTAATAATATTTCATAATAAATGCAGCCTTGATGAAGAAAGAAGAAGAAGAATTGTGTATGCAGATTTTTGTCCAATTAAATGTTTCCCTGAATGAGAATGTACCATCTGTGTCTGACTAACAATAGCTAGCAACGAATCATGCTTCACGTCAACAGTAAAAACAGCTGTTTTTAATTAAATAGGATATGTAAATAGAAGTCAGCACAGTATATATGTATTCTGGCTCACAGGCTGTAATTTAACTGAATCTATGAACTTCACCTCTTCTGTTTCCGTCCCCACAGACCTGCAAATGAATTCCTAGAGCCTGTGCTTTAACCACACAGGAGCTCAGTTTTTAATCATTAAACAGATTTCCCTTGATACACATGATTTCTTTTCAATCTTGAATGAAACGATTGAGTCGCCGGTGAACGAGGGTGCCGAAACGGCAAACATCACACTGAAAAAAAAATAACCCCAGCAAAGTCATTGAAAACATGATTGAAAAGTTACTTCAAGTCAGACTTCACCTTTCTGCATGCCAAGTAGCTGTGAAAGCATTTTTTCTAGTTTAAGTCCTAAAAATGTGTTTTCTGTTGTTTCTAGATAACTTCTATGGCACGCCTAAGCCTCCTGCCGAACCCACGCCGATGCTGTTTAATGTGACGGACCAACTCTTGCCCGGTGCCCGACCCAGTGCAGAGGGAAAAAGGAAGAGAAATAAGTCCGTCAGCAACATGGAGAAGGACAGCATTGAGCCACCAGAAGAGGAGGAGGAAGAGAGCCCTGTCGTCAATGGCAACGGCATCGCCATCACACCAGGTTACGACCTCCCACTGTTACTCAGATAGTTTAAACTGACCCAACTGAGTCAATAATGAATGTGGGCTTCACGGCCCCTACGACTCGTTTCTAATGAAAGAGTATGATGCTTTATTTAAACTTTTCAGTTGTTACATAACTCCAAGATGAGGTTTTGAATCATACTGAGACGATGAGGCTCTTTTCAGGAAGGCTGGTGATATTAGTTAGAAATAATCAAGGCATATTTCCAAAAGCAAAAAATATATATTTATTCATTTTTATGTACCAGTGTAACAATATAATATGAAACAGCTGTGTGACACATATGTTTAATAAAACATTTTAATATATTTTTTAATATAAAATGCCACACAGAGATGTTTTAAGTTCTGTGATGTTTCTCCAAATGACATTTGAGGGACTTCAACATTCAATTTCTCCTCGTCTGTATTCCACTGTGAAAAAGTCGTACACTTTAGGATTCTCTTAAGAAGAGTCCTTATTAAGGAAATCATATCTCCAAACGAATATTAAATACTGAATGCAAAAAACTCAATGTAATGTTTTTGCACACTTAGTTGCTTGTTAACTGCAATGAATTGAGAATTTATTATAGTTTAAATGTATATTAAATTCAGTTAGCTGAACTTTAAATATTTTTTTATTTACATTTTTTTATCCACTTGAGTAGGACTTAAGTACATCTTTATATGCAATTTCATAATTACTTTAATTGTCTTTGAAATATGGTTAAAGTTTACTGTTGAATGTACTGACAAGCATTTATGGTAAACTAAAATATGCTTTATTATGATTTCCTTTGAAACTTGTACTTTAGATCTTTTTGTCAGATGCTACTATGGTATACTGAAGTATAATTCCAAGCATTTCATAAGTGTCAAAGGCTTTTATTGACATTTACATTAAGTTTATGCAAAGACTCAATATTTGCGGTGTTGACCCTTCTTTTTCAAGACCTCTGCAATTCGCCCTGGCAAGCTGTCAACTTCTGGGCCACATTCTGACAGATGGCAGACCATTCTTGCATAATCAATGCTTGGAGTTTGTCAGAATTTGTGGGTTTTTGTTTGTCCACCCACCTCTTGAGGATTGACCACAAGTTCTCAATGGGATTAAGGTCCTCGTCAACACTCTCACCTGTGTTAATGAGAGAATCACTGACATGATGTCAGCTGGTCCTTTTGTGGAAGGGCCTGAAATGCAGTGGATTTTTTTTTTTTGGGTGGGGGGGGATTAAGTTCCTTTTCATGGCAAAGAGGGACTTTGCATCTGATCACTCTTCACAACATTATGGAGTATATGCAAATTGCCATCATGATCTAAGGTTAAAATTAGAATCAATTTGCACATGCTTTAATATGTTAGTCAAAATAAGTGTACTTCTTTTTAGCATAAAAAATAATCAATTTGCACATGCTTTAATATGTTAGTCAAAATAAGTGTACTTCTTTTTAGCATAAAAAATATAAAAAAATATATATATATTTAAAATGTGCTTTTAAGTAAAACTTTTTATTTGACATTAAAAGTGTGCATAAGTGTTACATAAGTGTGGTGTGTGTTGTGTGTGGTGGTGTGTGTGTGTGTGTGTGGTGTGTGTGGTGTGACCATTTTTGGTATTTCACTATTAAAATCTGTCTTAATTGTGTTTGGATGCAGTCTATAACCATTTTTGGTATTTCACTATTAAAATCTGTCTTAATTGAATATATATAAAATTAATCATGTGATAATAAGAGTTCATTTTGACAATCCTAGTCATTACTTGTTTGTTTTATGTACCTGTATCTCTTTGTCCCATCCTTTATAACACTCTACTGTCAAATAATTCTCTCAGTCAGAAGGTCATGCTCGACACTGATTCATTTTGTTTTCCCACACAGAATCGAGCGAACACGAGGACAAGAGTACTGACGCTTCCGGAGACGTGCCCGTCCAGCCATGTCCACCCGAGACCCCCACCCTCACCGCCACAGATGCCCCTGAGGAGGAAGGAGACGCCCCCAAGTCCCCACAGGACTCCCAGGAGAATGACGAACTGGGCCCTTTGCCAGATAACTGGGAGATGGCCTACACTGAGAAAGGAGAAGTTTACTTCATAGAGTGAGTGAAGTGCACTTCAAAGCACACTTCATAATAAAAGAGGTGTGAACATATGGAGCGCTACCTGTTGCAGTGTCCTCTTTTACAGATCGGTACAGACAGATGAATTATTTATGCCTGCTGTACTGAGCTCACTCAGTTCAGAGCAGTTCAGCTTACTGCATTTTGCATTTCAGAATTTCAGCACATGGAAGGGCTAAAAAAATGTAGAGTCGTTAAAATTAGAATTAGTTTTTTTATTCTTTTGAAGGTATGCAGTTTAAGTTCTTTTAACTGATTAATTAATTTGTATTAATTAATGTAAAATTACTTAATATAAAGTTATAAAATATAAAGTCATTTTTTATAAGTAATATGATTAATATTAATAATTGTAAATTCATATTTTCATACATTTTTCAATATTTCAATTAAACAAGGCAATTGGAATTTTTTTTAATTTTTCATATTATTTAATGCACCTGAGTTCATTTGAACTAAGATTAAACAGTTGTTAACAAAGATTAATAAAAGCTAATGAATAACAAATATTTGCTTATTGTTAATGTTAGTTAATATGTTATGTTAACTAATGGGACCTTATTGTAAAGTGTTACTAAATGTTTAATGTTAGAAGGACAAATTTTAACACAAAAAAGCTGCACATGGACTTTAATGAACATTTTAGCGATGAACTGAAACATTGGATTTAGCTAAACCATGAATCATGATGAAGAATAAATGAATCAGTATAAAACTGAGGGAAGAGTGTTCTTAAGAGCAAGCGAGAGATGTTCCTCTCCCTCCCGTCTGTCCTTAATGAGAAACGAGGGACTATAAAAGTATTGATTGTCATTGTGTTAACTGAAAAAAACCCCTGCTACTGTGACTGAGGCCTTCTGGGATATCTACTCTAGAATGTTTTACATTTCAAAGCAAAGCTTGTACCAATGTTTGGCTGACATAACACACATAAAGACGGTTTTGATTTGTATCATGGTAGCTAAACTGTATTATACATACTATTAATTGTTGCAATATTTGTTCTTTTCAGTCACAATACCAAAACAACATCATGGCTCGACCCTCGACTAGCGAAGAAAGCCAAGCCCCCAGAGGAGTGTGAGGAAGATGGTGAGTGTTTGAGTGTGTTTACACGTGTGTGTGAGTGTGTTGAAGTCGTGAGCTCTACTTGAATTCTCCATCTGAAAGATTGTAACATGAAATCTGAGGGGGAGGTTTCCATTTTGTGGGTTTGTTTGTGATGTCAGAACACAATCAAATTTGTGCTCTGGTTTCATGAAACATCCAGAATGACAAACTTCTAGCTCATGTTTGCATGCTATATTTATGAATGACAGATCTGTTTATTCATTCATTTGTACATTTTTTTTGTTCATTCAACCATATTTCCAACCATCCATAAAGCCATCAGTCTATATAGCCATTCATTTGTTTGTTCATCCATTTGTCTATTCAGCATCTATCCTCCATTCATTTGTTTGCTTGTTCAATCATTTGTTCAGTCATTCAGTCGTTCAGTCCATTCATCCACCCATTCGTCTATTTGTCTATCCCACCATACATACTGTATATACATTGCATTTCATTTCATTTCAAATCATCCATTAAGCCATTTGTCCTTTTTTCATTCGTTTGTTTGTTCATTCATCCATCCATTCTTCCATCCCCTATTCATGTGTTTGTTAGTTAATTCACCAGTCCTTTAAATATCTATCCTCCATTCATTTTGCTTGTTAAATCTTTTTTTAGTCATTTATCCATTCATCCATTCCCTATTCATTTGTTTGTTCATTCATTCACCCATCCTTTAAGTATATCCTCCATTCATTTGTTTTCTTCTTTATTTGTTTGTACGATCAGAAATGTTTCATTTATTGATTCATTCATCCTCCATTTCAGTCATTCATTAGTTTATTTGTTCAGACTTTCCCCATTGAGTTGGTTGGTTTGTTCATTCATTCATCCATTAAGCATCTGTCCTCTATTCATTCATTCATTTGCATATTGATTCGCTTATTTATTCATTTGTTTGTTCATCCATCCATCCATCTTCTGTCTGTTTGTTCATTCAGTAACCAATCCTTTGAGAATCTATCCTCCATTCATTCACTCATTTGATCAGAAAGCTGTTTATTCATTCCTTCATTCATAGTCCTTTCCATTCATTCATTATTTTTTGT
Organism: Cyprinus carpio; assembly: GCF_018340385.1. Lineage (NCBI taxonomy): Eukaryota > Metazoa > Chordata > Actinopteri > Cypriniformes > Cyprinidae > Cyprinus > Cyprinus carpio. The sequence continues at coordinate 10,628,606 of NC_056596.1, read as the reverse complement.
TCATACATTCATCCATGAAGCCATCTAACCTGCATTCATACATCCATCCTTCTACCCTCCATTCATTCATTCATTCATTTGTTCATTCATCCATCCATGCTTCCATAAAGCCATCTATCCATTCTTACAGCCATTTAGTTGTACGTTTTTTATTTCTTCATTCACACTTTTAAAATTACCTGAGCTCTAAAAATGGAGCACAAGTCAGCATGATGTATTCATTAAAATGCTTAAAACATGTATTTTTGATGGGGTTTTTTTCTAACCAAGCCTGTCTAACTAACCCAGCCTCTATATACACAACCAAACCCACCATTTTTGAAACCCTCTGTTGAATTAAAATGCAATTTAATGGGGCCAGAGAAATCAATATCTCTTTCCACAGGCCTTTTAATGCCTCTCTGTGACATGACTACTAATATCCCTCTCCGTAATACAGCTTAGATCTATTTTTTGGGCACGTCTGTGCAACAATGTAAGTTCATACGCATAATCATGATTGATTTCCGTCGTGTTCAGTAATAACTGCTGCAAAGAAATCCCTCTGTGTATTGCAAATTTGATCCACGTCTGTCTTCAAAGTTCAGACATGTACATGATTCAGAATTGAATTCAGATGTCTGTTAGCTTTTGATCCTCATGGGGCGACACAGTTTAATCGTAAGTTCCCATCGAAGGTTAGATAAACGATGATCTGTCAGTGTCTACCTAATTTTGCCTTCAAAATCAGTGTAACTCACAACTCTTTGTGTAATTTCAGAGGCGTGCCTGTTTAATTTAGCAACAATGGAATAATTTTTCCATTGTTCTCACGCTCCAGAATTTACTCTGTGCTTGCTAATTAATCAGCCCTGCTTCTGGGTTTTGACAGCATAAATTTCATAGTACTTTTAAAGACGTATCCGGCACCCATGTACACGCTTATATTTACACTTGTGCATTCAATGCGCTCAAATATACATAAGCCAGTCAGTGAATGAAAGAGCCTGAAAAAGAGACTTCTACCATAGTTGCCATGGCAACTGCCGATGGAGGACCATTGATTTAAGGAAGCTTGAGAAAAAATATTTAAGGTGGTCTGGGTTAGATCATTGTCTTAATTCCATGAAAGGGCTAAAAGATTCCCCACAAAAAAAACATTTAGTATTTTCTGCAAAAAAATTTATGTTTCTGAATTTTTTCCCAAATATCGTACATTATCTGTTAAGAATTATAGTGTTGTATTTATATAAGAATTAATATTTATATAAACATTATGGTACATTATCTGTTAAGAATTATAGTGTTATAAAATTCTTTTAAAAATATTGTGGGAATGAGTAGGTAATATATTTGAATATTATTATTTATAATATATTAATTATTAAAAACCAGTATATTTTCTACATGTGGTGCATACATGATCTTTTAGGCATCATTGAAGCTAATAATATTTGCTACATTTATAAATGAATATTTTTAACGTTCTTGTGGGGTTACAATATGGTGGGAAAGCTGACTAGGTAATAATTTTGAACATTTTGAATCTTATTATGTTATTTATAACTTATTCATTAAAAAATTATTTTCTAATTTTGGTACATTATAATATAATAATGTTATAATTTTTAAAGGGGGTTTGCAGTTTTGGGGGAACATTAAGTAGTTTATATATTTAAACATTTATTTATCAAAAAATATTCCCCATACATATACACAATAAAAACATATCCATAATATCATTACACATAAACACATTTCCAAAATTTTTTTTTAAATAATTTTAATTTCCAATACAATTTAATAAATTTTTTAATGTGCAGTAATTTTTGCCCATCCATGAACGTTGAGTAGGTGTTAGTAAAAATAATAATTTTTAGTTGGTTTTAAAACATTTGTTTTCCACCTCCCTGTAAGTTACAAATAGACATTATAAAAAGAGGTAATAAATATGACCTATTATAAGTTAGATTAAATATTTAACATTTGGCTCCAATTTCTTCCATACCAAGATCTTTAAAAGAAAACTATATTAAATCCAGCCATGGTTATGTCATACTTCTCACTTTTTTCTGTTAAGAAACTGTCGCCATCTGGTGTGTTACTCGTCTCTCTCTCTGAGTTAAGTGGTGTGTGTGACACATATAAGAGGCTCGTCCTGTATCCTCTTGGATGACAGCCTGGGAAAGGTCAGTTCTTAATGTAAACCCTAAATATGAGGCTGGTTTCTGATTGTGAGGAGAAGGGTCAAGCATTGGCGGATGCGGTGTAGCTGGTTGGTGTGTGTGTGTGTGTAGGAGGGAATTGATTGCTCTAACCCTCCTAGGGAGGTGCGAGAACCTCGTAGGTCGTCACACCTGCTCCTGCCTCCTCCGGCCCAGCGTTCTGTTCAGCACAGCATCATTCACTCAACTAATGAATATCTGAACACAGCATGGCTTCTTTTTACACCGCATGAGTAAAAAACCAGCTTGTCTGTAGAGCATATTTATGTGTGTCAATGCAGAGGCTGCAGCATGACTTGTGTTAGTTTGTTTACTTGTTTGCTGGTTCGTGTGAAAAATGTGAAATAAAAAAATATGAGCGGTGTTTGTCCATGAAAAATCTCTACTGTGATGCCATGGTGTTCTCAGTGGTTGCCAGGGCATTGTTTGGTGGTTGCTAGGATGTTCTGAGTAGTTGCCAGGGCATTACTAGAAGATAGACTCTTTTCACAATGATGTCAGCTAACTTCTGCTTTTCTGCAAAGCAGTGTATCTGTACTTATACCTTTACACTGGAGACTTGTGGGAAAATGTGGGAAAAACTTGAAATATAAAGGCGTCTGTAATGAGTAAATACTAATAAAATTAATGTACTTACAGTCGTGTTCTTTTGTGAACGATATTCTACATCTGTTTTAGATGGTTGGGAGGCTAGCTTGAATAAACATCAACAAAATATTACAATTGCAAAAATAACATTAAAACACAATACAAAACCACAAAACAATAATATGGGAAAAAATCCATTAATATAAAAAAGAAACCTAATATTATCCAGTTCAAGAATAAAATGGCTTTATATTGAAACAATGCAAGAAGGACTGCTGTCAAGCCGTAGTGCTACAGAACTATGGAGCTCTACAGTTACTTTAATTCCTCCGTTTAATTTGACTTTACACGTATACCCTCTTTTTCTTTGTGAATTATTGTTGATATGATCGATCATATTTTATGTTCGTTATAGGCTATATGCAATGTTATCATAAAAAACAGCTGACGTGCGTGATATAGACTATTTACAAAATTGCTCACAAATCTGTTTTTAAAGGGGTCATATGATGCAATTTTAAGTTTTCCTTTCTCTTTGGAGTGTTACAAGCTGTTGCAGTTGTTGCAGCCGCATGTCGGGGAGATGCTGTGTTTCGTTGTGAAAGCGAAACTACTTTGTTTGGTCTTCCAAAGGAGGACACAGCTAGAAATCAGTGGTTAAGTTGTATTAACAACACTGTTCAACCCAAATATTCAGATGTGTGCAGCGCATTTTTTATTTCCTGAACCTGGGAGAGTAGCCTACAATTCTGGCAAAGGTTGTTTCTATAAAGTTGGGCAGTTCCAACTTTTCAAGGACAGTCTGGCGCTTCTGACTCACAGCCTGTAAGTACGTTTTCATATTTAAAGAATTTGCCACTGATGATTCAAACGCGAGTGTGAGCAGCGTTTATAGTAGCGGTTTGTTGTTTGTCATTTCTCCGATCACAAATGTAGCCATGGTTTTATGTTTATGCAGCACGATATGTAATGCAATCTGTAAAAAGACAGTATAAGTCATTATAATCCCGTAATTATGTCCCCACTGGATGCAACAAATGCCTCGTTTGTAATGGGCTTTATTGGTTTTGTCTTGTCGCGCCACACACGGCATAACAGTATATGTTAAGGGGCGTAACATTTCCGTCACACGCTTGAGGTATTCGGCCAACCGCAATGCACTGGATAGCTGGCCAATCACAGCACACCTCGCTTTTCAGAACAATGGGTTTTGTAAAAATCAACGTGTTTCAAAAAGGCGGGGCATAGAGGAGAAACAATAATGTACAGTATGTGGAAAATAATGTGTTTTTTTAACCTTAAACTGCATAAACACATTGCATTACACCAAACACACAAAATAATGTTCCTTTAGCAATGTCATATGACCCTTTTAACAGTAAAAGCTTTTTATGTAAATGTAATATATTTATTATTTATTTATGAATTATATTGTGTCATGTTTATCAAAATAAAGGGGAAAAATAGACCCCATTTTATTGATAGGCTATTTAAATAGTACAAGTTTGTTGAGCAGTACATACATTACTGAATGAAAAGGCTTAGGTAAGGTAAGAAAATTTACCACATGTAAATATCTAAAATGTTAGTTTTTTTGACAAATGTATCTAACAAACGTCATCTGCAATAAAGACTGCAGGAATCAGAAAGTATGACTGCTTCGTTTTCAACTCCTCCATTGACTTCAAGTATTCGGTAAGTTTGTCTGAAATGCCAGACGCCTCTCCTTGAATGAGAATGGGAGTAGACAGCTGCAGTCATCCTATAATCGTTTTTGTGGCAGATGTATTTGTGTCTGGGTGAACTCCATGCTGATAGCATTAGCACTTTACTATGCCAGTGGAAGTAATAAAACCCTCCTTCGAGTCAGAACGGAAGTAGCGTGACGTAATGTGAAAAGGGTCTATTGCTGGATGTTCTACCTTCTGAGGGGTTGCTAGGGCATTGTTTGGGGGTTGCTAGGGAGTTCTGAATGGTTGCTAGGGAGAGTGCAAGGTGTTCTTACTTCTGAGGTGTCGCTAGGGCATTGTTTGGGGGTTGCTAGGGAGTTCTGAATGGTTGCTAGGACATTACACCGAGAGTGCTAGGTGTTCTTACTTCTGAGGGGTTGCTAGGGCATTGTTTGGGGGTTGCTAGGGAGTTCTGAGTGGTTGCTAGGACATAACAAGGAGAGTGCTAGGTGTTCTTACTTCTGAGGGATTGCTAGGGCATTTTTTTGGGGTTGCTAGGGAACTCTGAGTGGTTGCTAGGGGAGTGCTAGGACATTTACTTCTGAGGTGTTGGTAGGGCATATTGGGGGTAGCTAGGTGAGTTTGCTAGACAAACCTGACATAACAAGGAGAGTGCTAGGTGTTCTTACTTCTGAGGGATTGCTAGGGCATTTTTTTGGGGGTTGCTAGGGAACTCTGGAGTGGTTGCTAGGACAAATCTTCATGTTTAGTTCAGATATTGGTAGGTTGTCAACAAACCTCATCTGTTTTGAGGTATAATTCATGTGACTTATGTAATGTGATGAGCTATGTTAGTCTTGCGTTTGTGTGCATTTGCTTAATCTGCATGTTTAGTGCACACCGTTTATTCACACATGCATAGATGACTTCATCTGCACATATGTGTTTTGAAGAAAGCCGGCAAAAATTGCAGCATGTCCCACTGGTGATGTTTTTGATAATTACTGCGTGAGTTTGCGCATGTAGCCCATTTCTTCTTGATGTTTCAATAATGTCAAATTTGGCTGAAAAACAGCACAAACAGGAAAAAGCATTTTGAATGATGCATGTGATGACAGCCCTTTGTTGTCATGGTGATCTCGCCAGCCCTTTAATTTGTTTTGTGTCTCTCTGGCGGATAGAATTGCATGAAAGTATGTTGGCTGTAACCTTCGGGCTGCCAGACCTCCCCTCACTTACCGCTGTGTGTCCTAATTAAGCTTTGTTTTACACACTGACTGCCAGCTTGAACGGCCGGCTGGATTGTTTGGGATATGGAATCCAAATTCTGGCGCACAGGGAATGTGTTTTTAAAAGACGTCTAGACTGATTTGTGCCGTGTATTATCATATACTGCAGGCATCCCTGGGGTTATTGATTTACTGGACTGGGCTTCAGTATAATGAAAACAGTCAGGAATTTTTCATGACATGCATGCTTCGTGCCGTGCATTAAATAGCACATTTTAAGCTTTTTACTTCTGAAGGTTTCATACACTCAGGTTCACCTTTCAACTGTTGTCGTAATTATTTATAAATATGATATTATGGTAATACTTCACTTGAAGCCTGATTAAACAATGCAATATCTAGGCAAGGAAAATGTATTTATATAGCACATTTAATAAACAAAGCTATTTCCAATTGCCTTACATATGCATGATTTAAAAAAAAGTGTAAAATATTGTAATCATCACATGTTTATTTAAACTGGACTAAGCAAATAAAAGAATAAAATATATAAGAATAAATAAAAGAATAAGAGAATAAAAGAATAAAACATAATTATAAATTCTAAAACAGAAATATAATTATATATTGTTGTTCTTGTTGTGTGTATACACTTTATATATATTTTCTATCTATCTATCTATCTATCTATCTATCTATCTATCTAGAAATCTATATATATATATCTCTCTCTCTCTCTATCTATATATCTATATATCTATCTATCTATCTCTCTCTCTCTATATATATATATATATATCTATATCATTGTCATTTTAGCATTATTTCTATGCTGATATAGTATTAATATTTTGAATTATTATTTTTGTATTTTTGTTTTAATTTTTGCAGTTTTATATTTTTTATAGGTTATATTTTAATAATTTAGTTATTGCTTTTGTCATTTTGTCATCCGTTTGTCATCTATTTTATGTTTTTATTTTTATTTTTATATTTTCTATAGTAATAAAATAATTTAATATTTCTATCTAGTGTTCATTTATTTTTATTTCAATTTTAGTTTTATTCACAGTAGTACATTTTAATAATTGTAGTATTTCGACTTCGCAAAGGTGACATTTCTCATTTAATTTTTTTGTGTAATATTTATATTTAATTTTATTTAGATTCAGCTTCAGATCCATTGCTGATATATATGCAATATTTTAAGATTTTTAGTGTTTGATATCTTACATGTATGTAGTGTATGTATACTTCATCAGTCATGTATTATATATGTGTGTATTGTTATTGTTTCTCTAAAACAATTAAAATGTGTGTGTGTGTGTGTGTGTATATATATATATATATATACACACACACACACACACACACACACACACACACACACACACACATTTTAATTTAAAAATTTTTTAAAACAAAACTATGCAAGGAAACAGAAAATACAACCCAGACTACATTAAATAAACATGCATTTCATATGCAACGGGGATAAACAATGAGGTGCCGACCATCTTTTTTTTTTTTTCTTTCTACAGAACTTCCATATGGCTGGGAGAAAATAGACGACCCTATTTATGGCAGTTACTATGTTGAGTAAGTTCTTCAGAATCCTTCTTTCAAATTTTTGTCGAATCTGACCCCAAATCATCCGCGTCATGCTCTTCAATAAGTGCGCCGAGGGAGGGAGGGTCCCAGCGTGATTAAATATCTGCTCGTTCTGCCCCGCAGCCACATTAACAGAAGGACACAGTTTGAGAACCCCGTCCTAGAGGCCAAACGAAGGATCCAACAGCAACAGCAAATGCAAAGTCAAGGTCTATCGGCGTTGCCATTGCCCACAATATATAGAGGTACTGCTTTTCTCTGTGGCCCATATATGCCATCTTCACCCAGTTGGTTTTATTGGTGTTTCTCGGTTTCGGGTTGCTCAGGTGTGCCCTACTTTCACGTCACTTTAGCTTGACCGAAGCACCAAAGACCATACAGTAGAGATGGCTGTGCAGTTTGCTGTGTATTCCTCTGATTGTTTATGTGTTTGTCTTCACAGAAAAGCCTCCATTCACGAGGGACGCCACACAACTCAAAGGGACTTTCCTCACCACAGTGCTGCAGAAGAGCAATATGGGATTCGGCTTCACCATTATTGGTGGGGACGAGCCGGATGAGTTCCTACAGGTCAAGAGCGTCATACCTGAGGGACCTGCAGCCCAAGATGGCAAGATGGACACAGGTGAGAAGCTCAAGGAAATCAGGACCTCTTAACATAGTTCATGTTCAGTGTGTTAATAGTCTTGTATCATTCAAGTTAATGCTCTATTCTTGCAGAAGAATGAATTTACAGAATTTATGTAGTTGTTTTGATGTAAAGTGATTTATTCATATTACTCAACTCACGATAGGCTATTGCTGCACATTCTTTAAGAAATTAAAATATAACAAAACTAAATTAAATCAAACAATAATTAATAAAAAAAAACCACATCTTCTCTGTTCTCCACATTCTTTAAGAAATTAAAATATAACAAAACTAAATTAAATCAAACAAGTAAGTTTGTATATTGTAATAAAAGAAATCTCTTAATATGAACAAACTAGACCTTGTCTTTCCATTTAAAATTAGAGGCAGCCACTGGGTTTTAATTATGATCCAAACAAAGTTTAAAGAATTTTAAAAATACAAAAAAAAAATATTTAAACAATATGCATAAAATAAATATTATTTTATTGTAATTTTATTAATATAAAAATATTGTTATATAATAATTGTATTATTATATAACATATAATATGTATAATAATGAATGATATATAATATTATTGTTATTACTTTAATAAGTACATTAAAATGCTTATTTTATGTACATTATGTAATATGTTTCATCCACCACCTTGGGTAATGTTATTCCACTGATCTTGTTGTAGTGCAGTCTGGGATTGGCCAGATGTTGGCCAATTAATCACCATAGTCAATATATATCTACTTATATAACTAGTTCACTTTCAGGTTAACTTCATTATCCACTTTAAATTTGTTTTCTGAATTTATCTGAGAGAGAGAAAATATCAAATCAATTCAGTGACACCTTTCCGTTTTATTACCAACCATAGTTACTGTTTCTAAGGAAAACAAACAATGCCTGCAGGCCTAATTTTCCAGTTTCACTGGACTGTTCAGAATTATGAATTTAAAATTATGCCCCCTTTAAATACACTGGCTCTTATCGATATATATGCAGTGTTGAGCGGTGACCTCAGATCTCAGGAGAAAACCCTCAGCGTACAGGCTAGGAAACATCATTATCTCTGTAGCCACCGCTTGACAACAGTCCCTAATAGCTTGCACAGAGCTAGTGCAAGGTCACGCTTGTCGCAGTGTGTTTTTCTGTGATGAAAGAACGTCTTTGAGTGAGTCATCACAGGCGGACGCCGTAGGCTTATTTGCTGCTTTTTCATAACTTCTCTATTTCCTTATAGAGGAACTCTTATCCTAGTATGGGTGACTTGTGTCCTTGCTGCGACTCTACCTTTCTGGATGGCCTGTTCATTTCCTTGATCATGTGTAAACTTTAGAAGTATATCACATCTGTGAGCTCTGAAGATGACATCACTTCCCAAGGCCCTAACTGATAATGATGCTGGCAGTGGCTTTATATGCATATGCCCCCAGCTAGCATTGCAATTTGGGCTTTGGTGGGATCTTGTGTGTTTTATCTGCCTTTGATGGGGGAACGAGGTCCTTTTATAGTAGTCCTACTCTATTCTGCACACACATACACAGCTGGCTTGTTTCAATAGTTTCAACAGGCCTCAGGTTGCCTTTATTACTGAGAAGCCTCATTATCGGCCAGCTTTGCTGATAGCTTGCTCGGTTGGTGTCTACAACTGTCTGCACTAATGCAATAAAACCTTTTGTGTATGTGTGGAGAGGACTTTAATCCGAAATGATATGATTTAGTAAACATTTGGGTCAAAGAATGTCTATTTTATTAACCCTGAGGATGTGATGACAAAATAGCTCCTTTCCAACACCTAGTGAGCTGTATTGCTGTCTACTGTCACATTAACAAAATTCAGGCAAAATATCGCAGGAATGTAACTATATATTAAGAACAGCTCACACCGAAGTTTCGATCTCTTACGAAAAAACTAACCATGGTTTTACTAAAAATAAAACCCCCCAAAAAAAACATGGTTACTGTAGTTAAACGATGGTAACCACAAAAATCGCTGACTCTCATCGGTTGTTATGGCATTGCTTTTTTGCATAAAATGTGGATAAAAAAAGACTTCATCATATGGCACTGGTCGCTCATGTCAGCAGAGTTAAACTCAATGTGAACGTCTGTTCAAAAAGCTGCATAATAATGTTTCATAAGAGAGCCGATATCCTTAATAATTAAGCTGATTTCTGTTCATACGCACTCTGAGCGAGAGTCATGACATAATGCCCTTGGGAGTATGGTGCTTCATATTTTGTTTAGTACTCTCATTTTTTCATTATTTATTCATCAGGTGATGTGATCGTCTACATCAATGACATCTGTGTTTTGGGCACCACCCATTCTGATGTGGTGAAGCTTTTCCAGTCGGTCCCCATTGGCCAGAGCGTCACCCTGGTGCTGTGTCGAGGTTACCCTCTCCCTTATGACCCAGAAGACCCCTCCGCTAGCTCCTCCATGCCCCCTTTGGGCCTAGTGGATCACCCGTTGCTGCTCAATGGAAGGAACAGCTATGAAAATTACATGGAGTACATGTCTTTGACTGGCCGCTTAGTACCCGAGCACGGCGAGGGCCTTACCTCGCATCCCCATCCTGGAGACACACACCTGGACGGATCGCAGCCTCCATCCCTGACCACACCGGGACCCCCACCTGATGACAGCGTCTCCATGGCGTCATCCTCAGGAGCAACCGCTGGGGCCCCTGAGCTTCTGAGTCTCACTATAACCAAAGGTGCAGAGGGTTTCGGGTTCACCATAGCGGACAGTCCCACAGGGCAAAGAGTCAAACAGGTGTGCTGATGTCCATGTTACTCTTTGAACAAGCATTTTACTGTGGGTGGTCTCAAACTCAAATTAAATAGTATGCATATATATATAAAAAAGGAAAAAATATTAATAATTATTATTAAATAATAATTTGATATAAACTTTTATGTAGTCTATCTATCTATCTATAGAACTGTCTATCTATCTATCTATAGAACTGTCTATCTATCTATCTATAGAAATGTCATTTGTTATTTTAGAAAACAAATTATATATATTTTTGTAAAATAATAAGTAAAATATTTATATATGTACATATACGTATATATCTATATATGTATGTATGTATGTGTATGTGTATATGTATGTGTTTGTATAAATAAATTACAATAAATAATACATATAGTATTATTATTTATTGTAATTTATTTATTTTATTGTTATTTTAATATATAAATAAATAAATAAGGCTACTGTTTTACTTAAAGGAGCCATGTGTAATGCATTTGCATTCTCAATCTATAAAAAATTCAAAAAAAGTGAGAATTCATTTGCAGGCTGTATTTATGGATATTACATTGTTATATGTCCTGTCTTAATGCTTAAATGCACACTTTCCAAACACAATATGTGTGATAACTGTTTCTGTATGTTTTGATCAGGTTCTGGAGCCACAGGGTTGTCCGGGGTTATGTGAAGGAGATTTGATGGTGGAGATTAATCAGAAGGGTCTCCAGGGACTCAACCACACACAGGTGGTGCAGCTGCTCAAGGACTGTCCAGTGGGAACAGAGGCTACGCTTGTCATTCAGAGAGGAGCAGCAGCAGGTGCGCACATTTGCACCCTTCATTTTTAAAACCAAGTTCGTCAGAAATGTGCTGAAGGTTGCCTGAAATCTACGTCAGACCTTGGCAAACTAGTGTTCACTGAAAAAACGCTGTATGTCTCTTTTCTTTCTATTGAACAAAAAAGGAGAAATTTTGAGAAATGTGTACACTGTTCTTTGCAATACAACGATCGCACACAGCGACCGAGGGCTGTCCAAAGCTCCACAACCTGCATGTTCCAAGTCTTCTGAAGCCGTTGTAGCGTTAGGTTAGAAAAAAAACTAAAATTAAGTCTGACTTTTATTAAAAAACTGAAAATTATTATTGTGGTTAAAAGTGGATGTTATCCTTACTTACTTTTAAATTAGTACATTTCCTCAAGTTGGGCGTAAACACTGATGATAATTATATAAAGATTGCTGAATATCTTTTTTGGGTAAACTTTACCTTTAAACTTTTGGTTGAAACGATGAAAATAACTTTGTACACTTCAGTGCTTCAGTTTTTAGTCTTTTCTAAGCGCTCTGAACTTGCCTTAAGCTTCGATTCAGCAAGATTTTGAAATTAGAGGAGAGAAACATTCCTATTATAGACTCCTAGATGTGCTTTGCCTCACAAACTAACCAGTACATCTCAATATCTCAGACTCAAACTGTTTTCTTTCAAAATAACTGAAGCTGATGAGCTGTTGTTGGGCAATTTTAGCGAAGCGTTCTCAAGATTGCACACTGTATCATCTCTTGGCAAGAGCTGGTGACAGTTATTAGCATATTCAGACTGAAGCCAAGCTAATCTACTAATTCCATGCGAGTCCACTTATCAGAGTGCTTAGTTTCATTAAAATGTCCATGCAGAGCATAATATTTTATCACCCTTCTTAATTAGGATATTCTTAGAATGAAAATTAATGAGGCAGTTAATAGAAACAAACTTGAAGAAGGCCACAGTCTCTCCATGTGAACAGTAAACCTGATATGTGTTCTTAAGACGCTTGTCCGTTCCTCTGAACCACTATCAATCAAGTAATTACGTGCACGCTTCCTGCCAATTACGCTGTGTGTCTGTTCTCACCTCCTCTGCGTGTTTCATGAATATATCGAAGGCTATGGTCTTAAAGGACCTCTCGGCAACCACTCCAAGGCCTCTTGTAACGGAGTGAGAGACCGTCCCACGTGACTCACTGGCTAAGTGTGAGACCATTCAGTTTCCTGCAGGCATTCTGCCAAGAGCCCGGCCATGTTCACAGCTCTTTTCCCCAGTTCTCTAATTAAAGCACGACTCCCACACTGAGCTGTGGAGATAAACAGGCGGACAAATCAAAATGCCGAGTGGCTCAAGGGGGCGGGGCGTTCAGCTAACAGGCCAATCAGAGCGTGTTGCTTACCAGCAGGGAGCACTGAGGGAATACTCTGAAATAGATGCTGATTGAGGAGATGTAATTTATTCTTGGTGACGTGAAGAGTTCATATTATCATAATTTACATAAATTTACATGAATAATATCTATTTAAAGCCGTGGGATGAATGGGCAAATAAATGTCAAGACAAGCATAATTTCACACCAGAACAAAGTGAGAATCCTGAATTCAAAGATGGTAAATAGTCTTTCTTTTGCGTTGTCTGCAATGTTTCCAACAACAATCCTGACCAGAGACAGTTACTTATTTTAAAATAATAATAATAATAAAAAAATTCAAAATTGTTTCTATTAAAAATGGGGAAAAAAAACAAACAAACACTGGAACAAGATGCTGTGAATTGAAATAGAAGACAATCTGACAATATGTAGAATAATAATAATAATAATAATAATAATAATAATTTAAACAAAAAAAAAATATTATTGTTTAATTAGAACTAGGTATGGGTGACACTGCAAAAAAATAATATTTTGTCATTCAGTATATATCTTGATATTTCTTAAATATCATTATCATATTTGTATAAAAATTACACTTGACTAAAATTACAGTTTTTTTATCAGAGCAGTGTTATTGCAAACTAAAACTTAAAGTGATTTTTAAATTAATTGAAATAAAGCTGATATAAAATACAATTTTAAATGTAGGTTAAAAACTACAAAAAAAAATCACAAAACAAAAAACAAAAAAAAAAAATTAAAAACAAAAAAAACAAAAAACCAAAAAAAAAAAAAATATAAATAGAAACATTAAAAACAACTAACGAAAATGACAAAAACACAAAACAAAATTACTAAAACTTAAACTAAAATGAAATTCAAATTAAAAACATTAATAAATATTATAATAGCATTTAAATAATACTAAAATACCACTGAATCAGAGGGACTATTATTTTAACTAACCATTGTTGCCAATTCAAAAATGCTAAAATTTAAAAAAAAAAAATTTAGTTGACAATAAATCAAGACCTGCTTTCCACACTGTTTATTACTAAATAAACAAAAGAAATAATTTGATCTGGTTTTAATTATATGCACCATTACAACATATCATACATACAAATAAATAGCGATATATATATACCCACATGTAATTCTGCCAGCAAAATCATAAGGAACATACAGTATATTGCCCAGCCCTACTTAGGACGAGTTATTATGCACCCATGTGCATAAATGCAACTTTTGCAATAATTTCTCTACATTTATTTCTGTTGGAATCAGAAATGATCTCATTTGGCAACAGACTGCCGAGGGAGGTAAATGCAATAAGAAATGAATTTGCTCAGAGTACTAAAAGAATCATTAAGAAACCAGAATTGTCCCATTTCTAATTCTTCCAGCATTTCTCTACCTTATTAGTGCAGCAGTCAGAGCACAAATCCACTGTCCATCTTCCTCTCTGCACTTTTCCCCCCCCCCCCCCCCCCCCCCCCCCCCCCCCCCCCCCCCCCCCCCCCCCCCCCCCCCCCCCCCCCCCCACTGTCCATCTTCCTCTCTGCACTTCTTTTATGAGGATTATTGACATCTCCGGTAGGACTGGACAGGCAGGTGTGAGGTGATAACTCCTTGTACTGTCGGAAATATCACCAGGGCCGTGGCATTTCAGCAGTGATGACTATTACATCCTCTTGGCTCTATTCCATCTGGGTCTCAGAGAACTCGGGGGCTGACAGTCACCCCGAATCCCTCCTAATTCCATCTAACACACCTTTCAAACTTCTCTGAGAGAGACGCATGACATGAATGAAACCCAAGGATGCATGAGGCCGTTGACAGAAAATGGCATTCACCTCTAAGTTTGACTTTTTTGAAGGTTGTTTCATAAGTCTGATTACGGCAATCAAGAAACAAGAGGACAAATCCTTGAAGCGTTGCATGCAAATTGATCAAAGTTCTCTGCTTTTTGTTTCCATATGGCATCTATAATGATGCATCGGGGGAGGAAGAGGACTTATGGAGTGGCACGACTGTGCATATTTGCCTGAGGCTTTATGTTTAGCCCTTCACTTCCAAGTCGTGTCCTGGTCATATAGCATTTGATGTAATCCTGTTAGTTTAAGTAGGCATAAAAATGCCTTGCTCCCCTACAAATACTCACATACACATACCCAGATGTACAGGCCACACACGTGCATGCACATTTGTATGCACACACAAGCAGAAAGACTCATATTATAGTCTGTGCAATTGAAAGAAACAGGTCTGAGACTAAGAAATGAAAAGTCATAACTCATTATTCTCACAGCACTTCTGGCCACGGTTTAATCACATTGCAGATAAATCTTAAACAGCCTTCTTCACATCACAGACAGTCATATCACGAATGCACATTATGCATTTTATTATATAGGGAGCTAAGTGTAAAACAATATTGTGGTAGTTGTTTGCATATTGTAAAAAGTGAAATGTGAGGATGTAGCCATACAAAGCAGTTTCTACCCATAATATTTTTCATTAGTTTTTATTTGAGAAAAAAAGTTTTATATTTACAATTATATTCCATAGATGTAATTTTTACAATATTACTAATATAAACACAATATTCTTAATCAGTTCTTATTTTTATTTTAATTAGTAAATTTTTTTTTTTTTTTCAAAATGTTTTCAGAAAATGTATTTTGAATTTTGTTTTTAATAAAACAAGAAAAACAACAAAATTATGCCAGTGGAAGTCGGAAAAATAATCTTAATATCTAATGTTTATCTCAAAAAAGTATACAGTTTGTCTGTAAATAAAGTATCTTGCTGTAATGGGTTTTCTGATGTATTTACTGTAGTCAAAAATATTAATAATAAAAATTATTATGACAGAAATACTAAGAAAATTATTTCTGTACTGTACAGATATAAAACCTCAAGCTTGAGTCACATTTAAATTGTGCTGTTATAATAATCGTAAAAATGTGAATTTCCATTTATTGTTCTTGTAAGTGATCATAATCCTCAGTTTTTTTTCTTCTAATTTCTGATTATCTTAATACTAATACTTAGATATTTTACTCCAGATATTTTTCTGATACGAAAGAGGCCAGTGATGCTGAGTGATTCAGTAGCTACAGTGATATAGATTCAACACATATGCTAAAAGTGTCACTGGTCATTCTTATTTCAGAATCATTCAGGACTGACTGGAAGTTGCAAAAATCTAGTTTAGTGTCTGCTGTCTCCTTTTTGGTACTAAATACTTTGGCAGGTTCAATTTAAGCCTTCTTTATTTAGGATGAGTTTGGCATCTACTCAAAGCTAATGATGTAATTACCTTGCAAATAAATGCAATAAACTTTCCTCACTCAACCGCCTACAGGACAGCAAAGTGAAGAGAAAATTAGATGAATATTATGTGACTATAATGAAAAGCAGGTTATTTTACTTCTTAGATTTAATGATATTAATCATTCTCTCTTTCTTTCCCTGTCAGGCCTCTACACACCCTGGGATCCCACAAAACAGGTAAATCATTCGAAA
Organism: Cyprinus carpio; assembly: GCF_018340385.1. NCBI lineage: Eukaryota > Metazoa > Chordata > Actinopteri > Cypriniformes > Cyprinidae > Cyprinus > Cyprinus carpio. Next base: position 10,612,202 of record NC_056596.1, on the reverse strand, counting down.
TATTTGCTTTCTCAAACTGTTTGTTTTTGCATGTTATTAAATGGACCTTGAAACCTGCTGTAACTTCATAAAATACTTGGACATCACCTACACAACCAAATCAAACAAAGCAGACCAGAACTAAAAAAACAACTAATGAAAATCCAAGCTGATCTTATGAAAACATGTAGATATTTTACAAGGTGGCGATTTCGTATGAATCTGTATTATGTGATCATATGAATTTACCAACCCATTTGCCAAGCGTAAAATAGTTACAAATTGCCATAATGAACCAAACACTTACAGCGCATCCTGAGTCGTGGCATATCTGTACAAATGACTCTTCTGAGCCAACATAACTATTTTTCAAGGTGCCATTTTCATATGTATTTGTATGATGTGATTTTTATCGAAACATATGATATTTTTAGAAAAATGTAAGCATGAAGGTCCAGCCCCAAACCAGACTTTTTTTAAATAAATGAAACACACACAGCAGAACCAGAGTTGTCCAGTTTCCAAACAAATGACTCTGAGTCGGTTCTTTGTAGTGAATCAAACTGATTCTTGAACTAATGATTCTAATGAATCATTCTCTATAGTGACTGAAACACATATAGTGCAAACAGTGTAGCCCGAGTCTGTTCTTTTAAATGAATCAATCAAATAGAGTTTTTTTTTGTTGTTTTTTTTTTTTGTTTTTTTTTACAGATACTAACTGGGTGTTCATATTACAAAGTGTAAAGATGCATATTATGTGTTTTGGTAGTAGTATTTAATACAAATTATTGAAATATATGAAATATATTACCTGATGGAATTTTGACAGTTGTGATTCTGCATCAGCGTTTGCTGGAGAAATAACCGAATCATGTTTTTTTTATGTAAAGTAAGAGGATTTGACCACCTGCACACATCTGGCTAGCTGCTGTGATCTTGGACCAGTGTCTGATGGCTGAAATCCTTCGGCAGCTCAGAGCGATTGCAGCATCAATCTCCAATCTCTGTTAAAGACAAACCACAGCCACGAGTTTTCAGTCTCCGCACGTGTTCAGCACCGCGCTGGATAACACTCTGATGAAACCCGACATTGAAATGTCCCGGGTGACAGATGCATTAACGCAGTCGCCATGGGTGGCGTGCATAATCAGTATGCCTCTTGTTCTCCTGCATTAGCAAACAAAAAGCTTTAACTGACAGCAAAGTGTGCCTCTTTAATATGTGTGTTTGCGAAGGTGGAGCACGCTAGAATGTGTTTATCATAAAGATAAATTATTCCCAGCAAAGATTATGCAGGTGATACTCAATTGATATTCCTCCTCCTCGGTCCCCGAGAATCATCCTGCTGTGTAATTTATAGCTCTGGCCAACTTAAAATTAATCCATTTTCAGAAACAGAGATTTGTTTTTAAGTTTTAAATATTAAAGAGAGGGTTCACACAAAAATGAAAATTCTGTCATTATTTGCTCACCCTCATGTCACTCCAAACCTATGAGATTAGTTTTTTTCACTGACTATTTATTTTACTAAATAAACCACATCAGCATGACACAAACCCCTTCAGAATGGGCCAGAATTATGGCGAGTACAGTTTATTAGCCATAAATATTTCAAACAGTGTTATTTCAGTATCAATGAGATACTATTTTAGTTTTATTTACTTTTATATTTTCTGTTTTCATTTTAATTTTAGTTAAAGTTTTGGTAATTTTGTAGTAGTGTTTTTGTAATTTTTCCACCAGTTTTAGTTATTTTAGTCCAACAGGTTTATGTAAATTAAAATGAGAAATGTTGCCTTTGCAAATGGCTAAAATATAAAGTTTTTTTTTTCTATTTTATTCTATTTCAGCATTCAGCAAACATTTATTTTATTTGAATTAACTTTTGTTTTTAATTTTCGTTTTAGTTAACTATAATAATCCTGGTGACAAAATATATATAATTTTTAATAATTACATAATTTATCTAATGAATAAAAAAAAATTATAAAATGTTTTTTTCTTAATTTTATAATAAAAAAATTCAACAGTTAACCGTTTCGCTATCATTAAAAAAAAATATTTATCGGCATGATTGTCCATTTATGTTTGGCCAATCAAAATCAAGTATTCCAGCAAGATATTTAGCAGAATATCCAGTCTGCGCTTGTCACTATCACGAATGCGCCACAGTGTTTTTAGTCCACTTGTATAATCTTAGTTTTACATGTCTTAATTGCATTGCAGATCCAAAAATGCTGTTTGTGAAACTAAATGGACTATACATCTCAGGTTAAGTTTCTCTGAAACCTTGTAAAGTAATTCATCATTTAATTTAGCACATTTAGGTATCTCTAGAACTGGCCGTGATATCTAATTTCATGTGAGTTCACTTTCATCCCGGTGTGAGATACATCATTTTCAGGAAGCCGCCCAGTTCGGCTGGACTCGATGCTCGGTATGGAATTGGCAGGTTAAGCAGAGAGCTGCAGGTGAAATGAACAGCTCACAGGAAATAGGATCCATTAGCCCCTGGGGCGCATGACTGTAGCACAGATACTTTGCTTCACACTTTAGGTCCTCACTGAGGGCTTAATTTCTCTATCCTGCTGAGCCTCCAGAGAGCGACTGGACTGCTAAACTCTCTGCTTGCAGAAAGAGGACAAGAGTAATGACAGGGGTCACCTTTATGATGTTCTGCTCTTGAACTTTTAAAGGATCTACGTGAGAGATTTGCACTTCTTTTTGGTGCATGTATTCATATGAGCCACTCAAAACAGTCTGTATCTGTGTTGTCCATACAGTGGGATCCTCAAGGAAGCCCCCAGACCAGCTTGTCGGCTGCTTTGCTCCCCCATGGTGCTCCACATCCCGGCCAGCCGCTCCATCGCTCCTCTGTTCCGGACACTGAGGGCTTCCACCTGGGCAAACCTGACCCCTATGACCTCTATGAGAAGTCACGTGCCATTTATGAAAGCAGACGTAAGTCAGAGATTTCGGTCATTTTCTGTGTGTGTGTGTGTGTGTGTGTGTGTGTGTGTGTGTGTGTGTGTGTGTGTGTGTGTGTGTGTGTGTGTGTGTGTGTGTGTGTGTGTACCAGTTTTTATCTGCAGGAATGGCCATGTATAATGCATTTTTCCCCATATCCTCATTAATGCATTCATGTAAATAAATTCTAATTACTGGTATTTAATAATTAATTACTGTATCAAAGTAAAAAAATGAAAAAAATAATACTGTAATACTATTATCACTGGGTTTTCACAGTCATGGAAAAGCTGAAAATAAAACTTCTTAAAGAGCTGGAAATTGATGGAAATTAATAATCTTAAATCTTAATCTTACAAATCAGGTATTAATTTTCACAAAGTGACTAATTAGCGAATTGATTTTTACAAAAGTCATCCAGTTATCACAAACAACAACCAGACTGGTCATGGAAAAGTCATGGAAGTAAAAAAAAAAAAAAAAAAAAAAATCTTAATACAGTTTAAATAATATTTTTCACATTATATTAATACCAATTGGGAAGAAAAATGTGCTTCGTTTTCATGAAAATAATATCCCAACCAGAAAAAAATAGGCCTCGTTTTCTTCAATCTAATAATAATTTCTTTCTTTTAAATTCGAGGTGAAATATGAGCCTCTAAAATTCTTGACAGGTTCCTTGTGACTCCTCCGCATATGAGCCTAAATAAAGCATGAAGCCAGTTGATAGTACAAAGTATTGTTTGAAGCTCTCATGTCTAATTCACACAGAGCCAGTCCCTCCTCGGACGCTGACAGACTCTACAGGCAAGTAGAGGAATGTGCTGCTATCCCTTTCTTTACGTCGCACAGCACATATGTGGCTGCTCACATTTAAATAGTTAATTTATGTAACCACTATACTCTCATTCTCCACTACATCAGAAGGTTCAGCACTCCCGTTTGTCAGGTGACCTACAGAACGTTTGGCGTTCAGCTTGTGTTCAGGTTTAGGAATGGTTTGATATTCCTGAAGAAGTCCTGCTCTTTGATTTCATGTCAAACATGATCAGTTCTTTCATTTTATAGGATCATAGAGGAGATGTTGCTGTGTGGTTGCTAGGTGATTAAATATCCCTAACCAAGGAAGCACCATGAATTAAATCAAGCTTGAGTTTGGTGTGTGTGATCTAAACTGTGAATCTTGTTCCTCAGGTGTGGAGTATCAGGAAGTGGAAGTGCACCTGCTGCGTGAGAAGACTGGCTTCGGCTTTAGGATCCTGGGTGGAGACGAGGCGGTGCAGGCTGTGAGTCCGGAGGCCCGTGACAAGGCTCGTATGGGGCAGGATAAACAGATACTGGTCCATATCTGTACAGCTCCACGAGCAGCAGATGGAAACAATCATTTCCTGAAAAAAATCTTCCTTTAGCTACTTATACAACATTACAATAGCAAATCCATGTTTTTTGGGCATGTGCTATAATAACACGAGTATAGTGGTTATTATAGTTTAGAAAATTTTGGTATTAATTATCAGAGCTGGGCTTTATGATGATGAGTGACATAGACTACCGTTCAAAAGTTTTTTTTATGTTATTGAAATAGGTTTCTTATGAAATGAACACCAAAGCTACATTTATTTGATCAAAAACATAGTGAAAAAACAGTAATATTGTCAAACATTATTATACATTTTATAATGTCATTTATTCCTGTGATGCAAAGGTGAATTTTCAGCGGTTATTACTCCAGTAAATAACTATAATATTATGCTTTTTGTTTTTATAATATTATATAATATTATATTATAACTTTTTGTCTTAATGTTTTTGTGAAAAAAAAACTTTTTCCAGGATTACTTGATGAATAAAAGGTTAAAAAACCAGCATTTATTTTAAATATATTTTTTTGTAACATTATAAATGTCTTTACTGTCACTTTTAATCAATTTAATGCCTCCTTTCTGAATAAAAATATTTATTTCTTTAAAAAAAAAAGGAAAAAAGCTTACTGACACCATACGTACAGGCTGTTTTTGCTCGTATGTCAGACTTATGATGTGTCTGATTACATTATTTTATTAGATAAATTAGTGTCCATAAAAAAAAATTAAAAATAAAGTTGATAAATACACATTGCTACATGATATATATATAAGTGATATATATATTAGTACATTATAATACTGTGTGTGTGTGTATATATACACATACACAATGTGTGGGGTTAACTAACTATTATGAGATGTTACAGTCAAATTAAAATTACTCATACCATAATATTTTTATTATAATGCCCAGTCCATAATCTTTTTATTTGATTCACCTTTTAGTTTTATTTCAGTTCAGTGTAGCTTTCATCCCTTTCCATCACAAATTGTTCCATCTGCCCGTAATGAGAGACAAAACATTATGATTGGTTGTTTTACATGTCAATCAAACAGCTACTTTTTAAAAATTAGATTGCTTTGGTTTTATATTTATTTATTCATTTGACAATACATTTGAAGTCAAGTCAGGGTTGAGAAAAATATATTTAATTCTTTTGCACTGCACTTTTTAATTTGTATTGGTTATTTATTTATTTATTTATTTATTTTTACTGCTTATTTTCTTCTTCATAATAGTTAGGGTTAACAATAACACTGAGCATGTTCCATACCATGGTACAGAACATGTAACAATATACCATTTACCACCACTTTACATGTTTTTAACAGTGAGCTGGTTCATTTTACACATTCTCTGCAGACAACATTTTTTTTTGGATTTCTTAGCTAGTTGTCTTTGGTAATCTGTGGTATTTTAATTACATTTCTTAAATAAATACCAGCAGTAGAGCAACTTTCTGTCAGGCTAGATATGTATCCAATCAACTAGTCAAAAAAATTGCTGTTTGAACATGTAGAACTAGTGACAGTATTATTATGAGAGGTGCATGTCAGTTCACATTAACGTGATGACTGATTTTTCTTCACAGATTGTGATCGGAGCAATCATAGAGAACAGTCCTGCGGAGCGCGACGGCAGACTGCGTCCAGGAGATGAGCTGGTCTCGGTTGACAGGATGCCCGTGGCGGGGAGACCACACCGCTACGTCATCGACCTCATGCACGCGGCGGCACGAAACGGACAGGTCACCCTGACAGTAAGGAGGAGAGTTCTGTTGCAGCAGGGTGAGCAAAACCCTCCAGTGACAACAAACCAACTAAAGCAACAATCCTCTCCTCAAATCCAGTCAGTAACTACACTGTCAGGGTTTAAAAAACAACAAGTTCCATTATATAGGTATTTAGGATGAGTAAAAAGTTTTTTTGTTTTTCTTTAACCCTAGAAAGCCCTGTGTATCATATTTGATGCACTCATTTCTAAGGCCTGTTGAATTATCAACATGATCGAAACTTTTCTGAAACCCTGTTGTACACAATCTACTACATGCCTTCTGTCGTCTGATTGATAGTTTGTACCTTTTTAGCAAGAAAAGGCCTTTTAGTGGGATTGTAAAAATGTCCCCCTTCAAGTCTTTGTATGTGTTTTCTTGCTGTGAAATCTTTACTGATTTTTACAAAGTACCTTTCATGTCATCATTAATATTTCAAGATGAACATTTACTCAACTTTTTACACAAGATTTTTAATTAGAAAAATCATGTGTCAAATATGCTGCACATTTGAGGAATGTTGTACATCTATTAATCATATTTGTATTGCATTGCAATTTAGGTTTTTGCATTATATGCAAAACTAAACATTTGAATATAATCTTACTAAGACATTTTTGGGAGAATAGAAAAAAAACATATATATACATTCAATTTATTCAATACATACTGTTATAAAAATGTATTTAAACTAAAACATATCTTATTTAATCTTGCCTTTGGCCATATAAATATCAGCAACTGCACGAGATTGCATATTTTTGCAAAATTGAGGTGTTTTTTTTTTTCCTCCTTAGGCGTGAGCTCCATATTTTCACTATATCAGACTATTTAAGTCATTAAAGCCTGATGTATTAAATATGACACATAACATAAAACATGATTTTTTTTTTTTTAGATTAAATTTTTTTTTCATCTAAAGGTTCAAAAAGCTGTTTGATTAAAAATAAAACAGATCTTTCTGACAATTATATCATATTTTGGGATTTACATGATCAAAAATATAAAACGGCAGTAATTGGTGGGAATTATCTCTGGAGTCACATTGCTGTGGTCTGGTGTTTGCATTGACTGAGATTGTGTTTGCTGCCACCTGCAGGCCAGCCATGTGAGGAAAACGGTGCAGCAGCCAATCAAAGCAGTTCTCCTCGGGGGCATGCAGTGTGTCCGGTCAACCTGCCCCCCACCACTGATGTAGTTATCCACCGTAAGGAAAGCGAAGGCTTTGGCTTCGTCATCATCAGCTCCCTCAACCGCCCAGAGACCACAAACACAATAAGTAAGTCCTGCCTCCACATAGCGCTTCATCTGATGCTCTGGTGAGCACTAATGCAGTTTTACACATGGTGATCTATTAAAGGGACATGTTTAATAAGACATGTTTATTTATAAGTTTTGTAGTGCACATATATTTAAAGTATGGGATCAGGTCCCTTATTTTTGTGTAAGAAGATAGTTTAAGCTTTGAAAGCCATTTCCTTTCAGAGGAAGGAAGCCATTTCATCTTATCCACACTTGGGTAAATCTCACAAAACATGTAAAAATAAATAAATAAATCTATTCGACACCACTTTCAACTCAAAATTCTTATTTCAACAAAAATGAAGCTTATTTTAGTACCATTCGTAATACCATTAAGAATATTTATAATATAAATTCTAAATATAAAATAATTTTATAGTAGTAATATTAATAAAATATGTATTATAGCAAATTAAGCCTATTTTAGTACCAGTTTAAGATTACTATTGAGAATATTTATAATACTAACATATATAAATCATAAACATCAAATACATGTATTATGATGGTATTAATAAAAATATGTTTCATTTTATTAATATTAATATTTAATATTTATTTTATTAATATAATGGGGGGGGTAGAAAAGTAAAATGTATGTTATTTTATATTGGAGGGAAATATTAAATTTCTTACTGTATTTTTTGTTTATTTACTGAAATATGATCAAAATATTTTACATGCAGTTCTCATGATATTTACCTTCCTATGTTTTCTAGCTGTGCCACATAAGATCGGCCGCATCATCGAGGGCAGTCCGGCTGATCGCTGTGGGAAGCTGAAAGTTGGTGATCGTATTATGGCCGTCAACTGTCAGTCAATTATCAACATGCCTCACGCTGACATCGTCAAGCTGATCAAAGACGCGGGACTCACTGTCACCTTGCACATCATCCCAGAAGAAGGTATGAGAAGAATATTTAACAATAAAGAAAGATTTCTGTCTTCTTCCTTTGTAAGCACAATCATTTTGTGCCCTAGATGTAAACGGTGCTCATTCGGCCCCTACATCAGAGAAGCAGAGTCCCATGGTGGCCCAGAAGCACAGCCCTCAGACTCAGTCCAGCCCAGCAGCCCAGCAGAGCCCGACCGTGTCTCATCCCAGCCCTCCAGCGCCCCACCCCAGCCCGGCCACCACACAGCCCAGCCCCCTGCTGATGGAGCCGGGCCCTGGAGCTCCACACAGCAGCCCCCCAGTGACTCAGAGCAGTCTACCTGTGAGTCAGGCCGGCCTGGAAGCCATGCAGTCAGGCTCAGCGGTGACTCAGGCTGCTCCTGTTGTGGATCCGGGCATACCGGGAGTTCAGCCCACCTCCATCGGATCAGTGCCAGTCCCACCACAGCTGTACCTTCATGACATCAGGTACTATCTATTTATCTATCTATCTATTATCTGACAATATCTATCTATCTATCTATCTATCTAACTATCTATCTATCTATCTATATATCTATATATCTATATATCTATCTATATATATATATATATATATATATATATCGTTCTCTCGTTCTATCTATTGTTCTTTCTGTCTTTTTTGCATCATGACATAATTTTTATTACACTTAAGCACATTATATTCATATTGTATAAAGAAAATTACATTTTTATACCATTAAGATTTTTCTTTGGTTTTGCATTATAGCATTATTTTTTTTTATCACCATTAAGAACATTTTCCCCAAAATAATCATAACTGTATTTTATCTGGATGCTTTTGAATTTTTTGAAATTTCTCTAATAAGTAAATCATCGTGTATTACAATAAGAATTACTGAAATACATTGATTTAAAAGAATACAGTAAAATCAACGTAATGCCATGAGGTATATGTAGTTTACAATTCAAATAATATATAATTTTGTTTTTCATCATGGTAATAATATTTTTTTAAGAACGTTTGCTTAATTGCCATTAATGTCAATGCAAGTCATTTTTCATTGGTACAAAAAAAAACATGGTTCAATGTGAAATATAAAATATATATAGTATATAGTATTTTTTAAATTAATAAATTCTAATATATAATTTCATGTTTTTCCTTTTGACTTTTGGGGTGAAATATGAGTCAGGCTTGTTCTTGACATGCTTCCTGACCCATCTAAATCCCTTCTTTTTATTCCTTTGTTGTTCCATGTGTCCATGTCTGTTTTATAGCCTTATGTCAGGTAGTCTTTGGGCTCAACTAAACTGCCTTGGGCAGTCTCACGTCATGCTTCGAGCGTCTGCTGTCTTTCTCTCACACCAGCCCGAGTAACATCACTTAACACTTCATGATAAATTATTTATCTCCTCAATAATGCATGCTTCTCCTCTCAGGCAGGGTTTGCACTTTTTTTATTTTTTTCCCAGGGATGGCTCAAGACTGCTCTGATTTATGCATTGTGAAAGATGGGAACTGAGACTTGATAAACATGGCCTATGAACAAAACCCGGGTCACATGGTCAGAGAGGGAAAAAAAGGTCATTGTTAGACACTGAGTGAACAACATGTGTTGTTTTTATTGTACATCGGATGTAATAGTATTTAAACCAACATTCACAGAGAGTTTAGGTGGTTTAAACTTGAATTTTGTGGGAAATGTGTAGCTGAAGTTATTTAGCGTGTTGAATTGTGGGACAGGATTGCTTAGTTTGATCTTGTTGGTACCTACAGGTCAGAGGTTAAAGCCAGGCAGGATGTTAAGCCTGATATCTGCCAAGCTGCATATACGGACTACAGACAGCCTCCGGTGGACTACAGACATCCTCCTGTAGCAGACTACAGACAGCCGCCCACCATGGAGTACAGACACCCACCCGCTCTCATAGACTACAGACAGCACTCCATCGCCGATTACAGACCACAGGTCAAACTGCGCATTTTATTACACAAACAATTACTTGACATCCAGAGTTTGATACAATTACAGTACAGTGCAGCTGGAAAATCAATAAAATCACCATCAGGAGTGCAATGAAATCACCTGTTATAGCACAATATGTTTCTGTACACTGAATAAAAATGAATAAAAATAAATAAATAAATAAAATGATTTTTGGTGTTAAGTACATGAATATAAATTAATATTAAATATTAATACTACATTTAAACTGAAGATAAAAGCTGAATAAAAGTCAAATGTGGGGGTTGTCTTGAAAAGCTGTGTGCCACACTTCAGATTTTTTTTAATCTATTTTCATTTACATTTATTTTTCCAGGACTATGACTACTTCACTGTAGAACTGGAGAAAAGTGTGAAGGGATTTGGCTTTAGTATTCGGGGAGGACGGGAATACAAGATGGACCTGTTTGTGCTGAGACTGGCGGAGGACGGACCTGCGATCCGCAACGGCAGAATGAGGGTGAGAAAACTCTTTAAACTGTTAGATGGAAAAGACTTTTGATAATTGCACTTTAATAAAAATGAGAGTCTCACACTCAAACTGTTCGAATCTATTTTGAATGTTTCACCCTGTGTAAAAATGCAGTTTTTTATTTTTTTTTATGTGAAAGTACAATTGACTCAGTACAGTATGTACAGTACTGCCATTCAGAAGTTTGGGGTCAGTATAATTTTTTATTCAACAAGGATGCATTAAATTGATCAAAAGTAACAGTAAAGACATTTATAATGTTACAAAAATCTATTCTATATCTTTTTTGTATTTTTGATCAAATAAATGCAACCATGGTGAGCAAACCTAAACTTTTGAACAGTAGTGTCTTTGCATTTATTCCAGGACTCTATGGAAAGCTTGACTCTGGTCAATTATCATAAAATAAACACCTTTAAGATAAAAAAAAATTTTTTTGACTATTTTCCTATTTTCGCCTGTGTGCATAGGTTGGAGATCAGATTATTGAAATTAACGGTGAGAGTACGAGAGACATGAGTCACGCTTGTGCCATCGAGCTCATCAAGGCCGGCGGTCGGCGAGTACGCCTGCTGTTGAAAAGGGGCACGGGACAGGTGCCGGAATATGGTGGGTATCACAACACACAAAGCCAAAAAAACACTATTTTAATCTTTAAAAAGTTTTTTAGTTTAAAAGAAATATAATGTTTTGTTGCAGACTAACATAGAATCGATAATCATGTTTTAAAACTAAAACCTGCTGATTTTGGTTGAAATAATGGAGCAAATGCTCGTAAATGTGCTTATTGGAGTGCACAGGGGAACAATAGCTCAAGCGGGATAGCGTGGTCTTGACGGTTTTATTCAAGCTGAAAGCTTTCTGTTAAAAGCTTAAAAGCCCACTATAACAAACAAAACCAACAAAAAACTCCAATCAACTCACAAAAAGTCAAGAAACCTCTAACAACCTTTCACTTAACTCCCCCCCTACACCACCCCCCTATCATCTTCTATGGTTTTTCTAACTCTAATCTGCAAAGCAATAGTTCAGTCTTTTACTTCCTGTCCTGTAGGAATGGTACCTACCAACCTTACCATGTGCATGAAAAGCGACACTCTAGCCTCACCCTATTTCTTCATAATGGGACACTCTAAAGACACGGTTCGTGGCATCCTGCACGTCTCTCTGCTTTACATTTTCTTTTGTATCTGTAGATTTCCTTCTGTTTCCATTTGCTTTGGCACGCCAGCATACGATGCATGTCTGATCATCTTTTAACTAGACTGTGATTGGTCGCAGTGTGTTTGTGTGTGGTTATGTATCACTGTGTGCATGTGCACAAGACAGTGTTGGGAAGCTAAATTGAAACTGATCCGAGTTGTAAAATACTTAAACTCGTTACTAACAAAAAGTAGCTAACTACATTGAGCTATTTAAGGCGCAAAATTGTTAAATATATTGCTTTAAGATTTATTTCTTTTTTGGTAAACAGAGCAGTATTTATCTGACAAAACTCAATTGATAATTCACTAAGTCCTGCCCTAAAACTGAAAATTACTGCTGCCATCCTTCATTTGTGATCTTTTCTAATTAAATTATATGGAAGATCTGTGCGTTGATGTTTAAAAACAATCTTGTGGAAATTAGCCAAAAATACAGAAAAAATATGGAGGTGAAACAAATGGTCAGTTAAGGTTTATTAAACTTGAACAGATGAATTTACATTCATTGTACATTAATATCACTAGTAGCACTGAAACATATAGATAGATAGATAGATAGATAGATAGATAGATAGATAGATAGATAGATAGATAGATAGATAGATAGATTAAAGATAGATAGATAGATAGTAGATAGATAGATAGATAGATCGATAGATAGATAGATAGATAGATAGATAGATAGATAGATAGATAGATAGATTATAGATAGATAGATAGATAGATAGCTGATAGATAGATAGATAGATAGATAGATCAGATGATATAGATGTCAGATGATAGATAGATAGATAGATAGATAGAGATAGAGCTAGAGTATGGATGGATGGATCGATAGATAGATGGATAGATAGATAGATAGATAGATAGATGGATGGATGATAGATAGATAGATAGATAGATAGATAGATAGATAGATAGATAGATTATAGATAGATAGATATTGTCAGATTATAGATAGATAGATAGATAGATAGATAGATAGATAGATAGATAGATAGATAGATAGATAGATAGATAGATAGATGGATAAACAATGTAGTACTTTAGGAAATACTGTATTCATCACAGTGACTTGTGAATAATTTTTTTAAGTAGTTCATTTACATAAACTGTCCAAATGAACCAGTTCACTAAAATGAATCAGATTTCCCAAAATAACAGATAAGCAAGATTATAATTATGTTACCTTTTACCACAGTCTAGCTTGTTAGTAGAAGTGTTACTGTAAAGTTGAAGTCTCCCCAGCACTGTGTGATTGTGTTGTGTGCATTGGCAGTAACCTTGCTGTGCAGTCCGGTGTAACGCTGATTCACAGGTTCTTTGTGTTTCCTGGTAGACAGTGCCGCCTCCCGGAGTGCTGTCTCTCCAGCCGCCCCTGCCTTGTCGGAAGTAGTCTCACCCCGCTAGTGTGACACTCGCCCTTCGCCGTCACCCGTCATCTCATCCAGCCTCAAACCCTGGACTTTCAGTGGCATTCTGTGACAGTCTGGACCAATCACGGCGCCCCTCGTGGTCAGTTTTGTGGGGCTTCGCCCGCAGAACGAAGGGTGGCAGGTCCACCTGTAAGAGCTGTGCTTTGAACAGCCTAAAAAACAGAGGAGATGGATCATAAAAGAAAATATAAAGAACAGATGGAGACACATCAACCTCAAATGGATTGTCGCATCCAACATGCTTTTCATATCGTCTTTAATCCAAGTTTGTTTTTCATTTTTTTCCGGATGATCCAGATGAATGGCAGCCAAAGACGTGTGGCTCGCCCTCTCGATCTTTAATTCTGGATCCAGAGCGGAAACTTCTCGCAGGGGAACGAGCCGGACATTCAACGCCTCGTTCTTCCATCCGGTGGACCCGAGCTCACTTTATTGGTTTATCATGTAGAGGTTGTTTATTTTTTGTATAATTTCAAGACGTTCATACCAATCCCCTAGCGATACCGGGGGTCAAATATCGCAAATATATGTGTAGCATGAAACGAGATTTCCGAAGAAACACACTAACTTGTTGAGTTGAGAACTTCAACGTATCAGTATTGCGTTTCGTTATATGTCTGATGGGAAAAAACTCACCATAGACATTGTGAAACACTGACAGTAAATATAAAGGGAGACCGCCATGATGGAGATACAAGGGTAAGTATCACGCCGACCCCTTCGGCCTGAATTACGGGAGGTAAATGCATATCAATCGCCAAATCTGCCGCATGGACGTACCCCTTTAGATCCCAAGACAATATGTTACATTAGTATGGTTCAGTCGATGAATTCCACACCTAGCCAAATGTTCGGAACTGAATCGAAGAAGGACCGAGGATGTTTTCGAAGCCTCAGTACATCATTCTGTCCTCATTGGCCCTGTACTGTGTGCCACCACTGTGGATTTGGGGTGCCATCTTACACCTCACAAGCTTCATTCTCATGTCTCTGATGGCTCTGTAGTTCATGGAAGATGGTTTTTCAGGACAGTTTGGTCTGAGACCAGCAGACATGTAGTCTTTCAGCGTGTCCTAACCAAGTGCGACATGAAATATTTTGCCTGTTCTCTCCGAACATGAACAGGCAAAATAACACCCACTAAGAACTTATTTGATATAAGTACAGAGCAATGTGGATTTTGGACCAATAAGATGTAACTGTGGGCGGGGCTACATACACAAATATGGTTTTTGGACTAATAAGATGTAATTCTGGGTGGGTCTACCTAGAAAATTGGCAAAATTTTCTGCCACTTGTTACAATTGCAGCTTGTTAGGGCAAAAAGTCCAAAAATTTACTCTGTTTACTTTCTTAATGCAGATTCGTTTTCAAGATGAGCGTGATATTTTGGTATCATACTGGTTATTGGTCAATATTGGATATTTAATTTTGCGTTTTAATTGATGAACATGAACAATGAACATTATGATGCTGGGATGCCCAGATTCACTTGTAGCATTTAAAACTATTGTTTTTTTAGTGTTTTATTTTTATTTATCTAGAAAAAATTATGTGGAATTTTTAATATTGACCATTTATCGGTTATCGCCCATAACATGAAAATAATTATCAGCTTTTGTATCGGCCAGAACTTTATATTCTGGTCACTTTGCTTTATTGCTTGATGTTTTTTCATGTCACGCTTGGTTAAGACACGGTTCAGGTTCACCTGGGAGCAAAGACGAGGAAAAAGGATGTTTTTAAATGATGGGGGCATGATCAGGGTCTCTCTAGCATGAAAGGGTGGGACCCAGTTGTATGGGGCAGAGTGCCTTACTGGCCGGACAAAGAGCAGTATGAAATATGCATTTTACATAAAAATAGAAATATCTTAAGAGCTGAGCTTTTGTTTTCACCTTTGATTGAATGGGGACAAACTTTGCCAATTTTTTTCTGATGTTGTGAAATAGTTTCTTTAGTGAAAACAGTGTATTAAGATCAAACATCTGATCTGGCACATGTGGACAGCAGGATGAGACAATAAGGTGACAGTATAGCAAGATTTGGTGTTTGTTGCGGCAAACAATGTTTTAATGCGAACCTCTGTCATTCTAACCTTTTCATTAGATGGAAGAGACAGTGATTTCATACGCTGATAGTGATCAACAGAAACATTTACAGTGACTGAATCTCACAGTGTGGAGAGGGTTTGATGCCATGCATTGTTTTGCCTCTTTTTTTGTATTCATTTAATTGTGAAATAGTCTTATGCTGCTCTGCACCTGTCATTCTGATCACAGGCTGATAACTGTGCCAATTCAATTGTTCTTAAGTTATGTGGAATGTAATTCCAGATTTTTGAGAACCACAGAATATCCTGAAACTACGCCAGGAGCCGCATTGAAAAGTTGCATATCACTACAAGCTTATCACATTCCTACTTCTTAACTGCAAAAAAAAAAGTGTTACAGTATTTTCTTGTTTTCCTGTAAAAATTAAACATTTTAAAACAAGGTTCATTTTTTAGAGCAAGCAATTAAATAGTCTAAAAAACACATCAAACATTTCTTAGCAAAAGTAATATTTAAAATTATACATATTAAATTTGATTTATTTAATATGCTAAACTTTGCTAAGTATTTTGCCTAAATAAATGTAGTTGCTTTGTCATTTACCAAAATGTATTGTTTAAAACATAAACTTAAATATTTTATTTAATCAATTATTATGCTTATTATTTTTAATACATTTACTTTATTTCACAAGCATTCATAATTCATAATGTATACACCATTGTGAGATTCCTAAATCCAGTTTAATAGAAATTTGTGTTTTAAAATACATAAATCTAAAGCAATAGTTCAGCCAAATATGAAAGTTTGCTAAAACTTTACTCACTCTAAGGTCATCCAAGATGTAGGGGAGCTCTTCATGGAAACAGATTTGGAGTCGTGTGGATTATTGTGATGTTTTTATCAGCTGTTTGGACTCTCATTCTGATGGCACCCATTCACTGCAGAGGATACATTTGTGAGCAAGTGATGTAATGCTACATTTCTCCAATTCTGATAAAGAAGCAAACACATCTTCATCTTGGATGACCTGAGGATACATTTTGGGTACTTTATTTATTTATTTATTTTTACACACGTATCTTCAATAATTTTACTTATCCTTGTTTTAAGCATAAACCTCACTAAATTAATTTGGGATAATTATGCTTTAAATAACAAAAACAGTTAGGTATTTTTGCTGGAAACCAAGAAAAATCAAATTAAAAAATCTTTTTTTTTTTTTTTGCAGTTGCAACAATGTATATTAGTAATGTGTGCCACAATAAAATGCTCCCTGTTCATATCTCCCTGAGGGTTTTGTAGCTAGCACATAATATTTGTAGTCTCCATTGATTGCCATCATTGGGTGCAGTGTGCTAGATTAAACTGCTGTTTACATGGAGAGACAGACAGCGAGAAACGGTGAAGGAAAATGTGGATGCATTTATTGCACAGCTCATAGCTTTTACTGTTTCAAGCTGTATCCTGCCTGCTGTGAAAATAAGTCAAAGAAAAAAAAAAAAAACATTTTATATTATTGAGGAAAATATTGAATCTGTGAAAGATGGCACAAGCCGGGGCCCATTCAGATCAATATTACTGTCTAGTGTTAGATGTGTATTTACCTTGTACAGCTGTACTCCTATAAATATGGTTTAATGTATTATTGATAGTTTCAAAGACTAAGTGATCAAATATTTTTATGAAATGCAACAGTACGGATATAATAAATTTTGCTAAAATCTTGTTTACCTGTATGATATTCTGATATACTGTTAAATAAACTCTTGACAAGGTCTAAAGTTCATTTTATAGCTCTCATTATACACTGTCTGGTTCTCGGAATGTGTATACATTGTGATAGATAGATAGATAGATAGATAGATAGATAGATAGATAGATAGATAGATAGATAGATAGATAGATAGATAGATAGATAGATAGATAGATAGATAGATATTTTCATTTCATGTTGGGGCAAGTTGTCACACACAAAAAGGTAGTTTAATTAATTATTTAGTCTTTTAGACCAGTCTCCAGACCACAAGGTGGCGCAAACACTACATTCAATATGTGAAAAACATTCAATGAAGAGGTTCAAAACAACATTCTTTATGGAATATTCAGAATCAAACGAACCCAAAACTGCATAATAATGTCTGAAAAGCATAGAAACCTTCCTCCCTGGATGGTGAAGTCTGACGTTCAAAGAAACAAAGACAATGAAGCGGTGAAGAAGAAAACGCGTGGTGAAACCACAAAAAGGATAGCGAAGAAGCAGCTCAAAAGGTAGATACTCCTTTAAGAACTATCATTTATTAAAAACGTTAACGCATTGGATTTATTTATGGAAAAAAAACATGTTAATGCCTTACGATGTCGTTCACAGTGTCACGTACTTGATGAACGAGCAGGAGCTCGTGGAAACGGCACTCCGCCTTTTGAAGGATGATGAGGTAGATTAATTTCCATTGTAATAAATCACTTGCCGTCTTTTTAAACCGATATTTATTCTATATGATACAGACTAATGTTTTGTCATGAATCGTAGGCATGTGCTAAAGATGGAATGCAAGCCCCAGAGGAGCTAAGGATCATTCCGGAGACAGATGAAGACACTTCAGACTCGGACGTGCAGGACAGAACACATGTTTCAAACATTGCAGAGCAGGAGACTGTGCCATATGGAAACTGCATGGAAGAAAGTAGCAGCACAAAACCAGCCTGCCATCTGAAGCCTCCTTCTGATGTTTCAGGAGCTTCCGAGAAGCATGATGCGGATGATGAGGCTCTAGAACTTGTGCGAGAGATTTTTTTTTCCAAATAATTTAAACCTGAAGTCACAAAGTTTAGTGCTAGCAAACATCATTTTACCAAATATTTAAAGAGATACTTCATAATTTAGTCATCCTCATGTCACTGCAATCCTGCCTGTTTTTCTTCTGTGGAGCACAAAAGGTGATATTTTGAAGAATGTCTTGGTCACTCTTTTCCATTCAGTTACAGCCAATGCCAGTTTTCAACCTTCAAAAAGGACAACAAAAATAATAATAATGATGGCCAAATAGCTCGGGTTTGGGATAACATGAGGGTGAGTAAATTGTTTTTTGATGCATTCTTTCTTTTTACTTTTGTTTCTTTTTAATATTGCAAGCTCTGCTTTTCTTCAGGGAATGAAAATCTAGTTATGATTTGTATGGGTTTATTATTCTGTTGGTTGATGCCTGAACAAAGGAGATTTCGGATTTGTTTTGTAAACCAGCTGATTCATTTGCACACTTGCACTTTCTAGAGTCCTTTGAGTAAGACAGCAACAACTAAGAACAAATGAGAATGTTCAATGACATGTAAGAATAGATTGTATATTTATTCATTTTAATAAAAATATATATATATATTTTTTTTTTAAATCAAGATTTTTAGTGATTGGTACTTCAACCGGCGTCTAATGTAAGAGTTAACAGTGTCTGAGGACAAGCTGTCAAATATGGAATCAAGATTTTATTTTGCTGCTCAGGAGACAAGAATGGACACATGGTGATGCTTAAAAACATCTCACAGGTGTGCAGGTGCATACAAAACACATTTTCTTTGGACTCTCAGGATACACACTAAATAATAGGCAAATAAAACATCAGAACCTGGAGAGCATCATGTTAAAATTCACAAATTGAGCAAAATACACCTACAGGATACAGGACTGTAATTTGTCTCCAGACTTTTAAAACATTAAAAAATTTCCTTGTTTTAACAATTATAGGGACCTTAATGGAACTAGAAAAGGTTTTGGCACGAGAAAATACATGTAATGTGAAATGATTTACATCAGAAAGAATGCTCAATATGCTTAAATGAATTAACACTTCAACCAAATACAATCATGATTGCATTATAATGGACCCTTGGGTGTCATTTATCAATAATATATGATTTTTTTTTTTAAATGCACATGGATGCTAAATAATCATATCTTCCTGAGGTGGAGATCTTGGATCTGGTTGGAGACAAATCACACCAAAGATTCCAACTGGATCCTAATACTGTCATGATGGGTCGTGTCTGAAAGATTCCTGATGCTACTTCATCTTTTATGGTTGTATTAAATTCACTTTAACTAAACCTAAATTGTCCGATATTTAGATTTAGACCTGCACTTTTTAAAAGGGAGTATTCATCCAAGCAAAGACAATTAAAAATTTAAATTTCTCTTCATGAGTGTAATAATAATTACTGAAAAGCTTTTTACAAGAACCCTTTTCTATAACAACTGCACTTTTTTTAAAAAAGCTGTCCTCTTATTTAAATTCACCAAACCAGATTTTCTGGGGAGGTACAATCTACTCATTTATGAATTTATACCTGTGTAACAGTTATTGTGTCAGTGCTTACAGATCTTTACAGTGTATTAACAGAATCCTGAAACTTACAGTTGTGACTGAAAAGAGCTTTAAATGTTGTAAAGGAGGAGAGCCCAGCTAGTGCTCAGCGTTCTCAGAAAGAAGAGGTGTCAGGCTGTTCACATGGCCATCAAAAACACTCATCTAATGACAAAAGACAACAAGAGGTTCAGTGCTCAGTTTAAAAAAATTCCAAAATGAAGCACAGAAAAAAAACAACAACTCCTACTTACACTCTTCGGTTTATAAACCCCCAGTTTAAAACGACAGCAGACCACATCTACGCAGAAGCCAACCAGACCGTGCAGCATGCCTGCAGAAACAAATCACAATCATTGAATCGTTTCAAATTCATTTTTGTTAGTAAATATATTCTCCTTTACCTGTTGTTGAGAAAATGCCTCCTATGATGCCACAGAGCCGCACGAGGAACTGCCAAAAGGGCATGTGCTGCTCAGTCACCTTCACCATCAGCGAGCTGATGTCATACTTCATAAAGATCCCAGAAACCCCATGACTCCCCGCTGCGTGGTTTATCACTCGCTCCTAAAGGAAAGAGGATCCAAAAGGGGACTTTAGTGATCATCCTTGAGCAGTAATGAACCCACAATGTACTTTAGACAGAGAAAACTTTGTAAAATAGAACTAGAACAACAGATGGTTATGAATATATATTTAAAGCTGTCTGTACCCGCTCAGTGACAGAATACTGGTGTGTGTCCGCTGACACCTTGTACGTCTGCAGTTTTGTGGGCACAATGGTAATAAAGTACTGGAACATTTGATTATCTAGCAGACAACAAAGGAAGACATTTTTTTAAGTCAGCCTCATTAGAAATAACTTTTCACAATTATTATTATTTATTTATTTTTACGCTGATGTAATATAATTTGTAAGGGGAAAAGATGATATAGAATTAGAAAAACTTTATTTAAATATTATAATTTCAATGTATTATTTATATATTTGTACATTTAAATTGTATTACCAGCATGAATATATATTTATGCTGATAATATAATTTTTTTAAGATAAATAATTGAATTAGAAAAATACTTTCAGACTTGTATAACTGTATAATTTTAATTATCTTAACATATACACTTAATTATGTTAATATTTTGTTTTATACACACATATATACACACACACACATATATATATATATATATATATATATATATATATATATATATATATTATATAATATTGTATTATATATATATATCTATTTATATATAAACTGAATTGGAGAAACACAAAAATTCTTTAAATATTGTGTGTGTGAGAAAATTTTAAAATATTGTGTGAAATATAAAATTTTATCAAACCACACTTAATTCTTTGTGTGTGTGAGAAAATTTTATTTGAATTATAAAATGCTTAAAACACACACACTTAATTCTTTAAATACTGATAAATGTTTTGATAACTTACGATCCGCAGACACTTTTTCTGTGCCATCCAGTGGATTTAATATGCCTGGGATTTCCTCTCCAAAAGACAGGTGGTCTATCCGGTGAGAGAAGTTGTATGCTGAAACATAAAACAGTCCTTATTAGCAAACTGACCTGTTGGACAAAATATTTAAGGAACCATTTGCTTTTTTTAGTAGAACAGATGTTGTCTTCTCGTCTGGATTCAAAAGCACTAGATACGTTTTGCATAGAATGAGTCATTCAGATAATATCTATAGAATCAAAGCACTTTATGCTACTAGAACATTGCTATGAACAAGCTAAGCTATGTTTGAAGAAGCTCTTCAGCTTACTCTCATGGCTGACCAGAGCTGCTAGATGAGCATGACCTCGAGGGTGTGGGATGGCCCTGAAATCAACATGAAATAAGAAAATTCAGAGAAGATATCCCAACTGACACACATTTGAACTCTAAAAGTAGGCCTGCAGTACTTAAAAACAACTTTGACTGGAGTTAGGATATAACTGGATGCAAAGAACATGATTAAAGGAGACATACTTGCCAACAGTGATGTGGAAATTCCCTGCTACTTTATTGACATAGAGGTGTCCGTGTATCCGACAGGCGTTTAGAGGCTGAGTGGGATCATCTTCCCTACAGAGTGAATGGAAAACGACATCCTCCATTAGAAATGTCTGCTTTATTTGCACGGTTTCTATTTGACATTTGGTGTAATCTGTTCCTGTACAGGTGTGGTGTACCTGGGCGGGAGAGCAGTGGGGGCACCTTTCATGATGTTCCTAAACAAAACATCCTGGAGTGAATGTTCCTCACGCAGATGGTTCTGAATGAGCAGAAGTGTCCTGATGCACGCCATACCATGACAATTAGGATTTTTCTTTAAATATTATTAATGATAATAATAATTAAGAAAGTATGATCATTATAATCCTAATCACCTGTGCCAGAGCCTCTGCTGAGGAGAAAGTTCAAAAATAACCTGCAGAAGAGTTGTAAAATGCGTTATGGCATCACTTTAACAAGATTCTGGCAAATAAGTAACATTCAGCTACTCACGGGTTCATACTGAAGGCCATCAGATGCCACCATCGTCTCGGCTAAATCTAACACATCTGCTCCAACAACTAAACAAAAAAAAAAATTGACAATTCCGTGCTACTGTTCATACAACACATTGCAACACATTGCTAGAGTCAGAGTCAGTACTTACATTGGCACCTCATGGCAACTGTGATGTCAATATTAATTCGTAGTTTGCTGCAAGATGAAAGAATAAATTTATTTTTTAGTTTTTATTGCACATCAAATCATTTTATATGTAATAACAAAATACAATTTACTTTTACATTATGACAACAGTAAAGAGTCACCTAGTAAAATCTTTATCCACTTCATACTCGTACTTCATCCATGTGTCTCGATATACAAAGAACTCAAAGAAGGCCAAGAGTGCCATGGCTGTGAAGGCCAACACAGACACTGAGGAAGAAAAAAACTTAATTCAGTTTTTCGATTCGGTACCACAGCTGTAATATTTGAGAAGAGTCAGAAAGGAAAATGTGCAATATTATCTATAGCTATACGTGTGTGAGAGTTATTTGTATGGTGTTATTTTAGTATGACTGAGATTTTGTTTTCAATTTATATTTTCCTCTATGTATATCTATATAGTATTTATTTACCTCTGTTTTAGTTATTTTAGTACATCAATTGAATATATATATATATATATATATATATATATATATATATCCTCCTGGGACTGGCAAAGACTTTTGTCCTCTGTGAAGGACATTATATTTTAGTGAATTTCTCTCAGACCAAAAATGAAAAATGTTATGGGGTTTCAAATCAGAATAGGACTGTTTGTTATGAAACAAGGCATTATTTTGACACTAGCTTGTGTAGAGGACACCAGGACAAACATCATGTTAATCAGGCATTTTGGCGAAACACAACAAGTCAATAGGGAAAGAAATTATAGATCAATATTCCTATGAAATATTCTCATGAAAATGTTGCCAAGTTATTACTCCCATTATAACACTTATTTTTTTCATTATGGTTTTCCCCAAGAACACATTAATATGTACATTGTATAGAATGGGAACACCAACTTATGGACATTTTACACACATATTCGATAAAGTACAGTAGTATATCAAATCATTCTGTTATATCTTTCATAACATAGTTGAGAATCATCTTTGTACAACGACTGGTTAATGAATGTAAAAAATAAACATGTTATTTTTCATGTCTATTTATTTTTTGAATAAATAATAATTAGTCCTGGCATCCTCTAAAAAGGACATAGAATAAAATATCTACATTTGTTTCTTATGCTCCAGCCAATGTAATGACAAGAAATAAAACTAAAAATCACAAAACATTTTTGTTATGGTTCTCAGGAGGATATTGAAATCTCAGCTGATCTCACCAGTTCCTCCACTGGCTGTTGTCTCCACATAACTCTCAGGAACCTTGGGAAAAGCATCCATCTCCTTCACAAAGTTCAGGGCTTTTTTTCTGTTCAGCCTCCTCATCGTCACAGCAGCTGGCTGTTATCTTCCTCATGCATTTAGGCTGCGATTCATGATTTTTTTTAAAAATCAAGGTGAGATGCACAATAATATACATTTGTGAGCAGTAGCTACATCAACTGTCAAAATATGCGAAATGTTTAAGCACATATAAGCTAGGACGTAGACCTATTTTGACTGTAAACAGCTTTTAAAGAGTATTTTCTCACAATTTGTCTGTGAATACTCAGTTGTCTATGGTTACTGTTAGCCACTGCTAACCGTCTGGCTTGCTATTTTACTTTTATTTTGTTTGTCTACCTACCTTGAAATGCTATTTTAAACGGCACATTGTGGTTTCTGCAGTTTTCAAATAAATAATCTCCTTTTACAATGAGCGTTTAATGAAATTACGGACAGAAATGTAGAGGACTCGGGAGAGACGGACGCTGACGCGTTGTAGTCGCACGCTTCCGGTCTGGTGGATTATGGGATATGTAGTCATCAAAATACGAGGGACTATGAGTACTACTCGTACTATTTCTGTCATATCTTTGTGTTTTAGAAATAATAAGAGTTTAGAGTTGAGTCTAATTAAAATACCCACATTCTGCACTATGAGAAAGATTTTATTTAATGACATTTTTTTTTCCTGAATTCAGAAATAATACTAAATAATAACTAATGCAGTTTTGAACATGAAAATATCTCAACAGGAGGTGAACATGTCTGTTTTTAAATGTATCCTTACCAACTTTTTTTTTTTTATCTGCAAAAAAGTAGGCTAATTTGCATTATTTTTCAGCAGCGGTAAGCGGTCAGAACAGAAAACATGAAATTGAAATAACATTTAACAACAGTACCAAATTAGTAGCACTAAAACATTTGAACATAATAAACTTTAAGCTGTAGGCTTGCATCCCCGCACTTTTAAGTGGCATCTGTATGTAGTAAACACAACATTATAAACATAAATCTAAAAGTCAGCTGAATCCGGACCCTCGTCCCGTAACACTGGCTGCTGTTCATGGCTGTCAGAGGCCGGTGTGCCGGTGTTCTCTTGAGAGGGGTCTTCAGAACAGCAGCTGATGGTGGGTGATATCACATCAGGGCTTGTGTCACATGACTCCGTGCTCTGTTCAGACGTTGCAGCAGCAGTGATGGTGGTGGCCGCACTGGGAGGAATGGGGTCAAATTCATCATCATCCTCCACCAGGTTGGAACATTCACTGATGTCTGTTGCAAGCAAAGTGGTTTGATTACACAACTTGAGCAAAACTGGTACAAAGTAAGGAAGGCACAATATGTTTTGTATTATACACGAGCTTTCAAAAGTGTCACATGATCATTCTAATAAGCTGATCTTCTTATTATCATCAATGTTGAAAACAGCTGTGCTGCTTAATATTTTTGTGGAAACTCTGATACTTTCTTCCAGGAGTCTTTGTTGAATAGAAAGTTTGTGAGAACAGCATTTACTTGAAATAGAAATCTACTGTAACATTACTGATTTCTTTACTGTCACTTTTGATCAATTTAATACATCCTTGCTGAATAATGAAGCATTGATTTAAAAAACAATCTTACTAGATCCCCAAACTTTTGAACTCACGTGTACATTAGTGATTTTTTAAATATCGTTAAATATTGGATATTCAGTTGTGGATGCTCATCTTTTGTTTTTAGAAACTAAAAAGGATAATGCTAGATTATTATTATTATTAATTTTTACTTAATAAGATTTAACTATTTTGTGATTAGACTTTCCTAAATGTCATAATATTGTTTTTACATGGACAAAAACTACAGGTTTTTATTTCCGCATTTGACTTATTTTGTCAAAACAATATTTTAATTGTAGTGCATCCCAATAAAAAATACTGCATTATAACTTACTGCTGAAGGCCTCTGGATATTGTTTCGCAACCTTGCCTTTTAAAGTCCTGGGGAAACACAAATAATATCATGCACAGGAAATTACTAATGTTTATATATTATAATATATAATATATATTGTAATATTATCCTTAATAATATATAATAATGTTATATAATATTTATAATAAAAATATAATATAATAATAATAATAAAATATAAATAATAATAATAATATAAAAAAATAATAATATAAAAATAATATTTTTTGCAATCATTGTTTGCATTTTCAAACTTCCATGACACGCTTGAATGTGTTAATCTTATCATACACTTGCTAGTAATGAAGGGATAAGTGTTCATGTCAGATCTTAGGTTTCCCACATCATCATAATTAATGTCTTAAGTTGTCAATATGATACCTTATTCGTCTGAAAATGCTGTCCAAGTCTTTCTTCATCTCTATTAAAGTGCGGGTGTGCATTAGAAAGCGTTCATTCATCTGTTGTAAGCGCACATTGGACAGTCCGTTGAAGTTGATCAGCATCTCATTGGTCTTCTCAAACCGGTCCAGCCTGGAATACATGAATACATGCAGCAAAAACATGATAAAGGCATATTAAAAATGCTGCCTAGGCAGGTCACTAGATAGGGAAACTCACATGTGTTTCTGAGCTTGGATGATGGCGTTCACGTCTTCAGAGTTCACCATACTGAGCATCCTGTTACAGAATATTCCCGACGCTGTGGGCTCCATGATGACGCTTTTCATAAAACACAAGATATTAGCGTTAATCATGAATCAAGTCAATAATAAACCGATTGATACAAGTCGCTTACGTTGTAAAATATTCACTGACTAGTTTGCGTCTGACTTGGTTTTACTTAAAAAACGTCTTCATCGGATGCACACTTGGCTGGCTGAGGCTTTGACGCAAATGCATACACCTTTTATTATACTTGTGAAACGATAAAAAAAAATTACCGCACCGAAAAGCGGCCAGACATCTTTGTTTTGATGTTGTCACATGATCACATAATCACATGAAAGCGACGTAATGCGGGAGGCGGGATCATGGAGGTTTGGTAAGCGTTGATTGGCTCTCCAGAAAAAGCGGAGCGTTTGATTTTAATATTTATTTTGAATTATTGATTAACTTTATTTTATATTAAATAATAAATAATAATGAATCGAATAATAAATAACAAATTAATTATTTTTGCAACATGTTTAAACAATACATTTTTAATGCTAGATATGTTTTTTTTTTTTACAAAAAAACAATGCATGCATTTTTTAATCATTCTGTAATGACAAATCTATTTGATATTATGTGTCACATGAGGATAAATAGTTTATTATTTGATGCACATATTACATATTTTTGTATATTTAATATGAAATAATAATTAGAAATATTAATAATTACAATTTTATTTTATTTTACATGAAATGTTAATTGTAAAATAATGTGTCACATAAAGAGGATGAATAATTTTGAAATCTAATATAAAAATCATTTATTCATCACCACAATAAAGCAATATCACTTCAAATCGAATCTTGTATAAGAGTCTCTGGCTCGAAGGACTGGTTGTGTTGAGTCCAAACAAACACTGTGCTGGCGCTGGTTGTCACCGCTCAGACAGTCCTGAAGGCATCTCAGGTTCTGCTAGAGCTTGTGGGAAATGTCACAGTGAATGGGCGTTGCATGATTTGTTTCTACCAGACATGTGCAGGTTCCTCTTCTGCCTTTGACCTTAACACTAACCTCTCATAATGTCACACATAACTGATGAAAATGAAAACACCCCTGCACCAGTCCCTCCAGTGCTATTTTAGTATTTGATGTTGACTTTATGTTATAATTCACACTAATATATATGCAGATTAAAAATTAATTTCCTTTTAAAATAAAAACAAAAAATCCAATAATAAAAAAAATAATAATAAAATAATTAATTAGTATAATTATTAAAAAAAATAATAATAATAATAATAATAATTAATTAATTAGTATAATTATTATTTAGTATTATTTAGTAAAATTATATATTTTTTATTAATAATAAAAAACTATTATATAAATAAAATATAGCAAAAACAATAGTATAACTATAAAATAATATTAATAATTGCTTGATTTTAGATGGTTAAGTTTACGCCACAGCCTGCATCTCAATGTACTTCCGCGGTTTTCCAGTGCGCGGCAGTAAACCGATTCAAAACTGATACTCGCTTCGCGCATCATTACAGAAGAAGCCGTAGAGATCTTCTGAAGAGTTAATAAAAAATATATATATATCTCAGTATACCAGTTATTTGTATTATTTAACGGATTTACACGGGACAATAGGTGAGGAACTCATTTAACTAGTTTTATTTGACCGACGACGAAAAAAAAAGTCGCTTATAAGACAGTTGCGTCCTGCTTCATCGAGCTGGCTAACATTAGCATCTTCACATCTAACGTTCAATGCTGGACTTATCTCTCCATATTTATATTTTTCTCTACCAATAACTCTTTAAGAGCCGTGTTTTGATATAAAAGTGTCATAAAGAACACAACACGTCTTTTTAATCTGATTTCAGATGGTCAGAATGGCATCAGACTGGATTGGCTGTCTTGTTTCAGTCCACTGTGGACCAGCTCTGGGAGTTTATCAAGGAGAAGTGTCTTCAGTAGATCAGACCAGCCAGACCATCTCTCTCAGACATCCCTTCCACAATGGAGTCAAGTGCACTGTGCCTGAGGTCACCTTCAGGTGAATAAGAAAATGAAGATCCTAAAAGCGTCTCTGTCTGACACTGTAGAGTCTGTTTTTGATTCTTTGTAAATGATTTTAAGACGGACCATATCATCTCATCTCATCGGTCATATTCTACAAAGTGTTATAACAGTCTTGATACAACAATTTAATACAGTGTAATCAAAATTTGTGTACCAAATACTATTGTTGACTATATTAAAACTATATTAAATCTTTTCTAATCCACAGTGCCATGGACATTAAAGATCTCAAAATCCTGGAGATCCGTAAGAGCACAACTGAAGTCCCGAAGCAGAACGGTCCAGACTCCAGCTCCACATCGACGCCGCAAGGTGGACGCAAGGATAAGGGTGGTGGTGCACCGGGCAATAGCGCTCCTCTTACGGTACCTAATAAAACAGAACCTAAAACTCAGGAAGGAGGGGTGTCTCCAGTGCCACACTACTCAAAGAGTTATGGTGAACGTCAAATGGACATGGCCGCCCAAAGTAAAGGCTTTAGACGAAGACACAATTCCTGTGAGTCTTCTGTGCCATTGGATTTCGAACCTAATCTTTCAGATTTTAACATTTATACAATCAGTCAAAAGTTTGGGATAAGAAGGATTTTTAATGTTTTTTTACAGGAGTTTCTTCTGCTCATCAAGGCTGCATTTTTTTGATCAGAAATATTGTGAAATATTATTATGATGTAAAATAACATTTTTCTATTTTAATATACATTAAAATGTCATTTATTCCTGTGACACAAACCTGAAACATGAGCATCATCAGTC
Source organism: Cyprinus carpio (assembly GCF_018340385.1). NCBI lineage: Eukaryota > Metazoa > Chordata > Actinopteri > Cypriniformes > Cyprinidae > Cyprinus > Cyprinus carpio. The sequence continues at coordinate 10,582,994 of NC_056596.1, read as the reverse complement.
CAACATTCAGTTACACATGATCCTTCAGAAATCATTCTAATATTCTGTTGTATTCAGTTGTGCTGCTTATTTTTTTTTTTTTGGAACCTGTGATAATTTTTTTCAGGATTCTTTGATGAATTAAAAAAAAAAAAATGAAGAGCATTTATTTAAAAAAGAAATCTTTTCTAACAATATACACTTCAGTTCAAAAGTTTGGGGTCAGTAAATTTTTATTCTTTCTCTTTTTTTTTTTTAAGAGAGAAATTAAAACTTTTATTCAGCAAGGATGTAACATTTTTAAGAAGTGATAGCAAATATTTATTTTGTTAGAAAAGATTTATATTTATATTTTCTTTTATTCATCAAAGAATCCTGAAAAAAGAATCACAATTTGGCGGCACAACTGTTGCCAACGTTGATAATTCTAATAATAAATCAGCGTATTAAAATGATTTCTTAAGGATCATGTGACACTTTATACTGGAGTAATGGCTGATGGAAATTCAGCTTTGCATCACAGAAAAAAAAAAAAAATTTTAAAGGGTATTAAAATAGAAACCATTATTTTATATTGTAATAACATTTTGCAAGATTACTGTTTTTTTTTTTTTTTTTATTTTGGTCAAATAAATGCAGCCTTGATGAGCATAAGAGACTTCTTTAAAAAACATTACAAGTCTTACTGATCCCAAACTTTTGACCGGCAGTATATGTTATGATTTTTATGTATATTTGTATTAGAGCTGCACTGCTTTGGGGATTTTTCTGGATAAAAATGCAATTAAAAAAAAGTATGCTATGCTTGTTTGTAGTGCTGCATAATTTTGTCCAAATTTTGTTATATATATCAGATAGATAGAAAGATAGATAGATATATAAAAACAAGAAACAAAAACAATAGCAAAAAAGAAAAAGATTACTATTATATAAGTGGAAATGTGGCCTATGAAAACTAAAAAGTGGAAAGAGATTTATTTTTTAACTAATGCACTCTTTAACTGTTTCTAGGGTCGTCTAGTTGCAGAGGTCCAAATCAGGTCACACCGAAAAAGAATGGGATGAAGAACGGAAGTCATATGAAGAACAAAGACGATGAATGTTTTGGAGACGGTATGGAAGATGTTCTCGATGAGGACTTTGATTTTGAGGGGAACCTGGCGCTCTTCGACAAGGCTGCGGTGTTCTCGCAGATCGAGTCGTCAGAGCGGCGAGGCAATGGTGCGAGATCTCGAGGTACGCCTGGAGAGCAAACACCATCACGATACCGGCATGACGAGAACATCCTAGAGGCCAAACCCGTCATCTACAGACAGATCACTGTTCCACAGAATGAAACGAAAGAATATAGCACTGGTAAGAATCTGACCTCGTGATCTTTTTAAATATTTATCTCAATTTGTCTCAATTCATGCCATTTCTCCCAGACTCAGGGCTGGTGGTACCCAGCATCTCTTTCAAGTTGCACAAGCGTTTATTAGCTGCAGCAGAAAGTCATGGTCTGTCTCTGGAGCGCAGGCTTGAAATGACAGGTGTATGTGCGAGTCAGATGGCCCTCACGCTACTTGGAGGACCAAACAGGTTTGTGGGGCTTTAACAGAAATTGCATAATCAAAAATATCTTCAGCATGTCTGGTTCTTATTGGTCTGGTTCTTCTTGTAGACTTACCCCAAAGAATGTGCATCAACGGCCCACAGTAGCTTTACTGTGTGGACCACATGTCCAGGGCGCTCAGGGCATCAGCTGTGGCCGGCACTTGGCCAACCATGAAGTGGAGGTCATCCTTTTCCTGCCAAACTTTGTCAAGATGTTGGAGGCCATCACCAGCGAACTTGCACTCTTTGGGAAGACGGGAGGCAAACTGGTTTCTAATGTGAAAGGTGTGACACTACTGCATCTACATTTAACAATCGTTTATGATACAACAGTATACGTTTTTACATTTATTTACATTTATAACTATGATAATTATTATTAAAAAAAATATTTTATTATTAGTTGATGTTGGAGATATATAGTTGCAAAAAAGTTTTTGAAAAGCCTGTTATACTCACTAAGGCTGCATTTATTTGATCAAAAATAGAAATTGTAAATATTATTGCAATTCAAAGCAACTCTTTTCTGTTTTATCCATTTCTGTGATGGTAATATTGAATTCAAAAGTTAATCTTTAAAAATACAAAAAAAAAAATATATATATATAAAAAAATATATATATATATATATATATATATATATATATATATATATATATATAGTGTAATCTTGTGATGCCCAGACTATCTGTAAATTGATTTTAAATTTTAGTGTTATTTTAAATTTATTTAGGCAAAATGCCATAGAATTTTAATATTTATTTTTTTAAACGGTTATTGACCATAAAAAAATAATTATCAGCTAATTCTATTATCCAAAATTTTAATATTGTGCATCTCTAATCAACCTGACCATTTGTGATTGGATCACTAGGTGTAATCCAGTTGACAAAGATCTGTTTCCATTAACACAAATTTTGATGACGAAGAACCTTGAGCATGGTTTCTGTATGTCACATATCTTCCTAACACACCCACCTGAATGATTTGTTTCGGTGGGCTTAGAAAGTCTTGGAAACTTCCACTATGAATTGCAAAAACATGTTTAACTTTTACCCACCCACCCTCGTTATGTAATATTCCAGAACACTTCTGAAAGCCAATGGGAGGTGTATGATATATAAATGGGTTCTGGGTTAAAAATTAAACTTCATTAGTCTTATCTACTCATTTAAAAGAAAATATAACTTCACCCTCAGACTTGCCCGAGACGCCAGTTGACCTGGTCATAAACTGCTTGGATTCACATGAAAACGGATTCTTGAGCGAGCAGCCCTGGTACAAGGCTGCCGCCGACTGGGCCAACCAGAACCGAGCCCCGGTACTGAGCATCGACCCTCCAGTAAGTGGACAGGCACATGCCGTGGAAGCAAAATGGTCACTTTCACTTGGCCTCCCGCTGCCTGTGTCCGAGGGCGCCGGCCGAGTCTACCTGTGTGACATCGGTATTCCCCGACAGGTTTTCCAGGAAGTGGGGATCAAATACCACTCCCCCTTCGGATGTAAATTCGTCATTCCGCTGCACTCTGAATAAGCCGTTGACTTTCACAGTCGAGGCTCACTGAACCTGCCTTAAAGATTTTAAGTATGAACGGACCTCAGTTTGAATGTTGCAGCAGAACTGAAACTTCTCAGTCTCTATTTTTCTCAGATTCTTCTATACTTTTGTGATGATCTCCATTAAAGGGAAGTGATGGCAAACGATACCAGCTCTTGTGACAAACCTGATATGGTAAAAGCAGAACAAACATCATTATATTGTCTGCTGCATTCTAGCAGTTTTACAATAATCTTTCACACGGCCGTTTTAATATGCAAGGCTGATCTTTTTGGAAAAGACAACTTTCATAACCCATTAAATATGCAGTAATGTCACAAAACAGCAACTGGCTCACACTTAATGCGACTTTATTGGTCTTAATGGCATTTTTGAATCTTATTTTGTTACTTTGAGTATCTTAAATAGAAGAATTTGCTTTTAGTTCTTCGTCAGATCTGCTGATTTAGATCGACTTTAAATTTCCCCATAGAAAAATGTGCATTAGATGGGGCTTTCGTTTATTTCCCATGCTGCTTTTTTTTCTTTTTGTGCCAGACTGATCAAAGTCAGTGTTAAGGCACTGAGATTATGGCAGTTTATTGCATGCAACATTTCATACTGCGTTATTTGCTTTGTTGACCAAGCCCAGTGTGCTGTAAATATGACAGATTGACTGGGATCTCATCAGGGATAAAATGTCACACACTCGAATGGTAAGATAAGTGTATTAAAAAACTACTTTGTGATATTGGTTGCCATTGGACCAATACTGACCATTTTAAGCAGTCATTGGCCAATACCACCAATTTTCTAAGGCTAATATTCATTGCTGTGCTTTACCTCATTTCCATTTGTTTCAGTCCTCAGTGCTCAAAAATAAGCAGCTTATGAAATCCTGTTTTAAATGCGAAGTGGAATTGCTTGTTTGGTTACATAAAACAAGGATCTTTTATTAAGAAAGATTCTCCACTTGTTGCAATAAACCTGCTTGCCAAAATCGATTTATGATTTTATTACAGGTTGTATTACAGTGCGCATAAACCCATTACAAAGCAAAAAGTCAGTGTGTGCTACACACTCAGTTCTTTTGGGTAATGAATAATGAGTTTTTCAAAAGCACTGATAAGGACAGTTGAAATCGTATGCCTTTACAGTTAAAATGAGAGGCACTTATGACTCGCAAATGCTTCATAAAAGATCCGTATGCAACAATAATGAACTTAAAATTGTTTCAAAACTGCTTTTATCTTTGTTTTCTGTTCATTAGCCACATTTATGGTTTAAGCGCTTTTTTCCTTTGCTTTTCCTTTTTTTTTAAACATCGGTTAAGCTATGTACAATCTAGTGATGATCTTTCTTGTCACAAGTGTTAAGATAAGCTAGAAACCAACAGACCTTACACAGCACCTAGTCATGGGAAAAAGAATGTGAATTGTTTTTTCTTTTTTTCCCTCTCTCTCTCTCCTCCTTTTTTTCAGTGTTGATGTTTGTGTCTGTAAGGTCATTGGTGGAGCCTCTGATGGCTGTTGGAGCTAATTTCAATTAGCTTTTGAGCTTAAAAACAAAGACTAAATGAGTCAGTTATTAAAAGCATTAATAAGTTAATGATGCTAATGTGATTGCACTGTCAGAGAATATCAAAGGTCCATCTTATAGTGGATGAATACAGATAAGAGAACATGTGTGTTTAATAATACAGCAGTTACTGAGCAAATCCAGCACTAAAAGAGCTTAAAATGGTGCCAAAATCACTTGCTGGTTTTTATGACTTGTTACTTGAAATTGAAAATATTACTGCTGTACAATTAATATTGTTTTTTTCATTTGGTTTGCACAAAAAAAATAATTGGCTCTTATTGATAATAGCTACAGAGCCCAGTTTAACATTGAGTTGAATATTGTTTGATACCTAAGCACTACTTGTGCTTAGATGTATGTCAAAATGCAGTTTGATTTAAATCATTCCTCTGTAGGAGTTTGCTTCTAAAATCTGACCACACTCTGTTGAGCAATAAAAAAAAAAAAATAGCAAAAACGTTTTGTTGTTATCTGGTGATGTTCATTTTTGTGGCTTCCCCTCGATGATGTTTTCAAATTCGGCTCTAGAGGTTTGAGGGGCTTTTGTTCAGTATCAAATGTTGAAAGCCACTTTTTGGTTTCTTTCCACAGGTTTCCATTCTTACGCCTTTTTCTTCACAAAAGCATGAGATAAAGGTTGTTAGCATTGCATAATTTCATCATTTATCTCTGCACCTGTTGTATAAGTCAAGACACGATTCAGTTCTGGTTTAGACAACAACAACAACGTTACCATTAATTGTGAATTAGTGACATTTCTGTTCTGCATAGTTCTGATATCACTGGAAACCTTACATGCTTAACAATGTCAACCTTGAAGTTTAAGGACTGAATAAATAAAGAGAATGGAAATATGACTTTATGACTGTTAATTTACAGTAACAATTCTGTAAAAAATACTATATATATATATATATATATATATATATATATATATATATATATATATATATATATATATATATATATATATATATATATTATTACTGTATGAATGTTCCTGGAGCGTCCACCTACGCAAAAAGCGCGTGCTGTCGCTCCCGTCTCCAAATGCGAATCCTACAACGGAAAAGGCTGCTTATAAATATTAATTATGTATAATGACGTTGCTTGGTAACCTTCCTGGAGCGTCCACCTACGCAATCTCATTAATATTGACGAGCCGTCATTATAACGTTCGTAATTGGCCGGCAACCTGCCGCCCACCTACCAACGTCTTCCTATCATCAAATCACATCTCGTCACTTAATTAATATTCATAAGCTAAGCCTTCTCCGTAGTAGACGCGCCAGTGAGACGCATGCGCACTACGCGCGGGGCTGTCTGAAGAAGTGCGTTTCCTTTTCAAGGGCCTGAATGTATATGTGTGTAAAAGACAGCTGTATCCCCTGGGTGTGCTGCGCTTCCGTAACGCATACAAACTGCTCGCTTCAGGCGGCGTAACGTTTATCGACTTCTCCGGTTTGTGAAACGCTGCGACGGTTGTGTTTTTACGCTGAGCCGTTGGTTTCCTCACGCGCTGTGTTTTTAAATTGAAGCGCATTCAGTCGGTGCAGTCTTTAACGGTGTATATTTGTACGCACGGACGAGCTGATCATATTTTGTCTGCATTGATGTTAGAGGAAAGCTCTTTGGAAGATCTGTTTTGCTGAATGTGTGAATGACTACTTCTGTATCTTCTGTTGATACGATCTAGTGGGTTTGACCCACACATGGACTTAGTGGACAAGGCTAAACATCTCCAACTTTAAGGCTTTTGGACACCAAGGGCTGATCATCTACGGAACACATAGGTAGTGTTTTCTATTATGTATTATGGCAATATTATAGCTTGATCTTAACCACCTTTTTGCTTCTTTCAACCTTCTGCATGTCTAAGAATGGGCACATTGTTGTTTTTGATTTTGAATGCGATGGTCTGCTTCCCAGCTGTCCAAATAAGAGCCACTTGAGGCGTCTTTTGAGCTCATTCATGATTTGTTAATCGTCTTAAAGCATCTGTGCAAGATGCATTGGATGGTGCACAATGGACTAGTCCCAGTTTGAGATGTATTGTCTCTTTGCCAGTCCTGATTGGATCAGCAGTGCTGTTCCCCATCAGCAGCATCATTCTGGGATTGTTATGTTGTCATGGTTTTGTGAGTGTTTAATAACAACATCTGAATGTGGGATTGAACTCGAGTTTTGGTGGCAGACAATCATTTTTTGAGCTGTTATGGGACGCCAGGGTAGCATGGAATGGTACACTTATTTACTAGTAAACACATACAGTAGTTCAGTCACTTGTAACCAGACCTAGAATGGTTACATGAGATTTGAACGAGAAAAAAATCCCTTGTTAAAAGGGCAGTTATTCAAATTATAGTAGAAAGGCTTCAGTGTGTTTTTCCCTTCAGTAATATTAATGAGATGGATTTAAAAAGGTTAAAATCCAAAGGTCACTTCCTTATGTTAATGTGCAGATTTTAAAGGACCAGTTCCCCAAATTGTCACTGTTATGTTTCAAACATGACTTTCTCTTTTTTATAGACTTTAGTTTAATTTTAGTTTAGTTTTAATTTTTTTTTAATGAATGTCCAGACTGCTCTTGTTTTTCACACAATGAAAATGAATGTGGGCTGTAATGCTTAGGACAGTAAAGGTTTCATAAAAATAGTTCATATGTCCAATGCACAGTATTCCAGTGGTTGCCAGTAAACCTCTGAAATGGGCTCAAAAATGTACTTTTAATTCTACAAAAATTTTATAAAGTGGTGTTGGTAACTGCATGTCTTTTTACCCAGGTTATTATATGCTATATATTACATAATATTCAATTACTTAAAATAAACATTCACTCAAATTATGTTAATGTTCAAACTTATTTATATTTCAGCTAGTTGCCAACATTTCTCATTTTCATTGACTATTAAATAATACTTGTGTATTAAATAATAAAATATTAAATACAATATATTTAACTTCATGTACTAAAATAACAAAATAAAACAGAAGTAAAATTAATAAAAACTATACAGACATTTAAAAATGACAAGAACCAAATTTTTTTTAAAATAAATTAATTAATAAACTAAATTAACTCAAATTAAAACTAAAATGTAAAATATTAGTAAAAACTAAAATAGTATCTCAGTTATACTTTTAAAAAACACTGATTTTTTAATAATATTGATATTTAATAGCCATTAGATCTTAAAGCTTCAGAGCATGGGAAGATTTTTAGTAAATAACGACTTAGATTTCAGCATGCTTCTACCACAAAAAGGCATAATAGTCAGAATATAGTGCAAAAGTCATATGGATATTTTTACGGTACTTTAAGGTGCTTTTGTGTTTTGGGGATTCACAGACTCAGTTCCTATGTGTATTCTTTAAAAATTTCCTTTTTTTTTTCTTTCTTTCATACAGCTTTGGAACAACATGAGATTTGAATAAATTATGCTAGATTTTTTTTTTTTTTTTTTTTTTTTTGATTGAACTGTTAACTGGGCAGCCATTCTAGAATGTCTCCCTTGTCATCATTATATGTGTAACTGTTTATATTTAATGCTATTTCTGCCTTCATTCATTCTTTTTTTGCTTAAAATCGTATCAGCTATCCTTGTCATCGCACATAAGGCCGTTAAAAGCGGAGCCCTTCTTTTGAAGAGCATGAAAACAGCACTTCCTGTTCAGTTCCTTTAATTCACACCTGCAAGCGCTCCTCAGTTGAGCTTCGTTGCATCTTGAAGTATCTGTCAGAATTAATGTCTTTCTGTATTTCTGATTTACAGTGGGATTTCCCCTGCTGCTAAACTGCTGTGCTTTAAGCGTTTTGTGGTGTACTTTTGTTGTACATAGTTTTTTGCTCATTTCGCCAACAGTAGTCAGTTTTACTAACATATGCTATTTCCTGATTCTCATACACTGCTCAGTTTAATAACAACACTTCCTTACATAGCCTGACACATGATACTGATACCGTTCATTACTGTCAAAACTTCTGCAGTGTTATTTTGCCTTTCAAAATAAGGGGACAGATACTGTCCAGCTGCAAAAATGACCATACATGTTATGTTATGTTATATGCTAAGTCTTCTGTTAGAGGATCAGACCTAAACTGAAGTTGTTCTAGTTAAATGTTTGGTTGTAGAGCTCAGCTTGTTTATGTTGGTCATCTCTTTGCCTCCCTACTGTCACAGTGGCTTGTCAGTAGATGACAGAGCAGTGTAATTAAGCATCAAAGGGAGCTGTAGGAGGAGCTCCGCCCAGAGGGGAGAGCGTTTGCTGGGTCAAGCTGGTGTGAGACGCCCCCTGCCATGACACTGGCTGGTGTGGAGCTTAAAAAGCCTTGTGGTAACAGAACTGAAGGAAATAACTGGGAATAATTATGAAGGCTAATGATATACGCACAATGTGACCTGCATTTACTGGGATCTTTGATTGTTTTTGGAATTGTTTTATTTGAATTTTTTAAAGTAATAATCTCCAATCCAATCTTGTGAGAAAATGTAACTATAAGGTCTCTCTCGCTCTCTCTCTCTCTTTATTTATATATATATATATATATATATATATATATATAATGTAATCTCACTTTTCTTAGTTCGCATCATTTTAAGGTTTATGAAATTTATACTTTTAGTATTTATATCTGTAATAATAAATTAATACTTTTTTATTTACGTTAAAACTAAATTTATTCAGTCTTATTCTATCATATAGTGGTCGACTGATATGGGTTTTTTACCAGCCTATGCCGATATCTTGGAAAGCAGGGTGGCCGATATAAAGCCAATATAATTTTTTTTAATGTCACTGAAAAAAAATTATACTAAATTTTTTAAGGTAAGTGGTTGCAAACAATTTATTTTAGCTACATTTAATAATATTTTTTTTTTTGTAAGTTAGTCAACTAAATTTGTTTATTTAAATGTAGCTAAAATAAATCGATTGCAACCACTTACCTTAAAAAAATTAGTAAATTCAATGAATAATTTTTATTCATTGTATTTAAGAAATTTGAAATCATTTGAAATGGGTAAAAAAAAATAAATGTGAAAAATAAACATGCTTATACTTTAAGTGGCAAAGTATTTTTCACAAATAAACAAATATTTAATACAAATATAAATAAAAAGGAAGTAAACACTGTAACCAGCAGTGAACTCAGTATTCTGGGAAGTTTGTGTGCATTGGGAATCACATTTTTTTTTTTTCAAATAAAGCCAAGGTAGACTCATTTTACATACAGCACACAGTGAAAATATCATGAATATGACATTGGGCAAAAGCATGAAGCAGCATAATTTGAAATCACGAGTTTAATGTTTGTCGATCACGCATGTCAGTGAAGCTGAACTCTCCTCCTGTCAGCATTCAATTCACACGGACCGACCGTAACACATGATCCTGCAGGACACGCATCCACACTTCATAAGATCTCACAGCTGGGTTCGACTAAGTTTGCAAGGTTTTTGAAATTAGATGTTCATAAGTCATTCAAAGGTGTGTTTAAATGATGTAAAAGCGTATTTGCTGAATGCTGACGGCAAACGAGAAAGTATTATAATGTTTGCCTTTCTATTACTAACAATATAAAAGCAATCGTTATAATACTTTTTTTGTATACATTTTAATTCCTTTATTTAACCATTCTATCTAATTATTAGACAGACGTCTATCCGTATTAGACAGAACTGTTAACAACGACAGCAAACAAGAGTGAGAATGTAAGCACTGTGTGTTCAGGCACTGCGTTCAACGCATCGGCCAAACAGAAATAGGTAAACAGAAAAACTTATCCGCCGATGCCGATATTTGAAAAATGGCAAATATCGGCCGATTTATCGGCCTAGGCGATATATCGGTCGTCCACTACGATCATATTTAATATTTCAGAATGAAAATGGTTATTCTCTCAGTATCATTCCCTTCACTGCATTTCCCTGTGGCCTTTGTAGGAATGCTTCCATCACCGTGGAAATTTACACATGAATATTAATGACATGCATGAGGGATTTTTTTGGTGATGACTCCCGTCAGATCACAGTGTCCGTGTATAATTACATGTGGAACTGAGGATTATTACTAATATAACCTGTATATAAATATGTAATTATTTTGTTGAACAGTTTAGTGGCTTTTTGTTACTGCAATATATATTAGTTTTGAATCATGTGGCCTTTAAGTTATAAATAATTACCTACCTTCATTTTAGAGCATGTTACACATTATTAATACTTAATAATGTGTAACATGCTCTAAAATGAAGGTACGTAATTATTTATAACTTAAAGGCCACATGATTCAAAACTTTTATATATATAAACATTTAAATTGTATTTTTTTATTATATATATATATATATATATATATATATATATATATATATATATATATATATATATATATATATATATATATTATACAATTTAAATGTTATACATTTTTAATCATTGGGGCGTGTAATGTTTTTTTTTTTTTTCATGTTTTTTGAAAAAATAAGTCTTTTATGCTTACCAATGCTGCATTTATTTGATCACAAATACTAAAAAATAAAATAAATCTATTTAAAATATTTTTTAAAATGTAATTTATACCTTAGACAGCAAAACTGAATAGTTTTTTTCGTGTATTATTTTTATTTGTTTATTAAGAAGATGAGATGATAGCATGGTTATGTGTGCTCAGTTTGGTCTTATCAGCTTCCAAGTAAACAATCTCATGAAACATTTGTGTCTTCAGGTGTGATGTGCAGAATATAGTTGAGCAAAATACCTGAGGTCACAATCTCTTAACCTGTTGGATCTTGCCCCAGTGCACTGATAGTAAAAGTTAAGAATTCCACATATCGTAATGCTGCTTTTCACTTATATCATTTTCATCTTCCCATACACATTCAGCGGAACAAATGCAATGATTGCCTTTACAAAAAATAGTACAATAGTGGTACAGTAACTGTTTCAGGTGGTACTATCACCATGATTATCATATTCATGTATAATTATTTGTATGTCATTGAAAGAATTCTACAGCATATTTTGGTAATATCAGAAGGATTGGATTAGGATTTATTTTTGTCTCTCTAACTTATGTTTGTGCTATACTGTAACTGTCCTATATCCATGTCATAACTACAGACTAAAGCAGTTTGTTCAGCAAAGCCTTTCTGAAGAACCTTGAAGATCAGGAATGAATGAAGACAAATATATGCGAAGGAATGCCTGATATTGAGCATAGATACACACCCTGACACATTAGCACTTCATAACTGATCTAAAAATAGAGAGCATATCTCAGCGGCCCTCCTGAAACATACTGACTGTACTCATTAAATTAACATGCTGAAAGATGCTCCATTTGTGGCTGAAAGGGAGAACCGAAGAGCATCCAAACGTTCGGGAAGGGTCGTACGCTGACCCATAGTAGTATTTTGTAAGCATTCGAATAGATCAGATGTCTTGTTAAGAGGATGTGAAGTAGATGGATTTAGGGGATGAAAGGCTGTGAGGCTGGAATCCACTCTATCTCTGAGCACATCACGTCTCTGTTCTCTCTCATTGAAGTTGTTTTCCTGGTTCCTCGTGTGGCCTGAAGGCAACTGTCATGCCTCCCCTACTGAGTCTCACTGCTGCTCTCACACGTGCTTCACTTTGAACATGACGACATAAATCACAGTGTATGACGTTTTGTGCGACATTCAAAGGCGTTTGCTTTAAGAGCCTGCAGACTTTGTTTCAGGACCGAACTGTAAAGATGATCAGGACGCCCTCTGTATGAGGGGAATACGAGGGGAAAAGTGGGTCCGGAAAAGTCATAGAAATTAACTGTAAATGAATGGAATCTTAGTCTTTATAAAGTGAATGTGTATGAGTTTATATATATATATATATACACACACACACCAGTAATCTAAAAAGATTCTGAATATATATATATATATACACACACACACCAGTAATCTAAAAAGAGTCTGAAAAAATATATACATTTTTAAATTTTAACAAATGTAATTGATTGCTAATAATATTTACTTTTTTATTTCTTTGATTTTAAACTTATTTTGTTTAATAATAAAAACAATAATTAATTTAAAATAAAGATTTCTCTCACATAGAGGAATGCTAAAAAATATTACTAATTTACCAAATTAATAGTAGTTTCAAACTAAATATTATTATTATTATTATTAATTACAATAATAAATAATCAGTTTAAAATCAAAGATTGCTCTCATATAGAGGAATGTTAAACACTAATATTTTAATAAATTTTTATTAGTAGTGGTAGTTGTTTATTATTATTATTATTATTTTTATTATTATTATATTTTGTTCAAATATATTGTTTATATTTTTAAAACTCCCCTTTGTTAATTGTTTATTTCAATTTACATTATTTACAAAAAACTTATCCAGTAAAAAAAAATATCTATATATATATATATATATATATATGGGTTGAATTATACAGGATTTCTGGGAGACGTGCGTGTTGCGTTCTATAACGTTCCACCTGGAAACAAATATGGCGTGATGACAAACCCCCTCATGAAAGAAGAAGGCCGTCATGTTTACATCTGTGACAATGAGCGCTTATCATGATCAACTAAACGCTGGATTTTCAAAAGTATGTGAAATATTTAAAGGTGTCATATGATGCTGCTAAAAATAACATTATTTTGTGTATTTGGTGCAATGAAATGTGTTTATGTGGTTTAAGGTTAAAAAAAACCACATTATTTTCCACAAACTGTACGTTATTGTTTTTCCTCTATGCCCCGCCTTCTGAAACGCGTCAATTTTTACAAGGCTAATCGCTCTGAAAAGCGAGGTGTGCTGTGATTGGCCAGCTATCCAGTGCATTGTGATTGGCCGAATGCCTCAAGCGTGTGACAGAAATGTTACGCTTCTTAACATATTGTGATGCCTTGTCCGGCTGGAGCGACGAGACATAAGCATAAAACCCATTTTAAACCTGATATAAACATGATTTCTAGTCGTGTCTTCTTTTGGAAGGCAAAAAACAAAATAGTTTTGCTTTCTCAATGAAACAGCGCCACACAACGTGGCCTTGAGTGAGCGGAGGCCAGAGGCCTAGAGTGAACCGCGGCTGGCTTGAGTGAGCAGCTTGAGAACGGTGCGGCAAGCAGATTCTACGAAGGAGCGTACCTTGGGCTTGCAGCAACCACATGTGACGACCCCGGGCTGGACTCTGCTTCATCAACGGTATAAGCTGATTCAGCAATCTACAGTGCAAAGTTGATGTATTTCCTCAGCGACCAGCACAGATCAGCCCCAGGCATGACGAAGCAGATATCGTCCTCGTTTGGAAGGCCAAACAAAGTAGTTTCGCTTTCACAGTGAAACATACAGCGTCTATACGACATGGCGGCGGCAGCAACAACAATACTACAACAAGAATAAAAGGTACGCCTTCTTTCTTTGCGTGAACATCTGGGCAGCGTTATGCAAATCTTCCCACATACTGAGGTAGATATGTGGGGGGCATGTTAGAATGAGCTGTTTCAGGGGGGCATGGACGAGTCTCAACTTTTATGAAGAATATCTCTTTGGATTTGAGACTTTAGTCTTTGCAATTTCACAGATCTTATTTATTCACCAGGAGCTTGTAACACTCCACAGAGAAAGGAAAATTTGAAATCGCATCATATGACCCCTTTAAAGTTTGCAGCATAGAATCTTTAAAATAAGTTGAAGAGTTTTTACACACGGTCTGTTATTGTGGGGACATTTCCACGCCCCTAACATGATGGTCACGAAACAAAACATGATTGGTTGCGTTATCTGTCAATCATATGGCCTCTTAGGCAGGCCTTAGCCATTCAAAGCGGTCAAGGCTTCCAGACCTTCTGCCATCAGTCTGAAGGTCCGACTATGCACCTTTACTAAACACTTATGCTTGTATGTGCAGTTGCATAAAGGATTTTTAAGGATATTTGAGTTGTCCTTAAAACAAAAATCGATGTCCATTTGACACAGCCTTGATAGAGCCAGTTTGGAGTGTCCAGTTCTGGCATACAAAGACACTTTTGTCAAAGTCTGTGAATAAAAGGAAAGGCTTTGGTTCTGCATCATACCCTCTGGAAACTTCCGTAGTCCCTGTCATCTTCGAGCCACCAGAGTTGCCTGTTCAATGCCAGTGAGCTGCCTGCTGGCCTCCAAAAGTCTGCTGCAAGTTTTTAGAGACTCAAGGAATGAAAAGTTCTCTTGTGCGAGGCGTAGCCCTGCCGATGCAGTCCTTAAACAATGATATCATTTGTAACGAGGGATTTGCCAAGGCACACCCCAAAATTGTTGCTGATCACAGAATAGCCTCATTGATTTTGATTGGTGAATGCATTCCTTTTTGAATGTCAACCTCTTGTGGCCATTTTTGTGGTTGGATATTTCTCAGATTTGGCAGTATCCTGCTTTATTGATGTGGCACACATTTTATTTGTCTGTGTGCAACATCTTTAGGTGTTTTCACATGATTGCATCATTTTTCCCTCTGTTACGGTTGTTTAGGGTGAGCTTAAACTCAATAACACTATGGACGATTTCCACAGCTTAGTGTCAGTGTGACAGTCAAATTATTTAATGCAAGTCTGTTACTTCACATTTTTATCACAGGGTTGGCATATCATTTATGTTTGTTTCTAGGTGGTTTCTAATGTCTTATGGGCAGATCCTTTATTGAAAATCAATGGGATTTTTTTATTGTTTTATCATCTATCAGGTAAAGTACAATTTCAGATTGAGTTCTGTACCAAAAGTGTATTGCTTGATGTTAGAGGGATTGTTCAAATCTCTAACACAAGTATATGTGTAGAATGATGTATGTGCTGATGAGTAATAATAATGAATGCCTTAGCAAACAGCACTAATAAAGTGTCTTATTAAGCACAGGTAACTTCAAGTGGCAAACAAGTGGATTATGAGAGAGTGATATTAATAGCTCATTGCATTATCTGGCAAATGCGGTAAAGAGGAGGTTAGTTAAATTGAAACAAAATGTCTTCCTGCCACTTCTTGCAGTTGACTTGTGGCTGTGACTTGTGACTGTGACTTTTTTTATTACACAGTTCATTTCACAATCTTTCCACTTTTGAATTTTTTTTTTTTTTTTTTTTTTTTTTTAATATCTTAATTTTGTTTTTTATTATTGTTTTGTCTTGTTTAGTTTCTCGGTTTGTTTTATTATTATTATTTTTGTTTTGTTTATTTTTGTGGGTTTGTTTGAATTTTGTTTTGCCTTGTTTTTGTTCAGTTTTCATTTTGTCTTGTTTTTTGGTTTGTTGTTTTTATTTTTGTTTTGTCTTGTTTTATATTTGTAATTTTCTTTTCTTCACCTTAATTTTTTTTTCTTCTCCTTCTTAAAACGCAACACTCAGTTTTATACAATATTTAACTTCTTGGCCTAAAAAAAGTTGAAGATCTCTGACCTACAACACAAATAAAATGGTTTCATTCTGCCCTGAAAAGTTAGTTCTTTAGTTCCTTGTACCTTGTATTTTGAAAAATAACCATTAAAGCTGACAAATTTGGACATATTTGAATTGGCAAGCTACTACAACATCAATCATTTTCCTGTCTTTAAATGATTCATGCTATTCCTATGTTTGGGCAGTATAACATTAGGTAATCACAGCAGCAGGTGAAGACTGTTATTAAAGGAAAGTGTTATATCCTCACTGTGAGGGCTTCTGTGGATTGCTGGTGCCCCTTTTCCCGTCTGCTGCTCTAGCCAGCACCATTCAACCCATAGTGCTCATCACCCACCAATGCCTGCCTACCAATACAGGAAGACCGATTTAGTCTCAGCAGCTCAGGCAGGAAGTGACTTCATATTGTGGAGCTCACTGCAGCTTTCAAGCCAGAGCTACTTTGAACTGAACAGTTTGGCAGTCAGTGTTGGTTGACATATTAAAGAGGTCAAGGCGTTCAGATTCATATCATATCTAGTTCACATGCACACCGCATGCACTGCACTTCTTTGTGAAAATAAGGTGGGAGGATCGAACTGGTGTGAAATTGAATTTCACTGTTCCACGCAAAGAATGATAGAAAACTGCTGCAAATGCCTGCAAACAGTATCAAAACAAACTTGCACAGCCTTTAAAGTCAACAAAACACTGCTTATTTACTTTCTTAATGACCGTTCCTGATTATATTGTGCACGAATGAATGGCACCGATGAATAAAATCCAGGCCCACACCTTATCTTCTCACTGAATTTAGTTTTGCTCAGAAATACATCACTTTACGAAACAAAATAGGTTGCAAATGTTGTGTTATGTGGATTTTTAAAGCACTTTTTCTGTTTAAGAATAGACAACTTGCTAGATTTCCACCTAGTTGCAGCTACGTTTTCTGTCATGTTGTAACCTTTTAATGTCGAGCAGAAATGTTTCAGGTTCATTTGGTTTCTGATTCCAGGTGCAGTTTAATTCCCATGAGAAATCGTCCCTAACTGCCTGCTAATTTGTTCCCATGAGGGTGTTATGTGAGGGTGGCAGACTCGCGTGTGTCATTTGTTTTAGTTTGTTCAAGTTCAGTTCAGAAGTTTCTTCTCCCTACAAAACTTGTCATAGTGAAAAGAGAGCGATAATAACTTTCAGATTCACATTGCTCATCAACACGAAAGTGGAACTTTATATATATATATATATATATATATATATATATATATATATATATATATATATATATATTAACTTCTCATTTCTGATTTCTGGTGTTCTCAATTCTCAAGCTGCGGTGTGAGCTTAATTTTTTTCCATAGTAATATACTTTTATTTTTGGAACAGTACAGCTTTATTTAACCTCATGTTAACATGAAGAGACCAAGTCTCACAGAGCCATAGTTTTGAGTAAATAGCACTAGATCTAATCTGGTGGCCACTTGGACCAGAAGAATCAGACTGGCATGTAAAAATCTGATTGACCAGCATATATATCTGAAATCTACCACAATAATAGACCAGCATGAAAAAGAAAAAGAAAAAATGTGTATAACTGCGTTAATTTTATTTAATTTCACATATTTAAGTAATAATAATCTCAACAGCCTCCAAAAAATTTGATATAAAAAAAAAAAACAAGAAAGTTGATCTAATTTTTGATAAACACACAAAACAAAAATTCAGATAAATAAAAAATATAATAAATAAAAATTTTCGATAAATAAAGTTTCTCCATTATTGGTCATATATGTTCATCAGCAGTGTTGGGGAAAGTTACTTTTAAAAGTAATTCATTACAATATTGCCTTACTTCCTAAAAAATTAAATAAATATACTGGTTAATCTGATTATGTAACTTGTTATCTGTAATGTGTTACCCCCAACAGTGTTCATCGGTATATTTAGCTTTAGTCTAGGCTGTAGGTAGAGGCGTTTCCAAGCGTAAAGTGTTTGTTTTAAGGCTGGCTTGATGCCCTCTGCTCACACTGAATATTTAACAGGCTTTTTGCAAGCCTGCTTGCTGCTCAGCCCTTCTTCCTGTCTGAAGCATCGGAAAATCTACAGCCGCCACTTCCCCTTTGAAAGTGTGTGTGCTTGAACTGTATTTGCTGGTAAACAATGTTTGCTGAGATGCTTGGTACGTCTGATTTTGAGTCATTGATTACATTTGAATTCATTTTCTGTATCTGTGTCTTTCTTGTAACCGCTTTTCAGAATTTCGCATTGTTTTAGCAAGTGTTTTTTAAGTGTTTGATTAAATAGTATTGTAAGTGCTTTCAATAATGAAAAAACTAGTTTTTTCTAAAAATGTTAAAAATGTTTTTTTAATTCACAGATCTTTGGCCAGTTCTGGCTGCATCTGTACGCCTCAGGCTCAGCTCTGATGTTACCGGCTGAAACGGGTCGACTGTGAGAGGACGATTTCCCTCAGCTATGTCTACCTTTGAGGTAACACAAACCTTGAAATGTTGCCATTAGGATGTAATGTGAATTATGACTTTATTTAATTTATACAGCATCATGTGTTTACATCATGGGCTTTTCCTCATAATCCTATTCCCCTCTCTAGACAGTCTGGCCTCCGGGCACCGAGTGCGTGGCCAGGTACAACTTCCCTGGAACGACTGACCAGGACTTGCCTATGTGCAAAGGGGATGTCCTTACTATAATTGGAGTAACTAAGGTAAATTTCTGAAATGTAAGAATGACATGTATTTAGTCCCTCAAAATGATCCTTTTAATTTTAAAATGTAAAAAATAAACTGAATTTTATTACTGAAAACACATATTATTACATTTTTAAATGTGGTTGAATAAATTTAAATATATTTTAAAATGTAATTTATTCCTGTGCTGCAAAGCTGAATTTTAGCAGCCATTACCCCAGTCTTCAGTGTCACATGATCCTTCAGAAACCATTATTATAATATGCTGATTTGATGCTGGAGAAACATTCTTACTATTATCAATGTTGAAAACAGTTGTGCTGCTTGATATTTTTTGTTGAAACTGATAATTTATTCAGGATTTCTTGATATATAGAAAAAGAACAGCATCTATTTGAAATAGAAATATTTAGAATATTTAAAAACATTGTTAATGTATTTTCCTATGGAATTTCCTATGCAATATTGATTATTTTTAATTCATCCTCTCTCTGAAAACTTACCCCAAACGTTTGAACAGTACAGTATTTGTAAAGATTTAAGAGGAAATATTTGCCAACTAAGTATATTTTAAAGGCATACTTAACATAAAATGAGAAGTCAGTTTACCATACACAGGGTTTCCGCGGGTCCTTAAAAAGTCTTAAATTTAGTTATATCCAATTTAAGGCCATAAAAATTGTACAAGAAAGTCTTAATTATGATTTCAAGAGGTCTTAAATTTGGGGACGGAAAGACCAGAATTAAGATATGGCTTAATGTGACGATTAAACTTCAAAAGGCTATGATTTTATTAAATAAACACCAGCCAGTCAGCTGCTTTTTGTTCTGCTGTTACCAGGGAAACAGCTCTATTTCTGCCTTTCCGAAAGCGCCTCCTGCTGGCAAAGAATGAATGTGTATTTTCAATAAGCCGGGTATTCCTGCAATACCTGTGGCAGCAGTTTCATGATCGCATGCATTATTATTATCGCATTATTTATTTATTTTTGTAATTTATTGATAATAATTGTTTCAGTTAATATATTTAATTAATACTTTTGACTCATCCATTTTTATTAAAAATGGTTTAAAGTCTGAAATGTGAAGTGTATCTTTTTGTAAAACTTTGTTATTGTGAAAACTTGCATTTGAACTGTAAATCATGCGTTTTACAGTCATTATACAGTTTAACATGTTACTGTAGACATTGCTCTACCCCTCTCATATGGTAGTCATTTTATTTGTGCAGGTCTTAAAAAAAGCTCTCAAAAAGTCTTACATTTGAGCTTAAAAATGAATAGGAACTAGTGGCTGCCATGGTCCCAAAATGGCTTGAAAATATCATAAATGTGCCATACAATAGATTAGTGTGAGCAACAGACTGAAATTTAAGCCAGGAATAAATGTTTACTGTATTGAAATGTGCAGTGTGAATATCTAGTTTTGTGGTTTACATAAGCAATTGTCATATGGGTTTGGAATGACATGAAGGTTAAATATAAAAGAACAAGTTTTCATTTTAAGGCAACTGTTCATTTACAATTGGTTTGCTGGTGCTTCCTTCCAGGATCCAAACTGGTACAAAGCGAAAAACTCAACAGGACGAGAGGGTACCATACCAGCAAACTACGTTCAGAAGAGAGAAGGAGTGAAATCTGGCGGTAAACTGAGCCTCATGCCGTAAGTACATAGTTCATTAGCATGCTTTTTTTTTTTTTTAAACATAAGATAGTTTTGTCTTCAATGATCTTCACTTAAATTATGATGAGAGTGTTTGTGTGAGTTTCATACATACAAACAATAGCATGCTATATTTATCCCAGATATCATCACAGATCACCTACTACAGTATATCTATAATAATACACAAATGTCTTCCTGCTTTCTGGTCCACCACAACAAACCAAGGACTCATTTGAATCGGCCAGCTGTTTAAAATAGAAAGGAGAAATCAGAGTGTTATACAAATGGCAGCACTCAGGCCAGTGGAAAATGTCCTTCTCTCACCATGTGATATGCAAAGGCCAGAGACATGCATCGCAATTAGGGTTCAGTTGTAAGAGAGCATGTGATATTCTTCAATTACTTGCTGCTTTTAGAAGAAACAATGGATATAATGACGCTGATGTCTCAGTTTTATTTAGTGTGGCAAGACAAGCTTTGCTTGCAGTGTCAAGTGAGTCCTTCAAACCTGATGTATGGGATCTGGATGTCTGCTTTTAGCCATGTGTAATGGAAGGTTTAGTTTTAGATGTGTTTGTCTTTAGCATAGTATGACGGTAGAGGTCGTTTTTTTGCTGTCTAGTCTTTGGTAAGTGCACAGCTTTGGTTTATTTTTGATGGTGTGTATGTATATGTGTGGGTAATTGGGAGATACAGATTGGATGTTTGTCATGCCAGGGAAGCCGCAGAAGGGCCAGGCAAGGCCAGCGCTCCTTTTGGAAGCCTGTAATTTAGCTTCCGTTTCTCAGTGTTGTGCACAATATCATGTATCTGAATCAGTGTTTCTTACTAAATTTTCCCGATAGTTGATCCTACGCACAAATGAAACAAGATTATTCTATTCTTAGTGACACATTTGAGTGTTTTTGAAGTCAAATACCATTACAGCAACACTGTTTGTGGTGATTCAAAGTGTTAACACAAGTTTGTGAGGTTTTTTGACTGATTCGTTAAAAGAACCAGCTCATGAGAGATATTCTGAATCGGACTGCGTTTATTAATTTTGTCTGAAGCATCTTTCAAATGAGGAACATCACAAGCAATCTGTCATTATCATTTCAAATTAAGAATAATATAATTATTATTATTTCACTGTACAGTTTTCACTTATCATTCACTTCAGACTGCATACTAAAAACTAAATATTTGTGACATTGGGTTTTTCTACATAAAATGGTATTTACTTCAACAAAACTCTTGTTTTGAATATTAAGTGTAACTGCTTCATTAAATAATTCTTTTCTGCTTCTTTTTGACTCGATTCATTAAAAGAACTGACTCTTAAGAGTGATTTGCGAATCAGAATACAGTAATTTAATTCATACGGTAAATTCACAACTGAGGTCAAATAGATTTTATGTTAAAACAATACTATTTCTGGGAAACATTAGATTTTTTTTAAAATGTAAAATACCATTACAGCAACAGTTTTTTGTTGTTGTTGTTTTTTGCATTAAGTGTTAACTCAGAAATTCACGAGTCTTTTTCATCAATTCATTTATAGAAACAGCTAATAAGAATCATTAATTTGTAAATTAGACTACATTTATTCATTTAGCATGTATCCAAACAGAATTTCAAATGAGGAACATCTCAGGAAATTAGATAATTTCAAATTAAAAATATGTTTCTTTTATTATTCAGTACATAATGAATTTATATATATATATATATATATATATATATATATAATTATATATATATTATATATATATATATATATAATGCAGTATGATTTTTGTAATTTATTGAGATTTCTACATAAAATACCATTTATTACAACAAAGTTCTTCTCTGAATTTGTGTTTTCTATGTCAGATTCATGATTCAAAGCGTAACACAGATTCAAGATGATATCTTGTGGGTTCTTGAGTCTTTTTGACCTATTCATTAAAAGAACTGGCTAATGGGCTAATGTTAACTCCACATTAACATTTATTTATATAGCAAACACTCTTATCCAAACATCACAAGCAGTTTGTTGTAATTAAAAAAAAAAGTATCTCGGGCCCTTCATTGAATAATGAATCAAAGCGTCAGACTGGTTCAAAACAGGGACTTCTGGGTTCATTAAATGAACTAGGAACTGTGTAATGCTTACAGATTTTATTTATGCACTTTACACTTTATAAACTTCAACTGACTGAAAACTCCTCTTCATCAGACCATAGCAACACAAAGTATGCATTGATATGACTTGTAAATGATGAACAGAGCAAACACATGTCTTTTATCTGTGGTCACTCAGATGGTTCCATGGAAAGATCACACGTGAGCAGGCCGAGAGGCTGCTTTACCCCCCAGAGACAGGCCTCTTCCTGGTGCGTGAGAGCACAAACTACCCCGGCGACTACACCCTGTGTGTCAGCTGCGACGGCAAGGTGGAGCATTACCGCATCATCTACCACAACGGCAAACTGTCCATTGATGAGGAGGAGTACTTTGAAAACCTCATGCAGCTCATGGAGGTGAGGGTTGTTGGCTTATGACCTGGTCTAAGTTTTAAGTTGTTGTTTTCATAGCTAGCAGGTCTATTTATGGTCTTATGGGTGATTGGTAAAATACTTATATAGTCAGCACAAGCACACTCCAAAGTTAGTCCATCGGGTTGTGAAACCAACAGACTTCTTCCTGTGAGTCCTCTCACCGCCTCCTTCAACATTTTCAAATTGATCGCCACACACAGATACAAAAATAGCCCTAACAGGAAGTCAGTCCACATCAGACTACTGGCTACAGACATGGGCCAAGCATTTACGATAGACTCCAGGAAACAATTTTATACACGCACACCTTGTGCTTTGAGGTCAAAGGTTCAGTCCAGGCTTGCTGGAGGAAATGGCATTGCTAAACAAGAGCTGTGAAATGAAGGTGATGTTTTAATGGAAAGTGTGTTTTGCGGGTGGTGTTCAGGAATGAAAGGTTTTTTCTAGTCGAATGTCACACTAACTCACAGAACATTCCTTACATAAAAGTTTACCAAAGCAATATTATGGCACAGTGATGCATCAGATATAATACCATGTTACTTTGAAATCTTAAGCATATCATGAAAATACATTGATTGATTACTATTCATTTACCATTGTATTTACATGAAATTGTAATTCTTATTAATTATATGTATTTGTAGAAATATATATATATATACGCACACACACAGTAAAATGAAATTACTGAACCCAACCATAGGAGACTGATAAAAATGCAAATTTTAGAATAAAAGTTCAGACGGCACTTAGAGGCTTTTGCATTTGAATCTCTTATGCTCATCAAGGCTGCATTTATATATATAAATACAAAAAATAAAATATATACATATAAATACATTTCTACATACCTTTACATATAATTTATACACTATGCAGGTCAAATCAGCCATTTCCAGTATAAAAGGGATCAGTAAGACTTGTATTACTGTTATTTATAGAATTATCTCTTATGCTCATCAAATTGCGCTTTTTTTTTCATTTTTTGATGATAAAAAAAAAAAAAAACAGCATAATTCTTGCATAAATGTTTTTTCACAATATAAAATAATGGTTTCTATTTTAATATCCTTGCTAAAATATAATTTACTTCTGTGATGCAAAGCTTTTGAATTTCCTATTTTATCAGCCTTCTACTCCAGTATAAAGTGTCAAATTTTCACAGGTTAAAAAATATATTTTAATATGCTGATTTATTGATTATTTTATTATTTTCTGAATTATCAATGTTGGCAACAGTTGTGCCAATCAGCTGGAAGTGTGTAAATTATATTTTATGTATATACATACATACTTTATTTTACATACATACATACATTACATACATACACACATACTAACGGTCAAAAGTTTTGGCATCAGAAACTATTTTTAATGTTTTTTTTCTGACAGGAGTATATATATATATATATGTATGTGTGTGTGTAAAGGCTATCAAATAGCAGCATTACTTATGCTTCATTTTGCTTTTAGCATATTTAGTTTTTATTTGTAAGGCTATCAAAAGTTAGTATTTAGTGTAATATACTAATAAGAATAATAACAATAATATGTCATTTTTATGTATACTAAAAAAAACTCTATATAGTCATTTTTAGCATTTATAAAAATTACTTTTAATTTTCTGTAGTAATATATATTTAATAATTACTATATATAGGTAGTATTATAATTTTATATTATACCAATTTTAGTTTTTGGTATAGTGCCTTTTATACATAGATAGATCCAAACAGCAAGCATTTTAAATTTTATTTTAACCACACTATATTTTAGTAATTTTTAATTTGCTTTAGTATAATAACATAAAAGCGGATTATTTAATTTTGTAAGCAATTATTTTTGCAATTTTGCTGTCTTCACATCTCACACCGTATCAGTGGGGTTTTTATACTTCAGAATATATACAGTAACTGTGTTTTGTATTTTAGGAAGCGGACCATCATAAGACAAACATCATATTTGTGGGTCCTTGACATGAGAAAGTTTGAAAACCCCTTTATAACATAATGAGATATTAAAATTTCCTTAGGCAAACAAGCACCACTTAAATTTTCATGTGCAAATCCACTTTGGCAGCCACAGTACTAGCTTTTTATTGGGTGCCAGAGTGTTGCTATGTAGTTGCTAAGGTTTTCTGATCATTGCTGTGCAGATCATTGGGTGTTCTGGGCTGTTGCTAAGTGGCACATATCAGAAGAGTCCATCATTCATACTCTGGGCATTGCACACCTCATCATTTGAAGTGACAATCAAGCCTGTAGCACAAGGCATGATGAATCCACCGCTAATGAAAAGGGAGGCTTAAAAAGAACCGATTTACATAGATGAAGAATGTAAATAACTCATTTGAATAATTTTACATATCTTTTTTTATTCCACTGTCCATTGGCCTCATCAGGGATGGTCTGTGTGATTAACCAGTGATCCGTCCTCGGTTAAGTGTTGATGGTTCTGCTCTGGTTATTTTCGATTGAGGTCTGGGTGACTTTGGTGGTCAGAGGCACTATGGGTTCCTCAAGTCTCTCCTCACCCTTTCTATTACAGAATTCCACACATTCTTTAGTGTAATTTTGGCTACAGTCACCCTCTCTCTCTCTCTCTCTCTCTCTCTCTCTCTCTCTCCCACCCTTATAGCCTCAGCTGAACAGTTGTGCACTTTGCAAAGAAGTGGACAAGTCTTAAACAGCCTACAATGAGCCTTTATGTTCATAGTGATTAAGCTACCGCAGATGATATTCTTCCCACAATCCACTCGATAAAATTCATCAGAAAACCAGTGGAGAGATATTCAAAATAAAAGCTGCAAATTGATATTGTCCACTGTTGTCTGTAATGGCTCATTATGGCAAGTTTAATTTAACCTTCTTTTTTTTAGTTATTAAATTACTTTTATTCAGCAAGGATGCACTGAATTTATCAATAGTGAAAGTAAAGATATTTATAGTTACAAAACATTTAAAATAAAATTATATCTATTCATCAAACGATCCTGAAAAAAAAAACACATGCATCAATATTTCCACAAAAATATTGAGCGTTCTGCTTAATGTAGCTGTTTTCAACACTGACTATATTAAAAAAAAATTCTTGAGCAGTAAATCAACATATTAGAATGATTTCAGAAGGATCATGTGACACTGAAGACTGGAGTAATGATGTTGAAATTTTCAAATTTCACAATATTACTCTTCTTAGTATATTTATGTTCTAATAAATGCAGCCTTCATTAGAAAGGCCAGAAACTTTGGATCATGACATTATTATGTTGGATACTTATACAAAGTTTTTTAAAAAGTTTTCAATATTTTAATTCATGAGGGTTGGTAACTTTAGAAACTAAAGTAATACTTGGTCAGGGAAATTATCAATGCGTCTAAGAATTAGTTTGTTGGAGTGTAGTCATGCAAATGTGTTGTTATTTCGAGCGCGAGTGTAACAGCGGCGCGCTCACACACGCACGCTCCAGTTCCTGGAACAGTTAATAAGGAGGAAGTGACAAAGAGGAAACGAGCGCAGGTTCCAGATCATTTCAACAGCCCAATCGATGCCGTTTTATTCATGTAACAATATTATCTCATCGTCTGGCCTCGCGGTTATAGAGTCCAGACATAAAGAATCACAAACACGTATTATAGCACTGAAATGATAAGAATGTAGTCGCCTGTGTGTGTGGACGTGTTCATCTGAGAGGAAACGCAACGCAACGCATGCGGCGGAATCAAGAGAACATGCTTATACAACAGCGACCTCTGCTGGCCATCACAGTTCACTGCTTTGCATGTGCTTATTCTTAAAACTTTTTAAAAGCTAATATGGCACATTATATTTCATGAGTTATTGTGCATTTAAATAGCACGTTCAAGCCTCATTTTACTTTTACAGTTATATATAAAGTGCATTTATTTGCATCTTGATTTGCATAATTTAGTCAAATGTTCATTTGTTTGAATTTAATGTAGCATGGTATTAACATTAACAGTTTACCATTATACTTCCATGGTACTTCTTTTGTAAATGATATTAACTTGTTTTGTGTGTGTGTGTGTTTGCATTTTAACAGCACTACACTAAAGATGCAGATGGACTTTGTACCAGACTTATCAAACCTAAACTCATGGAGGGGTCTGTGGCGGCCCAGGATGAGTTCTCGAGGAGTAAGATACTTATTGAATATACTCACGTTTGAATTTCTTGATTTATAGTGAATTAAGTTTCTGCGTGGCTTCAAGGTTTGTTTAATGAAAGATATTTTAATGAGATCATTAATCTTCCTTGTCCACAGGTGGCTGGGCTCTGAATAGAAAAGAACTGAAGCTTATCCAAACTATTGGAAAGGGAGAGTTTGGAGGTACAGATTCTTATTATCTGTTAAGAAATATCATCTAGATCATTGAATCTAAATTAATTTGGTTCAGGACCCAGATTTGACTTTTTTTTTAGCTTATAAATAAATACAAAAGCTTCTAACACAAATATATGAATAGCATCCTGAACTACACAGGGAGCCAACAATTAATTTATGCTCAAAGATATGCTCTTTTTGGTTTTTAGATGTGATGGTCGGAGACTACCGAGGTGAGAAAGTAGCTGTGAAGTGTATCAAACATGACGCAACGGCACAGGCCTTCGTTGCAGAGGCTTCTGTCATGACGTACGTCCTCCCCAATTGACAGAGAATATAAAAATAATCAGGCTTTTAATATCTTTATATTCAGATATCAATATTCATGTTGACTGTTACAGGCAATTACGGCATACTAACTTGGTACAGCTACTGGGGGTGATTGTGGAAGAGAAGGGCAGCCTCTTCATTGTCACTGAGTATATGTCCAAGGTCAGTGTTGTCACAGAGAATTATGTATACGGTATATAGATGTATGCATTTAATCTTGTCTTTAAGGCATGCAAAGCATTATTGTAATGTATGTTTTTAGGGTAGTCTAGTGGACTATCTGCGCTCCAGAGGACGCACTGTCATTGGTGGAGATCGTTTGATCAATTTCACAATGTGAGTTTCTTTTTTTTTTATATAATAAAAAAGAGGCTATGTTCATTTTTTACATTTTCAAATGTTTTCTTCATTGTTTTTTTCCAGGGATGTCTGCAAGGCGATGGAATATCTTGAGGCCAATAACTTTGTGCACAGGGATCTGGCAGCCCGTAATGTTTTAGTGTCAGATGACAACATAGCAAAAGTCAGCGACTTTGGCCTCACCAAGGAAGCATCATCTACTCAAGATACAGCCAAACTCCCTGTTAAGTGGACTTCACCCGAGGCCTTAAGGGAGAAGGTGTGCTGTCTGCTTTTGTTTCAATATGTTCAAGCAGAGACATTTTAAAAACATCCTCTTATCTTTTTGTTATTTCTGCCTGTCTGTCTGGATCAGTTGTTTTCCACTAAGTCAGATGTATGGAGCTATGGCATCTTACTGTGGGAGATCTATTCCTTTGGTCGGGTACCTTATCCAAGAATTGTAAGTCACTTCAAATCTGAGACATTATTATTATTATTATTATTATTATTTAAATAATTTTAATAAATAAAATTAGATATTTTTTTAATCTGGTTTAAATGAAAATAAATAGGATATTATAATCAATAAATTTTTAATCCATATTATATGCACCTCAAAGCAGAAGCATGACGTTTGTAATTATTATTTTAAATATTAATATTCTAATTTAAATTAAATGAACTAAAATAGTATGTTAATACACAAGTCACTTCAAAGCAGAAACATTACCAATAAAAATACATTTATGATCATTTTTATATCATTTATAATTACATTTTATTTATTTGGTATTATTATTGCTATTACAGTTTTACTAATAATTATCTAATTTTAATTCAAATAAACTAAAATCAGTATACTCTATAAAATGCTGGGTTGTTTCAACCCAAATTTAGGTCAAATATGAAACAACCCAGCATTTTCTAGAGTGTAAATACAAAAACATTAATGTATTTTGTCATGTTATTTATATATATACTTAATTAAAATATATTTTAGAGTTTTGCAAGATTTCTGCACATACCACATTATATCTGCTTCTTGTCCAGTAGAGGACACTGTTGTCTACATCAGCACATTTTTCCTAAATTGTGTCCTTCATCCTCTGTTCTTACAGCCACTGAAGGAAGTTGTCCCGCGTGTAGAGAAGGGTTACAAGATGGACGCCCCAGACGGCTGCCCGGCTGTGGTGTATGACATCATGAAGCAGTGCTGGACTCTGGACCCTGTGGCGCGTCCCAGCTTCAAAGAACTGAGACAGCAACTTCAAGATATCATAGCCAATGAGCTGTACCGATAAAAGACAAAAACTAATAGAAAAAAAACACAAGAAGAAGACCTTCACGGGACCATTCCCATACAATCTGACCAAAATCTACTCTTAAAGCAGTGGACTTGAAAAACATCAGCAGACATTTCTTTTGCTTTTTTTTCTTTGCTTCGTTTTCATGGCTTGATTTTCTTAATTTTGGGGAGGCTGGCCTTCTCTACAACAACTCACCTCTTTTTGATTTATAAGATCTTCAGCCTCCTCTGATATGTCCTCATATGCTCCATTATTTTGGACTTTTGATTAGCAAATCGGATATTCTGCCAAAAAAAAGAGGAAAATCAGCTACTATCATTAGACAATAAATCTCATGAGAAATGCTATATGACAAAACATTCGTTACATTGTAACCAAGAACAATAATTGGCACTTAGGGAGACCATATGCTCAACCCAAACTGATTTCAGTTCCAGTAGCCAATGAAATACACCAGAGAATCTTTCTTCTGTTTCACAGTGCCTTTACACCAGAAGTCTTTCTCGCCCCAGAGCTTGTTTCTTTGTATTTTTTTAATACATTGTTTAAAAGTGCTTGAATTTCCTGCTGTCTTGCTCATCTTTTCAAACCTGTGTCAGTCTGAGCCTCAAAACAGGAAAGGATGAATATAAACTTTGTGGGCCTTTAAAAGAGATGTGGCTTGTGTGGAAGCCAGAATGCTTTAATTAAGAATAATAATTATAATAAAATAATAATAAAACAGAGAAATTATACAAAAAGGCCACAAAAACAGATCTGAGAAATATTTGTGATGTATTATACATTGACTTTTGCAAAGGAATTAATTTTTTTTCTCAGTGCTTTTCGATTTTTTTTTTTTTTTTGCTGCCATATTTCAGATAAAGTCACCCAAACAGTTTGATAAAACAGATGAAGACGAAAAAATAAATAAATAAAAAGGCTCCTAAAAAAGCTGTGAATGTGTCTCTGTGCCTTTAAATGTAACCCCAAGGTCTTTCAATTTAAAGGTCAGTTAAGGAAACTCTAAATGTACCCAGAGAGGAAATACGCCATCTATACAAGCTTCTGCCTGTTAAGCAGCGACCCAAACAGTCATGACACATGACAGATTTTCACCATAAGGTTTTGACACACTTGATAATAATGCTGATGCCCTGCAGATGCACTCTACATATGTCACATGTTTTAAAACTCGCATCACGTGCTCCTCAGGATGTGATAGGATTGTTTTCTGGTCTATCTATAGGATGCTGTATTTTTGCTCGGTGCATGTTTCTCGTCAGGAACATGATATCAAGAAGAGGAAGATTCATGAGTATGCAGCTGGAACGAAACCTGAACCATTGAAATGCTGCATTTGTGGTTTTCAGTGAAGGTGAATCTAACTTTGGTGAACAAAAGCACCGGAAAAAAAACATACCAACACAGAGAAATGTTTGCATTTCCGTTTTTAATCCACAAATACTTGAATTCATTTATTTTGGTGAGCTATGTGCATAAATTATAATTTTGAAAATATTTAACTTTTTATTTCTACAATATTTTAAAACTTATAGTAGAGGAAAAAAACCAACAGAAATTGTAAACATATTCACACATATTAATTCACGTGTTAATTCAAACATATAGATTTTTCTGTTGCTAATTGAAAAGTCATTTTATGACAAAAAAAAAATTGCATTTGTATGTCATCAAAAATACTAGTCATTAAATTACACTAAACTAACTTAAGTTGAATTTAGTATAACTTAAAAAAAAAGTTGAAATTGCTCAACTTAGATGAATTAAAACATAAATTGCCATGGCTTACTGATCAAATCATTTTTTACAGTGCATGCAAATATGCATATTTGCATGAATGCATTTGGTAGATTAATATGCTCCTCAGCTACTGGAACTCATTGCATATTATAATAAGGCAATGCTTAATTTGCATGATTTTAATTTAGCATAATGTCGGTTTCATTTTCTATTTTATTTTTATTTGAAAGAAAAAGGGAAAGAAACCACCTGTAGTTCCTCTCCTTAAAATCCGAGATCCCTAAAATTTTTATTCAAGCTTCCCTGTTCAAAAAAGGAAGAAGGAGGTAAGTCAGGGAGACGGGACTTCAGCTTCCCCCTCGGGCGTCCTGTGTGCTTCACGCCAGAACGCCTGACTGTGGATGTCACCATCCACGTGTCAAGATTTGCTCTGTATTGTGGCCTATTTAGAAGACATTGCCAAGGGACAATAAGCAGTTTAATTCAACTGCTTTGTTTAAAGGAAATGATTCTGACCTAATGTTATGAGGGAAAAACCAAAATGATAACAGCGAACATTCATAGCTTCAAACCATCCCTACCAAGCAGTCAATAGCAGCAATGATTTGCATGTTTCTTCAGTCTTTATCTCTGTGATGTGCAGTCTTCATGCGTTTGCCTGAAGAGAGCAACATTAAGTGACATGCTAAGTTTGATTCTCTAAAATACCAAAGTTCCTCCAGCTGTAGGTTCGGAAGCATCCGCAGTGCTCGTCAGCCCCCATTTACATCTCTCCCATGACATTTGGGCTCAGGCCCGGATCCGGCCTTCACCCACGCCCAGCCTAAGGGAGCTCGAATGCCAGTGTGAATCCCAATCAACACTAGAAGTGGAGTCCTTGAGATGCTTACGTTTATGACTCCTCTCATGCAAAACGCATCTCTCTGCTGTTTGCATTTTGGCAAGAAATGTGCCTCATGAAGGGTAATTGAGTACAGTGATTCAGAGTCCTCTGAACGGAGAAGTGTCTTTGTGCCGGGACTCGGTATAAGGCACTGCTTCAGGCAGGAGACAAACCTTCTCAATGCCCTGGCATTTGTTTGAAGAATCACTGACCCTCAAAGACAACAAGTGCTGTAGAAGGTTTGGGAAAGTGTCTTTGCTGCTTGTGTATATGCTAAATGCAATTCAATATAGTCTGTTGTTCTTCACTGGACAAATGAGGACAAATCAGATTGCAGCTGGTCATGTTTAAAACATATATGATAATGGATTCAGTGTGGCGTCTCTGAATAAACTCTCATGTTATCAGAGATCTCCATCTGAAAGCAGTTGGATTCAGCAAGATGAATGTTCACAGCAAATTTAATTGTTAAAATCCCCCCAAATGTTACAAAGAGGTTGACTCACCGCTCTCTTTGGGAAAGGTCATCATATCATCCAAAGAGGACATTTAAACATGTTTTATTCATGCTTTCAGATAGTGATTTGTCAATTTATCTAAACAATTTATAGATAACAATGAAAAATGAATATTTAGAAAAGCTAAAAGAACATTGTTTTGCTTGGGACATATTGTTTGTCACAAAGCAGAATATATATGCATAAAACGAATATATTTAATATATAATATGAAACAAAATAATATAATGATGTGTCATATATGTAATACATTAATATTGTTATTTTATTTAGCATGGTAAGAGGTCAAAACAAATATCTGTACACAGTCATTATATTTTAAATAAAAATATGAATCGAAAATTAATTGAATTGTTCTTTATATTCATATATTATGAAAACAAATTCATATAATTACGTATCATTATCATTCATGTTCTCAGAAATGCAATTTGTAAATCAACAATTCAAAATTTAGATATAAATTAATATTAATATTTAAATAAGCTAAAGGAATTTACATGGGTAAGAAAAGTCCGAATTTGTGCAGATTATTTATATTGTTGGTCGCAAACACTCTTAAACAAATATAATAAAAAAAAATTTAAATATTTTTACTTTTATTCATATATTAGATATTAAATATTTATTATTATTATTGTCATATATTCACCCCCACCATTCTTAAATAATTCTATTTAATATATATTTCAATCATTTTAAAGCAGGCAGGCAAAGAAAATAGACTATTGTATGTGATAGATTAACCCAATGTAGCCACAATTTATCTTAAAGTATCAGTTATCATATATTTGTATATATTATTTACATTAATACATATTTATCATGACGTCTTTGAGCCTCACCTCATCAGTCAGCACTCAGCAGAAGAAGCGTCAGGAATCAGAACTCGCGCGTTATGTCAGAGAGAGAGAGAGAGAGAGAGAGAGAGAGAGAGAGAGAGAGAGAGAGAGAGAGAGAGAGAGAGAGAGAGAGAGAGAGAGAGAGAGAGCGCAAATTCCTCCGCGTTGTACAGGTTATTAATATTTGGTGCTGAAACTTGAATTGAGCGGAAGAAATCAAAACATCTGCTTTCGGCGTTTTTGTTTTCTTCTCAAGAGTCGGACGACACATTACTGAACAAGAGTTACTCAAGTGACTGACATATTATCCACAGAAGCAGGCGGTTTATATCTGTATTCTGCAGGAAAACAATGGCTTTTATGTTCAAACACATGATAGGAGGGCAGCTGAAGGATCTTACCGGAGGTCTTGGAGAAGAAAAAGCAGAAGGAGGAGAAAAGTCAGAAGCTGCAGCGAAGGGAATGACACATGAAGAGTTCGAGCAGTATCAACAACAGTTGGCGGAGGAGAAGTAAGATTCAGCACTTTTTATAGCCTCCACTTTCTGTTACTTTGGCGGTTTGGTCATGACCAAAGCATATGATGTTAAATTTTTAAATAATTTTTATATGCATCATTTTCCCATCATTGTTTCGTTCGGTAATAACCAATAAATATGATTATTATTATTATTATTTTAAATTATTATTATAAATGCAATACATTTTTAAACAATTATTGTATGTTATATTTCATTTTAGTGTTTTCAACAATAAATTCCACACACACACACACACACACAAAAACAATAAATAAATATTTTTAAAAAGAGCGTGTTCCTTACATAGACATCAAGACACACATGAATCATTAAATCCGAACCTGGATGGATGTCACAATAATAATTATTCTTAAACATTTCTATAGGCTATATAACACTGTGACATCCCCTATCCCTCCTGTTTGAATTTGACACACAAAATGCACAGTCACTTGTTCAAATGTAATACAAGGAGAATGTAGAGAAGGTCAATGTTTATCTCCAGCTTGCTGTATTTCTGTGGTTTAATCAATACTGCATGTCACCTTGCTCTCCAGATTCACGTTTCTCTGGTTTGGCATTGAGGACAGTGACTCCTCCGGAGAAATGCATATGCAGCTGTTTTTCTTCCTTTATGTGCATTTTTGTATGGCATCGTATTACATTGTCCTAGACACAAAAAAGTTCAAATGTGCACTGAACAAAATTTCATACTGAATCACATTTAGGCATTTATAAAATTATAGAAAAATGTATATTTTAAAATACTTAATATTTATTTATTTTAATCATTTTATTAAAAAAATATGATTAGCTAAATTAAATAAAAAAATATATATTAAAAAAAATATTATTTAATTGTATTTTTATTTTATTTTTTATTTAAGAATAGGATTAACAACAACAAATGTTTTAAGTTCTTTTGTGTCAAATCCACTTTTATTTCCCACTAGGATGGAGCGGGATACCAGCTTTGCCCAAAAGAAGGCTGAGCGAGCCACAGTCAGGAGCCACTTCAGGGACAAATATCGTCTTCCAAAAGTAAACATCACTTTATAAAATGCACTATTGTAATTTGCTATTTCAATATTAACTACTATAATTAATTAACAGAGTGAACTGGACGAAACGCAAATTCAGGCCGCGGCAGATGACGTGGAGTTGCCCACAGAGCTGGCCCAGATGATTGCCGAAGACAACCAGGAGGAGGAGCACAAGCAGTCCGTCCTGGGTCAGCTGACCAACATTCAGAACGTAGATATTGATCAGCTTAAAGAAAAGGCCCAGTCCACCATCGAAGACCTTAAACAGTCTGCTGAAAAGTGTGAGGTCATGTAATACACAAGCACCGCAGAGCTGGACTGCTGATTGGGGATCCTGATATCTATTATAGGAAATAATTCTGATCAATAAACAGCATACTTATAATGAGATCAATCTCTGATTCAAGAAAGACAAGCTCCTATCCAAAGCCAAGCAATTACATATAAATTTGAAGTGTGTTTGTTGATATTGCAAATTATGTTTGCTCCACTGTATACATGTTACGCTTTATCATAATTGTGGCTAAAGGCAATAATTATCAGTTCATAACTTTCTTAGCTTGTTGTTCTTCAGTGTTTAAAATGTCATTAGACAGAAAATATTGCAAAATACAGTACTGTGGTCTGCTAAATGCATATAGCTTATATGTATTATATGTATTATTAATATTATGTATAAAATAAAAAACTGTTTAATTATACATAAATAACAGTTTATGTATTTGCTCCTTTTTATGTACTTAATATGTTGATGTATTTATGTGAAACATACATATAAAACATACATTAACACCAAATATGAACACCAAATATGAATTTGTGAACAGTCATTGTTTATTTCTCTGTTTGTATACACTTTTTTGATTTCACGTCAGTCCGTGTTATTAATACTCAAAATAAAATAAAAGTTAATGAAAAAAATATTTAAAAACTTAAACTCATTATTGTTCTTATTTATCTCAGTTGCCAGTGAAACATTTGGCGTTTTCATTCATGGTTTACTTGATGTTTTAAATTACTAAAACTGAAATAAAATGAATAATACTTATGCAGACGCATGACACAATTACTAAAACTTTAACTAAAATTAAAATGAAAGTTAAACTTGAATGTGGGAACCATTGTTAAAGGTCGACGTTGTCTAAAACTCATTTCTTACTTATTGAGTGTGATGCATATGAAAGAGCAAGATTTCAACTGATTCAAGCTTTAAGATCTTCGGGAATAAATAACTTGTCACCTCAGGTTCTGTTAGGAAAAGAAACAAAACAATCAGGAATATTTCATGAATTCATTATTGTCATAAAAGAAACAAGACTGATTAATAGAATTTAAGATACTGTTGTATTAAAATAAAGGTTTTTTTTTTTTTTTTTTTTAAAAAAAAAAAACTGCCATTTTCATTTGGGTTATTGATTTCCAACTTCCCAACCATTATGCGCTCCACACTCCTGTCCATAACCTTGAAAAAATATTGGCTGTTTCTCAATTCCAAGAACGAAAACAACCTACCTAAGCTCCCTTGGAAGAAGGAACTATTGGCTGTTTCTCAATTCCAAGAACGCAAAGAACGGACTTGCGTTCCCGTGGAGACAGGTCTTGCCAAGCCTCCTTGGAAGAACGAACTCGGAAGGACGCGAGAACACACCATTACGAGTATTGAGATGTGCTGTGTTCTTGCTTAACGGACCGCATAATCACAGCATAAGCAGCGGCCAATGAACCACCATAAATATAACATAACATTACAAACAAATTTCATAACTTATTAAAACATTTATACTATTATAGATATCATTTACATATAATTGTATAACGTTTTATTTTACAGTGTTATTTGTTTTTAACTATGACTATGTTAAGATTCATTTTATTTGTGCCAATAAAAAATACTGCAGACTTTCTTCTCCAGGTCTCATATCTTTATTAAAATTAAGTAAAACAAAACGATAAATGTTTTTAAGCATGTATTTTTAAGAGCCGTCAAGCATTTGCGAGAGCGAGTTTAAAGCTTACAGGCTTTCGTACACCGGCCGCGCGCAGCGTCTTCTGTGATTTCTAACGGCTCGATTCTATCAAGTCCGCACTCGATGCATCCTCGATATCAAGAACACATCCGGGCACTTCCATGCGTCCTCTGTACTTGCGTTCTTGAGAATTGGAATTGAACTTCGACGGTTAATGATGACGTATAGCGAGAACACAAGGACGCAAGATCGCGTCATGAAAAACATTCCTTCTCCAAATTTCACAAATGTTTTTAAGCAGAAGTAACGCAACGTTGGTGCATCATGAAAAACATTCCGTCTCCATGTGTCAGAAATAATACATTCAATCGCTATTTAACATGCAGGGTTTTTTCGAAGTTGACATTTCATAAAGGCGACGGAAACAGCGATGGACGCCGAGGCGGATCTTCTGCCCAAAGTGGTAGGAAACACATACTTAGATCCATCAATAAAACAGACATTATCCTTTAATGGGCTCAACCCAGTGAGTTCAAAATAAATGAAGTACTTTCACTTAATTCAGTTAAATACGGTGTGTTGTTTTTCTTTCAGGAGTTACACGCACTTCTCGATGGTTCTGTCAGTTTTGACAGGATGGAGACGCTTATGAAGCGCGAGCCGCATCTGAACATCGAGCGTACAGCGCCGATCACTGGACGAGTGTGTGTCTGACACTGCACTCCAGAGCACATAAACACACTCACATCCCTGGCCTGTCAGCACGAATCTAATGATAATCACATTTAAAACAAGTACTAGAAAAATCTCAGAAATTGGTTACCTCCGAAATGGCATACTCTCCGAGTGTGTACTTCTTTTGAACAAGTACTTACGTCGCGGCAGTAGATAGTATGAATGCAATTGTACTACATCCGTGATTTTGTCATTGTCTTCTGCTAAATCTTTTTGTATTTAGTTTAGTAAATACATAAGAAAAAGTTGGGCAGTGACATGATTTTTAAAAGTTTTTATTATTATTATTATTATTATTGTTTTATTGTATAAGAATTTTTATTGTTTTCAGAATTTTATGTTCACACTGTAATATATAATATATTATGGATTTTTTTAGTTATTCTTTCTGAACATTTTTATTAAAACGATTAAAGATTAATTATAAATTTTTTTCAGTAAAATAGTAAAACAAGTTTATACATGTTTTTTTCTGTCTTGTTCAATTTTAAAGGCAATGCAAAATAATATATATATATTTTAAATATATATATATAATTTTTTTTTTTTCTCAGTATCTTCAACTGATGTGTTGCAGAAAGTACATTCATTGCATAGAGTATGGCAAAAAAATAATTTAGTATGTTCTTTCCTTTTTTTATTTTGTTATTATTTTTTTTTTTTTAGACATAACATATGTAAAAAGGAAATGTTCAGATGATGTTCCATGACATACGAGAGGTTTAAGCCTTATTTATTTGCATGGAGGATTGGATCCAACATTAAAGGAGTTCCTTATAAAATTATTGAAATGAATAAAAGAAGAAACTGTTTATTACAAATTGAGGATTTGTGACCTACTAGCATCAGTTGCGTCACTTCAATGCTACTGAACTCGCATACTTTTTTATGTGAAAAGACCACCATACAGTTCAGACGTGTGCATATTTGGATGCAGCCATTGTTTGTTGTTAACTAGACTAGTGTACTAAATTAGTAGTGCACACTAAGTATACTGATCCTGGTTTCACAGACAAGGCTTAAGCCTAGTCCCAGACTAAAATGCATCTCTGAGCTGTTTCAACTGAAAGAAACTTGCACTGACTGAGCTTGAAATATGTCATTGCCATTGTTTTGTCTCAAGATGCACACCAGTAATGTTTTTTTTCTAAGGCACGTTAAGATACTTAAATGTCCTAATTGAACAATGGCCTAATCCTGGTTTAACCTAATCCTTATTACAGATGAGTAAAAAAAGTTAGTCTGTTTCTCCAACAGGTGTTTTCAAGTCTTTAAAGTGATTCATCAGCTGGTTGATTCAGAAGAGGACATACTAATGGTAATGGCTTACTCTTCGTTTTAATATCTTTCACCTTTAAGAATAAATGAAAAAGAGAATTATGATTATCAAACAGGTTGCCAAAACAATGATTCAAGAGTTTGCAGCAGATGGCGTTAAATATTTGGAGTTGCATAGCATGCAGCGGGAAGTGACTGAAACAGGTACTGGAAGTGTTTTATGTCAAACAATTATTAGCTGCTCATTTCTGCCTTTTGTTGACATTTATTTTTGTCACTAAAAGGTCTCACTAAACAAAGATACATTGAAACTGTGCTCGAAGCCATCCGGCAGTGTAAACAAGCGGAAGTTGACATTGATGTCAGGTAATTTTTTAGGTATTTATTCTAGGTAACAACCTGCTGCTTATATGGTCAACTGCTATATTTTTTAATTGTTTGAAGAGGTTTCTCGTAGCCGTGGACCGCAGACATGGGCCTGAGGTTGCTATGGATACAGTGAAGCTGGCAGAAGATTTCCTGCTTTCCAGTGATGGAATAGTAGTTGGACTTGACCTTAGTGGAGACCCAACAGTAGATTCAGAATGCAATTTACTTGATACTCGACTTATTACTTCTCTCTGCAGTCTCCATATCTTTGATCTTACAGGTCAGTCATGGAAAAGATTTGCTCTCTGCACTTGAAAAAGCCAAGAACTGCGGTCTGAAGTTGGTGCTACACCTCTCAGAGGTCAGAGCACATGGAAACTTCTTTATATTGTAATTATGTTTTGGTAGGAATACTTCTACATGGTTTACGCAAGAGTTCATATTTATTTCAGGTTCCTTCTCAGAGAGATGAGTCTGAGCTGTTGTTGAACTTGCCTCCTGATAGAATCGGCCACAGAACCTTCCTACACCCTGAGAGCGGCGGGTCTGACAGTCTTGCGGATAAACTTTGCAAACAAAATATTCCTATTGGTAAGAGTTTTCCATTGTAATTTCAAAATGACATCCTGGAACACTAAAAATTAATAATTATTATTATTTCTTACATTCCCTTTACTATTTTTATTTTATTAACAGTTTTACTATTTCCTTTTTGGTTTATTAACTAATTTATGTTTAACTACTCTGCCACCAAATTCCAAAATTACATACTTGAACTTTGAAGAAGTTTTTTAAACATTTAATTTTTGAATAATCTTATTAATTATTATTAGTGTTGTAAAGTAGAGCGAACGCTGGCGCTGTTAGCAGCCGCTGCTCTGAATTAACTGCATATAAATATCAGTCACTCTGTATCTCCCAATAACATGTCTCAGTACGTTTTGATCATGTTAGTAATTTAGAAGCCATAGAAATGTAGGATTTGTAGGGTTGATGTAAAAAATGTAAAAAGTTCAGTTAGAAAATAACAAGATGCCTGTTCCTCGTGTCTCATCAGACAGATGATTAGGGTGTGTTCTGCACGGATCTCTCTCAGGAGTACCAGCTGCCGGCCTCCACCTTTGGTTTGACTCTTGCAGCTAATTACATTGGTTTCCTCCATTTATAAAGCACTGCATTAATATCTGTACTAATACATACTGTACATGCGTTGTGTGAAACACCTTGCTGTTTAAATAAAATTGATTTTAATATTTATAATAGATTATTGGTGGTTTCTTGAATATTTATATTATTTATTAATATTGGATATTAATACAACAATATTAAATATTTTTAAGTTTATTAATTACACAACTAGTGTGAAAGTGATTTATTACATTTGCCATTTTTCAGCATAAACAGTTGTACTTATTAATAAATACTCCTTAATTATCAAAAAAGTACTTAACATTATTATCTGCATATTTTACGATGTCAAAATATTGACTGGATGAAGACAGCAAGTGATCCGTTAAATAATGGATTGCGTCAGATTCTGTTTTTAACATTTTAATGTCATTTTGCTCTAGTTATCCTGTTTTCCATCACAGTTTGAAATGTGGAGTTTTCCATCAAATGCTGAAACTAAATACAAAGAGTTAGTTTACTACATAAAAGGCACGTTGTTCCAGCTAACTACATAAAATACAATTTGTGTGCTTTTAAACAGTCATTGCTCATTAGTAAATCATTTGTACTTGGTAAAAAGAAAGCTGTTTTGTACTTTAAACAACCGAAAGGTTTTACCACTAGAGGACAGCAGTTCATTTTAAAAGTTCTTTTACTGTTTTAACTGCAAAGCAAGGAAAGCTCACATGACGTTTCTCTCCTGGATAACGTTTCACAGCTCAGATCTCTTGTTGAATGCTTGTTTAGGTCTTTAATGACTCTTGTTGTCAAGCTATATGTCCTTCTTCATAAGCTCAAAGATCTCCTGTTCACTCAGGTGCCAGACACGAAATGTCTAGGAGAACTTAGCATGCAGTTAACCTCTTAAGACCACAGTAGCTAATGGCTGTGAACGCACTCTGAGAAGACATCAGAAACAGAACCATGAATCCTCTGCACCTGTTCTCCTGCACAGAGTGGTTTAGTCCTTGGTTTTATATCAGGCTTTTGAGGAGAATCTATAGTGATGAAGACAGAATGGATCCCATTGCGCCCGGTTGGGAACCTCAGATATAACACCTCAATTGATTTCTCCCGGGGTTTCCTTTAGGGGTCCTAAACCCGTAATAATATCTTTTTGTGTGTGTTTCATACTGGGTAAAATCAATGTCAAAATGGTTTTCAGGTCTTTCTTTAGCTAGTGTCACATTGCAGGAGAGACCGGGGCTAGTTGTCACACCTTTTACTTCTGTCAGGAACAGCTCAAAAGTTTGGGGTCATATATATATATATATATATATATATATATATATATATATATATATATATATATAAATATACAAACCCGATTCCAAAAAAGTTGGGACACTGTACAAACTGTGAATAAAAACAGAATGCAATGATGTGGAAGTTTCAAATTTCAATATTTTATTCAGAAAATAACATAGATGACATATCAAATGTTTAAACTGAGAAAATTTATCATTTTAAGGGAAAAATAAGTTGATTTTAAATTTTATGGCATCAACACGTCTCAAAAAAGTTGGGACAAGGCCATGTTTGCCACTGTGTGGCATCTCCTCTTCTTTTTATAACAGTCTGCAAACGTCTGGGGACTGAGGAGACAAGTTGCTCAAGTTTAGGAATAGGAATGTTGTCCAATTCTTGTCTAACACAGGCTTCTAGTTGCTCAACTGTCTAAGATCTTCTTTGTCAAATCTTCCTCTTTATGATGCGCCAAATGTTTTCTATGGGTGAAAGATCTGGACTGCAGGCTGGCCGTTTCAGTACCCGGATCCTTCTTCTACGCAGCCATGATGTTGTAATTGATGCAGTATGTGGTCTGGCATTGTCATGTTGGAAAATGCAAGGTCTTCCCTGAAAGAGACGACGTCTGGATGAGAGCATATGTTGTTCTAGAACTTGGATATATGTTTCAGCATTGATGGTGCCTTTCCAGAAGTGTAAGCTGCCCATGCCACACGCACTCATGCAACCCCATACCATCAGAGATGCAGGCTTCTGAACTGAGCGCTGATAACAACTTGGGTTGTCCTTGTCCTCTTTAGTCCGGATGACATGGCGTCCCAGTTTTCCAAAAAGAACTTAAAATTTTGATTCGTCTGACCACAGAACAGTTTTCCACTTTGCCACAGTCCATTTTAAATGAGCCTTGGCCCAGAGAAAAAGCCTGCGCTTCTGGATCATGTTTAGATAGGGCTTCTTTTTTGACCTAAAGAGTTTTAGCCGGCAACGGCGAATGGCACAGTGGATTGTGTTCACTGACAATGTTTTCTGGAAGTATTCCTGAGCCCATGTTGTGATTTCCATTACAGTAGCATTCCTGTATGTGATGCAGTGCCGTCTAAGGGCCCGAAGATCACGGGCATCCAGTATGGTTTTCCGGCCTTGACCCTTACGCACAGAGATTTGTTCCAGATTCTCTGAATCTTTGGATGATATTATGCACTGTAGATGATGATAACTTCAAA
Source organism: Cyprinus carpio (assembly GCF_018340385.1). Taxonomy (NCBI): domain Eukaryota; kingdom Metazoa; phylum Chordata; class Actinopteri; order Cypriniformes; family Cyprinidae; genus Cyprinus; species Cyprinus carpio. Next base: position 10,540,129 of record NC_056596.1, on the reverse strand, counting down.
CTCTTTGGAATTTTTCTCTGAGAAAACTCCTTTCTGATATTGCTTCACTATTTTTCACCGCAGCATTGGGGGAATTGGTGATCCTCTGCCCATCTTGACTTCTTAGAGACACTGCCACTCTGTGAGGCTCTTATCATGTTGCCAATTGACCTAATAAGTTGCAAATTGGTCCTCCAGTTGTTCCTTATATGTACATTTTACTTTTCCGGCCTCTTATTGCTACCTGTCCCAACTTTTTTGGAATGTGTAGCTCTCATGAAATCCAAAATGAGCCAATATTTGGCATGACATTTCAATGTATATATATATATATATATATATATAGATATATATATATATATATATATATATATATATATATATATATATATATATAGTGTGTGTGTTTAAGAAATTAATAGATTCATTCAGCAAAGATGCATTAAATTGATCAAATTGACAGTAAAGGCATTTATATTGTTGCAAAAGATTTCAACAGTATTTAAAGAGGCTGTTCATTGAAACTTTCCATTTACCAAAAATTCTGAAAACAATTTAGCACAGTTTCACCGAAGACTGTCGTAATGGATGCTGAAAATTCAGCTTTGCTGCCACAGGAATAAATCACATTTTAATAATATTTCACAGTATTACTGTTTTACTGTATTTTTTAACAAATAAGTACAGCCTTGGTGAGCATGAGACTTTTTTTTTTATTAATTTGAAATAACGTATTTAAAAAAAAAAAGAATAATCGTACCGACCATAAACATTTGAATGGTAGTGACCTTAGTGACTTAATGGTGTTTATGTCCTGCCTTTTCAACTGTAGCTTGCTGTGTTGTTTATTTTTGTTGTTTGTCGTGGAGTTTGGCTGTTATTTTATCGGTTCATTTTTTTTTTGAATGATAGCAATAGCTTTGAATTCATTGCAAAACCTCTGAGAGGTGTGGTATCAAATTGTTAGATGTGATAATTTCCTTTCTTGGCTAAAACAGCCACATCACACTGGCAGCTGTCCAGTGAGATATTCCACAGAGGCATATCTTCTTCACAAGGCCTCTTTTATGCTGCTTCTGTTTGTAAAGCATATTTGACAAGCTGGTAATGATGCCAGACACATAAAAACTACAAAGCTTGTCTTGCTGATGTCACCGCAACAATGCCCAGATGCATTTGCTGTGTTAGCAAGAGCTTTGGCTCTGTCTGCAGAAGCAAAGTTTTTTTTAAAATTATTATTATTGTTTGAAAGCAGCAGTTTTTTTCTGATTTCAGAATCTCCTCTGTTCCATACTGTAGAAAGCATTTTGGTCTGCTGTGAACAGTTGCAGAAATACAGCTGGGTCACCAAATCTGACAAGGCAGCATTACACCTATTTAATAAGGTAAGTGCAGATCAGTTTATGATTGGTCGTTTGTTTTCATTTCACAATGTGGCATTAAAGAAGACTACTACACGAAATGAATGGTAGTTTGATCCGACAGCATATATTTAATCTAATTAGCACAACATACCATCTGCTTAATCATAAATCACATTCTGTATACTGCATTCAATGCACTGTTTTCCAGCTGGATTGGAAGATCATTATTAAAATTAGCTACATGTTGCAAGCTGCAACTGCACCCACGCCATTCTTTAACTTCAGAATTGCCCAGGGTGATGATTTGTTTTGAAACAACCTTGCAAAATGAGCACCAAGCAGAGGTGTCTTGAGAACGCCTTGGCTGCCCTTTCAGGGTCCTTAAAGTCACTGTAGCATGTAATTGTGGCTGGAGTGCCAGCGAAAGAGAATTGAATGCTAGAATGTATTTGTGCAAACTGGGTTTTCAACAGTAATAGATGCTCCTTAATAAAGGCTGAGCAATTTTGTGCTCAAAAACTATCCGGTTTTCACCCTGGAAATTGACCTAGTGGTGTGAACATGCGTAAAATACTTCAATTACTGGGAAAAACTTTAAATTCACATATACTGAGTTTTGTGTTCATGCATGGCCCAGTTTAGTTCGCTCTTTTCCATATTTCTCTTTACTACAGAAACAGGGCTGTAGTGTTCTGATTGGCTCATCTGAGTAGTATTTCAATATAAATGTACCAAATAATCCATGTAAGCTTTTCAGAGTGTGAAATTTCAGATTTTATCTGATGCTATACTACATGTAAGTAGGGTGAATAACTTATTGATTGCTGCAATAATATACTGTGACTGTAGTGGACATGATAAGTCATATCTCTTGTAATTTACATTAAAGTGGATGAAATACTCTTTTGAGTCTGATTCTGAATGATTTTTGAGACTGAATGATTCACTCATTCACAAATTGGGTGACTGGTTAATGTCAGTTTCTACATATACTGTACTAATTTTGTACATTACATAATGCACTATGAATGCACAATTAACAATAGTATATTATAAATTAAATATATATCTAATGCATTAACTATGTTAATGTATAGAACATATAGAACTATACTGTGAAATATTATTACTGAATTTATTAAATAATATTACCAAAATGTACTTTTTTTAAGAGTTCCCTCGAAAATGTTTTTTAGATCTCTTTAGCCATTTGCGTTTCTTCCAGGATATAATATATTTGAATACATTAAAACAGAAACAATCCTTTCTGTTGCCCAAAATAGATGATCTTCCAGCAGCAAAACCCTGGAGTGTACTAGGAATTCATTTTCTCTGTGGAAAACCGCTCAAGCCCACGGCATCTTCATTGAAAGGAGCCGTCTGTGTCATATTTACAGAGTTTGAGCTGTTTGCTTTCTCTGATAGACTCTGGAGCTGAACGCTACTTTTTTGTAAGAGCAATTGTTACACACGACCTTGATGAAAAAAATAAAAGTAAATGAAAATGGACAGTTCTATCTATCTTATTTCGTTCCATCGTTCTATCTATCTTTCTTTTGTTCTACCTACCTATCTATCTGTCTGTCTGTCTATATCTATCTATCTATCTATCTATCTATCTATCTATCTATCTATCTATCTATCTATCTATCTGTCTGTCTGTCTGTCTGTCTGTCTGTCTGTCTGTCTGTCTGTCTGTCTGTCTGTCTGTCTGTCTGTCTGTCTGTCTGTCTGTCTGTCTGTCTGTCTGTCTGTCTGTCTGTCTGTCTGTCTGTCTGTCTGTCTATATTGTTCTATCTATCTGTCTGTCTGTCTGTCTTGTCTGTCTGTCTGTCTGTCTGTCTGTCTGTCTATCTATCTGTCTGTCTGTCTGTCTGTCTATATCCTTCTATCAATCAAAAAATCAAACTATAAATAAAAAAATATACCAATCAAACCAACAACCAAACTATCAAAGAAAACCCAGCACAATCTCCACCCTGTCTGTCTGTCTGTCTATCTATCTATCTATCTATCTATCTATCTATAGCTATCTATCTATCTATCTATCTATCTATCTATCTATCTATCTATCTGTCTGTCTGTCTGTCTGTCTGTCTGTCTGTCTGTCTGTCTGTCTGTCTATATCTATCTCTCTATCTATCTATCTATCTATCTATCTGTCTGTCTGTCTGTCTGTCTCTATATCCTTCTATCAATCTATCTATCTATCTATCTATCTATCTATCTATCTATCTATCTATCTATCTATCTATCTATCTATCTATCTATCTATCTATCTATCTATCTATCTATCTATCTATCTATCTTTGTCTGTCTGTCTGTCTATCTATCTATCTATCTATCTATCTATCTATCTATCTATCTATCTATCTATCTATCTATCTATCTATCTATCTATGTCTATCTGTCTGTCTGCCTGCCTGCCTGTCTGTCTGTCTGTCTGTCTGTCTGTCTGTCTGTCTGTCTGTCTGTCTGTCTGTCTATCTGTCTGTCTGTCTGTCTATATCCTTCTATCAATCAATCTATCTATCTATCTATCTATCTATCTATCTATCTATCTATCTATCTATCTATCTATCTTTTGTCTGTCTGTCTGTCTATCTATCTATCTATCTATCTATCTATCTATCTATCTATCTGTCTGTCTGTCTGTCTAAAAAAGAGAATGACAATGTCTGTTTGTCTATATCGTTTTATCTGTTCATCTATCATGTATTATCTACTTATACAAAATCTATATGTTTTTGAAGGGGGCCATTGATGAGGCATCTGAAATTAGTAAGACTTGTGGTCTTGGCTCACTGCTCTGTAAGCAGGCAAATGCCAACTGAAACAATGACACAGTGTCACCAAAGTTCTGCTGACATCTTCCTGCCCCCGAAACTCCTGCTGACTGTCAGCTGAACATATGAAGCGAGTGGCAGATTCCCACCGACTGGACACAAGCAGGTGACATCTATCAATTACACAGGATTTACCATGGACCTGTTTACTGCCTGAGGTGACAGACATAGACTTAATGTGGTGACAGTACATTCTTTATTCCGATTCTAAGCGTTATATTTATTTTACAGAAGGTAGGGTTTGTTTCAGTTGGTAGCGAGATATACTTTCCAATCTGTACTCAATGTTTCATGCTCATTTAATTTGGTTAAATCCACCAAATGACCACATGGTTTCATGCCACACAATACAAGCATGGAGAGGTCTGCAGATTGTAGTGTAATTGCACCCTATTCAATCTCTAATAAATTACTGCCATAAGAGCCAAACAGTCTATGACCTTAATCTAGACTACAGCCATCAGAGTCAATGTGTAGGCTAGAAAATATTGAGAAATATAAATATGTTGTATCAGCACATAAGCATAACACTGTTCCCTCACGATGTTGCATCAGTGCTCAGCTCCATGTGGGACAGGTCAAATGTCACAGGAGGTTGTTCAGGTGAGTAATACAGGTGAAATAGTGCCTGATGAGGAATGAAGTATGAGTTTACGGTCCAGTGATGTGGGGAACTGTGATATGGGCCCAGCTTTTAACTGAATGGAGCAGCAAGGTATTGAAAAAAAATGCAAACACACACACAGACCTCGAGTTACTAATTTGGTGAGGGACTTAGTAGCCCCAAGAAATAGATTACATTTCATGGTAGTTGCCAAATACATTGCTAATAATATTCTTTTCCCATGATTGTAGTGTTCTGAAGACCGTTGCTCTGATGTGGGAACCCAAGGAGCAGTTTGTCTTTAGAGGGCTGAGAGACAGAGCGCCCACTTGAGGTGCAAGAATGTAACAGCAGTGGCTGCTACAAGCAAATGGAGTGATTCTCTGGACAGTGGCATTAGGTAGGATGGCCACAACACTTTTTGTATTCACAGTGAATGTTTCAGCACATTTGATTGCTCTCTGTGGTGTGTGTTAAGGTTTATTGCAACAAAAAACATATGTGTCATGTTACTCTCGATAATGGCGGTAGATGGTAACATTTTTGTTTTCTTTGCGCACAAAAAGTATTCTCGTGGCTTTGCAAAATTATGGTTGAACCACTGATGTTACATGGACCATTTTAAGGATGTTCTTACTACGTTTCTGTGCCTTGAATGTGGTAGTTACTTTGCTGTCTATGGAGGGATATATAGCTCTCGGATTTCATCAAAAATATCTTAATTTGTGTTCAGAAGATAAACAAATATCTTATGGGTTTGGAACAACATGAGGGTGAGTAATTTATGACAGAATTTTAAAATTTTTGGTTGAACTATCCCTTTAAATGAAATAGGCTACATTTGCAAATGTACTTTTAAAACTGCATTAAGTAAAATAATAATGATATTTGCTAATATGCTAACCTTTTTGTAAATGCTAGGCATTTACGTACTCTGTAAAAAAAAATTCTTAAAGTTGTAAATAAAACAGAGTATTGGAGTAGGTTTTACAAGTCAAAACTATTCCAGTCTTTGTACTTTTAAATTTCATGTTTAATTCAGTGTGTTACTTGCTGTTTCTTTTTAACTAGTTGTACAATTTCTAGCAATTTCTGAATAAAAATGGTTTCTACACTAAAAATGTTTGTGTATAGCATAGGCAATCATATTACAATTAATACAATTCAGTGTGCAGTTCAGGATAAGTACATATAATTTCAAAGCAGCTTTACAGAAAATATGTATTTCTACATTACAATAAGAGTTATCATGGGTGACTGTATCAAAATAATGTCCATATGGCAGAAATGTACAGTTCTAAGCTGATACAAATCAAACAAATAGATAACGTCATGTAGGCCTGTTTACTTAAGCAGAAACAATGAACACATTAAAGCTATGATTACATGTAGTGAGTACAATATAAGGAAAATTAGACAGTTTTGTATTTTGATTCAGAGTTCATTTATAAGTAGTGAATGAAGAATGGTGGGACTTGAGTTGTCATGAGTCAACAGATCATTTATGTCCTGAGCATGTTCTTCAGATTTCGGAACATTTCCTACTTAAGGTTAGAATACACTACATTACTTTTGCCCAATTTATAATCTGAACTAGATGATGCTGGCTGCTGAAAATCCGAGTCAGTCTGCAGATCTGAGTTGACAGATTACATAGAAAATCGTATGATGGTCACAGACTTCAGACTATGATTCCATCCAATCATTGGATTTCAAACATGTTTTTTGATATTTTGAGCCAGTTTTAGAAAACATGATGTTTTCATTTGTCAGGCATCTCTTAGCAACAAGGCCCATGTGTCTGCATGAGTTTGTTTTGTTCGGAATTACTTGAAAGTCTGGAAGTGTGTGATCCACAGCTATTTAGTGTATAATGACCGTTTTTCCCACTGTAACTGTAACTTTTTTCAAAGTCGGCAAGTGTATGACACCTAGTGTTTTGCAATCTGTTCAGAAGTCATTTTGTGTATGTTTAGCCTTTAGTGAAATGACATGCACTGTGTCAGTGTTGTGTGGTGGTCCAGTGTGTCAGCAGAGGGCAGTAGTTTGAGCTGAGGCAAAGCTCACTGTACTGCCTTCACCCCAGTGTGCCTCTGAAGCAGCTACCCCAGAGCGTTGTGGGCCAGCCAGGTGCCCTAACACTGACTAAAATCTTCTGAGGACACATTTTCTTTTTCACTCTCCAATAAATCACCATTAATATTGACTTTCTGTGGGCTGACTCACTTTCTTCATCTAAATTTAGAAGGCAGAGGCAGCCATCTAAATCTAGCTAGAGGACAGAAAATGCCATCCTTTGAGAAAGAACTATTCATTTTGGCTTTTGTGTTATAAATAAGTCTGTCTGAAGCACCTGGTGGAAGTTTTATCTTGTTTTAGAAGTTTAGTGTTCTGACAGGTCTCCTGTGAGGATAGGATTCTTGTCTAGGGATCATGTCTCGCCCTCTGAAATCAGCAGGTCACATGCAATAACAAAGTGTGCTTTCCAAAAATGGCCAAATCTCTTGAGTTTTATTAGTTTTGGTTCATCTGATGAAACCCAATTGAAAGATACATGCATGATGGTCTTCAAAACTTGTTTTTTACACACTTGAACAGCATCAGTCACTTTATTGTTTGTTTGTTTGTTTGTGCACTGCATTTCAGGCTTGAGGTTTGCACATGCAATCATACAGGCGGGGCTATAGGTGACATCATTGTCTCTTTTATCCACAAACCTCACCATTGACTGAACCGTTATTTGATCTCCTGGTAAGAGCTCCATTAGTGAGCTAAAAGAATCAAGCACTGCACATGAGCTAATTATGTATGGTTGGAGATCCATACAAGGATAAGTGCAGCAAATGATGAGTCCAGGCAACTCAGCCATTGATAGATTTGCCACCCTGAAACTACACAGAAAAATTATATTAATATTGACATCATAAATCAGAGCAGATGTCAAAAGCCATTAATCTGAAATGTCAATAAGGACTCTTCAGTAATTGTGTTAAAGTCAGTATGAAACGCAACTGATTGTACTTTCTAATATGCTGTATTTGCTAGCGAAATAGTAGGTTGTAAATACCCATCAAACAAAAATATGATGGGAGGAAAATATATATTTAAATGCTTTTATATTCTTTTGCAAATATTCTGTGTTTGTGTTTCAGAAACTTTTGAGAAGTTTCTCAGGTTTTGTGAGTGAATGCAAAATTTCTTAATGGAACGCAAAACTTTTGCAAGGAATAACTTCTCCAAAAAGCATTTAAATATATATTCCCCTCCCTCACCTTATATTTTTTCTATCACCGTGTCTCTGGGTGTAAGGGTACATACCAGAATGGAGCCAGTTGTGTTGTTAGCCGAATGTAAAAGTTGTTTTAGAGATGAAGGATGTAGTAGTTACATTTTGACGAAAGATTGTGAAGACATGAAGACAAACATTTTTCTTTTCAAAGAAATTGCATTGATGAATTGTGTGCAATAAGACAGGAACATGCATTGAAGTGATAGTTCACCCAACAATGAAAATACTGTCATCAGTAACTCTCCCTAATGTCATTCCAAACCTGTATGAATTTGGTTAATTTTTGAAATACAAATTAAGCTTTTTAATGAAACCTACGGTTTCTGTACCTACACTGAAAGTCCAAGCAACCAAAACTTACAAGATCCAAAAAGGTCATAAAGGCATTGTAAAATGAATCCATATGAATCAAGGCATTTAATTTAAGTCTTGTGAATAGATACAAATTATATATGATGAACAGATTTAATTTAGGCTTTTATTTACATTTGAACAATGATTGATATATATTTAGACCACATCACATATGGTAAACATGGAAGCTCAATAAAGCAATCTTAATATATATGTTAAACCCTTTCAAGGAAGTAAATAGAGTCTGTTTTGATTTGACATTGACTTTAAATGGAAATGTGTTGTATTAACTGCTTTTCATTAAGATTTTACTCTAAATTCAAGTAAAACACAATAAGATGGTCAAACCTGCTGAGATTTCATCTTGGACAGCTACGTCAATGGTTACGTGTAAATAAAAGACCTTGAAGAGAATGTCCCATATTGCCTTTCATTTTGGACTGGAGAAGAGATGTGGGGATTGAGCAACAAGAAGACCTGAATCATAAGATCAATATTATTTAGTCTATTTCTGCAGTGAATAAAAAACAATTGGTTATCTTGTGGGCAGCGAGGTGAAATGTATTGCTGTAAGGAAAAGCGAGCAGTACCTCATGGTGACAGTGAAGAAATAAAATGATGTAAACTGGCAGTAATTTATAAAGCAATCAATATGTGCCTTCAGGATAGAGTAGCACAACAGCCTCCAGTACATCATTTAATCCATTTGGCAGTAGAAGTCTATTGTTTTGGAGTTGCTGAAGTCGATAGACAAAATAATGCCATAAATAAAATTAGATTGACAAGAGAAAGGTTAATCAGCGTTGTGTTAGAGACTTAAATAAATTGTTCATGCAACCAAAAACCACTGTTGAATGGGTTTGCTATATACCATAGTAAAATAGGGCAGTGCTGCACAATGATATCATTCTCAGTTTTATAAATTCACAATGTTCCTTTAATTTCTGTCAGTCCCCAGAGTCTGAATTTATTTATGGACTGTATATTTATTTATAGACTCCTGTCCAGCGACACCCAGTAATCAAGCATAGAAGAGTGCAATTGGATGACATAACAGTGTTATTTTAATATCACAGAGACATAGTTTTTAAAACATTTTGAATCGGATTTTATAATTTCTTTTAATATTTTCTGTTTTCGCTTAAATTTTAAAGATTTAGTAATTTTGTTGGTTTTTTTGTCATTTTTATTTGATTTGTTTTTGATTTAATTTTTATTCTTAATATGTTTATATAGTTTTTTATTATTTCTTATTTATTAGTTTTATTTTATATGGCAGGGTACATGTCCATAATTTTAACTTTTTTAAATGAATGAATTAATTAATTTAATAGTGTTGCTGGATACAAATTGGTTGAAATTTAAACTAATTACAGGCAATACATTATTATAATATTATTAATCTTAATCTTAATATAATTATATTTGAATCTGTTTAAGATGTCATGTTATACTTCACTATATTGTATGGGTCATGCAATACCATTTGAGCTAAAAATAAAATATAAAAATATAAATTAAATGCAAACTGACAATATACTCCTGTCAAGCTCAGGCCTTTAACATGTATTAATGTATTTGTAATATTAAATTATGAATTGCTAAAAATATTAAATAACTTTAATAATGTGATTAATAAGACTGGGTTGATTATATGAGAACTTTATTATGTACACAATGGCAAGAAAATTACGATGAAAAGTAATATTCAAACAGCATTCCTAAATAAATAAATAAAAACATTTAGATTAGAGAAAATAAAGAAACATAGCATTTTTCATTTCAGAAGTGTGCATAGCAAAATACTTAAAAACTTCCATACCAGTATAATATTTTATCCAGTTCATTAAAACATGCATGTCTGTTAATGATATTAATTAAAGTTATTATAACATGTTATTGAGACATATGATGACCTCACTAAATTAGAGCGTTCCTGCCTATATGACAGTTCATCCGAAATGAATTCGATCGTCTGATACAAAACGTGCCAAACTTGAGCCTCGTCAGACTTTGACGGGTTCTTACAGGAGCTGTTGCTTGGCAATACCAGCAGCAGCATCAGTGTCCCTAGAGAGCGCGCGAGAATAGAAGCACGGGATGCGCGCACGCCCAACACAGTGAACACACACAAGCGCCGCGCGACCGTTCACATCTCACCAAACACCGCTGCCAGTCGCTTTAAAGTTACACTCCGACCGCAGATAGGCATTTTTATCGCGGGCTACGTTTGATTTACGTGTTATGCTTCAGTTTCTAACTCGATACTTAAATTTCAGCCGTTAAATCCCGCCAGACCAAACGAAGTGGAGCGCCTACAGCGTCACATTTGAGCCTTATGAAGATTGTTGAGGTAAGTGTTGCGTGTGCTAACGGTTTTTTCGCACTTATTCAGTTTCGTGCTACAGGAAAGGGTAGAAATAGATCCTCCAGGCGAGAAATTTGAGCTTCAAAGAGGTCAGAAAGTACAAATGTCCGGGTCTGGACTGCGGTGCTGAGGAGAAGTGAGTGAGGAGACAGAAATTGTGAGAAGAAGTGTAAACGCTGTCAGTATCGGGAGTTTGGTTGGCAGTTATTTCAACTGTTTAACTGTAGGGCAGTAATGTTGTTTCATTCGATGTCTTGTTCAAGTGGAAATGATGAATGTCACGTTAATGAGTTGAACAAGTCGGTTTTCTAAGCATCTGTTGGACTGAAGTCTGACTCAGCCCGTTCTTCTAGCTAGTCAGTGTATGTTTAAAATGATGCTTGTGTATTTTTTTTCAATTGGATTAAAGGGATAGTTTGCCTAAATATTAAAATTCTGTCACTGTTAAAACTGTGCGTGACTTCCTTCTGCATAAGAACTTAAAAAATTAAAGCATCACTATCTTTTCCACCATAAAGTGAAAGTGAATGGTGACGGCAAAGAAAATCGTTGAGAATGACAGTTGTATTTTTTTGGGGTGTACTGTCCCTTTAAGAGAATTTAATTCTTATTCCAACCTGCATTTAAATTCACTTTTGAAAGTTTCGTTTGTTTGTTTTTAAAAAAGAGCTTCAATGTTTTATTGCCCGTCACAATTGGAAACAAGCGCCATGTGTGCTGTTCTGTCTGTCCAACAGATGCCACATCCATCGCTGTGATGTTCATGATATAACTCACACCTTTTCAGAGGTGTGCTTCACTGTCTCATACAGATGGCTTTTAAGGCAGAAAGAGACATTCTTCTTTTTCATTCCGTGTAGGGAAGATTTAAGAGATCTTCTCTCTGGTTCCTTTGAATTATTTCTCTGCAGGCTACAAATAGGATGGTGACATGCCCACACCATCTTCTTGTTAAGAAAACATATTCTCTCAGAATACAAAAACTACAATCACATATAACATGAGATTTTGATAAATAAAAACATATATAACAGAGAGGTTGATATATCAAAACAAATATTCAACCAGTCTCTTTGTATCCTGTCCATGTGAACTGTAATAGATCATCCTGAAAACCTTTCAAAAAGATTAGGTTTTATGAAAAATAAATTAAATTTTTGAGGATATAAAAGCAGAAATGTGAAGCTTAAAATTCTTTTTTATTTGAAAAAAATAAATAAAGTGAATGGGGCAATTTTTTGAGGATATAAAAGCAGAAATGTGAAGCTTAAAATTCTTTTTTTTTTTAAAATTCAGTCTGTTACTTGTAATTTCTTTAAAATTCTTTTTTAAATAAAACAAAATTTGAGTACATTTTACAAGAAAATTCTATTTCAATATTTACTTAAAAATGTCATGTTCAATTCAATCTGATACTACTTGATATTTCTTTATAATTATTTGTGAAATGTACTAGCAATTTCTAGTAAATACTATACTTATTTGTTTTCCATTGTAGTTTTATAAAACACTTCACACAAGGTAAGTAGCTGTTTTTCACACTAAAATCATGGTAGCACATTTTATATTAAGTCTAGTGTCTATACTATTGAAATGGTGAGTACTTTAACACACTGGCTCCATTCACTTAAATTGCTGTAGATTAAGTATAACCCAAAATATTCCTTTAAAGTCTCTTTATATGGCACATCTACCAAATATATGTCTCTTTTAACAATTTAAAAAGAAATGTAAGTTTAATCTTTAATCTGGTTCATCAAATATTCACCCAGCGAGTGAATTATGAATGTCAGAGGTCTTCTTTTCCCCCACAACGGAATTGATTTGATTGGCTGCCCAACATTTGGTCATTATCGGATCACTTTGTGTAGCAACAGTTTCTTCTGTATTTCACCCTGGTCTGTACAGACAGGTATTTTTACTTTCACTGCCATAGAAATGACCTATGTTATAGCCTCCTGAATTCTGTGGAAATAATACTTGTGGGACAACTCATGCATTTTTTAGCATTATACTAATGGATGTTTGCTGTTTGTGGAGGCCGTAGAGAGTCGTAATATTTTAAAACAACCACTTAAGAACAGAAATCACTTTGGTTTCTGTTTTGGCTGTGTAGCTGCATTTAAGATGACGGGATCTTAGTTGTTCTCCATCATACACTGTAAATATGTTTGTGATGCATGCGTTTTGAATTGGCAGTCTCTTTTGCTGCTTAGTTTTTTACGTGTAGACCAGTGCTTGAAGTGGGCCGGTTCGCACTGATATGATACAGAGGCCATAATATGATATGTATCACGATACAGGACTGCACTGAATTTCACCTCCAGGATTTAGTAAAACATCTGTTTATTTAATCCTCCAGATTAAACCTTGTTGTAGCCTATATATTATGCTCTATTCATTATTTTTTTAGAAACCTCGCACTTTTGTACTGAGTTTTAAACTGTGTTCTTGTATACAAATTAAGCATGGTTCACGGCTGCACACGTGCCACATTATTGATACAGGGCCAGCTGTATCGATACTCGTATCGTCAAATCTCTGTGACGATGCATCGTCATATCAATGTATCGAACACAGCACTAACCAGCACTTCAATATTTTAGTTTTTAGCGTACTTGCACTTTTTCGTGCGCACCGGCACTTCTGACATGAGTCAAAGCGTCAGTGTCTGGGTGTTTTATAATGAATGCTGGCGGAACGTGTTTTAGATTATGTGCTGGTCAGTGGTTTAGTTATTCTGAATGAATCCGTATAGTAGCATATACAGTCAGGTAAAGGCAGCAGGTTTACGCAGCTCAACTGGTGCTTATTTATATTAAAAATGCTCTAAACAGTTTTCTTTCTTTCTTTCAGCATTATATGCATAACGTTGATATGATTTTTAAACACATTTCCTGATTTATTTGTGGCGCAACACTGACCATATGATTTTTAAACACATTTCCGATATTTCAGTAAACATTACCAGTATTTCCCATACATTGAATTATTTGTGGCGGAAATAATATCAACACTGACCGCCACAAAGAGATTTTCCAAAAGCAGGGCTCAATGCTAAGACTTGCCCTGCCAACATTTTCACTGACCCTGCCACAAAAAAGTAAAATAGTTGCCTTAATCATTGTTTTTGATCTATGTTATCTTGTATTCTAATAAATAAGCTTATGACCCCAATATGATAAATACCATTTATATCGATTTCAATTTCATTAAAAAAGCAAAAACTACTAGCCTGACAAATATAAAGTTCAATCATTATTAAAGACAAGTGAACAGTCAGTAAATAAGAACAATTTATGAACAATAGCACAACTGAATATATAGACTTAGCAAATCGCTTTACAATAGCGCTTTTTATTTCAATATGTTTGTAGGTGTTCAGGTACAACAAAATTTAAAGTCCATATTCTTCACTGTGTTCCAAATTATTTACAACAAAAAAACAAAAAAAAAAAAAACCAAAAAAAAAAACAAAAAAACAATTAAAAAAAAGCCATTTGAAATTAGTGATAACCAAAAAACAAACAAAAAAAACACACTTTTAGCATGTGCAATGTTGGATTTAAATTAAACAAAAAAATCAAAAACATAACACCAATTCTGAAGCAAAAACAAAATGGTCTGAATAAAACACATCTAAAATAAACTACACAAAAAACCTGCATAATAACAAAAAAACACACACGCTGAATGAGAAACAACCCTCAAATATCCACGCCATCACACAGCATTTGTCACAAGTTAGTCTGTTTCGTTTCTCATCCAACACGCGAGAAGCTGAGCTGAACAACCCTTCACTGTCTACGCTATGATACTTATCATTTATTTATTGAGCTGAACATTACATTCCAAAACATTAATCTTGTCTTTCTTAAACCACGGGCGCGGACAGGTACGCTCTCTCAACTTCAGTGAGCGCAGGAAAGTGGCTCTTATTATATATATATATATTACATTCCAAAACATTAATCTTGTCCTTCTTTAACCATTCTTTGGTAGAACGACTTGTGTTCTTGGGGTCGTTGTCTTGCTGCATGACCCAGTTTCTCTTGAGATTCAGTTCTCGGTCAGATGTCCTGACATTTTCCTTCAGAATTTGCTGGTATAATTCAGAATTCATTGTTCCATCAATAATGGCAAGCCACTCTGGACCAGATGCAGCGAAACAGGCCCAAACCATGATACTACCACCACCATGTTTCACAGATGGGATAAGGTTCTTATGCTGGAATGCAGTGTTTTCTTTTTCTAAACATAATTCTGCTCATTTAAACCAAAAAGATGGGCAGCATTGTTCTTTTTGGAGAGCAGTGGCTTTCTCCTTGCTACTCTGTCATGGACACCATGGGCTCATAAACATTAATATTAGCCAATTTGAGAAAGGCCTTTAGTTGCTTAGAAGTTAGCCTGCAGTCCTTTGAAACCTAGTGGACTTTTACACGGCTTGCTTTTAAAGTGTTCTTTGTTGGTGGACCACTCCTGGGGAAGGTAACAGTGGTCTTGAATTTCCTACATTTGTACACAGTCTGTCTGACTGTGGATTGGTGGAGTCCAAACTCTTTAGAGATGGCTTTGTAACCTTTTCTAGCCTGATGAACAACATCAACTCTTTTTCTAAAGTTCTTAGAGATCTCATTTGTATGTGCCATGATTCACTTCCACAAACATGACTAAACTTTGATAAATCCCTGTTCTTTAAATAAAACAGGGCATACACTGACACCTGATAGTTTTTCTCACTGATTAAAAACACTAATTTCTCTAATGGGCTCTAATTTCACCTTCAAATTAACAGCTAATCCTAGAGAGTCACATACTTTTGCTGCTCACAGATATGTAATATTGGATCATTTTCCTGAATATGTATTTTCTATCCATATTGATGTACAATCACATAATTTTGACCAAATTGTGCAGCCCAAGCACAGCAAACCTATTATTTTTTTATAAAATCAGAAATGTTTTTTTTTTTAGAAAAATTGTTCAAATAAAATCTGTTAAGTTTTGTTAATCTGTAACTAGATTGTTATTAAAACCTCACAGGGCTCTATGAACTGGTGCATGTTATTGACTTCTGTAGTACTACAGTAATTGAATGACTTCACAGGCATTTCTTTCTATGATGCATGTTATATTCAAAAGTGGACTAGTAACTCAATAATATAATACCAATTTATTTTCTTACAGCTCTGCATTAATAACTTAGGCAGCAGTTCAGTCCTGCTTGACAGAGTATCACTTTAATGTTTTGTAATAGCTGCAGAATATCCAAACTGGAATTACCACTTAAACACACAAACACACACATATTCCCACACTAAAGCAATTCTTCAATAGCTCTACAGCCACACACACTGCACCCACACAGTATTCCTCTGTGAGGCTCATGACAGAGTCTGCTGTCTGAATGTCGAGGACAAAATCAAAAAGTTCTGCGAGAAGGTAAAAAGACAAGTTCTCACTCTTTATGATTAGTCAGGCCCTGAGAGGATGAGGGGTTTGACATTCAAAAGATCCACTTGTCACACTGTCTGAATGGAATATAGGCTGGTGACATAGGCAATGAGAGAACCAGTTGCAGGGTAGAGTTATCAAGACTGCTATGCAGGCAAGGACTAATGCACAGGCTTGTCTAGGCTACAGCCTAGGTAGGGGCCCCACGTGTGCAGGGGCCCCGGATTGGCCAGACTATTTTCTTTTATTATTTTAAATTTACTTCAGGGTGAAGGTAAAAAGACCCTCATTGGCCCGTAAGAAACTTTAAAGGAGGATTCGTTGCAGAGTGTCTGACAAAATTTATGTTTTTTTTTTTTTTTTGTAGAATGCATGCTCAGCGCTGCTGAGAGTTTGCACGATCGTTAAATCGAAACCGAAAGTAAAACGCGAATGCGTATTCAAAACTGATTTTAATACCCCGCGTTTTGAGAGCAACTTCCTGACTCCCATTTTAGTTGGGAATATTTTATTTGTTTAGTCAAGTTTAGTCAAGTCAATTTTATTTTTCCCGCTTTTCACAATTAAAGCAGCTTGAAACAATGTGATGTTAATAAAACTAGCTACTTTTCATGCAAGCATAGTTTTATGGTAGATAACAGTGCTTTGTACAAATAAATGTGGTATTTGTGTCTCTAATGCATTAAGAAAGTCATAGGACACCAAAGTGTGTGTCATTAGTGGAATGTGCCTAAAATAGATTTCCTGCCATTTAGAGCCATACATTCAGATGGCTCATATTAATTACATAATTAATAAAGCGACTGAAGATCAAGCATAATGTCATGTGTTTTCCATTGGCATGGCAACCAACATAAAGAATAAATACAAAACCCTGTATTACCTGCTGCAGCAAAATGTGTTAATGTGTTAATCCATAAATTGCACTCCTTTTATTTAAAATTTGTTTCCATTTATAAAATCATTTAGAGTCTGCTTTACTTTCTCACTAGTTTAGATTGTGGTTATAAACTTAGAGCAGCAGTTACAGCAATATTCATTTATTTATAATAAACACTACAGTATTCCATTAAAAATAAGAATTTTAAATTTTGATTTAAAATGTGGAAAGATGTGGAAAGTCTAGAGCTGTTGTTTAAATATCATCCTGAGTAAACATCTGTCTTTAGGAGAAGCGTGCCACTGCACAGTAATATAAGTGTGTAATTTATTTCCCTCTAGGGCCATAGCACCTCATGTGTAAGGGAGGTCAACATATGGTGCTGAGCCGTACAGTGTGTGTGTGCATCTGTGTGTGTGAGAGGGAAAGAAACTAGAGTTAAAAAACACAGTTGGTATTACGTTGTGAGCAAGCAGAGTGTATTTCACGTGTGTATCGGATGAGTGCACGAGTGTGTGTTCGCCCCAGTGCAGTGACTGATGTAATTTACTCTGTCACAACATGAGGCCAGTCGCAAGATGACAGGGGAGAGAGGGAGAGCAAGGCACAGTGATGACGGACCTGTCAGCACTGATCATTTTGTGTGTCACGTGCAGCTTGGTAAGAGACAAGAACCTGTAGTGCTAGAACAGGTCCTGGATGAGAGTTTCCTCTGGGTGATGGTCATGTGTGTTGACCATGATTTGGCCAAGCACGGTGTGTTTTTGGATCAGCATCAAACAAACATTGTAACTTTTAAAGGAATAGTTCACACATAAATGAAAATTTGCTGAAAATGTACTCCCTGAGGGATGGACCCTGAGTCCATCCAAGGTGTAGATGAGTTTGTTTCTTCATTGGAACAGATTTGTGGAAATCTTCTGCAGTGAATGGGTGCCGTCAGAATTAGAGTGCAAACAGATGATAAAAACATCACTATAATCCACCTGACTCCAGTCCATCAGTTAACATTTTGTGAAGGGAAAAGCTGCATGTTTGTAATAAACAAATCCATCAAGATGTTATTAACTTTAGAGGGGTCATATGATGCGATTTCATGTTTTCCTTTGTCTTTAGAGTGTTAAAAGCCGTACATACAGAAGATACGTAAAGTCGCAAATGCCTTTTCAGATATTACCTTTCATGCAGTGTGTCATGTAGCTGTATGTGAACATAAACTATCTGCAAAGTTGTGAAGCCACCATTGCACGATAAATAAAGTTATTGTCTATCAAAAACGAGAGTCGGCTCACAATCGCCTAAACGAGTCATCAGGAATTCAATTCTTATTCTGTTATGGCTTTACGTCATGAAGTAACACATTTGCATAATGCCCGTCCACGTTCTACATCGGCAACTTGGCTGCCCACAAACACAGTAAAATTTCTGTGTGGTTGACTTCATTTCGAGAAGATGCTGTATCCTACGCTGTGAGAGTATATTTGTTTTTATCACATCTAATAATTACCACAAACTTGTTAACACTTGACACTTACCACTGAGAAATGTCCTGCTCTAGTCGTGCTTGTGAATCAGTCTCTTGTCGAACAGCCAGTTCAACCGTTTCATCATCAGACTCCTGCTCGAATTGGTAGGGTACAAGCGATACCATCTTTTCTATGTATTGACAAGTCTCCAGGGCCAATCTCTACGGTTCTGGATCAATCACAAAGGACTGCGCCATCTGACCAATCACAGCAGTGAGGGCTCACACAAAAAAGAGGTTTATAGAGACACATATACAAGACACATATAAAAAAGATAAAAAAACACAAAAAATATATTTTTAGAAAAAATATAAATTTTTAGTGATTTTTTTTTGTCCTTGCATGCATGTAAACCTGTTTTAGGAGACTCATAAAACAATATTAGCAACCTTAAAAAGGGCATAATAGGGGAACTTTAAAGTCTCAAACCCAAAGAGATATTCTTTATAAAAGTGACCGCTCAGCCACGCCTTCCTAAAACGCCTCGTTCAAACATGCCCCCACGTCTACATCAGTGTGTGGGAAGATTTGCATAACACCACCCAAATGTATACGCAAAGAAAGAAGGTATAACTTTTATTCTAGCTGTAGTATTGTTGACACCGCCATGTTGTGGAGACGCTGTGTGTTTAGCTGCGAAAGCCAAACTACTTTTTTTGGGCTTCCAAAAGAGGACACAACTAGAAATCAGTGGTTAAGTTTTATTTACAACTGTTCTTAAACTGTTCCAGAACAGTACAACCCAAAAATTTGAGTGTGTGCAGCACATTTTACGGAGGAAAGTTTCCTAAACCTGATAAGGGGCGTAACATTTCCATCATATGCTTGAGGAATTCAGCCAATCACAACGCACTAGATAGCTGGCCAGACAAAGCACACTGTGCTTTTTAAGAACGATGAGCTCTGTAAAAATTGATGCGTTTCAGAAAGGCAGGGCATAGAGGAGCAACAATAATGTACAGTATGTGGAAAATTTGTATTTTATTTTTTTTACCTTAAACAGTGTAAACACATTGCATTGCACTAAATACACATAATAATGTGTGTTTTTTTGCAACGTCATATGACCCCTTTAAACCATTGCTTGCATTTAAAATACGAGTCCTCTGTTCATAATATTGCTTTCTCCAAAAAAAAAAAAATAATAATCTTGTCTGAATCAGGAAAGAAAAATGCACAGATCAAGCACTGTTTATAAAGGATAAAGGACAGTCCATAACAGTTGTAAAGAAATATGTTGGTGTTTTTTCATGTGAGAGGAAAACAGGAGATGGTCTTTTTCATTGGAGGAAGCATTGTAATGGATTATGGACTCATATTTTAGCCAGAAGCGACATTTTGAAGTTAAAATGTTTTAATTATGGATTTGTGTCTTACAGGCTATAATTTATGGACTTATTGTGAATTATTGTGATGTTTTTATCAGCTGTTTGTACTCATTCTAATGGCACCCATACACCCAAAAAGACCCAGCTACAGCAAGCAATTTAATTAAAAATAAATCCAAACAAGTTCCCATAAAATAAAGAATCAAACTCATCTACAACTTGGATGGCCTGAGAGTATGTAAATTCTAAGCAGAGTTTAATTTTTAGGTGAAATGTTCCTTTAACCACCCTTATATTTAGAAGGATATGATGTCTTAAACCAACATATTGTTTAGGACCAACAATAATATGAAGATGTCCTGCTTGAAAAAATCATGGTAAGGTTAATGTGTAGTATAAGGATAAAAGGGCCTGGGTGAGAGCAGTGACAGACAGTAGCATCTGGAGACTCGCATGGGGCCAGTTACTATGGCAGTGAGTCTCTTAGGATGTTATGGAATATATACTCAGCAGGTTGCATCTTAGTCGAATTAGATGCCATGCTTAAATTGATTCAAATGGAAAAAGGACTGTTTCATTAAAACATTTTATTAAGGATGTGATGTATGTCTCTATTTGTTTCTCCATTCAAGCATTTTTAACTAGGATTTACACAAGCTTCAGTCTGGATCCAGAACACCTGAGAAGAGATGATGCCAACCCCTCAGAGGACCTCAGATAATGCCAACCCTGAAACAACATACAGAACTACCAAATTTTGCTATAAGTTTGCTATAAGTTTATAGCATTATAAGGATTATAAAAAAGGTAAAACTATTAAAAACTATCAGCGTTTCGTCTAGCGCAACTTCCTTCCCTTAAAAGCGGTTTGCATTCGTTCCTCCCTAAAACCCAAACTTAACGTCAGAATCAGCACAATCGTGATTGTTGTAAAATGCTGTCTTTACTGTGGCTAAATTGCGGGACATGTTTGATAATAAAACGTTGAAAGCACAATAATCCGCACAAGAGATACTGTTTCCCAGGCTGAAATGTGTGCGTGCACTGCGTGCGCTCCAATAAGGACCACAACTAGACGAGCAAATTACACTTTGTCAAAATATGTCAGAATAGCCGGCTTGGAGAGTGCTCATTTAAACACAGTTTGTCTAAAGTGGACGTGAACAGTTGGGAGAAAATCCGATGTGTGTCAATATACAACAAAATGCAAAGAGAAAATCATTCCCACTCTCAATCTGAATAACGTTAGCTTTAATAAGCATTAATCTATCAATTCATACAGTGAAAACTATGCAGTGTTCATTTTTTTTTTGATTACTTTATCAGATTTATTTTGTAGGCTATATTACTTGCCTGAACAGTAATATTAGTAGACCTTCATGGAACACTTAAAGCACTGTTTATTTCAGTTGTATCTTTGTTTTGTTGTATTGTCAGTTTGTTTTAATTTGTTTATTTCTTCATGTTCTTACTGTATCTTATATATGTATATATATATATATATATATATACACACACACACAGTGGGGGAAATATTTTTTCGATCCCCTGCTGATTTTGTAAGTTTGCCCACTTACAAAGAAATGAAAGGTCTGTAATTTTTATGGTAGGTTTATTTTAACAGATAGCCACAGAATATCAACCAAAAATCCAGAAAAAACACATTATATAAAGGTTAGAATTTGATTTGCATTTCGGTGAGTGAAATAAGTATTTGATCCCCTACCAACCAGCAAGAATTCTGGCTCCCACAGATTAGTTATGTGCCCATGTGGAACACAGATTAGTCCTGTCACTTTAAGAAGTTACTCCTAATGTCAGCTAAGACACCTGTCCACACAGTCTGTGTCTTCCATTCCAACATCTTCCACCACCATGGGCAAGACCAAAGAGCTGTCAAAGGATATCAGAGACAAGATTGTAGATCTGCACAAGGCTTGAATGGGCTACAAGGCCATCAGCAAGAAGCTTGGTGAGAAGGAGACAACTGTTGGTGCGATTATTTGGTAATGGAAGAAATACCAAACAACCATCAGTTGGCCTTGGTCTGGAGCTCCGTGCAAGATCTTGCCATATGGGGTAAGGATGATCATGAGAAAGGTGAGGGATCAGCCCCGAACTACACGGGAGGAGCTTGTTAATGATCTAAAGGCAGTTGGGACCACAGTCAGCAAGCAAACCACTGGTAACACACTACGCCACAATGGACTAAAATCCTGCAGCGTCCGCAAGGTGACTGAAACATACCACCAAGGTAACAAAGGAGAGGCTCAGGAAGAAGCACATAAAGGTCATGGAGTGACCTAACCAGTCTCCAGACCTCAATCCTATACAAAATCTGTGGAGGGAGCTGAAACTTTGAGTTGCCAAACAACAGCCAAGAAAACTTAAGGATTTAGAGAGGATCTGTAAAGAGAAGTGGATCAAAATCCCTCCTGAGATGTGTGCAAACCTGGTGACCAACTACAAAAAACCTCTTACATCTGTGCTTGCCAACAAGGGTTTCTGCACCCAGTACTCAGTCATGTTTTGCTTGGGGTACAAATACTTATTTGACTCACTGTATATCAAAGGCTTAATAATATATAATATATAATATATCATTTTGAATAAGGCTTTATTAGATAAATCTACGGCATATAAACAACTAATAAGCACACGCACTCACACATTCACACAAGTTGCAGGAAAATAGAAAGTTAGGGGAGAATGAGTTTAAGAGAATGAAAATGTGAAATCCCAAGTTTACAGCAATATGTGAAATTGCATAGACATGAACAACCATCAGTCACTTAATTAACCCTCGCATTGAGTCATCAATGAGGTTAAAATTATATTAGATAACACCAGTACAGATCAGAGTCTGGAGGTACGTTACTTGTGATGCCTGTGTAATGGGGTTCCCTTTGTTGTCGCTGAAAAGGGGGTTTCCCGAAGTTGCTGACTGGCTGGAAGTTCAGTAGTCGTTGAAGTGACGTCTTGGGAAGCCCGTGGTTGGGAGTAGGCTGAAGATGCGGAGTTGTGGGCTGGTTGAAGTTTCAGACGGGCACGTGAGGTCAGACTCGGAGACACGGCGTTACAAAACTCAACTCAGAACACGAACTCTCAAACGGAAAAGAAAAGAAACTAAAGTAAAAGAATAGAAGTAAAGTTTGACGAGACTAGGTGGTGTTTCTTCTCATCGTGGCTAAGTAGCAGCAGGCGTGCAGTCCGAAGCACGCTGGAACGGCGCTCGAAGAACGCTAAAAGTGATGACAAAGCATGACTAAAAGCAGCAGCTAAAAAGCAGGCTAAAAGCAGGCTAAAAGCCGGCATGACTGATAGCGCAAGCTAAAAGCTAAAAAGCAAAAGCAAAAAGCAGGCTAATAGCAAAATTTGATGGTGTCCTGAGTATTTAAACTGGCATTTTGGCCACACCTCAAATGTTGTCTTGACCAATTAGATATTGTCTTTTCTCGGGGTGTTGCATTGTTTGTCCCACCCATTCATAAATCATATGTTATCTTACCAAGCACGTGGTCCGAATTTTCCCGCTCTTGCAGGGTATAATTTGGACATGATTCCTATAACAAGAATATGATACATTTGACAAATAACTGACGGTCAGAAACGTTTCAAGCAAGAGGATTCGAACACACACACTAAACATGAATATGATCCCTTAAGCTATTCAAGAGTTATTTAAAAAGACATACACAATAAGTGATTAGAAACATTATAATCAAATGTGTGGGTTACATGTATGATATGTAGTTAAGCAATGGACTGATATCCATTTAGAAGTCTTTTTTGAGTTCATTTTGGTGCATATATGCATTGGAAGGCATTCTCTGTGCCATTCTGTGGAGTAAGGAGATGTCCTGTGAAGACCAGAGAGGTTAAACAGGTCTCCTTAGGAATTTCAGTCTGGTTTCCTTCGAGGTGGGGGAAGTCAATCCAAAGAGCTTGTGATCATGATTACTATCATGGGTTTACATGTGATGGTAACGCTGTGCATCTCTTTGATTACTTGCATTCAATTCTTCTTTGAATTGAAATTGTCAATAATTGTTCTAATGGTGTTAATGTTGAAAGCTGTTCTGTGAAAGAGCTGGTTGGTTATATAGCTTCAGACTGTGGTGCTAGGAGTTGATTTACAGCATCCTGTTGCCTTTCCGAGGAATTCGGCTTCTCTTGTTTCAACCATGCTCACGATCGAATCTTTCATTTGTCTGGTTCAGGCCTCATACGCTACAATACCATTAAAGTACCTGATCGATAAGCAGTACTGGTAAGAGTAGTAATGCTGTTAAAACCTTAACGATACCCATCCCTATATATGTAGCCTTCAAATGGAGTCAGAAATATAAAAAAATTGCAGAGAAATTGTATTTATTTATTAATTACAATTTCAGATGATGCCCAAATTGCCAGTGTCTGAGTGAAGCAGGCAGGGGCGTGTGTATGTGGTGGCCAGGGGTGGCACCGGCCCCCCCTGAAATTTGGCTGGCCACCCAAGGTGCCCCCCCTACCAGATGTCTTGCCATAGGCTTGTTTTTAGTAAATTTCTAACTGCATCTGGCAGTGGCGGATCCTGGCATGTGCAGCTTCTTAGGGCCACTTTCTTCTCCTCTTTATACTTAATTTTAGGCTGTTTCCATAGCGTGATATAGGCTATGACAAATAAAGAGCACTTATAATGTTACGTGATCCATGTAATGCGCGAGGACAAATCTCTCCACTTGCAAGCAGATTTCCTTCACTCACACAAAACTGTGTGCTTTTAAATATACATTGTTCTTTTATGAATTGTCTCTGTTCTCGCTCAGATATTGTGCTAACACTCTCAAAAATTTATTTCAAAACAATTAATACTAATTCATTTTAACAAAACCCCCCCTGGCTGGCCACCCTCTTTTGAACCAGTGTCCCAGACTGCCCCCCCCCACTTAAAATGCTCTAGGCGCGCCCCTGGAAGCAGGGCAACAAACAAGTCTGTGCTAAATGTTAATGAATCATTTTGCTAAGTTATTGCCATTTTCTGTGCTATGTTTAAAAAAAATATTAAGGCCTTATGTACACATGAACTGTGTACAACAATTTTAAACTTAAAGGGTTAGTACACTTTCAAATTCAAATTTCCTGATAATTTACTCATCCCAATGTCATCCAAGATGTTTACTTCTTTCTTTCTTCAGTCGAAAATAAATTAAGGTTTTTGATGAAAACATTCCAGGATTATTCTCCTTATAGTGGACTTCAACGACTACCAAACGGTTGAAGGTCAAAGTTACAGTGTAGCTTCAAAGGGCTTTACATGATACCAGACGAGGAATAAGGGTCTTATCTAGCGAAATGATTGGTAATTTAAAAAAAATGTATATGCTTTATAATGCTCGCCTTGCACTGTTCTGCAATGCGCGACCATGACTAAATGTAATACGTAATCACATTGAAAAGGTTACACTTGACGTAGGTGGAAGTACCGACAAAGACTAAGTCAAATGCCGTTTACAAAAAAATTTAATATTTTGAACATACAACAACTTTTGAATGGCCCTCCTTTTCCATATTTGTAAACACTGACTGAATCGGTACTTCCACCTATGTCAAGTGTGACCTTTTCAACGTAATTATGTATTACGTGAAGTCATGGATGCGCATCGCAGAGCAGTGCAAGATGAGCATTTCTGTTTATAAAGCGTTTACATTTATTAATTTTTTTAGAAAATGACAGATCGTTTTGCTAGGTAAGACCCTTATTCCTCGTCTGGTATCGTGTAGAGCCCTTTGAAACTGATGAAGGATCTGTACCTCATGACAAGGCATTTTGTAATAAACAGATCACCCTAAATCCCAGTTTAACAATCACGTGGTACAAGTAATTACTGATGGGTGACAATAATGGATTATAAGATATAGCCTACAATGAACTGTCTGCAAATGTGTATGATTTATGAAACCAAAATGGGTGGGCATAGATTTTTGAGATGAGATGAAATGAGATGAGAAAAAAATGTAGGAGATTTTTGAGGTTCATGCTCTTTTTACAGATTATTCAGTATATCTATGGATAAAGCGGCTGATGGATGAGGGTCCTGTGTACTCATAGGACCAGGTTTTACATCCCTCACCATCCTTCCTTTGATCCCCAAGTAATCACAGCCCTTCCTCCATCATGTGCTAGGAGCGGTTTACTTAATGAAAAAATGCTGTGATCTGTAAATGAAAAGGCTTTGGCGGGTCTCTAATCATTAATCCACACAGGTTAATATCACACATGCCTGGGAAGCAGAGGGAGATTGGACAAAAACTTTTTATTAAGTTTTTTTTTTTTTTTTTTTGACTGAATATCTTGAATAAGGTGATTCTCAGCTTTTTCTGTATATTACATAACCCCTCAGTGTACTAGCAATACTCAGACCAAAAATTTACTCCTTTCAACTCGTTTAATCTTGATTTGAACAATGTATCTATTGTTTTATAATTTATCCTAATCAAATATTCTTACATTACATATGTAAAACATTTATGCATTTTTTTAAAGTGGGCTCAGGTGTACATATATTTTTCATCCACACAAATAGGTATTTTCTGTGCTTAAAAAGTGTCATAAAGCGTTAATAAATTAAGGTTATTTTATATAAATAATACAGTCACTATTGTTATTATTATTAGTAGTAGTAGTAAAAGACATTAAGGTAAAACTTTTATGGTCATCAAAATATTAAAATATTTAATTTTATATCAACAGATTAATGAACAATAAACATAAAAATTGTTAATATTAATAACAGCAATAATAATAATAATAATAATAATTATTATTATTATTATTGTTAATAATTAATTAATATAATTTATATGTATTTATTAATTGTATATCTGTTTATAAGTTTTCTTTTTAAAGTCATAATTTCTTTTTTTTATAGGTTTAATACCCCCTGGTATACATACACTGCTGGTTGGAAATCACTATCCTAAAACCCTGTGTGATTGGAAAGCATGAGCCATGAGTCATGCATGCTGCAGTATCATTTTTATTCAGTGTGAGAGAATCACTATAATGAAACATCTTTCATTCACTCCAGTAATACCTAAGGAAGTGGGCTGGAGAATATTTCAAGGATAAGCTATCTTCTCCTTTGATGTAACGTATGGAAGATAAATGCACTAGTGGGCACAAAAGCAGATTTTTGATAGCCAAATTAATAATGCAATGGAGTCTCATATCTCGTTTATATAAAGATCAATTGATTTCTGTCTGTGCAGCGAGAGTGATTTTTTTTCACCATTTTGATATGATTAGGGAGGAAAAGTTATTTTAAAATCAAGTAATTTGGGTGATTTTTCACTTTTCATTTACATTTATATTACATTTCAAATACATTTCTAATAAGACCCAATCATTGTAAAAATCTCTGATTTCAAGCTTCTTTTTTTTTTTCAGATGTGCTATTGTTCTGATTCAGACTGTACATTTATCCATGCTTATTGATGTTCGAGTTCAACCAGTAAATAACCTAAATGTTCAGTAGATACCATAATCAGAATCAGAATCAGAATGAGCTTTATTGCCAGGTATGTTTACACATACGAGGAATTTGTTTTCGTGACAGAAGCTCCGCAGTGCAACAGAATGACAGCGACAGAACAAAAAAACACACAATAAAAGAATAAAAAATACAAAAAATATACAAATTGACAATTGTATGGCAGATATATTACAATGAGCAGTTATGTATGTACAGGTATATTATGTGCAAAAAAATAATAATAATTTAAATGTACACTATGTGTGTTAGATAATAAGTGTATGTGTCTGTAAATATAAATAGTGTAATGTGTTCCACAGTTATTATCAAGGGTTCATTAGATGGATTGCCTGGGGGAAGAAACTGTTCCTGTGTCTGGTCGTTCTGGTGCTCAGTGCTCTGTAGCGTCGACCAGATGGCAACAGTTCAAAAATCCACTAATAAAAATAATCCACTAATCCAAAGGTTTTGATGTCATTGGGTCCTCTACACATTTCAGAAGGCTTTAAAGACTCTTTTTGATGATCAGTGAGATTATATTGTACGTAGGTTAGGATTGAGTCTAATTATATACAGGAAACTTTATTTGACAATTTGAATTAAATTTACTAATCATATAATTTATCACAGATAGCAAATTTTGTTTAGTCTCTCAGCTTCAGTTTCTTGAAATTGCTAGGACAAATCCCTGTCCTGCAGTGCCAGCTCTCTGAATAAAACTACCTGAGCACAGAGTATCATCAGTGTGTACTAAAATGATTTTACCTTGGAAAGGGGATTATTACTCAAAAAAGCATGTGGAGATAAATGTTGCTTTTTTAATAAGATTACACTGAGATTATGTTGACAAATCAATGCAGTATGGTTGCTATGTTTGAACAGTGTAAACTGGATCAATGGTTTTAATCATTTCTAATTTCAGAGTACTGATTCAACAGGGTAATAACTGCAAAAGTGAGGTATAATATTCAGAGGAATGATGAATCTGTGTTCAGCAAGGAAGGACATGGAGTGAGGGGGTGGGGGGAGAAGTTGGGGAGCTTACAGTGGTATTGATTTGTGAGTATGTCCTCCATCTGTCACTGTAATGAATGTTAATGTGACACTACATGGATTGGATACACCAGTAGTTTAAGAGTCAATGCTCTTTTTAACTTACCTTTACTAGGAACTAATCTTGTGCAGAACTCAGTTTGCAGCTGTAAACAGTCCATGTTACATCTACACAATCTTGCATCTTTTGTAAGATGTCCAGCTGTCCAGACAAGTGAGACAAATTTGATGTTGTCTGTTTATGTAAATACACAGATTTAATTTATGATGGGTAATTGAGCACATCTGGTCTTTGCGAGTCTGTGATGTGGTTACAACTTCCAAACTTCCACCAAACTGCAATCAAATGTGATTGAAACAGGTCACTATGCTGTACCTGAATAACTGTGCATGATTAATTGGTGCATTTTAAGAGAAATGTTTGTTTTGTGATCTTTCATCAGAATGTAATAACTTGTTCTGCCTTTTAAATTACTTTCCTTTTTGACTCACTTTACTTAGGAGTTTTCAAACTTTTAAATATGATGAACCACCCAAAATTATATATATATATATATATATATATATGTGTGTGTGTGTGTGTGTGTGTGTGTGTGTGTGTATAAAATACAATAAATAAAACCCATCATTACTACTTTAGATGTTAGCTCAAAATAATTGTGATTAATCTCTGACAGATTTATCTCTGATTTCTGACCATCTTTTACAAGGCAGGATTTTTAGGTATTTTTTATTTTTTTTATTCTGTTCTGTTATTTTCTGAACCTCCGGACTGAGTTTGAAACCCCTTGACTTTTGCCACATGGTAATTACAATAAAACTTCTTTAAAGTGAACCATCTAATTTCCATATTTCACATGAAAATTTGAGTCTTGACTAATGGGCAAATACAACAGTTACATAAGAGATATTGCTTAATAGAAGCAATAATTATTAAAAACTGTCAAAGTGAAAAAAAAAATCCCCCTTTGAACTGGGTTTAAATTAGAAGTATAATCACAAGTGGATGTCAAATGTAAGATCTTAAAAGGCGGGGTAGCATCTGGTGATAGAGCTGCTTTCATTAGCAGAAAATCCTCTGGCTCTAGTGAGGAGAGCAGCTCTAGATTACATCCACAGGTTTCCTTGTGCTACTCAAGACCTTTTGAAATCCCACTATCATACAGGTCAGGGATCAGCAATATCCTGGGACTGGGGTAATGGGGGAAGTGTTTCAATCCAGGGAAAAGCAATCAAGCCCAGATAAAAGGAAAGGGCGCATCCATGAAGGAGCAGGTGCATGGGTTTTTTTTTACTCAAAGCTGTTGTTAAAGAAATCTAACCCCCATCACCTCAGCTGTGATTGCCTGCAAAGATGTGACTGTACATATCAAGCTGCAATTTAGGTGTTTTTATGTGGGAAGATGATAAGGCCATCTGACAAAGTCTTGATGTTCGGTTTTACAGTGGAAAATGTGTCACTTGCACTTAAGTGCTGAATGGAAAATGCTTTCATACAAATGAAAATCACTTTGCAAAGCAAGTGAAGATACATTTACAATGCTACCAATAATTTCTGTAATTGTTGGGCTTTGATTTAATCTGATGACACGGGACTTGTCCCACTTGTCCCCTTTTGTCCCATTTCAGAGGTCCTCACTAAATATATATGTATAGTTACAATATTACTTTTTTCTTTTTAAAATATCCTGTAATTTATGTATTTAAATTTTATTTTAAAATCACGCAAATCAGTGTTTAGTTTGACATGTCCCAAATTGGGTAACAGGTTTTCAAACCTCATATAAAATAAATAGAAAATAAAACACCTCATGCAAAATTTAATTTGACCTCTTGAAGTTGACTGCAGTCATTTTCTGAAGGTTAAGCACTTCCTTTTACTATTTGTTGAAAATGAGTTTCAGGCCCTATTTTGCACTATTTGAGGAAAAAGTGCCATTTAATGTGGATTTAATGTTATTATGCACAGTCCTATTAATAATGTTAAAAGCAAATTAATTCACATCAGTCTATAATTTCTTCCTCAGTGCACCAGATTTGTTTGGTGTTAAGCTCCGCGAGGCACATTCTATGATGAATGTTTGTAATAAGAATTTATGTTTGTGTGGGTTGGTTGAGTCAGGCGGTCTAATCTCACAGAGTGTAGAGGATACACGTGGAACAGGCAGAGCAAGATGTTTAGTGTAGGCTTTAGGTCCCTATAGGCTCGGAGCACATGATTCCTTATGCTGCTCTCACCTGCTGAGAACAGCAAACCTGGCACACACTCGACACACAACTGTGCCTCCCTTTCTCTCTTTCCTATTCTCTGTCTTGCATCCTCTCTTGTGGGAAATGGGACCTTGCAGTCAGCAAAATATTCATCAGATAGATCTGCAAAAACACAACATGCTATTAATATAAATGCATGCGCATTGTAGTACATGAGAGACAGAAATAAAAATTCACAAATGCAGATGGCCCATTGTCCTTTTCAATTGTAAACTGACTGATACTAATAAAAGTTTTCAGCAGTTCCCAACAGCTGGATTAACTAGATTTTTTTCATTTTCTGAGAAAATGTGAGTCCTGTTTGTGCACACAAAACTTGCCACTGTAATGCTAGAGTTTTCTGGGTTTTGCAAGGTGTTTGGTTCAAATACGCCCAAAAATTCTAGTTAAGACATTGTGGTTTATCTTTGTGTGTGTGTGTGGATGTGTAGGTCTCACCGTCAGGGCCGTGCGTCACAGGCTGTGATGTGGCTAGAGTGTAGGGTGCTGGAGACTGGCTGTGGAGGCAGAAGGAGGTCCCTCCGATTGACGGTGATGAGACTCCCCTGCTCCTTTTGGTTTCTACTGCTGTTAGGCGCTGGAGGTCTTCTTCTACTGCACCTACAGGACCTCACAGAGACACTCCAGCAACAAAACCAAGGTCTGTCTACCGTCTTTTAGAGATGTAGCGTTCTGCTTTTTCCGTTTAAATTTTCAAAAAAAGTGTTCACACTATTAAAATGTCTTGCCTGGTTGTCAAAATATGTGCTTCATGTGATAGCCTCAAAATTAAGTGCTTTTATTCAAGTAAAAAATAGTATTTAATATGGCTAAATACAACTTGCTGCTCACAAAGTTCAACAGAGATAAATCGGAGGAATCAGTAACACTTGTGGAAAACAATTTTCCAACATTTTTATTTGATTTATCTAAATTAAAATATTTGTCAAGATAAATTGGAGGAATCTAATAACACTTGTGAAAACACACACACAATCAACTTCAGGCACACATAACATATACACATAACAATAATAATTTATTTATATATGTGCTCCTGTAGCTCAAGTGGTAGAGCATTGCGTTACCAAACGCAAGGTTGGGGGTTTGATTCCCCGGGAACACATGATAGGTAAAAATTGATAGACTGAATGCACTGTAAGTCGCTTTGGATAAAAGCGTCTGCTAAATGCATAAATTTAAATTTAATATAATATATATATATATATATATATATATATATATATATATATATATAAACTACATATAGAAACTACATATAGAAGTCTTTTAGAATTCCTTTTTTTAACCATGTGACTAAAACATCAGAATACTAAATCATCTCCTTAAAGCTTAAAATTTATATGGATTAATAAGTTATCATATATATATATATACAGTATATATATGGCAAGGTTATGTCCCAGTGTACACCACAGTTGTCCTCTGCAAGAGCTAATGCTGTGTTTGATTACTGCCATTTTTTGGTTTATTTGAAGTGCTAGCATGCGGTGAAGTGGGCTTTAAAACTCACCGTGTCTTCCCTGCAGAGCCATCAAAAGCTGCCAATATTGTCTGTTTCCATTTTGCAACAGAGGACAATTGTTAGCTGAGTGCAGAAGCTCATGAGAATGATAAATACTGATTGCGAGAGACACTGGGGAGATATTGCAATGTTTTGTCTCAGAAATGTGGGTCAATGAAAAACTCTGCAGAAGGTCTTAAAGGAAATTTGCCTGTCAACCTCACTGCTGTTTGTTGATGCAGTATTAAACCTTTTAATATTAAATCAAATACAGGTGCATCTCAAATTAGAATGTTGTGGAAAAGTTCATTTTTTCAGTAATTCAAATCAAATTGTGAAACTTGTGTATTAAATAAATTTAGTGCACACAGACTGAAGTAGTTTAAGTCTTTGGTTCTTTTAATTGTGATGATTTTGGCTCACATTTAACAAAAACCCACCAATTCACCAATCTCAACAAATTAGAATATGGTGACATGCCAATCAGCTAATCAACTCAAAACACCCGCAAAGGTTTCCTGAGCCTTCAAAATGTAATCCATTCCTTGTGAAGTTCACTCAAATTCTTGAATCGGTTTTGCCTGACAATCCTCATAAGGCTGCGGGTTTCCTCAGTTGGTTGTGCATCTTTTTCTTCCACACTTTTTCCTTCCACTCAACTTTCTGTTAACATGCTTGGATACAGCACTCTGTGAACAGCCAGCTTCTTTGGCAATTAATGTTTGTGCCTCACCCTCCTTGTGAAGGGTGTCAATGATTGTCTTCTGGACAACTGTCAGATCAGCAGTCTTCCCCATGATTGTGTAGCCTAGTGAACCAATCTGAGAGACCATTTTGAAGGCTCAGGAAACCTTTGCGACTGTTTTGAGTTGATTAGTTGATTGGCATTTCACCATATTCTAATTTGTTGAGAATTGGTGAATGTGTGGGTTTTTGTTAAATGTGAGCCAAAATCAGCACAATTAAAGAACCAAAGACTTAAACTACTTCAGTCTATGTGAAATAAATTTATATAATATATGAGTTTCACAATTTGAGTTGAATTACTGAAATAAATGAACTTTTCCACAACATTATAATTTATTGAGATGCACCTGTAGATTAGATGAGAAACGATTTTAAGAAGCATTTATGACTACGCGTGCATTTTTTAATTGTAGTAACTCCCACAGGGACACCGGCGGGTTCAGTTTTAAAAGAAAAAATCATTTTAATACATATAAAACAGTCTTTTACAGAAAACTGTTTATGAATTGTCATTCCTGACAGAGCATTCCCTACACATCCTCATTAATTGAACATCCTTGAGCTTAAATGCTTGACAAGACACAAACAATTTACGTAGAACTTCCTTAAATGCATTACATTTAAGATATTTGTTGCCAAAAAAGTAGAGCACTTCAGCACGTTAGAATCTAATTAGGGAATGAATAACCTGATATGATTGAATCTTACGTTACTATTGACTGAGGGATTGTGTAACCAGTCAGTATGGGGAGAAGCTAAATAACAGTTCAGCAGTGCCCTGGAACGGGAGTCTATTCAGTTTTATCTCTCCTGTGCTGATTGATCTGTCTCTCCATAACCTCTGATCCAACCTGCCCAGTCAATGACAGTTG
The DNA here is from genome assembly GCF_018340385.1 of Cyprinus carpio. Lineage (NCBI taxonomy): Eukaryota > Metazoa > Chordata > Actinopteri > Cypriniformes > Cyprinidae > Cyprinus > Cyprinus carpio. The sequence goes on along the minus strand of NC_056596.1, from coordinate 10,506,173 downwards.
TCTCTGTGGACTCTGATTCATTGGCAGGGAAACTGCGGTTCAAACTAAGCTTTGGCACAGAGGTATTTCAATCTGTTGAGGGCTTGTGGGGTTTTTCTGTTTTAGAAGAGAAGATACTTGGCAAAACACAATAAAAAATACAATAGTAAAGTATATTATTGATCAAGAAATATTAACAATATTTTTTTTTTAGAAAACCATATTGAAATGTTTTTGGAAAATAAATTAATACTTTTATTCATCAAGGATGCATTAAATTGATCAAAAGTGACAGTAAAGACATTTATGATGTTGCAAAAGATTTCTATTTCAAATAAATGCCATTCTTTTGAACCTTCTATTCATCAGAGAATCTTGAAAAATATTTAATTGAATAAATACTCAATTATTCACTTTCATTAGCCATTGCGCTAAAGCCAAAATAAATTAAATATTATTTTCCATTTCTATTGTGTTAAGTTAGTGTAACTTAAAAGAAACATCTTAAATTCAGATGTATTTATGCACTACTTTTTTGTTTTTCCCCAGAAAGTCATATTGAATTTTTCAATTTCTCAAATTATCAGCAGACAAAGCAGCCCTCTGGAGCTTATGCAGACTGCCCTCAATGTAATCCAATTTTAACTTTAGTCTGGCAGAACTAGAGTTTTGAAAATTGGCTCTTTGTAAACATGACTTTGTTTCCTGGCGGATTAATAAAATCTAAGGGGTTAAGTTTTGGTGGGCGTTAGCATGACCCCGTTAGTCCCCTCTGCTACTGTAGAACCTGTCTAGATACACTATCTAGACCCAAAAAGCATATTTTGACATTCACGGCCATTCAAAAGAATCATTGGATGGACTGTATATGACTCTGTTAACTTTGATATGACTCTCCAGTCCTACTGTATAATACTAGCATTTATTTCAGAGCAATTACAGTCAGTGGTTATTAACTTGCCAGTATAATGATCAATTGTTTTCGTTCAAATACACAACACTTTCAGCAATGAGAGGGTTAGTAAGAAAACTAGTGAGGATTTTTGAGGGTCTACTTGAATATGTGCCAACAGAAATCGAAAGAAATGCGATGGTCCCTGAAGAGGCCATATCTCTGTTCATTAAGACTGATGCCTTGTGCATGAAAGAGAATGAATTGCATAATACTTTTGTGTTAACTATCCAATTACAGCTGTGGTTGTTTTAACAATTGTCTAGTTTGATGCCTTGCTAAAATGTGCAGTTCTTGCATTGTTTACTTATACTTTGCTGATGTGTTTAACAAGATGTAGAATAATTAAAACGCACCAGGTGTTTTCTTACATAGAATGGGACATGGTGGTTTATATAGAGAGGAAGTAAACTGACATTTCCTAAACCCAGACATTTAATGCTGTGTTTTAGGAAGTCCAGTCTGAACCTTTTAGCCCTCTTCACAATTATCAGATCAGTGATGGACACTCCATTATGAGGTAATTACTAAAGAGTTACAGCGATAACATTGCAAAGTGCCTGAGAAAGAGTTCTCAACTACCAAAAAAAAATGTGATCAGTCACAGGCCAATCAATTGTGTTGCTTTCAGACAGTCTATTGCAGTCTGGGATTATAAAGAACTACATCATAGCACGTGCATTTCTGACCATTCCCCTCACCTAATTTGATTGTTGTTGAGCTCACTTTGCACACCACTTAAACAAGATCAATACTCGTTTACAGCCCTGCTAGATTTACAAGGCATTTTGGAGCAATTATTCAAGTCAATTTTAACCCCACCTCTGCAGAACATTAACAAACTCCACTTCCCATTTAGGATATCATTATTGTCAATAATTTGATGAGTGCTTAACCTTTAACCCATAAGCATCTGCCTGAAATGTGTCATAAGTGAATACCTAATATGTTTTAAAAACAATTCACAGGTCTAGCAGTTAGAGGCGTCATGCCCATTCAAACCAAGGGGTTTTCATGCAGATTTTCGAGCCAAGTGGATTTGGAATGCAGCTTCCAAAAGACAAAAATAGCAGAATAATATTTTTTATAATTGATACAATCACAAGGGTGTGATGTGCGGCACATCACTAGCTGCTAAATTCAAATCTGTATTCGCTGGCTGGCACTGAGACAGATGTGTTTTTTCAGTGCTGCTCACTATTACCAATCACACATGATTCTGTTGAGCTTATGAATGCAATGGCCAATCAGAGGCGTTCAGATGAGTCATCACTAAAACATGGGAGCTTTGTTCACTGTGTGCGTCGCTGAATTCTGCTCTCTGGCAAATAAGATATTTTCGATGGAATCTCGAAGTGCAGATGTGCATACGATGTAAGTGAGATATGCATTTCACAGTGTAAACAGCTTCAGTGATTATAAGTTTTTGAGAGTGTTTGAACTCTGGCTAGACTGAAGTCAATGATAATGTTCTTTTATCATGTAAATATTCTTTGCTGTCTTTCTGTAGGCCTACAATGAAATGTTATAAATAGTAACTTACAATGTTTTATTAAATTCACATCAAATACAAAGTTAGTTTATACTTTATGACATGACACCCATATCTGGTAGCCCTACCTAAATTAAAAAGATGGGATTTATGTGTAGTTAACAGACATTTATGATGTTAAAAAAGATTACTACTTAAAGGGGACATAACACAGAGTTTCAGCCAATCTCATGTTAATCTTGAGAACCTGTAGAGTAGTATTGCATCCGTCATATCTCTGAAGAGTCTTTAGTTTTATCAGATTTATAAAAGACAAATACAGCTGTACCACTTCTCTTCGAAAACAGTTGAGCTCCTGGAGGCGTGTTGTGGGTGGAGCTAAACAGTCACGAGCATGCACAGCTTTTGTGTTGCGATCATCTGCAAGCTGTAACATTGACTTAAATAAAACAGGGACAAAAAATGTATTGACTTAAATTAACTATGGCTAACAAATTAACGAATGAAGCACATTGATGGGCATGCGTTGCTCTCATTCTGGTTGATGTGTGTGAGCGCTTTTACTGGAGGAAGTGCCCATACATGGAATTTATGATGTCATAAAGGGCCATACTCTAAAAAAAACTTTCAGAAACTTATACGAACCCTGAAGGAGAGAATTTGCCACAGAAATACTCCATCATATGTCCAAATTGTTATTTGAGACTTTGATCATGAATAGGGCTCATGGTCATGTATAGATTCATGGGAATCCAACTCTTTAACAGTGTAAGTCAGAATGCATGAAATAGCATTAGACCTCCCCTTTAAAATAAATGCTTTTGAACTTTATATTTATCAAAGATGAAAAAATACTTTTGTCTTTGATTAATACTTACATTTAATGACAAAAAATGACATGTAAAGACTTTTAAAAACATATATATTTCAAATAAATGCTGTTATTCATCAAAGAATCCTCATCAGAGTTGTATCACATATGTATTTTAATATCAACAAAAATATTAAGCAGTCAAGCGGTGTCTTCACAACTCAAAGTTGTCAGATTTTAAAGATGTTTTTCAGTGTAGAATAAACACAGCTATTTAACATTCTGCCATACTGCTTGTTAAAGGGTTAGTTCACCCAAAAAAACTCACCCTCATGTTGTTTCAAACCCGCAAGACCTTCGTTCATCTTCGGAATACAAATTAAGATATTTTCGATGGAATCTGAGAGCTATCTGACCCTGCATAGACAGCAACACAACTGAAATATTCCCAAGTCCAGAAACGTAGCAAGCATAGAGATCTATAAAATAATCCATGTGACATCAGTGGTTCATCCGCAATTATACAAATCCACAAGAATACTTTTTGTGTGAAAAAAAAACAACTTTATTCAACAATTTGTCTCCTCAGCATCACCCTGTAAACAACGTATGCTGTTGTGTGTCAGCTGCGTCACGCCGGATATGCTGTTCCTATGTTGTTGATTTAATCTGAATGGAAACAGTGTATCCTATCCGTCGTGATGCAGCTGACACAGAACAACATGAGGAGATGCTGAGGAGACAAATTGTTGAATAAAGTCGTTATTTCTTTTTCTTTTGCACACAAAAAGTATTCTCGTAGCTTCATATAATTGCGGATGAACCACTGATGTCACATGGATTATTTTACAGATCTCCTTGCTATGTTTCTGGACTTGGGAACATTTCAGTCACGTTGCTGTCGATGCAGGGTCAGACAGCTCTCAGATTCCATCAAAAATATCTTAATTTGTGTTCTGAAGATGAACAAAGCTCTTACAGGGTTGAAACGACTTAAGGGTGAGTAATTAATGACAGAATTTTCATATTTGGGTGAACTGATTAAGTTTGTTTAGGCATATGACATGAAGGTCAATTAGTATCGCATTCACCGTGCAATTACCGTTCTTGCAGGTTGGTAATTTTTAAAAGTGCCCATACTGTGCCTCTTGTCTATTTGAACTACGTGACGCCTATAACAAAATAAGATGGGAGTGATATTCTGTTCAAATGTCACTAAAATAATGGAGGTGAATTACCAGACAGCTTTGATTAAGGCCACACGCTTTTATCCAGCCTCATTCTTCAGCTTGCTTTATGTATAAATTGCAGTGTTAAATCAAATGGGTTCGACACTCCATGCAGTAAAAAAAAAAAAAAAAAATGCAATTTCAGTCTCTTTTTTTTATAGAAATTCTGATATTCTACCCCCTTCCGTGGCCCAGTGAGGGTGCTGTGCTGTGTAGGTGCAGCGGTTTGTGGCCGGGGTATTTATAGATGAAAGAAGACAAAGAGACTCTCGCACTTTCTATCGGCTGGGCATGACTTGTGGTATCTGAACACAAGCCTATTGCTTTCCTTTGAGAGGGGGCAAATCTTTCTTGGCCACTAGTGTTTGGTGCCTGTTCAAACACACAGTAGCTGCTCCTCCTTGCATCCAGTGCAGAGTTCTGTAAAAGCAGAGAGTCCTGACACAATTAGGCCACTGGCTGCTGTCTATACAGCAGGTGTTTCCTTAATTAAGGTGAGAAATGAGAGAGTACACAGCATACATACGTCATTATGACTTACTTTATCTCAATTTAAAGTACCCAGATTTTAGTTTTTTTTGTTAGACTAGCCATAATGAAGCATAAGCTTGTGTGTATATACTATATATATATATATATATGTGTGTGTGTGTGTGTGTGTGTGTGTATACGTGCGACCCGTGTGTAGGCTGTCTGTCTCATTAATGTTAATTTAACGATAAAAGACATTTGATTATTTGTTTTTCTTGAAGGCTTTTGTTTTGGTGTAAAATTAATAAGGTAATGCACTATTTGTTTTTGTTTTTCTTATATTTGTTCTACTGTTTTTTTTTTTTTGCATCTGTTCTTAATTATAATAACAGAGTTAAAATAAAAAAAATAGCTATATTGTGACTATTAGTATAGTAATTATTATCTAGAAAAGAAATGGAGGAAATTATGCAATGTTACAAGTGATTTTGCTTTGGAACGTTCAGAAAACTTTAACTCGATTTTTCTCAAAATTTACTTTGCTGACCCTATCGACTTCAGACAGGAATAACAAAGTCATCTTCTGAATCAAACCAACAAAACACAATTCATAATGAAAGTAAATTAAAATGAGTATGAAAATAACTAATTTCTACTAATTTGACTAACAATTTTTTTTAAACTTTTTTTTATAATTGGTTTGAGTGAATGTTTCATTTACTCACCAATAAAGACTTGTCACCAACTATTGTTGTAACAGTGTAACTGCAGAAGTTGTTTTTTTATTGAATTACTACTATTGCAATAATATAATTACTGTTTCTATGAGACTCACCAAATAAGAATATAAATGCTTGTGGGTATTTATCACTTTTAAGACATAGAAATGACTCTCTCTGGCAGTGTAATTTTGAGCTGAGAGCTTCTTCATTATGATTTTGCCTGAATTAACTCACGGCAATTCTCCAAGGCCTGAAATATGCTGATGCTGTACAAGTACATCTCAGGCATGTGGATGAAGCATTTATTCATGGTAGGAGAAGCTTCAGCCTTTTATATTAGAGACTAGCTGCATTGCATGCAAATATCAATGTCAGATAATGAATGAAACACCTGTGTTGACAGTATCTCCTCCCGCAATAACTTTCCCATAAGCTTTACCGGACAAAATAACAATCTCTGCAATGCTTTGATTAAATCAAACCTCCAGGCCATGTGTGAAGTGATAGGGTTGTGTAGCATAAGCTGATTATGTGTTCATCTAAAATGCAGCAACAAAACAACAGGTTATTTCAAGTGATGCCAAAATTAACACAAAGACATTATTCAGAATGAATGAGCTACATATTTTAAAGGAATTGTTCATCCAAAAAAATAAAAATTCAGTCGTTATTTATTCACACTGATGTCTTTCCAAATGTGTATGACTTTCTTCTTCAATAGAACACACAAGGGGGAATTTGCCAATTTACCAATAACAAAAAACACTAAAGCTTTCAAGCTTCAAAAAGAATGCAAATGCACAGTAAAAGTATCTTAAAAGTAGTCCATACGAGTCATATATACTGAAATGTGTGTGAATAATCAGTCGTTTTCTCACACTATAATTTTAAAGTATACAGATCCTTCAATAAAGGAGCCAGTATGGTTCAGTGGGTTAACAGGTTCAGGGAGATCATAATGGACAGGAGGAAGGCGCTCAGATGTAAGTCTTTTATCTGATCTGTCTTGGGGATTCTGCATCATCAGAACAGGAACCATGGCTCAACATGTAGTTCAGGCAGAGTTCAGGGACACAGGCATTTTTCTCCCCAGAGATAGCCTCTGTGTGAACTCTAAATTGACTCTTTGATCTTAGAAGGCAGCCGAATTCAGAACAAGCAAAGGATCTCACATGTATTCATTTTTGTTGAGCATAAGTTTCAAGGTTTTTACACTTTTATGGACATTTTTACTGTCATATACAAGTAAAACATTTTTGCCACAGTGGTGCCAAAATTTGCATTAAGTATTTCAGTACAAAAACTTGTACCTTATTGACTGAACCCACAATCCAGTATGAACAAATGCTATTTGTGGTGAAATAGACATTTTTAACCACTTTTAAATTAAGTAATTGTTGCTTTTCTCAGAGCAAATACACCCAATTATTAACCCTCTGTTGTCATTTGTTGAATTTTTAGAAACCGTAACTTCATCGGAAGTGCTTTCACCTGGAAGTGCTGTCAGTGTATGATCTTTGGTTTTATGTCACTGACAACATGTATTCTAAATTTGTGAAATGCTGTCATATTGTCCCCCACCGTTAATTAATTTGTTGCATGCAGATTCACTTAAGACTCAGCAGCCAGAAATAAATGTCAGCTAAATGTCATATTTTAAATTACTGTGGATAAATGGATCCAGCAGAAGAGTGTTGCAGTCAATGATTTCACTGATTAAATTGAAGACGAAAAAAGATATGGATGCTCTCATTTGATGGTAAACATGTGACCACTACACCCCCCCCATCATTATTGAGGCTTCTGACTCCCTAAAGACTGTAATCTTTCAAATAAGACTGTACTAAACTTTCAAATAGTTGTGACAATTTGGTATAATTTCTCATTAACTAATGGCCGTTACTCTAATTAGATGAAAACAGCATCCCTGTGCATTACTTGTCTTGTATCACTAAATGAAGGGAAATTATTTTAAGAAGAAATCAAAGGACTTTGTCATATGTCACATGTCTTTTCTACTTTAAACCATTAAAATAGCACTGAAGGGTCATGATTTTTTATTATTATTATTATTTATGCCAGATTCATATAGAGCTGGCCTGGTCTGAATTTCATTGTTAGCCCTAGCTAGAATTTCAGTTCAGCTGCAGAAGAAAGACTCATAAATATGATATATCTCAACCTTTTAATCTGTAATCATGTCATTTTATAGATATGCATTACAGTAAAAAGATTCATAAAGCAGTCAAGTGTCTTTGTCTCAACTGAATTACAACATAAAAGTTGCATTTCATACTTTTGCCAATATCTCAGCATTGTTTTTAAAGAAAATAACCTCTTGAACTTTATTTTGGGTTGCAAATAGAATTTTAATAATTAGTATTTTGCTTTATGTTTTAGAAAAATGCAAGGACACATTCAGTTGACTGGAAGTGTCAGTAGACAATTTTTTTGTTTGTTTGTTTTTAAATGTATTAACTCAATATTACAAGTTTTGAAACATTGGTAACTTATGCTACTGTTATGGTGAATGACATCAAGTTGACTCTTCGAATATGGCGAACGTCTTGCGTATAGTGGCCTGTAGAAACAGTCAGAAATTAAGAAATATATCTTGATATAAATTTAGGGCATATTGTCCAGTCCTACTATGCAAACAAGAATATATCCTGTGTTGATTTTACTTCTCAAGTAAATATATCTTGTTTTAAGGTTGTGGAGTTTTAGTTTTTTTTTTTTTTAAACAGTGTGAAGGTAATGACGCATCTTTTTGTCAGATAAGGAAACAAATATTAAACAGAGACTGCTGTGTTGCAGGCGTTCAGTTTCATACAGTGTATGTATGTGTGATCATTTTGTCTCTGTCTTTGTTTGTCCTTGTGCATTGGTGCGTATTTGTGTTTTTCCATGCGCAAGTGCATTTGTGTTTGTGTCTCCGCATGTCTGTACCCCTGTGTTCAGAGCCACACAGTCCATCTCCCTACGAGAAGTTTGTGCACTGAAGCTGTTTATAGATTTCTCGCAGATGGTGGTGTGGTGTGATGTACAGCAATGAGGCGTCGCCGGATAAAATTGATAAATGGATATGGGTGGGTGACCATAATGGCAACAGTAAGAAATTGGATACTTGGCATTTCCAGATTTAATTTACTGTAGGCCCAGTGTTAGAGTGGTATGCCACAACCCACTTTCTCGTGACAAGCACTTAATTATTTTCACCCATCCAAGTGTAGAGCCTGTTTCAACCATGGCTGGGAAAACAGTTGCCCCACAATGTAGCTGGAGATGCTGGGATAGATTGAAAAAATAATCATGTTTCTGATGTAACTGCCCAAATCATTAAAGAACAAGAAACATGATTTTTAAAATGTTCAGTCAGTCTAAATTATATATATTTCTTTTTTAAATTAGATCCCCCCCTCCAAAAAAAATTACTGTATGATGTCTCAGACTCAGGATTTTTATAATATTGCACTTGTAAAAATGTGATGTAACAATCAAGTTGTTCTCTGCTTGTGCTGCGGTTATTTGATGCATGATTTGTCCTTTTGGTCCCCTTGAGTCCAGCAGGATGTGTTCAGCCTTCCTCCATTCTCTTTTCTCTCTATCCCTTAACTGGGAATTCATTGTCGTTCGTTTAGGGTTTCTAATCCTTGTGTGGGCAGCATGTGCTCTGAATTTCAGCTGAGATCTGCTCAAGGTCAAGCCATTTCTGAAATTGGTGGCATTCCCATTTCATTTCCAATCAGAGTGACCAGTGCATCAGTTCACCAGAAGTCAGGTTCAGATAACTTCATCCTGTCTTACGATATCACGTGACAACATCTAATAATGGCCAGCAGTCAACTGTAGCCTGTACTGTTTGAATGGGTGCCGTCAGAATGAGGGTCCAAACATCTGATTAAAACATCACAGTAATCCACACGACTCCAATCAATCAATTAACATCTTGTGTAATGACAGTCTTCATGCTAGTAAGAAAGAAATACATCAAGACATTAATACATCATTAATTTTCAACTTCAAACTGTCATTTCTGGCCAAAATAGTCCATAATTCATTATAATATGAATTCTTCCCGACTTCGGCGGGAAGTAATGGTAAGAGTCGGACTCCCAATCGAAGGGTTGTGACGAGTCAAGGGCCGGCAGGAATTGTGGGGTGGGGGGACATCATTAATCTCTCCACCTTCCATGACTTAGGTGCCCTTGAGCAACTCGAACCCAACTGCTCCCCCGGGCGCCGCAGCATAAAAAATGGCTGCCCATGCTCCGGGTGTGTGTTCACAGTGTGTGTGTTATGTTCACTACTCTGTTGTGTGCACTTCGGATGGGTTAAATGCATTGTTTATAACTGTTTTGGACCGCTTTCTCTTGTAAACGGTGCTTGTTGTCCTCTCACATCAAAATCCACCGACATATTTGTTTAGAACTGTTTTGGACTGATTTCTTTTGTAAACAGTGCTTGAATTGTGCATATTTCTCTCCCGATTAAAGCAAGATGTATTTTTCACTAGAGAAAGCAATATTATTGATAGACTACTTGTATTTTAGCTGGAAGCAACAGTTTGAAGTTAAAACCAAACAAACTCATTTAAATCTTGGCTGACCTGACTGTGAGCACATTTTTAGCAAATTTTCATTTGTAGGTGAACTATTCCTTTAAAAATGGCTCACAAACACTTCTAATGATGCAGAAAATAATAATCTGCTAGTTTTGTGAAAGTCTGACCATCGGACACCTAGGATGTGATTTAAAAAATGAAATAAAAGGAAAAAAAAATCTCTTATGTTGGTGTTAAATAATATAATAGTTTTAAACTTGGGTAACTTTTGAAAACTTGAATAAATGTGAATATAAATGTTTATGCAACAGTGTACCTCCTATGCTGCGAAAAAGTATTTGCCCCAATCTGAATTTCTGCATTTGTGCACATTTTTATCATCATATTAGGTCAGGTTTCTTTTTTTTTTTTGTCAGTTGTGTATATACAATAAAATGCCCACAAAATGTTGGTGCTTCTTTCATGCTTTTCAGTTTTCAAAAAGATCTAAATTATGCAAAAGGTGTGTACGGGGCACTGGGTGTTATATAACTTTCTTTTATAAATTAATGAAGGATGTGTCTTGATGCATCACTTTTATGTTTTTATAGGTTTTGTTTGAAGATCTGCCAACATTCAGTATGAAAATAGCCAAAATTACAAAAAGTGCAAACACACCACTATCATTTTGATACCTTCTAGGTAATGATCTTTATGCTGATCAGATATTTTCTGTAACATATCAAACTGCTATAGCCTATAGTGCACAACATCCAGCATAACATGTATTAAACTATGTATGTAAATGTGTGATGTAAATATGCTATTAAATATGCTATTAAATTAAATATGCTATTGACAGCTTCCACACACTTTGACAGTGACATTCTGCTAAACTCTAAAAATGAGGTTACTTTGATCAGTTAAAATTAAAATGGGCTGCTCATTCTTAAAATACTCTTGCTTAACACATAAACCATTTTTACTAATATCATAAACTCACTCCAAGCTGAAGGCTGAATGCACACACACATGCACATGTACAGCAGGGGTGTTTTATGTCATAGGACTGATGTATGATTTATGAAGAGTGTCACTGTGAAGACAACAGTAGGCAGATCATTAGTGTTGGGTTTCGACTTCATCTCTAACTTTTCTGTGATGCTGATGATGTTTGACAACCAGCATCTCTCATTCTGTCTGAAATATTTAATATTCATCTGAAGACTATTCCCAATTATTACCTTTCCAGCTCTGATTTCTTCTTACATCCCAGATGTTTTTCCTTAAAGTCTGCTTTTTAATCTGAATAAAGGGTGGATCTTTAAGAACAGAAATAAAACTTTGGCTTGCTCAGTTTCCCGCAGCTGCACATTTGAGGTTTTGGAAGGATGTTTAGGCAGACATTTCCCAAGGTCATATTTTCAGTTTGTAAATATCATGAGGGCTTCTAAATGATAAAGATACATAAAGTGTTGCCTAAAATCAAATTATATACGACCGGTCAGCAGTTGGTAGCAGTGTTGTCAGCAAAGTTCTGCTTAAATGCACAGAATGAATTATGCCCCGCTGAATAGGTCTGTTACAGCCCAACTAAAGGCTTCACTTACTGAATAAAGATTTCACCCTGTTGCATCTTTTCCCAGTGACTATTCTTTTTTTTTTGTGCCATAATCTAATACCCCATTTGGATCACTCTTGCAAGGTCTTAATTAACTGTAAAAACCATAAATAAGTACCCAAGTTGAACTGACCTTGCATTGAACCAGTTTGTAATGCTGAATCAGTTATATTATAAAATATAATATTAGGCCTGTCAGCTGATAAAAAAATGATATGCTGATTAGTTAATCAAATTAATCTAATATGTTAATATTTGTTGATTAAAAAACCCAGATGAAGATATTTTAAGAAAATACATTGCATAATAGATGCGTAAAGCATTGAAAAAATGATAAAAATGATCAATATAATCAAATAGATTGTTTTATTTCCATATTGTCCTGCAAACCACAGAAATACATTTTGCAGTGTATAATTTTTAATGCTTGTTTTTTATTAACTATCCTAAATTAACATGTTAAATATAATTCATAGTTTATAAAAAAAGATTTAAGAATTTGAAAATATTGATATTTCTTCGTTCATTGATGCTTGTCTGTCACTCCAAAGAGATTTTGCAACATTAAGGTTTCCTAATAGTGTTCAAAGGAAAGTAACAGGTGCTATTGTTTGTTTTTCAGACAAGTGTGTTTGACAGGAGATTTTTCAGGTATTATTTTGGTCTTATGTTTTGGGAGAACCAGAACTTTGGACCCTTGATATTCAGCTTGCTGTGATTCACGGCATACAGCAGACCTCGCTACACAATAATCCTTGTGTCTCTGCATGCAGCAATATCCTGTGCAATTTCATTAAGAGAGAGAAGGAAGCTGCTTAAGATTTCATTTTACTGCTATGACATGTATTGGGAAAGCAAAGGTTTTTGGCGTTAATGTAGAATAGCTTTGCAGTGTTGCAGCCCAGATTTCACTGTTTCCTTATGAAACGCTTCAAGGTCAGAGGAAACCAGCCACTTTTTCAGGCATAGAAATGTTCAGTTCTCTCATCCTGGCCAAGAGTAGTCTTCAGTCTCATCTTATTTGTGGCGTGATGTGGATTTCACTCATGGAATAATCCATTTTCATTACTTATTAAAATTGATCCATGCAAACCAAAGGTGATGCAGAGAGGACGTCCTCATAAAATCAAAAGCTATGTGGATGTTGATGTGTATTGGACTTTAAAAAAAAAATTGGTTATGATAATACATACTGACCATCCAGTATCCAAATGAAAATGTGATGATCCATCATTTACCTTGATGAACCAAAGAATGTAGGAAAACATAAATGTTTAAATATTATTATTAGTTTATTACTGGTTAAATAATAAGGGGCCAAGTGTTTTCATTTTTCATGTGTTTAAATCTACTCTGTTTCGGACTGGAAGCCATGTGTAAGGACATTTTTACCTGATTTTCTTTTTTTGAGAGGTGGATTTTATTTTGCACACAAGGATCTTGTTTTCGCTACTGGTCATGTTCTGGATGTTGGTGTTTTCTGAGGTCTTGACTCCAGGACAGAATTCAAATGTTGTGTTCAAAAATAACTCAGAGTGCTGACTGGCTCCTCCCATCATGTGGACTCCAGCTTTTGAAATTTGATGATTAACTTCACACCACTATGACACAAAAAATGTATTTGTTTATGGATGCCAAAATCAAAGCAAGATGTTCACCAGACTTTGAATCAAATCAAGATGTTCACCAGGACACTATTGAGTGTAGATAAATCTGCGTATCATCAGATACATAAAAGTGAATTAAATAGAGGCCAAGATGTCCAAGTGGTGCCAGATAAATATTAAAAAGCAGAGGGCCCAGGACCTGAGCCCTGAGGAACCCCAGTAAAAACAGGGCTAATCTCAGACCTGAAAAAACCGCCCATGGAAAACGAACTGAGAAACGGTCAGTAAATAAAGATTTTTTAAACCACTTCAAAAGCTGTCCCCACACACCAAAATCTTGTTCAAGGCGGGCGAGTAATAGACTATGATCCACAGTAAAAAAAGACTGCTCTTAAATCAAGAAGGTATGAAATGTTACCCCAGAGAAGCCAAACAAATCATTGGTAACTCTGACCAAAGCCGTTTTCAGTACTGTGGAATTTACGAAAACCTGACTGAAGAGGATCAAAAAAGGTTATTAATTGCAAGATGAGATGAAGGGGAAAGTATTTTTGCCATGAACGGAAGGTTAGGTCGAAAATATAAAATCTTGTGGGGGTTACAGCAGCAAATCTTTAATGCTGCTGGAAACCTCCCCCATCTGCAATGAATCATTCATAATACTATAGGGCTCAAAACATCGAAGCAAGATTTAAATATTGAGTGGTAGATTTCATGCTTTTTTTGAGACCCTCAGAATCAAGATGTGGAAAATTAGTGAGAGGAAAACCAGTAAACCCAGGACGAACAGAGAAAGACAGTGCAGAAAGAAAAAATTTGTTTGCGACACTATCAATTTAGAGATAAACCTATTTGAGAGTTAAAAATTTAAGAAAGAATCACATAGCTGTTGAGAAACAGGCAAGGTGGATGGCAGCATCCAACTTTAAGCAGTCTATTTATAGTTGAAAAGATTTATATAGCACAAATAACTTTTCACACATAACTTTCTCGATGTCATTTTCTGAAGGAAGACGTGAATTAAATTTTTTAACTTCATATTCGACAGGTTCATGTTATATATCATGGATATTGATTTCTGTGTCATGTTCTGGATGTTGGTGTTGGAGGTCTTGACTCCAGCAGAATTCATGTTGTGTTTCAGAGTGCTGACTGGCTCCTCCTTCATGTGACTCCGTGAGTCATACCTGTAAAAGTAATAATATCTTATTTAAAAAATATTGTAAACACAATATTTTAAATAATATAAATTTAAAAATTAAAATTATGGGGGCGTTGAAGGAAAAAGTGCTGGAACCCTATAACCCACAGTGTTGTTCGTAAAACATTTGGTGACAGCCTGAAATCAGAGGAGTGATTCACTGTAGTCAACCTATAGAAGGATACAATCAGACTTTCAGGAGAAGGTTTGTTTGCTTGTTGGTGGATTCGAAAAACCACAGGTTTGTCACGAAGGATACAATTTTGTTTGCCATTCGAAAACCACAGGTTTGTCACGGGTTTATTGTTCCCTGATGTTTTTAACTGGCATCCTTGTAGCTTTCTAAAAAGTAGTTCACTTAGAAAATGTAAATTCTGCTTCAAACATGTATGGATTTCTTTCATGGAGCACAAAAAGTAGTTTAGCAGAATGTCTGAGATGCTTTTGTCCACACAATGGGGAGAGATGCTGTCAACCTCCAAAAATTACATAAAGCCCCATATAGGGCTGTGCGTTTAATCGAAATCGAATTGCAGTCGCGATTTTGAGACATTGTGCTAATCGCAAAGCCTGCGATGTGGCCGTGATATTACTCTGTTCCAGAACATATGCATGACTGCCAGCCCTGAGTGACAGTCTTACTAACCAATAGAGTGAGCACACCTCTGTTCCCCATAATTAGCACTGCTCTAGCCAAATGCGTAAACGCCCACCATAAAAAAACAAAAAAACAATCAGAAAGCGGGAGAGAGAGAGTGTGTGATTATGGCGTCTATAGGTACAGATCAATAGTTAGGCAAATTAATACTAAAGAAAAATGTATGTAATATGAGATTACTTCAGCTTTGAAATGACAGACACTAAACAAAAAAGGTAACGTTAATTTGCAAGAGCTGTGTCACAACACATCAAGAGGTCCCTGATCAGTTCTTATTTTACTACTGGAGAATAAAAGATACATTCTTAGATGTTTTTTTATTAGTACATGTACAGGTTATCTTGTACATTCAATCTCCCCAACAGATTCTAATTTGAAAGAAGTTTATAATGCACGTTCGCTATTCCCTATTTCTATTTCTATTGAGTGAATCAAAAAAACGCATGTTTCATGAACAAATGACTCTTATGAGCCTTTTAAATGAATAACTTAAAAATTGTAATCAGTGTAATGAAGCCATTTACTGAATGGATTCAATGAATCATTCAGAGCAGCTACTAAATCAAAATTAAAAACAAGTTATCATTACTTTCAGTGATCAAATAAATATTGAAATGCTAAATTATAATTCCCAGTCAAAAGTATAAAATCAAGATTTTTTTTAAAATATTAATTGTGAAATATTATTAAATATTAAAAGTGAAATATTATTAATATTTAAAAATAACAGGTTTTTTAAAATATATTAAAATGTAATTTATTCATGTGATGGCAAGCTGACTTTTCAGCATCATTACTCCAGTCTTCAGTGTCACACGATCCTTCAGAAATAATTCTAAGATGCCCAAGAAACTTAATATTATCAATGTTGAAAATGTTGCACTGCTTAATATCTTTGTAGAAAATGTAATACTTTCTCTTTTCAGGATTCTTTGATGAATAGAAAGTAAAAAAACAGCATTTATTTAAAACAGAAATCTTTTATAACATTATAGATGTCTTTGTTATCACTTTGTTGTCACTTTTGACTTGCAATCCAAGGGTTGCGAGTTCGAGTCTCAGGCCGGCAGGAATTGTAGGTGGGGGGAGTGAATGTACAGCTTTGTCCACCCTCAATACCATGACTGAGGTGCCCTTGAGCATGGCACCGAACCCCCAACTGCTTCCCGAGCGCCGCAGCATAAATGGCTGCCCACTGCTCCAGGTGTATGTTCACGGTGTGTGTGTGTTCACTGCTGTGTGTGTCCACTTTGGATGGGTTAAAAAGCAGAGCACGAATTCCGAGTATGGGTCACCATACTTGACTGTATGTCACGTCACTTTCACTGTCACTTGATCAGTTTAGTGCACCCTTGCTCAATATAAGTAAAAAATAAATTCTTACTGACCCGAAACTTTTGAATAAATCAAATTGAGAGTTTGCGATTCAAAATCAAATCAGAAAATTTGATACTCACCTTAATGTTATAAATGTTTAGTAAATATGTATTAAAGAACACATTAGCTTGAAGTGGGCTGAAAGACAGTACCAACGACAAGACAAACTCCCAGCGCTCTGGTCTAGGGTCTGTTTAAGTTAGTTAAGAAGTCAGTACCTGACAGCACGAGGTGAAGGAAGGTGGGACATGAATGTTAATCAAGCTAATGAAGTTCTGGAAAGAGCACAGGCTCATGCAGAGAGAGCCAGATATCACACACACACACACACACACACACACACACACACCACAGCAGCTAACAACAGAAGGCTGTGCCACCAGGGGGCCCGCTGGTACACAACAGGAGTAAACAAGTAAACAGCTTACAATAAATGAGTCTCTCTACAAGTTTCCAAAGTGTCCGTGTTAGTCAAGGACAACAGCATTTATGAAAAGTGTGCGTATATTGAAAAGTAGGCTATTTGTAAATAAACGTGCAAGTGTGTGTGTGTGTCACTGCGGGACGATAATTGGATGTAGAGTCGACAGCGTGTTCATCAGACGGCAGAAGGACACTTGACTGAAAATGGGCCGGATTTGAGCAGGAAATGGCCAGACGCAAATTGCAAACTACATTCTTAACAACCATATCCATCAGGTCATCCATCCTTATAGCCATCTAACCGTTCCTCTGTCCAATCAATCACAGAATCTATCACCCCAGCACTCACTAAATCCTTCCATCTCACTGCGATTTGCTCCCCCCCCCCCCCTTCACGCAGTTCATTCATTCGCCCCCTTCTTTACTCTTCCTTTGACTGCCAGGTGTAAATAATGATGTGTGGACAGTCCGATTGAATGTCATGGTCTGTTCAGATAGTGAGAGAAAGAGAGAGAGACATGGTTGTGATCCTTTATGCACTTTAGAGTTCCATAAACAATCAACTTGAAGTGTCCGTCCCAGACACTTGCCTGAAGATTTCTCAGACAGACATCCATTACACTTCATTAACAAAAAAACTCATGGAAGTAATTGAACTTATTTTTCATCATAACTTTTCTTTGTTTAAAATATTTTGTTTTTAAATTAATTTAAAATTAGTTTAAAGGGAACATCAGATGCAAAATTCACTTTTACGGGGTGTTTGCATTTGAATGTGTCTTAGCAGTGTGTGGACACAACCACCCTACAATGTTAAAAATATATTCACACCTTTTATTAATCCCCAAAAACTTAAACAGTCTCAATTATAAAGCCGTTTTTATATGCTGAGTAGAATGATGTCATACTGCTCAGGCCCCGCCCACTGACGAACGGTCCCATATTAGCATATTTCGTCCCTCAGCCAGTTGTACACTGTCCGCAATTTTCTTTTTGTGCTCAAGCAGCTGTGGCGACATGTCTCGTAAGCAAAGCAGGTTTTTACATTTTTAAATTGTAATAACATTTCACAGTATTACTGTTTATTTCTGCATTTTTTTGTCAAACAAATGCAGCCTTGGTGAGCATAAAAGACTTTATAAAACATAAAAGAACATTTTCAAAACATTTCAAAAACATTTTAAAAAATCTTACTGACCACAAACTTTTGAATGTTAGTGCTTTATCAAAAATAAAGACTCGCGTTTCTGCTTTAAATCTGAGTTATGTTTATTAATGAAAACACATTTTTGTGAGGTACAAGTCAAAATATTTTTCTTTGTTAAAGAGCATAAATATTGAAGTAGAAAGTATAAAGTTTTGAACCTGCAACATTAAAGGTGATACCTTTTTATGTTATTACTAACTTTTACATATTCCTGCAGCCAGGCAACAAATACTTCCAAAGCAAGGTGAAATTCTTCTTCAGTTCTGGGTTTTAAAGCTGTTTGAAAGGAACACACATATACACACTTTATATGCCTGGAAAATATATCTTAACACGCAAGAGTCAACTCATACACAGACACATACCTGCAGCCTCTCTTTATTCTTATAAACACATCTTGCCTTGTTACCTGATAGAAGCTGTTTTCTTGCCATATCTTTGCTTATATAGACAGTTGAAACTGAGCATCCCAAATGGCCTCGAGTTGAGCTTGTATTTCAACGTGAATTTAACTCATCTCTAATGTACTGTACCATTTGGTTTACTTACCATCATTAATGGCAATACACTAAAGGCTTCCTGATTTAGTTGTTGCTGGAGTCTAACAAAGTTAGATAGGCATACAGATCAGTTGTGTGAAAATGATGGGAGATTATGAAGAGGACTAATATTAGAAAACCACATTCAGTATATTAGGTCACCACAGCTCATACATACTGTACAGTGTGCCAGTGAAGAAGTTGACAGCTATGTACTGTACCACTAAATTTAGCCTCATAATTGGTCTCAGTGGTTGGACACATGATACCTTGCTGCCCTCCAACTGTTAAACAACAGTGGGAGGGCCAATGTTACATTGATTTGGATAATCAATGTAACAGTTATCCAATCAATGTTACATTTTATGAAAACTGTACCACTAAATTTAGCCTCATAATTGGTCTCAGTGGTTGGACACATGATACCTTGCTGCCCTCCAACTGTTAAACAACAGTGCAATGTATTAGTATCTAGAAAGTAAGGTATATAATGATGAAATGTCAGTAGTGACATTTTGTTTGCATTTTTATTTTACATTTACATTTATGCATTTAGCAGATGCTTTTATCCAAATCAACTAACAGTGCATTCAGGCTAACATTTTTTACCTAACATGTTCCCTGGGAATCAAACCCACAACCTTTTGCACTGCTAACGCAATGCTCTGTCACTGTGCACTGTTTACTTGCAGGGACTAACTGGACCATGCTAACCAGCCAAACCTTGACCCCCTCGGCTGCTATTTGAGCATAAACCGCGCTTCTCTGTCTCTGTCAAATAAGAAACATCTCATCCTGCTGGTGACTGTTGCCATGTTTATGACATATTGATTTGATTTTGTGGAAAGCTGCACTGTGGTAAACAAAGAGCTCCTGCATTAGATGTGACAGGAACTCTGCTTGCTTTTGTTGTTCTCTGCCTCTTCAGATGTCTGTTATATAACTTTATATGTATACAGCTGCACTCAAGCATCAGTGAAGGAGTATCTTAATGCATATCAATAGTATGTGGCATAAAACAACTCAACAAGAGGGTATTTTGTTTCATGTGATGGTTAGCTGCTTCTAGTGTTGGGAAATGTTCTCTTTAAAAGTAGTTATATTATAGCATTTTTTTCTAATAAAAGTAACTAATTATGTTACATTTTATGGAACTTTACAAGTTATTTTTGTTATTTTTTGTTTATTCATTGAAATGAAGGTGAAATAAGATACACAGTAATCTACAGTATATATAAATACATTACATTACAAGTACCGTGTTACAATGGCCCTTGACACTCTTTTTTTCAGTTTCTTTTATAAAGATATAACTTGACTAAGGACAAGCGGATACTAGAGTCCCTTGTTCCATGTTCTTGCTCTCTTCCCGGGATTTGAGTTATTCATAAGTTGTGAAGTCATCGGGAGCGAGGCTTTCTGCAGTGCTCCATTACAGCCGGCTCCCACTGTGCAGCAGCGTTGCTCTCCTGCTTCGCCTCATGTTGTTTAGTTCGGCCGTATCTGATGAGACTCTGATCTAATAGACCTGAGTGATCTACCAGTGGCAGCAGGCGGGAGACGCACAGAGGCAAAGACATTAGCTGTTAACAGGGATCGTCTGTTATCTTTCACACAATCTCTCCTTTCCTCCTTGTCTCACCTCCTCCCACTCATGCCAGAGATCTTGCTGACCCATAGAGCGTGAAGAGAATTGCTTGCAGTTGGGTCAACGCACAAGTCTGTGTATCCGTGCGAGATCATACTATCTTTTCATCTTATCTTTCATACTGTGCTGCTTGATATTCATTTTATAACTTTACAACAGAACTTTGAGACCTCTGAATTGTAGAAATTTCATTTGTAAGTGAGCAATACTGAGGAATAATAAGCTGTGCCACTTTTTACTTTTTAGTTAAATGAGATGTCTTCACTCAACAGAAACACAAAACAACTAAAAAAAGCTATAAAAATAAAAAAACTCAAAAAAAAAAATAATAACTGGGAAGTCTCTATACAATTTACATTTAAAATAAAAATATGAACAGAAATTAGAAAAAAACTAACAAAATTAATTAACCTATTTTGATAACTTTTTGTTGCACATTATTTGCATTTTCATAAACCACCCAGGAAACAGGTTAATTTTGAGAAGTGGGGAAAATGTACTTTGACATGCAAAAAACAGCATAACAAAATTAACACGTTTCTTATGTGCATCTCTCAATTATAGGCATGAATGGGTCCTTGGATAAACAAATTATACACAGTTTGCTAGATTAAAAGGGCAATGGTATGTGGTGATCCTTATGCTAGTATACACTAACGTACAACAGCACACAGTATTATGGCCAGATTAAGTATGATGCATTATGACACAAATTGTGCTGGATAAAACAGACTCACCAGCAGGATTCTATGAACTTATGAATAAAAGAGAAGAAACACCATGAATATTTTGCAAATTCTCTTTGAAATTCATACTTTCAGTTATCTATATGTAAATACAACTTAACTTTATGGTTTCCTCATTACAGGGAACGTCCACATCAGATTAGATCTAGGTTTATGCACCAGTGCAATAAACTGTATTGTTTTCAAGAACTTTGAGAAGACAAATTTAGGGAAATATATGATGGCTTTTGATAAATCAGTCTAAAATTATTAATTAAGAAAATTTTAAGGTTAAGGCTTTTTGCAATCCATTTTACTTATGTAATATCATGCATTTCCGAATGAAACAGAATATCAAACAGGACAAATGTAGGTCAGGAATTGATTGATTTTTAATTATATTGTCAATTTCAAAGTCAACAAACAGACAAATGTTACTAATAATTCCGGGTTTACTGAAAAATGACTCATGGTTCAGTCAAGTCAGTCGTGAACTAAATAACGGTTCAGAATTATTCATCTTAGTGAGTCTGATTCAAACCATTAACTTGAGTCTGACTGACTGATTCATGCTTCCATGAAGAACCTTTAACATCCACAACATTTCCTTTTACATAAAAGGTTCTTTAAAGTGGGAAATGGTTCTTGAGATTGTTGATTTAAAAAAAATCTATACATATTTAATGTATGAACAGATTACAGTAGAAAAAAAACCTTGATCGGGGGAAAAAACAAACAAACAGGCATCTCCTCAACCTCTTCTCCTGGCCTGTAATAAATAACCTGCTCTAGCTCTCAAACCTGTGTCAGAGCAGTGCCTACAATGAATCTATCAACCAAAAGTATCATGGCTTTGGCATCTAATCGATGCTAGTCTCTGCCCTTCCATAGGTCAGTGTCAAAGCATTGAGACGTCTGCCAGAGCTGCAGAGTCTAATTCAGTATGACTCAGGCCATCTTCTAATCTCATTCCCCTTTAAGAAAGCATACACTTTGGACTTCAGACTTTTCCCATAGTGAATACTAACGAATATGTTTCTGAATATCTTTGGACACACACTTCTGTTCATTCACAATAACCTTTGATGTCAAGATGATGTTTGTCAGGCTGCTGGGAGACCATCTGGAGCTGCTGCAAGCAGTGGCACATAAACATTAGCAGTCGACCACTGGAGTCAACCTCCCTCTGTCCACCCGGCCTTTCTCTAAACTCTATGTAAGAGGTGGAAAACACGAGCAAGGACACCACTTCACTGAGCCATATGCTCCTTTTTTTCAGCACATTAGGGCGGACTGAGTCTTTCAGTATAATTTCTCGTTGGTTGCGGTTTGAATGTAAGCAGCTCAATGAAAATTTCTGAACCCAGAAGTTCACTTTCATGGTACATGGGTTGTAAAAATGTATAAGATTGAAATGTCACCCTAACGATCCCTCTCTTTCTTTTCCCTCAGGTGCAAAGGTCATATTCTCCCAAGTACAGGCCATAAGAAAGGTAAGCCTATTTATGTGAACGAAAACCGGGTTTTACACAAGTGCCTGCTTCATGTCAGGTGCTACGGCCGCTGGAATTATTGTGCACTGGCACCACTTGGTGGCTGCCATTGGAGAGACAAGACTTTGAAACCCCAACCTTCCCTTCTATTTATAGAGCCCCTAAAATATTCATTTCCTGTGTTGACTTTTTTTTTTGAACATGGCCTGTGCTTTACATCTTTTAGCACTGTGGACTTTTAGAAACTAAACTCTTCAAATAAACTTTTCACAAAGTTTTTTAATTAACAATGATTTGAAAGGCACGATATGTAAGTTTTCGCTACTAATTTTAGTCACATTTTCAAACCAATAACAAAGACAAAGCTTGATGATGGTATGAAGGAGAGTGAAACGATGGGAGATGTCGTTTTCACCATCCAGAGATGTCAGAATCATGTTCACGGATGTAATGAATATTTTTTTTTATTACCTTCCAAAGTTATTCAAACAGCGAATAAATTATACAGAGAAAGCGGGCAAAGAAAATTTACATCAAGGAACAGTATGACTGACTTCAGTCTAGCACGAGTCTAAGCACTCTCAAAAAACTCCACTTACAATCAGTAAAGCTGTCTATACATTGATGAATGAATCTCCTGCTTACATCATAGGTCTGCAGTTTGTTGAGAGAATTAGCTAGAGAGCAGAAGTTAGTCAGTGCAGAAACCATTAAAGTGAAATGATACTTATTAAATAGTTTTAAAATAATGTCTGGGTCTGGGACAAGGGCAAAACAAACAAAAAAAAAACTGTTTGAAAAGTAGCAAATAAATAAACAAATAAATAAGTTATCCAAATCGGTTAAATAGGAAATTCATATAACAAAAGTAAAAAAGTCAACCAGTTACATAAATACCCTTGTGAAAAAGAAGCAAACTTTAGCATTTTAAAAAGAGTACTAACTGTGGGAGTAATTAATACTTTAAAATAATATACCTAATTAATTGTGAACTTAATGTTATGTTTTGAATGCTTAAATGTATGTTAATTGAAATCGAAAGATAATGTACTATAGTTTAAATATATATGAAATGCAATTAGATCAACTCTGGAGTTCTTTAGAGAATTTTTTAATTTTTTAATTCTTTATTTAGCAAACATTTTGATTTATAACTTTTACAGCAGAGCCCGAGATTTGCCCATATACATTAAAAAAAAAAAAAATAATAATAATAATACATTTTTGAACCCCTGGGGGTTACAATACAATGTTACAAGACAGTATAGAGAATTTATTTTTAACTAAAATATACTTTAATGTCATTTCTGTTGATACTTGTGTATCATGTATTTACACATTTGCAATGAAGTTGAATTAAAAAATTATAATCAAGTACTTTGCATGTGCTTTAATGTTTTAACATCAAAATAAGTGTAGTCCTTTAAAGCATGAAAATGATAATTAAAACAATGATTTAAAATGTTTTTTAAAGTAAAAGTTATTACAAAGTGTACTTTTTAAAAATGCACTTAAGTGTGTTAAGAAACAGTGATGAAAATGTATTCTCTAAATAAACTTAAATGGCCTTTTATTTAATATATATATATATATTTATATATTTAAATTTAGGATCTGAAGTACACTGCAAATGCACATTCAGTATGATTATGTGCACTGCTTTTTCACAAGGCTGTGCCTAAATTTGAAAAGATTAAAAAAAAAACCCTGTTACTGATGCTGACAGTACTCTTATTCTCTAAATTGCAGGAACCATGTACTTATTGTCCTGACAATGACAAACAGTCTGATCCAGCAGAAGACAGCTTTACTAGACCTGCGCAACCAAAGCAGCTTCCAGTCTTCCCATGGGTCCAGCATTCCTCTCTAACCAACCCCAGAGACATCACTGCTGCCCATGTCACAAAGAGCCACCGCAAACTCCTCCTCAAGAGTGGCCCGCTTGTCCAGCAGCTTAATGCTGACCCTCCTGGCCAGATCAAGGAGAACCCAGATCGAATGACTCAGGTGCAGCAGTCCCGTCAGAGACTTATGAGGGAGGTCTGTGCCAAATACACAAGCGGAACCACCAAACAGACTATAACCCGCATGCATGTGTCCCGAATCTATGTGGAGGACAAGCACAAACTCCTCTACTGTGAGGTGCCCAAGGCGGGCTGCTCCAACTGGAAGAGGGTGCTCATGGTGCTTCAAGGTCTCTCTTCTTCCACTGGAGAGATCCAGCATGACGAGGTGCATTATGGGAATCACCTTAAGCGTCTAGACTCATTTGATCAAAAGGCCATCATTCATCGTCTGAAGACCTACACCAAAGTCCTCTTCCTGAGGGAACCTTTCGAAAGGCTAGTGTCCGCTTTTCGAGACAAGTTCGAGAGTCCAAACTCGTACTACCACCCAGTGTTTGGGAAGCCCATCATCTCAAAATACCGCAGCAATGCAACACAGTACGCCTTACGCACGGGAGCGGGTGTGACCTTCAAGGAATTCATTCAGTATTTGTTAGATGTGCATCGGCCGGTTGGCATGGACATCCACTGGGAGCCCGTCGGACATCTATGCAGCCCTTGCTTGCTGGACTATGATTTCATTGGGAAATTTGAGACTCTGGAGGAAGAAGCCAATTTCCTTCTGAGAAGAATCGGTGCTCCTAGCAATTTAACATTCCCTAGTTTTAAAGACAGGAACCCTAATGCAGAAAGAACATCTTTGGAAATCACAAGAAGATATTTTGCACAACTAAACGTGACAGAGAGACAAATGGCATATGACTTTTACTACATGGACTATCTGATGTTCAACTACTCCAAACCATTTAAAGATTTACACTGAGGCGTTTACAGTAATCTCATGAACTTTCTGTTGGCCTGGTGTTTACATTTTGTCCTAGTGAGGTATTTTTTTTTTGGTTTATTTGTTAACAAATTTCAATGTGAAATATTAATCACACTCTATATTTATCTCTGCAGGCTGGTCCTTGCGTTTATCTTGTTATTTACAAAACATATACAATTCTATTCAATAAGAAACCCCTTGATGGAATAATCTGCCCAAAAATGAAAAATTGGACATGATTTACTCACTCTTCATGTCGTTCCAAACCTGCGTGAACAAATAACAAAATATTTTGAAGAATGTTGCAGCTGTTTTTGTAATTGCAATGAAAGTCAATATGATCCAAAACAACGGTGGACAAAAACAAGACATTTTTCAGAATATCTTTTTTGTGTTCCACAGGTTTGGAATGGCGTGAAGGTAGTAAATGATGTCAGAATTTTCATTTTTGGGTGAACTGTCCCTTTGTTGTGTGTGATTTGTTTTCTCAGACTGCCTAGAATGAAGAGCCTGTACTAAGAGTGTCTAAAATGTAGCACAATGTTATTTATTAGTGTCAAAGGAAAGTGATTTTAGCACAAGTCCAGCTGTGAGTGTTTTCAATGACCTGCTACACCCTTGCCTTACTTTCACATTCACAACATTTTCTGTATATCAATAAATGTAAGCACAATATTTTAATGTTAGTTAGATGACATCTCTGTGTTATTACCTTCTTTACTGTTATGATGACAAATCAAAATTCCAGTCATTTCTAGGACTCGGTCACCAGTAGATGTGTACAGGAAACTCATAACAACCTCGTTCGCCCTTTGTTTGAAGGTTAGTTCCATATTTTTTATGTTATCTAACTTATTTTTCATTGTGGAGGTAAGCTACCTCCTGTGAATGTGCAATTCTTATGTGCAACAAATACAAACTTTCAAAATAAAGAAGCATAACAGACTGTTTTTGCACCGTTAAATAGCTGGAAGTGGACGATACCGGAAGCCTCGCCCATTCAAGATAAAAATGGCTGCCCCTGCTCTTACTTTAAAAAATAAAAGTAGAAGTGATGTAACCTATTACTTCAGGATGCACAGGAATACTTACTTCTGATAATGACCTCAGAGGATTTTTTTCCTGTCGGAGGCATCAAAATAATATGCAGTTACATACAGATTTTAAAATGATTTCAACTATGTATATATATATATATATATTATAGATATATATATAGTGTGTGGTCAAAACTTGTGTGTGTGTGTGTGTGTGTGTGTGTGTGTGTGTGTATTATTTTTCTGCCACTAGTAGTAGTATTGGAAACAAAAGCAGCAACCCCCCCTCTTGCAGCAGTCAAAACTGCTGTTGATCTTTACATCTTGTCCTCCCACTCCAATAACTCCTCTGCCGCCCGGAGCAACTGCGGTTTTTTAGCTCCACCCCCTCGTTACCCCCTCCTTATCTAACAGGGCCTGGGGCTTTGACATCCTGTTCTCTCTCACAATCTACAGACTCAAAGGGCACATCAAATCAGCTACCATTTGTCACGTGGAAGACAGAACAAAGAAAATCCTCATTTTTCTTTCTTCAGCACCAAAATCATATTTAAAAAGGAGGAGGGTAAGAGAAAAATTAGTCTCTCCGTATGATTGGGTTTTGGAATGGAAGGAGCTGGAGGCAAGAGAATAAGCTCTGAACTAACTTTTAGAAATTAAGTTATTACAAAAAGACTCTGGGAAATCTAATTACCAAAAGAAGTGTAGACAAAATGCAACAGCATCAAAAATGTTCAAAGTTGTTTCAGGTGAGAAGGAGAGATGTTTGGCGTTGCATGTCATGTCCAGCAGATGGCGCTGTGGTTTAATAAGGGACAGGCATCATCGGAAAATAGCTTTCGAAAGGGAATAGACTAGATTTATTTATGCATTCAAGAATGTTGCACAGGTATTACATCTGTCTCTCTTGGCAAGACAGTGGCTCATGCCTCCAAACGTGTAATAATTCATCATACTTGTAATACTACAGTACATATACATAAAAAATAAGCAGTTACATAATTTAAATAATACCATTTAAATTTTAACACTGTAATTTAAATACTATTAGTGGTTATGAATTAACAATGTTAATATTAATGTTAATAAAGTCCTACGGATCACTGAGACTAAATTAGTTCATGTGAATTGTGAAAGTTTTAGATTTTTCTTTAGCTGCTATTGATTAGCTACCAGGACGCTTTTGTTTTTCTGTCTTCAGGCTGTTTTATTTGACACACTTTAATATAAACGCAGCTGTAAGACCAGGGTTAGTAAGTGTTACTCAGATATATAGTTTGTTGGCATGATGCACATCATTGGGATAACCATTACTCCCCTCATCTCTCTGTAAATTAAGGAAATGAAGTGCAGGCGCTCGAGGCAACATTCTAAGCTATTTAAATCTTTAAATTTACATCTTCCTCCAGCGTCAAGTAATTGAACTAACTCCGGGCTTGTTCCTTTAATTGAACAAAAATATCTTGTCTTCCTGCTGCTCGTCTGATGTGGGAAAACTAATTTCAGCCAAAGGCGAGAAAAATGCGGTTGTTAAGTCCAAATAATTTGCAACATACTCCTGTATACAAACAGATTTGCTTTGCTGTGTTTTCACTCGAGAATGTGGACTGTTATGTGGAAGGTGATAACATTAGCTCTGTGCCAAAAGATCACTGAAGGTAATTGGAAAATACATTTTAAAATTTAAATCTGTGAGAAGAAAATAAAGGGTTCTATCATTCAGTTTGCACAACTAAAAACTGAAATGAAATATATTGCTTGTTAATTATTTATTTATGGAACTCTTAATTCAATTTGTTCTCTGGTCGTTGGTTTTCCCTGCAAATACAACTGCGTTTAAACTTGTTTTTAGGTCATGAAAATATGTAAATATGTAAATGCCCAACGCGTCATCAACGTTTGGTATGTTTTGTTTTAGTCATAAACTTTGGTTATATTGACGTCTGACCTACTGACGTTTGAAGTCACCTCACCCTTCAGATCTTTTCAGATCGTTACTTAATAGGCTACGTTTTGTTTCAGATGCTCCTGTTTTAGTTGACGTTTTAACCTACGTTATAATTGCAACTAAAAGGAGACGTTTTGGAAATGTTGTAAAACGTTTTTTTTGTGGCTGCGTTTTGTTTGGTCACTTGTTGGCGCTAGATGTCAAGGTACAGGACATTTTAAGGAGAATGGGAACAATATTACAGTGGTCTAAAACTGTCAAGTAACCTTTTTTGTTACAATGTTTTCAGCACAATGAGCCTGTCCTCCACCTGAAAGCTGTGGCAGACATCTCTATCTAGCCGCGCGCAAAAAATTGAAATGGCGCGTTTGGCTCGAGGCGGTTGTGTAGGCGTCTTTTGCAGAGGCACAATGCATATCGATATACGTCATTTAGTTTTCATGGCCAGCAGAACATAATATTAGAACTCTCTGAGAAACATATTAAACCAAATTAAGAAGATGCATTTTTTTAAGCTCGTGAGATTCTCTGGAAAAGAAACGTAAATCAAAAAGACGGGGGGAAAATCATAAATCATAACGCAGTATATGTAATGCCGTTAAAAACAAAATATTTTTTCTCTTTTGCTCGATGAAGGCTAATAAAAGACATGCACACAGGTAACCTAGTAGACCGTTATCCCCGCGCATGCACATATTGTTCAGTACTAGATTAATAAATGGCGATTAAAACACATATATACGCATACTTCCAAAATGCGAATAGCAAGATCAAATGTTGTTCATGTAACTCGCCCCAGCTCAGGCAGGGTTGAGCTAATTGTAGCCTAATCCTGCCCCGGGGCGTTTGGAGAGCCTTGAGCAAGAATTCTTGTTCAGCTGTCCTCTGTTATTCGGGCTGGAACGCAGAGCCTTCAACGCACTCTCACGCTTCAAAAAAAAAAAAAGCAAGAAAGAAAAAAAGCGAGGCTAAGACACGCCACGATCGATCTCATGTTTTAAAGAGGGCTGAAGATACATTTACAGCTATGTCTTCCAAGGTAAGGACGCAGCCTTGACTGACTCCCCTGTGTAGCTTTTGTGGAAAGTGTCTCTAGCAGTCTGTGGTCTGTGTTTTAAGCGAGTTTTAAAGCCACAGCGACCTATATAGCGCTGCGTTTGCACCGGCGTTAGATTTCGCTGGATTCTGAACGGAATTGTCGCCGGATTCTGTACGAGGAGCTCTTGGAGTGCCGAGAAAATATTACGAAAAAGTTCTTTCTAAAGGACAAGCAACCTTCATCAGAGACAGCCTGCTAGAATCCTCCACTGATTGCGTCGGACATCCTAAAATGTTTGAAACGGTACGGTGGATTCTGTCAAATTCTCGAATGTTTCTCTAGCGCATCTTTGCATTCGTTCTCAGTGTGTCGTGCTTTTGCAGTTTTAGATCAGGGAGGGCTGATTTGAGTATACAATGAGAGGTCAGAGCGCTACTGTATGCCCATTGCGTACAGGAAGTGCGGTACAGAGGGTTGTAGGGCTATTTTACGCACTCCAGGGACCTGGCGCAGTTTTTGACATCACAAACTATTAATTATTACTCTTGCCGCTTCCGACTTAGTACAACTAATATATATACGTTACGGATTTTAAAATAAATATATGATTTCTTGTCATTATTTCTCGGATATACGTTATGTGACAACAAGTTTTATTTTGTAAAAATTTTACAAGAATATATGATTTCTTGTCATTATTTCTCGGAACTCGGTATTTTAATTTTATCAAATGCAATTCAGACGAGTGAACACTCAAAACTCCGTTAAAATATTATTTCTTTAGCAGAGGCGCTGTAGATTCACTGATTGATTTATTATTTTTTTTATATATACTGTGTAAAGTGGGGCATTTCTACCCAGGCCAAAAATCCTATATGTATACATAGGCCTACTCCTCATAATATTTCAGTTGTTTGTCTTTTAAACATATTTTAAAACTTTTCTATCCTAGTTAAGTGACCAGTTTAATTTTCAGGATTTGATTTTAAATCTAATGGCTAGACATAAGATGCATCATCATATACCGAGTGTGTAAGTCTCTGATGTACACCATGGGCACACATTGCTTCAGGCATTGTGCCTCTGGAAATGGGACTTTAACCATCTGTTTAAGCAGAATTGTTCGTTACTCCAAACAAAGGTCGATTCATGCCACAATAACAGTCAAGCATCATAGACCCTATGGTTTTAATGTAAAGAGCTATACTTACTAAGGAGAGGACAATGAGATCAAATATTTTAATGTAGCATCATTTAGAACCTTAACCACTAATTGAAACCTTATTATGACGCAGCTTCATTTAAATTTTTATATTTGACCTTGTAGGAGCAAAAGTCTTATATACTCTCATTTTTTGGCTTCAGTTCAAAATGTTGATTCATTTGCTCTCAGAAACTTTTAAAGAACTGAAAAGCTGTTGGTGAAGAGGTGTTTTGCGTCTCACACATTCGCCCAATATCTTTAATTAGGAGTTTACACTTTTTCCCTCTCTTACCCTGGAGGTAGACACCTACAGTACTAGGATCCATCCCTCTCTCTCTCTCTCTCGCTCTCCTTCTCTCCCTCTCTCCCTTTCGTGCTCGCTAATAAGCATCACTCCATTTCTCCCCTCCGGTTCTATGAAAAAAGGAGGGGAAAAAACGGCAGGCAAATTTTCTTAATTAGACTTGTGGTGCTAATTCTTAAGGTAAAAACGCAATTTAAGGGAAGATGTAAAAGTGATCTCCTGCGCGCTTGCAGGCCAGAATCGCACCTTAGATCTCAGAGACTGAAGGGGAGAGGGGAACCAGGAGCTGTTTATTTGATACGGTGCTGTTTGTGCAGGAGGGAAGGAGCATGTCTCGGCTGTCTTTGACCCGGTCCCCAGTGTCTCCTCTGGCCACTCAGGGAATCCCACTGCCGGCTCAGCTGACTAAATCGAACGCTCCAGTCCACATTGACGTAGGCGGGCACATGTACACCAGCAGTCTGGCCACCCTCACCAAATACCCAGACTCCAGGTAAGACCAGTTGTGATTTGACGCTGACCGTTTTTGGGGTTTACTATGACTGATGTTGATGTAAAACTATGTGTCGAGCTGTCGTGAGAAGTTCATCATTTTCATCATTTTTGTAACTGTTATGAAATGTGTATTTAAGTGTTAAACTAAATTAATTTATGTATAAATAGAGCGATACATTGAAATGCGCTATCTTTAAATGACTTGAAGCTCAGTTTTTTTGTGATCAAAAGCCACTTGTGGAGTCATGCAATTCCTACCTGCTGCATCCATCCCAACCGTAATCTACAGAGATTTGCGGATAAAGGGAGATAAAGGGACACCACCTGTTAGAGACGTACATGTGTGTGTGTCTGCAAGATGGGAAAAAAAGTGTGAGAGCTTTGCCACATCTGTTCAGGTTAACAGAGAGCATGGCTCGCTCTGATTTATTAATGGATATGGAGCAAGAGAGCAACGGGAAGGAGGGAGGAAAGGAAAATGGGGGGAGGGTGGAAAGCAGGCAGCATTTTAATTGCTTTTTGGAGGAAAAAAAAAAGAGAGGCTGAGATGAAAAACTAAGATTGCCTAAAGCTATATGGTGAAATTCTAACTGGGGGAACGGCAAGACCATATGAGAAAAGGACCACCCGAGGCACAAAAGGGGGAATTGGTTTTCTTATTAAGTGTTTTGCATCGGTTTCCAGAATGAGAGAGAGAAAGAACGAACGGAAGAATGAAATAGGATGAGAGAATGAAATAAGAACATTTTGCAAAGATCAAATCTATTTATCCAAAGAACAGAAATAGCATACGACATAATTCCAAATGCTTGACCCCATTTCAGCAATTAAATCAGGTTAAAAAAATCAACTTATACGTTCGCCGTTAAACTTATTTAAGCAGTTTTTTTTAAAGAATATCTTTTACAATGCGACATGATATGAGCAAAATCATTCTTAATGTAGTGTAGTGCTTCCATAAAACTTTTACAATAAAATGCATTTTTTTTTTTTTTAATTAAAAATCATTGATTACATTTTTCCCCCCTCCAGAATCAGTCGCCTGTTCAACGGCACAGAACCGATTGTTTTGGACAGTCTGAAGCAGCATTATTTTATCGACAGAGATGGAGAGATATTCCGCTTTATCCTGAGCTACCTGAGAACCAGCAAACTGCTTCTTCCTGACGACTTCAAGGTAACCTGCACATACCCAGTGTCTCTTCAGCAGGTCAGAACTTTCATCTAGTTCCTCTTTTAGCAACACGTCAATAGCCTTGAGCTGAAACATGCAGAAAGGACCCAGACAGAACCACACAGCGGTTTTATTCAATTTCCATGTGTTTGGAATTATCTTAAGCTTCAAGTCTCAAATATCCCTGGATGCTTGTTGAATACTACGATTATACTGTTTCCAACAACTTAACCTGTTTGCTGGCAAAGATGGCAGACAGGAAGTGAGACATCTTGGCAATTCTTTGTATACTGATACAAAACTTTCAACATTGGCACAGTTATAGCAAAATAATAAAACAAAACAAAATAAAAGGTGAAGTTTAAAGTTGGATTCAAAATAGTGTGAAATGTAATTCACAAACACAGTCCTTTCTTCAATGGCAGCAGATAAGTTGGTGAAGTATTATGCCGCCTCAGTCAAAAATCAGATAGGTAAAGGTTTTTGTGTCAGTGGGATTAATTAGGGTGAGAGTAGTTATTTGCGCCTCAGGCTCGTGGGTAGCTTTCCTCCACTGTGTGAGGCCGTTTGATAACAGAACATAAAATATGTAACTGCACATCATTACATCCCATTATGCTTAACTTTTCACATTTTGCCCATCAAAACTCACCGTGCCCTGACTTTCAAGAGTGGGGAAACTCAATGACTACATGAACTGGTCACTGTTGGGTTTGAGGCCTATAAACCTTCACACTTATTACCTTTTCTTTTTCATCCAGAGCCTAAGATGCTGTAAAAACCCACTGAATATTTTCAGATGAAGCTGTACATAAGCGAATGATGCATGTTGTCAGATGGAGCAGCACCTCCTGTGAGAGGTGATGGGATACATTTGATCTCCTCCCAGATGTCTGTTACGATTGTGGATTCATTAGACTCTACTTATTGACTTAAGTGAAAACATTTGTGTTCTTCTAGAAGAGTTTGCACTTGAAAACCGTGTAGTGCATCCAGCTTCATTTGTCCATACGGATAAGGCCTAAAGACTAAATTCGCTTTTCTGTGGGCCGTTGCTTTTACATTCTCCTTCCCAAATTGAGTCACAGAAGAAGCCCTGTTTAAACATACCCAGCTTTCGCTGCAGACCTGGGAAAGAAGCGCAGCTTGTTTTTCTTTGAATTAGCAAGAGCCCGAAGGCCTAAAGTCTCTGTATCCATGTTGTCAGCACCAGTATGGGCTAAAGAAAGGAACATAGGGAATAAAGAGGGAGAGAAAGAAGAGAGGCTGAGGGAGGGGTGTGGGTAAGAAAACAACTCCTTTTCTTGTGGTAATTGTAAAAGAGAGTTGTGTGTGAGATGGTCGGTGCTATTGTTCTCCGTGGCGTAGCCTGCAGTGGAATGAGTAGGCTTACAGGGTGCGGATGAAGAGCCGGCAGGGTCGAGATCACAGCTATCTCTCACAGCCACGAGGAACTAGGCCACCAGGCGCAGAACCAAAGAATGCTGTTCTGCTGAGTTTCGAGCAGAAATGTCTTTTCAGGACACACCCCAAGGCCCTTATAAAACCCAACAAAAACATTAAAAATCAACAAAAACAATAACGCTTCATGACTTTTCCTAATCTATTGTTTTTTGATAACTGCCTAATTTCCTGTATGACGAAATTTGGCAACTGTTTGGGGTCTCAAATTTGAGCTTGATAATATGCCGTCAAACTTATATGTATGACAAAATATTATACCTTACTGTTTGGGTATGTCTCAAATTTATTCCCCCTGGGTGAGAAAAGTGTTGATTTCTTTAAATAATATCAGACCTTAATACCTTGTTTTTGTGTTTCTATAATATATATATATATATATATATATTAGGGCTGTCATAATACACACATCCAAAATAAAACATCACACCACACACCATGTATACACACATAACATACACAAACACATGTATATACATTTATATATTTATATATATATTTTATATATATATGTATATTTAATATATAAGAGCAGGGGGATTCTTCTTAAATATAGCTTTTTTATAAATATAATAAAGTATACACAGTATTTATTAAAAACAAAACTTTTATTTTGGAATGAGATTAATCGTGATTAATCTTAGCCCTAATATAGGCTATTATTTCATTATATATATATTGTCTTGGCACCTAGCTGAATTTGTTTATAATTTTTTTGTTTTTGTTTTAAGTAACATAAATTTTTATTTTTAATTTATTTAACAATAATACAAAAAATAAGTAACAGAAATGTTTTTTTTTTATGGTTTTAGTTTTACTTTAGTTAACAATCATACAAAAATAGGTTGAATTCAGGTAAAGTGGTAACAAGTAGTAACACCACTAACTTTGGTTTATCATTAATTTTCCTCAATATATGCTCATACCAGGAAAATTTTAAAATATTTTAATTACTGCAGTGATTGTAATGGTAGGACTGAGGCGTGTAGCCATCTGGTTTAGTGGTGAATGAAAGGCGAGTGTAAGTGGGGTAAATGTGCTGTAGGGTAAAGGACGCCTCAGGCAGAGGCAGCAATCTGTGCTGTCCGACCAGAGAGTCTGTGAGTGAGGGGAGAGCTGGAGGGCTTAACCCCCCACCCCCAACCCTTGCCCTGGTCCTGGTTAAAGATGGGTCAGATGGGAAAAATTGCTCCATGTGTTGGTTTGGGTTCATGCTCAATGCTAAATGACATGTGCTTTGAAACATTTTGAATTTCTTCTTTCATTTTCTGATATTATTATCAGATCTTTCCTAGTGGAAAAATTAGGCTAAATCTAAAAATATCTTTAGTGATGGAATAGAAAATAAAATTTTTTTGTTTGTTTGTTTCTATTCTTTTACTTGGTGGTCTGTCATTAATTTGGTTGATGGGGTGTTTCTGCTTTTTGTTTGTTCGTATTGCCATTTTGTTTGCTCACTTGGTGGATTGTTTGTTTGCATATCCGTTCACTCACTTGGTGGATTGTTTGTTTGCTCATCCGTTTGTTCACTTGGTTTTTGTTTCAATCCGTTCACTCAATGGAGGATTGTTTGTTTGCACATCCGTTTGCTCACTTGGTGGATTGTTTGTTTGCATATCCGTTCACTCACTTGGAGGATTGTTTGTTTGCATATCCGTTCACTCACTTGGTGGATTGTTTGTTTGCTCATCCGTTTGTTCACTTGATGGATTGTTTGTTTGCTCATTCGTTTGTTCACTTGATGGATTGTTTGTTTGCACATCCGTTTGCTAACTTGGTGGATTGTTTGTTTGCACATCCGTTTGCTCACTTGGTGGTTTGTTTGTTTGCTCATCCGTTTGTTCACTTGATGGATTGTTTGTTTGCTCATTCGTTTGTTCACTTGATGGATTGTTTGTTTGCTCATTCGTTTGTTCACTTGATGGATTGTTTGTTTGCACATCCGTTTGCTCACGTGGTGGTTTGTTTGTTTGCTCATTCGTTCGCTCACGTGGTGGATTGTTTGTTTGCACATCCGTTTGCTAACTTGGTGGTTTGTTTGTTTGCTCATTCGTTCGCTCACTTGGTGGTTTGTTTGTTTGCTCATTCGTTCACGTCATTTGGTGGTTTGTTTGTTTGCACATCCGTTTGCTCACTTGGTGGTTTGTTTGTTTGCTCATTCGTTCGCTCACGTGGTGGATTGTTTGTTTGCACATCCGTTCGCTCACTTGGTGGTTTGTTTGTTTGCTCATTCGTTCACTCATTTGGTGGTTTGTTTGTTTGCACATCCGTTTGCTCACTTGGTGGATTGTTTGTTTGCTCATTCATTCACTCACTTGGTGGTTTGTTTGTTTGCTCATTCGTTCACTCATTTGGTGGTTTGTTTGTTTGCACATCCGTTTGCTCACTTGGTGGATTGTTTGTTTGCACAACCTTTCGCTGTCTCACTTGATGGATTGTTTGTTTGCTCATCCGTTTGCTAACTTGGTGGTTTGTTTGTTTGCTCATTCGTTCGCTCACTTGGTGGTTTGTTTGTTTGCTCATTCGTTCGCTCACTTGGTGGATTGTTTGTTTGCACATCCGTTTGCTCACTTGGTGGTTTGTTTGTTTGCTCATTCGTTCACTCATTTGGTGGTTTGTTTGTTTGCACATCCGTTTGCTCACTTGGTGGATTGTTTGTTTGCACATCCGTTTGCTCACTTGGTGGTTTGTTTGTTTGCTCATTCGTTCACTCATTTGGTGGATTGTTTGTTTGCTCATTCGTTCGCTCACTTGGTGGATTGTTTGTTTGCTCATTCATTCACTCACTTGGTGGTTTGTTTGTTTGCTCATTCGTTCACTCACTTGGTGGATTGTTTGTTTGCTCATTCGTTCGCTCACTTGGTGGTTTGTTTGTTTGCTCATTCGTTCACTCATTTGGTGGTTTGTTTGTTTGCACATCCGCTCGCTCACTTGGTTGTTTGTTTGTGTCCTTGTTCGCTCATTTGCTCAGTGGGTTGTTTTCAGTCATATGTTTGTTTGTCAGTTTCGGTCTGCTTATTCATTCATTCCCTCAATAGCTGGTTAATTTTCCCTGTTTGTTCATTCATTAATTTTTCTGTACATTTGTTTGTTTTCTTATTTATTTATTTATTGTTGATTTATTTGTTCATTCATTCATGTGTTTGAATTTTATTGTCTGCTTGTTCATTCATATACTCCATGGTTGGTCTGTTTATCTGCTCATTCAATCATTTGCTGGATGGGTTGTTTGTTTTTTTTCTTTCTTTTTTTCCGTGCATACATTCACATCCATGTGTTGTTCCTGCAGGAGTTCCAGCTGCTGTATGAGGAGGCTCGGTATTACCAGCTGACGCCAATGGTGAAAGAGCTGGAGCGCTGGAAACAGGACCGGGAGCAGCGGCGGGCAGCTCAGCCCTGTGAGTGCCTGGTGGTGCGGGTGACCCCTGACCTGGGCGAGAGGATTGCCATCAGTGGGGACAAGGCCCTCATAGAGGAGATTTTCCCAGAGACAGGGGATGTCATGTGCAATTCAGTCAATGCCGGCTGGAACCAGGACCCAACCCACGTTATTCGCTTTCCACTGAATGGCTATTGCAGGCTCAACTCTGTGCAGGTACAGCAGTCATTGAGTACTACTACAACAATATTTGATGGTCATAATCACTGACTAATACACTACCGTTCAAAAGTTGGGGGGTTGGAAAGATTTTTTTTTAAATGTTTTCGAAAAAAGTATTTTATGCTCACCATGACTGCATTTATTTGACCAAAAATACAGTAAATATTATTACAAAATAAAAAAATATTCCACTAAATCAAAACATAATAAAATGTAATTTATTCCTGTGATGGTAAAGCTGAATTTTCAGCAGTTATTATTTAAGTGTTTAGTGACACATGATCCATCAGAAATAATTTTAATATGCCAATATTTCTTTTTATCATCAATGTTGAAAACAGTTGTGCCGCTTCATATTTTTGTGGAAACTGTGATAGATTTTTTTTTCAGGATTCTCTGATAATTAGAAATTTTAAAAAAAGAACAGCATTTATTTGAAATATAAATATTTTGTAATATAATAAAATTCATAACTAACATAAATAATCAATTCAAAATACCATTTCTAAAAAATAAAAAAAAAAAATATAAAAAAAAAATCTTAATGACCCCAAACTTTTAAACCATAGTACATACTTGGGCGAATCAAGAGAAAACAACAAAATTACAATTATAAGAGATTAATGTTGCAATAAAGCGTATAAGTCAAATATCCAGACACATTATGGGAATGAAGATTTGGGAGGAAAATGTGATTAATTGTCATGAAAATAATGTCATAATGAAAAAAAAAATCTAAATGAAATAGTTTTTTCAAATATTTAAATATTGAAATTACATCATTTTAAATTACATAAGACTGTCAATCACTTTTGCCATATCAATGAGCCTATTATAAAGCACCTCAAGTTTGAAGGTTTGACTTGGGCTTGAGCTTGGGCTGATTGCTGGGATATTGAGCGTGCTGTCCTGATGTGTCTTGGAGGCAGCTTGACTGCTGCATGCCAACCTGAAAAGATGTGAGGGGGTGCAAGATGTAGGAGGCAGGTGTGGATGAAGGTGTGGCTCCACAGCTGCAGAGGTGCAGTTATGCCCCATGTCATCTTCTCACATACTTCAAGATTAGGCAGTTTGAAAGGTGTTCAATGAGACACACATCCTGACACATCAGACACATCCACATACATACGTTTTATCATGTCCGGTACCTTGAATCCTGGAGGCGATGCTAATGTGGGGAATATGTACACAAAAAACAGAGAAGAAAAGAGAGAAAAAATATACACAAAATATATTTAAAACCCTCCCTAAAAAAAAACCCCCCTTTTTAAAAAAGTGCTCTAACATTTCTGTGCCTGGAGCATTTTAAACACACATGCTACATTTTTAATACTGTACTTTGGTTTCTTTGAACAACCTAAACTGGTTTACGCTACTTTTTTACACATGCCTAATTGACTTACTGTATAACTAATTAGTGTGTCTGATAACACTTATTTTGCCCCTCACATTTGCGCACTTAACTGACTGAATCATGCGGGTGGATTTTTTTAAGAGCATCTTTGTC
Source organism: Cyprinus carpio (assembly GCF_018340385.1). Lineage (NCBI taxonomy): Eukaryota > Metazoa > Chordata > Actinopteri > Cypriniformes > Cyprinidae > Cyprinus > Cyprinus carpio. The sequence continues at coordinate 10,466,873 of NC_056596.1, read as the reverse complement.
ACACGTCTCGGGTGTTCACGAAAACCCACCTATGAAATATGAGAAGATAGATCAGAGAGGACTGACAGAGGATGAGAGATATGGAAAAAGACAGAGTGAGAGAGCCAGTTTGTTGCCAAGAAATTGTAGCCGTTTACTGTAAGAAAGTTAGTAAGTGATGCAACCATCAGCACAGTGAGTGTAATGTCAAAATCATAAGCCTTCAGATATCAATGCCTGAATACTTGAGAGGCTTGTGACACTATAATATAGAGTGTCACAACCCTCTCAAGTATAAAAGCTTCTGTCTTACTAAAGACAGAATTAACAAATCTAGAGTCTATATATGTTCATTCTGTCTTTAGTAAGAACTCTAGATGGATGTATTTTATTAAAGGAATGGATTAAATACAAATTAAAGGTATATTTCACCCAGATTGCACTCTGTGGAGTAGAAGAGATTTTGAATACTGTTTTTGACCATACAATGAAAGTCAGTGGGGTCCAAAACAACACTGAACTCCTTAAATGGTAAGCAAACACTTTTCCAAAATCATCTTAGTAAATGATGAAATAATTATCATTTTTTTGGTGGACTATCCCTTTAAGACAAATTTTCTAAATCCACTGGAAAAAGTTTGAAAATCACACAAAAAGAACAAACTTCAAAGTATTAAATCTCACTTCTGTAACACTGATGCAACCGAAACCTTACACGAGCCTTAATGCCGATATATGTTCTTGAAAAGAGCAATTTTTCTTTGTGCACGGTAGGCCCTTGAATCATCTGCTGATTTCTTTCATACCTCATCTGTGCGCAAGTCATAAGAAGTGTTCATTTCCTCTACAAGTTTCTCCGCAGCCTCAACTTCCAAAGTGAGGATAAGGGTGGACATTTTTTCTCAGGCCCTGTGCAGTTCAACTGATTCCTTCGTCTTCGTCTTCTATTTTTTATTTTTTTTGCAGAGGGACTTTTATCTTGCTGTGTAGCCCCGAGCCAGAACTTTCATTTTCATTAGAAGCACACTTGAAAGAAGTGCAGGAGTAAGTGAATACTCAAGGCTGCATGTATTGAATTTCAAAAAAATCTACAAGCACTCCAACAGATAAAACATTTCGTTGGCTTTTTGCGGCGGCGGGAATGACAGCGACAGCGGCCGCCCAGAGACGGCTCTCGGTGAGGGATCTCTGACAGTAGCCGAGATTGTGTGTATTGGGTTTGTAATGAAAGAGCCGGGCGGCTTCAGTGTGGGCTGTCAGTGGGGGAGCCTATTCTCATTTGACTCCGCATCAAACCCCTGTAAACAGCCCAGGGGATGTCTGCTCGCTGCTTCTCATCCCGGGTGGATGGTCTGGAGTGAGAAGCGTCTGAGGGTAATGCAAGCGTGAAGTTGTTGATAGCACCGTTACTGAGATTGCACATTTTAAATGGGTCTTGATGCAACTATGTGAAGTGCTGATAGAGTGGCATAAATAGGAGTTTACTTCCAAATAACTCATACCGAGTTTCTCATATTCAACGGAGAACTCAGAATAGACAAAAATTCCCCTGGTTTCTTTCAGGTCCTAGAGAGACTGTTGCAGGTGTCGTCTTATTTTATGGAAACTTCATCTCAAAATACTAGAAAAGTCCGCTGGTCTCATTTAGGTCCTGAAGAGACTTTTTCTAAAAGGTTTCAGCATTGTATCTGTTGATGCAACTATATGAATTGCTTAAATTTAAAAACTCATTGTCCCTGGTTTCTCCTTGGTCCTGTAGGGGCTGTTTCAAAAGGGTTTGGTATGGTGATGTCTTGTCGCAATTAGGTGTAGTACTGATACTGAGGTTTTCATATTGTGTGGAAAACTTTGCAAAATACTCAAAAATAGCCCTGGTTTCTCCTAGGCTCTGGAGAGACTGTTAGTGTACTAATTCAACTATACGAAGTACTGAGTTTCTTATAATACAACAGTATACTAAAAATGTCCCTGGTTTGTCCTAGGTTCTGGAGAGACTGTTCCAGAAAGGCTTCAGCATGGTGGCGTCGTGCGGCGGGGGTGTGGACTCCTCCCAGTTCAGCGAATACATCCTGAGTCGGGAAGACAGACGGTGTCAGACCAGCCACACACCCATCAGGATAAAACAGGAGCCTCTGGACTAGCCGGCTCTGGCGCCAACCACAAACACCTCAGTCTGCTGTCAAAAGAAAAAAAAATGCCAGTGGACAAATAGAAGACTTAATTTGCAAGAAGAGTTTATATCAACTCTTCGGACTCCAAGAGGACTGAAATTTTAGTAAATGTATGAGTAATTTTATCAACGACCCCAAATCTGCCCCAAAAGATGCTTTACAAACCCAAGCGAGTCACTGGATGGCTTTTCAGCTATTGACCTCCAGTTGAACTTTTTAGCCATTTCTTTGGCTTGAGTCAAGAAAAATGTATTCACTGATCTAGATTTCCACAGTACAGATCCATAACATAAGTTTGCCGTTGTATGTGTGTAAAAGAACGAAAAGAGGAACTCTACAAGGAAGCTGCGTTCATGGCGAGCGCACCTTCCGGCTAGAACACTTCCAAATGATGCAGCAGTCTGATCTCCAAGCTCCCGGGCGAAATTAACCACAAAATACAAAGTCTGTCCTCTGATCCATTTTTAATCTAGATATCTAATGTTCTCATTTTCCAGTCTCATCAATGTAAATCAGTTTTTTTATGACCTACAGGTTTATTGCTGTTGTCTCGCTACATGAAGGATACGAGAGCAGTCCTCAGAAGTCATTTGGTTGTAAGTGCGGTCTGGAGTTGGCCGCACTGACGCTTTGACTTGAGGCTACATGCCGGCTAAAGCAGACGATCTGGTAATGCATTCAGTGCTGGGCAGAGAGGCTTTTTGTTTGAGCATGTCTAAAGGAAAACCTGGACTCATGTGGGAGAGCTTTTTTGATGGCGTTGCTAAATCCTCCACTTTCTTTCGGTGCCTGTTTTCTTCAAAACTAGTCGCTTCGTAATGTTCATTATACATAACTGCTTTGAGTAAACGGTTAAAAAGTAAATATCTTTTGTAGATTCAATGCCCTGTGTGTCCAAAATAACATCTTGTTTAATGAAGGCAGCTTTGGAAAAATGAGTCAGGTTGTTAACGAATGCAGCACTTTCAGGGGGCGATACTCGGACCGTTTGAGAAGAGGGGAATTACTGTGTCCCTAATGCTTGGAGACGGAGGGGCTACGGGTCAGACTTCTCCAGGAGTTAAGGTCACTTTCCCACAATCCCTTTTACTCACTCTCCCTTAGCAAAACATCGCAATCAGAGCCACTCGGAGAAAGACTGAGGGAGAATGAACTTGAAAGTTTAACTTGGTGGCTGGTAAACAGACTGAATTGCATAATGTATTGTAAAAAGGCATATTTTATAAGAGTTCTTTGCCTCGCAATTTCAAAAAGAAGGGTCACTGAAATGTCACAGATATGTTGTTATGCTAAGTGTTGTCTTAACTGGCCAGCATTTCTTTTATACTACGTCTTCAGATTTCCTTGATTTGTTGTACATTGTACATAAAGGCTTATGGATGCTTCGCAGGCCCCCCTAAATGAAACTTGTCATCTCGCTGCTCTGCAACTGCCGTTCGGTTTTCGGTTTCAAGGACAAGAACATTAAAAAGACGATTATCGGAGAAGCCATGTCAAACATTACATAAATCTTAATTTAAATACTGCTCTAATGGATGTTGTGTCAAGATGTATATTGCAGTATGGTCCAAATGTATATTATTTAAATAAAACATTTTTTGTAATGGATTATTATTGATATGAATCATAGTGGTATGTCAGGCATGTGTTTATTTGAATTGTCACATTCTTTTTGTAATCGGTGTTGATAAAAAAAAAAAAAAACTTTTAATAAATTGTTGGAGTTCTTTCCCTATTTTAAACCACTGGCAGCATGCATGTGAATGTGTCGGAAAAACTTGATACAAATGACAGGGAACATATTTAAAGAAAACAGCATGAACATAGTCAGGGTTAGTCAAAAACTCAGTGTGAAATGAAATATCGGGATAGAAAATAAAAAGGTTCTATCAGTTGGTTGTTGATTGGATGAAGGCAGATCTAAACGTGAACTTGCAGTCTATTGTGAGAAAGGGGCGGAGTTTCAGTAGACTAAATGATTGGAGAAGTATGGCACATGTCAGCAGAAAGAAGCATCCCATTTCAATAGAAGATTAACATTTTGATTAAAAATTAAATTTTTGAACATAAAACACATGAATAGTTCTCAATAGATCAATGATGGTTAATTTCCTAAACAAAACAATATTAAACTACAAAAATAAAGAAAAAGTAGGACAGGACTTGACGTTTTTAATCAGAAACTAAATCATGAAATGTGGGCAGTAAATACCGGAATACAGTTTCCTGTGAAAAAAAAAAGTAAAAAAAAAAGTCCCAGGAATCAGGGCACATTTATTTGAACTTTTACTTGCTGGTTATAGGATGTAAGGATGTATTATGATTAACGTTACCAACATCCTGTGTGGCCTAATTGAAATCAGCCAAAAAAAAAAGCATTTTGATGAAAGATTAATATTTTTTGTTTTTGCCCAGTAAGAAAGTTCAAGTAAACAATTTTGATTCCATGTTTGACATATTAATGTAAAACAACATCAAAGAAAGTCTTGGCAGAAGTATAATTAGGAACTTTATTCTTTTACAAAAGTACAAATTTAATAGAGATGAGCATTTTTTTCCAAACCAACCAAACATTCAAAAATTGTTAAATTTAGCAAAAATAGAAATTCTAATAGATATGTTTTTTTTAGACAAAAGACAATCCTTTGATCAACAATACTGTTTGTCCAAACGCCAGTACAAACAATACGAATTAAAACCAATCTGAGAGATGGAAGAGGTTTGCCAAGATTTGCCTCAGATCTCAAAGGAATCATTGCACACGACATGAACGCTGAGCGTCTCCCAACATACATCTGTACAACGCCAAAATGTAAATGTCAAACATGTCCTCTCTTACTGCATGTCATAAAGGGCAGTATACAAATATTCGGTATTTGAGACAAAATAATGCCCAATGACAGATACTAAATTTATAGTGAACGAATTTCAAACACAAAAGTACATGATACAAAATGCAACAGTATTTTAAAATCATCACTGCAGTCCATCAAAGCCACTCCATTTTGAATGTATTTAAAAAAAAAAAAAAACAAAGGTCAAATTAACAGCACATACAACCTGCCATTTCTCCACAAATAAGTTACGAGAGATCCTGCTCTAGAATGGTTGGTGAAGCGATGCATATTAGTATTAGCACATCAGATAATTCCTTGCCTTGGATTTGATTAAAAACAATGGTGCCCCAGGAGGGCCACGTAAGGCACCATTTCACAGTATACTTAACACAGACACTAGTGAAACTGTACACACCTATAACCCCACACTGAGTGTGCGAGACAAAACTGTCACTGAATTTCAAAAGACCATCCAATAGGATGAAAGACAGTCAGTGTTTTACAACACAGAGTTTCTTCATTTTGCAGAAATCTGTAACAAAAAAAAAAACAAACAAAAAAAAACATCCACACGGATCCTTAGAGACTTAAAGATGCGCTACTTATAAGTTACTAAAAATACTCCCGACTCGTTAGACCTCTAAAACCAGGAACTTTGCATTCACATTTCCAGTGTCTCTATTGCAAATTAGGCTTTTGGTTAAAAACAAGTCCAGCCACTATTAATATAAAACAAATCTCAATCTCTATCCTGAAACGTAAAACCAGTCCGAGTTCAACATTGCTCAACATGATGGCTCATTAATCCAAAACAATGGGGAAATAAAACCATAAAAGGGTGACTCAGAGGGGAAAATCACATGGTGTCCATAGCCGCCGCCTTTTGGCCTTTTCCAGAACCTTCTCATCTCCAGAATGCCTACGTTTGGAAGATTTACAAAAACGCGCTCAAACTGAACAAAGAGTTCATGCCACAGGTGAGTCTGAAGGCACAAACTGGAGATGAATGCGGAGAAGGAGAGGAAGACTTGAACGTATTACTGAGAGTCGAGCAGTTGGAGTACCATTAGCGTGGATGATCTCGTCCATCTCACTGGATCACTGCTACTTCAGAAGAGCCTTGTAGAGCAGCATGGACCTGGCTGTGGTTCGCTCCTGCTCCAAGCAGAAGATCAAGTCCCTGAGGTTGACCCGGGTGACACGCTGCCGGGTCTGCCGGACTGAGGATGTGGAGGATGAGGTAGAACCGGTCGCTGATCCGGAGGAGCCTGCAGGAAACTGAAAGGGAAAAAGGAAAGAATTCATTAGGTCATTGTCCTTTTTCACTCATTTTTAACATGACTGGTTGTTAACGTTTGCCAAGGCTGTGATTGATGATAAATGGTTGCTACATTTAGTAGGCTGTCAAATCACTTTTATATTTATGATTTTATATTTTATCTAACTTTAAACCACCTACAATCATACAAACATGCTGAATTATTTGGAAAAAAAATATACCCTTAATATGAATAAATGTTACTAATTTTTTACATGTCACTGCTTTATAGCATTAAATTATCTTTGGTTTTCTTCTATGGGTGGCAAGGCACTGACAAAAGATCTCTGGGTTAAAGTTATGGACATGCACAAGTCAGTTGATGGATAAAAAAAAATTGAAAGGCCTAGAAGCAAAGTGAAGTCTATTATTAAGAAGTGGAAGGTATTTGGTACAAAACAGATCCTCCCTGGATCAGGACGTCGCTCCAAACTGGATGAAAGAGCCGGAGGAAACTGATCAGAGAGGTGACCAAGAGGCCTACAGTGACTCTGAAGCAGCTGCAGGAATTTATGACAAAGAGTGGTCATTGTGAGCATGTGACAACAATATCACAAATTCTCCACACATGTGGCTTGTATGGGAGGGTTGCAAGAAAAAAGACACTCCTCAAGAAAGGCCACATGCAGTCACGACTGAGCTTTCCCAAAACACACCTTGAAGATTCTGATGCAGACGAGACTATAACTGAATAATTTGGCATCAACACCAAACAATGAATCCAATCCAGCTCACCATCCAAATAACAGCATTCCTCCAGTAAAGCATAGAGGTGGTAATATCCTGTTATGGGGTGTTTCCCTGCAGAGCACTTGTCAGGATAGAAGAAAAAATGGAAATAATTCTTGAGAAAAATCTGCTGCCCTCTGCCAGAAAGTTGTCAATGGGAAGAAGGTTTACCTTCCAACATGACAATGACACAAAGCACACAGCAAAACTGTTCACACACTGGTTGAAGAAGAAGAAGGTGAATGTCCTTGCATGGCCTCGTCAAATTGAACACAACTTTAGCAGTTATGCAAAGAAGAGTGGACAAATATTGCAAAGTCTAGCTGTGCAAAGGTAGCAGAGACAGAGGTATATCCCAACAGACTGAAGATGGTTCAACAAAATGATGACACGTGTGGCTGATCCTTTATCCAACTTTCACTTGGTTGTTATAAGTTGTACTGAGTAAATACAGCTGGATAAAAACTGTGTCCATCTTCATTTCAGGCTGCAAAGCAACAAAATGTGATTATTTTAAAGAGGGTGTTTCTTTTCTATACCCATTGTAAAATTGTAACAATTTTTTATTTTTTAAATTATCCTTCTCAAAGTTTGGATTGGGTCAGATTTTTTTGTGTAAATTTAAAATAGTAAAAAGGTTCACTTTTAGAAAAAAAAAAAAAAAAAAAAAAAAAATCACCCAAAATTAAAGCAGCCAACAACTGAGAAGTCTTTGTGCTACCTAAATCTGAGCCGAGCCAGCCCAACTTTGGTTTGATTCCATAATTTTGCTATTAAGTCCTAGCAGTCATCAAAGATCCTCTGCTTTTGTGTGTTTGTCAGCACACCTGCACAACATGTGATCATCTGTTCTCAGCTGGAGGCTAGAGAACCACACCTCACACCCCGGGCAGCAGACTTTAGATCTCAACTACAGTATCTCAAAGCACTTCATCTTCAGACTCCACTCCAACAAATGAGTGTGCGAAAGAGTGAGATCAGACCATTAAAATAAATCTACACTTATATATTACAAGTCAAGACAAAGAAACGGAGGGCTCACAACCAGCCGTCACCACATTAACCACATTATTTACACAGTCCACCTCGAGCGAAAAGACCTTCCATCTAATTTACAGGAGGAGGGAGGAAGATGGCATGTGTATCGTATTCATCAGCCGTACAGGGGGTCTATAGCGTGACATCAGTCGGCTGGAATGAGGTTAGGGTCTCCAGCCTTCACTGAATACTAAGTATACATGAGAAGGTGTAAGAAGGCCTCTGGGCACAAAACACACACCACACCCTACAGCTTTGTGGGATCTATATCACCCTCATACATGCTCTTACACACCCTGGATGATTTTGACTCTCACACACACCCAGGGCTGGCAAAGCTCACAACAAGTTTACGCGGGCAGGTTGGTGTGCGGTCTTGTATGTTGTTAATGTTAAGCCATTATTTAAAAATTGTCAGGAGGGAGGAACGAAATGCAAAACTGAAATCAGAGATTAATGCCAAAATTTTCACTTTTAGCCACACCCAGAAGAGTCCGTTCCAGGAAGTGTAGTACAAGTGATCAAGTGATAGTAAGCCTATGGTTACATATTGCACACACTTAAATAAACCTGAAATCAATGCAGAGCATTGGATGCAATGTGTGCGGAGACAAAAAACAAGCTAGTGAGTTCATGTTCGATGCAATGCCATGCAATAGTCAACAAACATCAAAACAACAAACACTTATGGATAAGGTCTTAAAAAAAGACCCACTGCATTTAGAGATTTCAAATAAATGGGTCAATGACACAAAGCTCATATTTTTAATATTACAAGTTCTTCGTAATGGAATTAATGACTCAAATACACCTCTTCTATAATGAAATTTTTTTGCCATTCTTAATTAAAATTAATTTGATATTTTTTGGACATGCATAAAGACATTTAAAATAAAATTTGTGAAAGACATTCTACTAGGCATGTAGTGCAACCAACCAATGTTGTTATTGTTAACTAAAACTATTAAAAATAATGTAAAAAAATATTAGATGAAAGTTAGTTGCTAAGGAGATATTTCTCATTTTCATTTTTAAGTACTAAAATGACTAAGTACTAAAATTGAAATAAATTAAAGCCAAACATATAAACAAAAACTAAAAAAAAAATTAAAGCAAATAAAATGACAAAAACTTAAAACTAAAATAAACAAACTATTAAAATAAAAGCAAATATCAGATAATTTGATCTTTTTATGTCAAGGCAAGGTTAAATCAGGTTGTAAGTATTGTGGTGTGACACCCCAAAATACCAAAATGATATTTATAAATGAATAATTCATGACATTTGCAAAACATATTTTTTATCTTTAAAACACAAACTAAACGATAATTAAGATATTAAGAAGATTAAGATACTGAATACATTCACATGTATTCAAGAAAACATAACTTTTTACATGACGGTTACACCACATGACATATCATGAGTCATTAAATTGAAACTAAAATAAATACACAGTACATTTCCAAGAAATTGCAACCTGCTTTAAAAACTACATTTTTATGAAACTTTTTTTTTTTTTTTTTTTTTTTTTTACATTTTTTTTATTTATTTTTTTATCATGGACACTTATTTATCATTGACCCATAAAAAATATTAACAAAAGGCAAAACAGACATTATCAGTCAAATAATTCATTTTTAAAAGTAAAAATCCAACATGCAACCATCTAAACTCTAACCTTTAGTAAGACACTGGTCTACTTGCTCAACTCGACATTGCAGTACAGGAAGACTGTGTTTCACAGTCAGCATGTGTGGGTGAACACGCTCAGGGCATTTTGCCACTATCCTAGTGGTGCGTTAGAGATGGAGCTTGTTAAGCCTGCATAAATGTGTAAAGATATGGATGAATATATTACAGATGTGAGCATTAACGTGCCCCAGGCGCTGAGAGAAATGTATTTTTTTAAACCACATTAGCTGTGGAGTGGAATGTGTAGGGTGCACAAGCTATCTTTTCGAGTGTCATTAGGGTTAAAGTGTGTCGTAAATCCTTGAGTTGTGTTTGTGTGTGTTCACTGTGTGTAGGACAGCAAACACCTCCAGAGGAACTGACTCCACACCCTGAAGAGATGAGGCAGCTTACACTTGTAGGTTTCTGAAAGCCATGAATTGAGCAGAACGGCATGAAATGTATCCTTCAAACAGACGTAAAGGTCTTAAAATCTTCAAAACAAGCACAGGTCATGTGAGAAGCAGCACTGCTCCAAAGCTACCCTAGAATTGAGAAGCCCTTCAACTCAAAGTGACCAAACCACCACAGAGAAAACCCTCTCCAGATGAAATGGAGAAGTGAAAAACCTTATTACTCCACCTTATTCCTCCAAACGACTGTGAGCACTTCTGGCCTCTAAAGGTTAGAGAGTGCCTGAGGGTGCTGTGTGTCTCCAGCGTTTGGGGAAATGACTCGCCTTGCCTCTGCACGAACACAGCCCAGTCTCTGCATAACTGCCGCCCGGGGCTATGCAACCCTGCTCTACTTCACTTTAACCCTATACTAGCCAGCTTTTTGATGGTGGCCTTTTACTTTGATCCAAGACCATCTAACCTTGTGCAATTACAAAACTATTAGACATATGGCTGGGTTTCAAAACAGACCGCTTCAACCCCAACATCTTCATGGTTCCTCAAAGAAAATCCAGAGTTGTGGTCGCATACATTTTTAAAAATAAAATTTCTTTATTGGCATGGATGGTTCCATGAAGAACCTTTAGCATTCATGGAATCTTTCCACTGCGCAAATGGTTTTTTAAAGCAGATAATGGTTCTTTGGATAATTAAAATGTTCTTAACACAAATTATTTGTGGAGCACACAATAGTTCTTCTATGCCATTTCTGCAAAAAGAGTAAGTTGGTGCTATTTTACAACACAATCCCAGTTTGTAGTTAACCATGGATTAAATCTGTAAACTAGTTGACACTACACATAATTAAAAAGTCTTGCTTTGGGGAAGGGGATTTTCTAATTAGAGAAATAGTGGCAAAGCTGCATTTCCTTTGCCTCCAGTAAAGTTGAGGAGCTGAGGGGTAGAGCTGGGATAAAATCCAGGCCTGCGGCCCCAAACAAAACACAAGCATGTGAGGCTTTGAGGTGCTCCATCATTACCTCACCACATAATTAACTACAGACACAACAAAATGTACCATAATGTATGCATGCTTGTCCAACTGATGAAGATACTACCACAAACCCTTAATCAACCCTGAACCCAAAATGCAAACATACTTTTCAGATAGGTTTCAGATAGGCTGTTTTTCTCAAAATTCAGCAAAATAATCGAATCGATAGCTTCAAACATACACCGATGAATCTAAAAAGCAGGAAAAAATAGATTCTCTGAAGATAAGTGACATTCTGGGTGGTTGCTATGACCTTTCCTGGGTGTTTTGAGTGGTTTTATTAAGTAGCTATGCAGTTGCTAGGGTGTCCTGGCTGTTTTTTAGCACAATGCTGTGTGGTTGCTAAAAACTATCCAAATAAACAGAAAGCCCCTAAAAACCACATAACTAAATGCTAAAATTACCTAGAATACTTCTAACAACCATATAAAACTTGCTATCTTTTCTGGGTGATTTTTTACCATGTTATGTGGTTGCTAGGGTATTCTGGTGGTTGTTGTGGTGTTTCTAGGGTGTTCTCGGTGGTAGCTTACCACATTACCAATTAAAAGAACCCACCTCAATTCTCCAGGACCTAGACACAGCACACATTTTAGTCAATGTACCAAGCATCTATCATTTTCATATCAATGAAAGAAGTTTTCAAACCTGCTATAATCATTGCTAATAACCATGAAATATACAATGAACACCAATTCAGAATAAATCAGCCTCAGAAATCGTTAGGAAAATCTTGAATGTAATGCAAAAGTGCAGCATGTATGCCAAACACTCGGGTCAGAGGATGTCAGAAGATGCCACATACTGTGATTCATCCGGGCTGTGGGAGTTGACATCTCCTCCAGACCTCTCCAACTCTTTTAGAATTTAAGCATAATTGAAGTGTCTAAATCGATACCCTGGCAACATAAGTCTGCCGAATTTCTATGGTAAATATCCATGCTGCAGATTCACAACTATTCTGCACACGTTTTAGAATCAGCATATCCCTTTCTTGCCCTCTTTCACTCTCTCAGCACAAAGCACCGGGAAGCTTCAGGCAGCACTTGCAGGAGAACCAACATTCTGCCTACATCTGCCTCCAATTCAAACAGCTCTCCCACATTGTGTTGCCTTGCCTGAATAAAAAAAACAACAACACTTGTCAACAGCTTACATGGCTGCAAGTGCACATTAAGCTTGAGGGTAATGCTATACAAACACCAAGTAGTTCAACAAAGATTGTATCACAATGGTCTTTATAACACAGTTTGGAGTACAAAAAAATGTTCCTTTAAAGTGGACGGGGTGGTGAATGTCTGCAATACTATGGATTTTGTGTCTTGTATAACTCTCAAAATGAGATATGACATTTTGTTTATCAATGGAATGGACTTAATATACATAACGTTGCTGTTATAGTACAAATAGCACAAAGCATTCCTTCTGTGCTTCAATCCAGAATAAACAATGTATAAACGGCAATAGTATGAGCTGTAATGGTAGCTGAACAGCTTGAGGAAATCAGGAGGGTAAGCCGAGATGGTGCCAATACCCCTCCGGCTTCTACATACACAGAGGGTCATTGCTGTAATATGAAACAGATTATTTACACAACCAACCAGAGATCTCTGGGAGTGGGGGAAAATGAAAAACGTAAATGTAAAAAAAAAAAAAAAAAAAAGGTAAATGCTGGAGATCCAAGACCACAATGTATATGACCATCAAGACCCACAGCTGTTTTTACTCTAAGCTATCAACAGAAATCTGCACTCTTCTTCCTTAATTGCGTTTTTTTTTTTAAGGAAATCACAAACTAGAATCACAGCCATTTTGTTTTATTCTTATAGTTTCATATAATGAACACTATTGAATCTTTGGATAAGACAGTGCTTTGGTTAATGAACTCCAGTAAGATTTACATTTATGGTTTATGTGCAAATGCTTAAAACACAGATAGATATCAGCCTGTGTGACTTACTCGAGGTTGTAACTTGTTCCAACTGATGAAATGGAGTGCGAATAAACTAAATGCAAGGAAGGACATGGAGCAATGGGAAGGAAAGCGATAGAGAGAGAGAACGAGAGAGAGAGAAAGAAGAGAAGTGGTAGAGTACGACTTGAATTTAATATTTCATGATTGCCTGAAGGGCTTTTCACAGATCAATGTGACTCTGTACCCAAGCCAGTGTCAGCCAGAGAGCACCAGGAGAAAGCAAAAGAGCGAAAAAGAGAGAGAAAGAGAAAACAGTTGAAAGTATGAGATACACAGTGTAAAAGACAAAGAAAAGAGTTAAAGAAGGACAAGCATAAAAAAATTACACAAAAAAAGCAAGAGCAAGAAAGTGATAGAGAAAGAAATATTTGGCTCATCGGTTCAGGAGACTGTTAGTCTTCAAAACACCAGAGTGTGTTTGCTCCATGAAAGATGCACCCTCCACTGACTCCATGCCAGTGGGCTTCGCCAGAGGCACACATTACCTCCGTTAATGGGTTTCCATTTGAGCAGCAGAAAGGAAGCCAATAACCTATCCACACTAATGGATTAGTCTACATGTAGGCAACCTCTGCAGCAAATCCTGGACCAACTGTTTTCTTAAGAAACATAAGAAACAAAGGATGTCACCATATGTGGGAACAAATTTGAAATTCCGAAAAAAAAGGAGGTAGAAACTCTTGTCAACAGCTATATCAGGCCAATGTATCCAAAAAGCCTCTTCATTCTGATTGGCTTAACTCAAGCCAACTTTCACAAAACTTGCAGTTGGAGGGAACTTGGTGAGTGTTGTTCTTCCACGGCCATCATGAACCAATAAACTTACCATTTTAATTAGTGAAGATTAACAAGGGAGGTAATTAATTTCTGAGATGGGCATCTTAAAAGCGCCAAAGGCTTGACTTTGTTGACGGAGCCGAATGCGTTTTCATTGATGTGGGCAAAATAGAGGGGCATCATTATAAGCTAGCAAAAAGCATGCACTTGCATTCTAAAAGAGTCGATGGCTGGAAACGTTCCACTTTGAGGGCTATTGTGATGTTATTATTGGAACTTAATGTAGAGCACCTTATTCGTTTCACCAAACAGCCCACAGAACCATCATTAGCTGTAACAGGTACAAAAGACGAAACGGTGCTATGCTAAGAAGGACTATACAAACAAGCTGATCAAAATCCAGGAAACAAAGAACAGGAAGTAGTAAAAGTAAAGCCATTGTGTTACAGAAAATTTAAATCGGCATGTCTGAGGCAAGCTGAACATGAACAGGTCATGAAAACTGAAACATATGGTAGGGCTGCCATTCGGAAACTGCAAAAGGGCAACAAAAGATGTTTAAACTCAAGCAACAACTCACTAAGGATGGGTGATACCATTTATTTTGTTTTCGATCCGATACTGATACTTTTGAAGGCCAGTATCGTCAATATCCATACTGATACAATACTTCTAAACTGAACGTTTAAATTATTAATTTTATTAAATTACAAAGAGTAAAATGGGTAATGATACCCACTTAACTTTATATTTGAAACATTTTAACATTCAACATGCCTTAATTGCAACCTATCAAGTTATATTTTTGTTTAAATATGTTTACTGTAGTGGTAACCACAGAAATCTACAAATGCTATAGTTGAACTGGTCACTTTAGTAAACTTTAAACTTTGGTTCATTTTCATAAGGGACTGCCAGTGACAGGATGTTGCATGCATAAAATGCAACCTTTTTATTCTGACAGTGTACGATTTATACTAACATTACAGAAGAGAACATGATCAATATGAACTTTTAATGTTCAATTTAAATAAATGTAATTGCACAAACTATGTAGGCTACAATTTCAGTTTATTAAATAATAAAAAAATAAAACATATATTTCCTCTAAATACCATAAATACCATCTTCCATTCCCAAAATCACCAAAATCATCAAGGCTTTTTTATGATACTTTTGGAAAATGTAAGCCTGTTTGAATACAGTGTCAGCAGTGAGTGAATGCTTTCTGTGATTGATTGGTTCTGTCTTGCAACATCTGTGTGTGTCCAATTCAATGCATAATGTAAGCATTAAATTTTTTGTTAAATAAAACACCTTAGTAACGATATTTTTTATTTGATTATCGATACTTTCGATAATCACATTAGTATCAATATATCGATACTTCAGGGTCGATATGCCCATCCCTACAACACACAAAAACCCCAGAGCAATGGGAAAAAAAGAAATATGTTCTGACGAGCCATGTTTCTTCTGTTCTCCTACATCCAGACAGTTATGTTTACAGTTAACACACAGTTAGATGTTATGTTTGAAACCAATATAAGGTCAAATGCATTTATAGTCTGACCAAGTTGCCAATCTGAGCATCATCAAGCCATCATGTGAAGCTCTCAAGCACACAGTAGGAATAGCAAATTCCATCTCCTTCATCCTTCAAGGCATTTTTCCTCACGGAGAATGATGCAATATTCCACTCCTCACACTTCAAGAGTTTTATAACAGTATTCCAAGAAGAACATAAAATCTTCTGGAGGCCCTGCTCTTCATTTGATCATAGCTACATACTGCAAGGGATTTTTCATTTTGTCAACTCCCTGTACAAACTTCAGTAAGTCCATCGAGTGCTACACACTGCTTGTGTTTTGTTCATTGACTTCAAAGCGTTCCATTACGTTGTGCATAACAAAAGTTAACATTACATATATTTACCACAATGAAACATAACAGTGATATTCAGATCTACAATTAAACATTTCATGGATAAATTACAGTTACAAAATCACTATTAATTGCATAAAACAATAAGAATATCATTGCAAAATCTGGCTCCAATAATTAAAAAAAAAAAAATTATAATATTTCAGACATATCTTCAGTCGAATTTTAGCTAAAAGCGACAGGACTGCAAATAGCCCTCCAATTTAAAATCCTTTTCAGTCTGACACTAGGATTTATCTGGGTCAAACAAATAAACCCAATTAGACCTCCCTTAATATATTGGATGAAAAAATGCCTGTCAAAGCAGGAGTTGATCAATACAAAATTAAGAATCATCACTCTTACAAAGCCCTAACCACTAACAAAGCCCTTCCTCTTCTTGCAATGGTAGCCTGAGGTCAGAAAGAGACAATTTTTGGCATTACGTTATTCCACGCAACCCCTACAAACTGATAACAGACTCTTCATGCTCCTTCTTATCATGTCAAAACACATGCAGATAACCCACAGATAGCACTCATCACATCTCCGTGCATGAAAAAACACTGGAGCTCCAATCAACCAGCAAAATCTGCCACAGGAAACAAGAGAACCTGTGCAAATTTTATATTAATGATATAACTTTACACAACGGTAACAAATCATAGAGATAAAGTATGTGTGTAGGCCAAGGTGAAGGCAGGTAAGGACTGAAAATGTGAGCAAATTGGGAACCTGAGGAACAGACATCTAAATGTGAAAAGCAATTAAGAGAAAAGATTTTAACAAATTTACATTCTGAAAAATTATTTATCTGAATAGAACAAGACCACAAAAAGACATAATTTCTAGGCATAATAACTTAAGTTTCAGTCTTTTACCTAGCAAAAATAAAACACTATTGTTTGGCTTAAGACTACATAAAATAAGCTGAACAGTGCCAGTCCCTGTTATGAAAAAGAGCTCTGGATATTATGCCATTAAGAATACAAATTATATTACATTTATGTCAATACCAATAAGTCGATATTAAAATTCTACTATTTTGTCCAAAAAAAAAAAAAAAAGTTTTAATACTACAAGTGAATTCGGGATTTTTTTTTTGATTTGCTAAAGTATTGCAACATACATCTGAGCAAAAAGTATAGAAAAGGAAAAAAATAGCGACAGGATATGGTTGTTGAATTGGAGGAGGCGGAACTGAATGCGAGTTAGATGCAGTTTATTGTAAAAAAGGTTTTTAAGAGTTTAAGCAGACAAAATGATGGAAAAAAAGTCTGTCATTAGCCACCAAAGAGATGTTTCTTCTCTAGTTTCACCAGAAGTTTGAGTTAAGACATTTTGATTAAGAATAAAAAAAAATATAAAAAGATTTTCAAAAATAGACCATGTCAAACTTCATTTCATGCAAGCTTTTAGGAGTGGGTTAGATGACTACAAAGGTAACCTAAATGTAAAAATTAGGAAAATTACAATAAATAATGAAATATACAACAATATCAAGCGATATCATTAATAAATGTAAAAACGTATTGATCGACTGTTCATCCCTATCTGTAATTTGTCTTTGTGGACCAGAAAAAGAGAGTCATAAGAACAACATGAAGATGAGAAAATGGTGACAGGATGTTAATTTTGGGGTGAACGGTCCCTTTAATGATTCATACTGAACAAGAGCACACTCTCAGTTCAATGACTGGTAATGTTTAAACTTCATGCCACTGCTGCAAAAAGCTGAGCTTTGGTAGTGCTCATTACTGGCTACACATTTCAATCTGCCTTTGGTATTCCATGTCTGCCCCCACGTCCCCCTCCCTCCCCCCATTCAGTCTCTGCCCTCTGGCCGATCTGGCAGAGGGGGAGATTTTAATTGTGGCTATAGAACTCTGCACGGTTCTTTGCCTGTGAGCGAGCCCTCACTTCAGTGAGTGAGAGCTTGCTTTAGTGATATTGGGTCCAGTCCATCCCTTCAGGCTGCTTTTAATGGCCCTCTCCTCTCTTTCATAGCCGGGGCTAAGATTGTTTTCCATGTGATGCCTGTTAATTCTGCTGCAGGGAAGGGCAACCATATATCCATCCTCCTTTTTTGTATGAGAGATACATTTCTTCTTGCTTTCCATCTCCATTTTTCTTTCTCACAATACTCGCTTTTCTCGACTTGAGCTGAAAGTTAAAGCCAACACATTATACTTACGGAATGCATGCGGGATGAGAAGGTACTCGTGGTTGGTTGGAACATTAAGAATCACTATAATGATAACTATATTTGCATCCACACCAATGCACAATAATGTTCTGTTTATTTATAAGCACATGCTTCACTTTTGTGGTCTGCCACTTTAAATGCTCAAGCTCTTTAAAGCAGGATGGGTTCTTATTGGCTGTCAATGTTTTTATCATTCATCAGTTGGAAAAAACAAATTATTTTGAAAGTAATTCCAATGTGTCGTTATTGTTATAGTTGTGGTGTGCTGTTCTTTTAAATTTAGAACCCACCCTTGGTGTGAACAGGCCTTAATGCTCACTTTTCTCAACTCAAGCTAAAAGGTCAATTCAACATTTTGCGGACCAAGAAGAGTCTCATGGTTCGTTGGTGTCAAAAATCATGGCGATCTTCAAGAATTATATTAGTAATAACACAAGAAGTGCACCAGACACATTATGAAAACATCTTCTCTTCCTCTTTTTCCACAAGAATAGTTTCTCAATCCATCATCCTCTGGCCTCAGGACCAGGATGAACATGTTAATATGGGCTGCCCATGTTAGGACTGCTCAACTCTGAACCCTTGTGTGATCTGCCCACAGGCTCAGTCTGGTATGCAGGCCCACAGGAACTCAGCGGCCTTTATTACAGCATGCCCTAAAACTCGCCCTTCAGAAACGTCCTCATCACCTGCCCTTGTGACTAATCTACCCTTGAGCATTCCTGCAAGGCTGCCCTCTGGCTTAAATGCTTCATCAACCCAAAGACAGACGGAATAGCAATCAAACAACAAACCGCCTCGAGGGCATCGAGGCCAGACAAAGGGCAGGCAGAAAACAGCACCTCTTCCTCAACTGCTGCAAACAAGAACTTGAGTATTTTATCTCAACGAAGATCCCCACAGAATGACACCGCAGGAAGCTTTTATTTAGAAGCGAACGGGGAGCAAGGACGATGTATTTTGCTGTCAGGAAGCGGGGGTGGGTGAAGAATGAGTGGAGCCATTATGACATGGCTGCCTCCCGCTTCGGGCCATGCTGCCCTTCAGGCACATTGCTGTGGAGATGAAATCTCTGACTGGACCCTTCAGAGCAGGCCCAGCCTTGGACCCCTGGGCGAGGACCGACCCCTTTAGAAAAGTCATATTCGCTTTGCTCCACATCGAGTGGGTGTGTGCGAGTTTCTGTGCACGTGTTGGGAGGGGGGCACCGCCGAAGGCAATGTTAGTTGGATGTGAAAGACAGAAATGATGGGCGGAAAATGAAGAGAGAAGACATATCTTTGCCTTCATTCTGGACGTGTGAGATACAAACGCTTGTACCTGTGATGCCAAAAAGTAATCTGCAAAAGCATCAGGTTTGCTGATCTGTTTTGGTTGTGTTTTATGTGGGTGGATGAAGGTAATCCATAGTGAAAGAAGTCGGCAGTGCATTCATAGAGCAGAAATAATGCTTTTATTTGGTTATTTATGCTTTCCATAAAGGGACATTTAGTGGCCTCCACAGCAGCAGATTGCTGCAATGCAAGCAAAAAGAAGATCTAAGCCATGAGGCAGGTCATTAGAACTGTCCCTACTGTTATCGTTGATAGCATTAATGATCGTTTATGTGAGATATCATCTGACACATCTCTTATTGATAATATGCCATAGGCAGTAGCATGTGAAGTCACAATTCACATAGAACTGAAATGATACTTGCTTGATTTACTAAATTAGAACAAATAAGCTTTGCTCAAGCAAAAGATGTAGTGAGTATGTGACTGGTTGGGGCATTTGTTATGGCCATACATTTGAATCTTATTAGTGCAATAGTCAGGTTTCTGAAGACAATTTACCATAAGCTCAGAAGAAATAATGTTATCAGCGGAAACACATTTTTTGTAATAAAAATAAAAAAAATTAAAAAATTAATATTTTATAGCTAAATTCCAGACGAAATACTAGACTAATCATAAATCCTGACAAGAAAGATACATCAATTAGGAACTTACAGAAAACAAATAAGGACAAACTAGAGAAAAAAAATAAAAAAATTTTTTGTTTTTTATATTTATATTTTATAAACTTATTTGGGGTCATAAAATTTTGAAATATTTATATAACAAGTCTTGTGCTCATCAAGGCGGCATTCTTTTTCATGAAGATACAGTAAAAACAGTAATACTGTGAAATAATAAAACAATCTAAAACAACCTATAACAAATATAAAAATGTTGATTTAGTGGTATCATCAGTATTACTGATAATTATTTTGTTGAAACCATGATAGATTATCTTTATGATTAATTGATTACATTATACATTTATTACATATATATTAAATTTTAATACCCCAATAGTTTTACCATAGTTTGTTTTTTTGACAACATTTGCAGTGCTTTGTAATTCATTCTCAAGTACACAATCTTGTAGACTTTATTACATTTCATGCTTCTATTTTATGTTTGTAATGTGAACCATTTTAGACTTGGTTAGTTTGGTTTTTGCTTTGAACTCTTTTATCTCTATTAAAAAATGATGAAAAAAAGAAAAATATTAAAGCAACCAAGGCCATTGAAAAATGAGAAATACCTCTGTAGCAAAAGCTTAAAATCTTGCCAATGATGATGATAATTTTGTATTCATAAGATTTGCTTTTGTAATCAGTTTTTTGAATATTTGCTGGGTTTGAAGAAAACCTTTCTTGAGACTTTGTGAGGGAAACATCTTACACTTCAGGAGCTGACATGCTTTAATTCACTTGGCATTGGCCCACATGAACCTAAGAATAGAGGTCCATCTAAACAAGGTCCCGAGGGTCTTACCTCTGCACCTGCTGAGGCCCCAGGAGAGTCAAGCTTGCGTTTCTTGCGGGGTCCGATGGCGGCTAGGGCTGTGAGGTTGGCATCTCGCTGTCTCATCTGGGCGAGTTCCTGCTGTTGCATCTGAATGACAAGAACATTCAATCAATATTAACTGCATGAACGCTATATCAAAACCCTTCATGCGAAACAATTTATACATTGTGTAGGTCTGTGAATAACAAGTTTCCAAGTAAGTATAACGGTGTATCACATTCACTTACTTGAATTATCATTTTCAAATATTTGTATGCTGTGTATTTTACATTCATTCCAAACTGCCCCGAAGAGCTCTATAGAGCAAATGAAGCTCCAAACATCATGCACAGCTTCAATGCAGCAAATAACTCAGAGCTTTCGCCATATCTGGGTGCTTAATTCAATTTCTTTTCACAAGGGAATGAGGGAGAAAGTGAGTGAGTGTTTGAGAATGAGAGAGCGAGCGATTTTCAAAAAGCACAGCCCGCAGGTAAAGTCATCTCACCCTAGCAGGCAGTGACAGAGCCAGCCATGCCGGGAGGGGTGGATGAGAAGGGGGGCTGCGCGTCCTCCGTTCCCCCGCTCGGAGTGAGCACTGCTGGGCACAGAATGCAGAGAGAGCCCTCACCTCTCCTCACCCTGACACTCACACCACTATGGCCATGAACTCGAAAAAAAAAAAAAAAAAAAAAAAAACCCTAGCAGCAAGAACGGTTTTGTGTGTCATCAACGGTCCCATTAGAAAGTGTGTTCACCGAGCCGCAGTGGCCGCTGGAGTTATGAAGTCAGGGCTTGACAAT
The DNA here is from genome assembly GCF_018340385.1 of Cyprinus carpio. Taxonomy (NCBI): domain Eukaryota; kingdom Metazoa; phylum Chordata; class Actinopteri; order Cypriniformes; family Cyprinidae; genus Cyprinus; species Cyprinus carpio. The sequence goes on along the minus strand of NC_056596.1, from coordinate 10,445,177 downwards.
AAGGACTGCCCGATGGCCTGGGGACAGCATGAAAGACATTCGGGACAGTAGACGGATTTGTCACTTGCCCGATCGGGCCACTGCAGCGCCGTCACTTAATTTGATTATTTGCATGTGTTTTTAAGCCTTGTTAATTTAAAAATTCAAGCGAATAAAAAGCATTTGAAAGACAACTACATTCAGTACACGCGCGCTGTGTTCTGTGTAAACAGCGAGCCACCTGAACAGGTAAATACATACAAAGTATCTCAAAATACCATCCTGGCAAGTAACTTTGTATCTTTCACAATGATTAATCTATATGTAATTTATACAGAGGAGTACAGATGCACAGATCGACCGTCCTTTTTTGTTGTTGCTTTATTTCAGCCTATTTTCTGTTCCGTGCTTGCACACAAACTGCACTGCAATAATTTTCCCAAATGCCATTTGTGTGGAAATATTACATTATTATTATAATTAGTCTGTAAACGGATGTTAACAGAGGCCAGAGACTATGAAGCCGGACACAAAGAGGAGAAAATACTGGAGCAGTCAGATCAAGATCACTGTTCACGATACGCGAAATATAGGAAGAAAATCCTAAATATTGAATTTTATATGAATGTGTTTCTGAGGGGAATTGGCTGTTTTTAGAAATGGTGTTTTCTTTGTCTCTGTATAATGCATGTAAATTAGTGATGCTGTGTTTACAGCGGTAACCAAGGAAACGCGGTATTACTGTTCCATAAGCGCCACTTTCTGTCAGAGAGTGAACCTGTCTCATTCAGCCCATCTACGGTTTCTGTGTCAAGCAGATGTTTTATGTAGCATAATTTCACAAAGCTAAAGTCAGACCACTCTGTTTTTGCTTCAGATTTTGAAATTATACAGTCAAATAAAAAAATCAAACATTGCACATGTATTTTTTTTAATCAATTCAAGATTAAAATGCAGTGGCTGCTTCTAATTTCAAATGGTTGTGAAAAATCAAAGTGCAACACAGAGTGAGGAATATGCAAATGTAAGTTTGTGTGTGATTTTTCCATTTTTGTACCTGAACATACTACAAACATAACCTAAAGCATAATTTCATTTATCTTTGTGCTATAGGCCTATATTTAATGGTGCTATTACTTGTAATGTGTTCATTCGTTTTTATTTACTGGCTGTCACTTGTCATTAATAATGTTTAAACTTTATATTTACATTTATTTTTGGCTAGTAATTTTGCTGTGGTATCGAAATTGAAAGAGAATTATAAAATCTAATTAGTAGATTGGCTAAAATATTGATGTCATAAGCTTAGAATACAAGATAAGAGAAAAAACAATGACAACATCAACTATTTTATTTTTTTGTGGGGCCGGGCCAGTAGAAAAAAATCCTTAGCGTTCATTAGAGGTAGACAGATGCTGGACAGATGACATTCCAAAAAAATAAAATCCCAACCAGGAGGACCTGGAAATAGTTTAAATTTGCTTTGATGATCTATAATATTAGGGCTGTCAATATATATAAACAAATTAATAAAAACTAATTGTGATCAATCTTATTTTTTCACCATTTTGTTTTATTGTGCGTGTGTGTGTGTGTGTGTGTGTATATATATATATATATATATATATATATATATAAATATATAAGTAATATTCAAATTTTCTGAGATGCTGAATTTGGGATTTTCCTTAGTTGTCAGTTATAATCATCAAAATTAAAAGAAATAAACATTTGAAATATATCAGTCTGCGTGTAATGAATGAATATAATATACAAGTTTCACTTTTTGAATGGAATTAGTGAAATAAATCAAGTTTTTGATAAAATTCTCATTATATGACCAGGACCTGTATATATATATAAAATACAAGTCAATATTTACAGTGTTGACCCTTGTTCTTCATAACCTCTGCAATTCGGTCTGGCTTGCTGCATATTAGCTTCTGGGCCAAATCCTGACTGATGGAGATCCATTCTTGACTTATCAGTTCTTAAAATTGATCACAATTTGTGGGCTTCTGCTTGTCCACTCGCCTTTTGAGGACTAACCACAGGTTCTCTATGGGATCCAGGGAGTTGCCTGGCCACGGATCCAAAATTTCAATGTAATGATCTTCAAGCCACTTCTTTATCACTCTTGCTTTGTGACATGGTGCTCCATCATGTTGGAAAATGCATGGATCATCACCAAATTGCTCATGAATCGGTGGAAGAAGTCGCTCTTGCAGGACGTTCTGATACCATTCTTTATTCATGGCAGTGTTTTTGGGCAAAATTATGAGAGAGCCCACTCCCTTGGTTGAAAACCAACCCCACATATGGATGGTCTCAGGATGCTTCAAGGTTGGCACAACACAGGACTCATGGTAGCGTTCACCATTTCTTCTCCAAACAATTGATTTTCCAGATGTCCCAAACAATTGGAAAGGAGCTTCATCAGAGAAAATAACTTTGCATCAGTCTTCTTCTGTCCAATCCTTGTACTTCATGCAGAATTTCAGACTGTCCTTGATGCTTCATCCTCCTTTTATAACAATCAGTCTGCTCTTACAATCTAAATAGTATGATAGTGATTAACCTGAATAGTACTCAATCACACTTTCACATGTGCTGCTGATGTCAATTCATGTTAGCTGGTCATTTTGGGTCAGGATAAAAAAAATAAAATTATTTTTTTTTTTTTTTTTGTGTGTGAAAAGTTCATTTATTGGCCAATTAAGCTTTTAGCAATTATTTAAAATGCAACACAATAATCTAGAAACAATGACTGAACACCACAACAGCTTAAAGCAGCAAACTTTGCAAAACACAAATTGTCACTGCCAAAACTTTTGGCCATGACTGTATGTATGTGAAAATATATATATATACATACACACACATTTACTATTTCTTATATATATTATTATAATATACTACTTTATATTATCTACACTTAAAAATATAAACATATATAATAGCATTTTTTATATATTTTTATATCCATTTATTTTAATACAATTATATGTACATCTGTGTGTATAGTATATATTAAAATATATTAAATTATGCTAAAACAGACTACAACTATTTTTATTTTTTTTACTTTAATTACATTATTAATAATGCTCAATGATATCTTGTATACTGTGATTTATTAGGGGAAAAAATCTGTTAATTGATAAAGGGGTATTTGAGATGGATCTGTGGTGGTACAAAAGATAAAAACAATTGCAACACCATTTTCCTTTTGTGGGAATGACTTAAAGCAGTCACAGTAAAACATTTCCATCGTGTATGTAGATTACTTTTAATTGACTGAATTTGTCACTTGTGCTGCTAGAAACAATTTGTCCAAATAATTGCGCCGCCCGCCCCTCCTTTCACAAATACAAACTAAATAACATAATGAAGAGGGGGAAATTGACAAACCGCTAATTCAAGGCAACGTTTACATGCTAATTAAGTCAGGGTTATGCTAATCTGAAGAGAAGTTGTGCACATTGCATGCACACGCATGGATGCCCCGGAGAGAGCGAGCTGACACGTAAACACGCCCAGCACCACTGCTGCACGTCAGTGATCTGGTGCACTGAACTTTCACCTGGCCCTGACAGCTACGGTGAATGCGCCCGAGGGCACATAAAAGAGACGACAGTGGGGTGTGCGTGAATCTGTTTGAAGTAATGCGAGGTAAGGAGCCCCTGTACGGACACAATGTAGCGACTGTTTAACGGAAGGTTCTAGAAGGACAGGGGCTGTTTGGTGTCGCCGCTGATCTTCTCTCACCGCCTGCAGCTAGAGCGCTGACTTGCGTTCATATTCGATTATTTGATGAGGAGTGAAAGGGGAACCTAGTTACGCCATCTGTAATCCAGAGCTCTGTAGCTCCACATAATCACTGTTTAATGACTGACCTCAATCACAAAACCTGCTGCTCAACTTTAACACGGTTGTTCACCACTGTGAATACCGATTGGAGAATCTCCACTCGCTTCCTTAAAATCAAAAGTGTGCATCACTACGGCTGTGTTCAGAATGGAATGGTAGCATACTGCTTACTGCACTGTATATATTGTAAACCGCCTGTTTCTTCAAGTATGTGTATAGTATGTAATAATGATAGCTTTACATTGCTGTTACACAACCTTACAAATCTGCATGTTAAATTCAAAGAGTCCAGTTATAACCTCTGAAATATGCTATAAAAAATACTATAATATAAAAAAAAAAAACAATTGTGCAAGTTTGGGGCGGGATTATTTGTTTAGATGATCAACGGCAGACGGAGAGTGTTTCAGAGCTGAAATAATTCAGTCATAACATAAATTACACACTTGAACTTTCAAATGCATTATCGTTCTTTTTTAAAATCCAGTTTTACTAATATAAAGTCTTGAATCCTTCTTGCGTCAAGTATATAATCAATCAGTAAATAGGCTCATTTTACTTCTGGTATATTCATGATGCTGGAAGTCTAAGGTAAATTCATCTTGGTAGTGTAAAAAAACATTAGTATTAAATCATAACAATAATAATAAATAAATAAAATAGTTTATTAGATGATGTACATACTATTTATACATTTTTAGAATAAAATATATACATACTCACACACTACCATTTAAAAGTTTGGGGTCATCAATTTTTTTTTTTAAAGTCTTAGGAGCAGCTTTAAGTAAAAACATTTATATAAATTTTGCGAAATATCTATATATATAGAGAGAGTGAGAGAGTGATATTGCAAAATACTATAAGTTAAAAGAGCTGTTGTCTATTGTAATGTTTTATTATTTATTCCTGTGATGCAAAGCTAAATTTCAGCATCAATACTTGAGTTTTCAGTGTCACATGATCCTCCAGAAATCATTCTAAAGTAATGATATGCTGCTCAAGAAACACTATTAACAATGTTGAAAATATTGTGCTGCTTAATAATATTAATTTTTGTAAGTCTAAGTCTTTGCACAAAATGTGTATCTTTTTATATTATGTTTAGGTGGTGTTGATGTGGAGTTCAGAAAGTACTAGTTTTGTCGAAATGTCATTTTCTCTCAGTTGCCTGCCTGTCTATTTGTGAGACAGAGAGACAGGAGGTGGAAGAAAGAAATGCTTGTAGTCTATAATCATTTACAAAGGTCAGGCGCGAGTGAGAAAGGCAGAGACAGTGAGCCTGCCAGCGCTGCTCTCCATCTCTATTGATCCTTATCTGCAGTTCGGCCCACCAGAATGACTCGCCTGAGAGAAACACCTTAATAACCACACAGGTTGATGTCGAGAGTAGCGGTTCAATTAGGGGTGCTGGATGAAGTCAAGGACGTGAAAAAACAAAAACACGATTCCTGATCCTAATTCTAGTGCAATTCTTGGAGTCTTTGATATGCTGAATATCAGCTGCAGATTTTTTTCTGTGAGTGACTGGCAGTTTTGAGCTCTGGGGGGTTTGGAGGATCTATCACCTTCCAGAACTCCTTATTAACAAGGTGAAGCACGAGGCGCAAACCCCTGATAATGAGCCAACGTAACAATCCAAGAAAACGAGACAGCAGAGCAAGCTCCAAAAAACTGTTTTCACATCCCACTAGCATCAGATTATGTACACAACATGTGCAGTTATGAAAATCTTAGGCGCTAAATGAAGATGTTCATTGGTTTGTTTTGTTGACTGAATCAACAAACATAATCTGTACGGTTATAAATATGATATAAAATCATAGCGGATACATTATAGCCGTATACATAAAAGTAATTATTGAAAAATTAAGCCAAATAAATCGTAAATACATTTTTGAAGAATGTTTAATGAAAAAAGTAATACTTTTACTGAAACATTAAATAAATCTGTATAATTTAAAGCAAAAATTAAGCAAAAATATTTTTTGAAGAACATTCTATGAAACATGCAAATATATTTTTTCCTGTCACACACATATACATATATATATAAAATAAACATTAACGTCAAAAATATTAACTTTTTTGCATTAACATTTATTGCTTATAATTATAAGCTAAAATCTAAAATGTAAATATATAGAATTTTACTGTGCTGCCTGGGTGAAATAAAAATCTGAACTGCTAGTCCGACTGAGAAAAAAAAGAAAAAAAAAAAACAGAATGACCCATTTGATGTTCCACTGCAACTTCTTGTTTTCAGTAAGAGTCAGGTAAGAAAACAGAGGAGGGAGGAGGCAGCTGTCTAGGCTTTAAAACCGGCCTTCAACAAAGAAGAGGAGCTGCCATTTTGCTTTAAGGTGAACCATGTAAATAAATAGAACTGTCCTGTTCAGCGTTTCTCTTTCTAGTCTAGTTAGCTATACTGTGATCTAAAAAGAGGAGATGCAGCAAGACCAAAGAAGCTTCAAGAAGTGCTTCTTTCTTTCTCCATAACGATATGCCTTTAGGTAAGAAAAACAACAGAGTGCTGAAACAAACAATATATCCAGAGCAACAGAGAGTCAATGGGCTCTGCGGCTCTAGATTTGAATAAAACATGCTTTGAATGATCGCTGGGGTTCAGAAAAGATCCTCTTTGATGGATGAGATCTAACAGTGGTTGTCAATACAAACAGACATATGGTGACATTGCGACATATGGTGTGTAAATTGCTTATTTACAGAAAGGAGGGGAAATGACAACAGAGGCATGTTTTTTTTTTTTTTTTTTTTTAATGGGCCAATTTCTGTATCCAAAGTTCCTGCTTGGCATTCAATAGAAATAACAGCCTGAAAGCTGTTCATTGTGCTAATGAGGACATTTTTTTACCTAACTAATCCAAATTGAAACAGGTCACAAAAGGACCATTTTTTTCTAGCCATACTTTTACCACGCAGTAACAATGATTGTGGACCCGAGCTTTTAGTCTTCAAAAAGACAAAAAAACATGTATTGTTTGACTTCTTAAAGGGATACTCCACCCCAAAATGAAAATTTTGTCATTAATAACTAACCCCCATGTCGTTCCAAACCTGTAAAAGCTCCGTTTGTCTTCGGAACACAATTTAAGATATTTTGGATGAAAACCGGGAGGCCTGTGACTGTTTCTACGTGTATTTAGCTTTGATTTGAAATAAAACAGCGCTTCCTTGTGGTGCGGATGCCACAGAAAAGCATTATGCAGTATACAGTGATATGGAGATACACAGAGGAGACTGTTGACAAAGGAATTGTTGAATAAAGTCGTTATTTTTGTTTTCTTCACTTACAAAAAGTGTTCCCTTTGCTTCATATAACAGTGACTGCACGTCTGATGGCAGATGGAGGATTCTGACGACGACTTTCATACCTATTATGGACCTTGACACTGTTATTTACTTGGCAGTCTATGGGACAGTCACAGGCCTCCAGGTTTTCATCCAAAATATCTTAAATTGTGTTCCAAAGACGAGTTTTACGGGTTTGGAATGACATGGGGGTAAGTGATTAATGTCAAAATTTTAATTTTGGGGTGGAGTACCCCTTTAAAACTTTGAATATAGCATACATTTGAATCAATTTTTGATCGTGCTTTGGTATCTGTTTGAAGATTGACAGCACGAGTCCCCATTCATTCTTCCTGAATAGAAAACAGCAACCATTCTCAAAATACCTGCTTTTTCTTTCACGAAATGAAGTAATTTTGCTTTCATTGACATTAAACCTGATGAAAAATCCATAGTGCTCAGACATGTCAAGCCCCCACAAGCCAAAGATTAGCCCATATTAAACTCATGAAGGCAGCAGGGTGATGTGACATCTGAGCAGAATGATGACTCCCCCCCTCCCCCCCATGCGTTAATAAACTTGTTAGGAAACGTATGAGACCATTTGTCTCAATGTCAGACTAAATGATGTCAAAGTCATAGCAATGGCATAATCATGAAAAATGTATGTCGAGCACTTTTATTAGTACTATTAAATAGTCTTCCATAAAGCTCACCTCTTTAGCTTTCTGTTTAAGCCGAGCCTGTTCGGGATCCTCCTGCCTCGAGCGACTCTGCAAGCAAAGAGAAACATTAGAACTAAAATAGACCAGTTTAAATTAGATTCAGGATTTAGATGAACAAAATTAGTGCAGAAATATCCGCTAAGGAAACAATCAAAAAGTAACAAACGTAAAGAAACAGTTCACCCAAAAATGAATATACTGTCATTATTCACTTGTATGTCATTCCAAACTGATTTGATGTTATTTTTGCTGTGGAACTTTGCAAATAATTTTTCTTCTAAATTTGTGTTCCACAGAAAAAAATATCAGAAAAATACAAATTTGAAACAACACTGTTACCAGTAAATAACAACAAAAAATACGATCCTTTAAAATTACATTTACATTAAGAAAACATTAATGTCTGCAAACAGGGCCTGTGACAATAATTCTACCATAATGACAAACAAAATGTAAATGGGTCAAGTCTATTCCCAAACAGCATTTATATGAGACCAGCAACAGAAAACATAAGAACAATTATCTTCTGGCTGACATCTCAATTAGTAGGCTGCATTAATTAGAATAGGGACGGCAGTGCACTGGGAGTCACTTTGGAGCGGTACATCGTTGGCGTCATCATCAGCTTTTGTAGTTTAAGTCAACTAATTACCTCTGCTTTGTTGCCATGTCCTTTTCCTGTGGGGAATTGTCACACCCCCACCGTATCTTAAGGAGTGAAACTTCAAGGGAGAGCAATGCATGCTGGGAAGTAGCTACTAGCCGTTTGTTGCTGCTTTGGAATCTATATGCAGTGCCACCGTCACAAACGAAATAGTTATGAACTATATGCGAGTAATATTATGAAAGTGAAAAAAAAAGTGACGTGACATACAGCCAAGTATGGTGACCCATACTCAGAATTTGCATTTAACCCATCCAAAGTGCACACACACAGCAGTGAACACACACACACTGTGAACACACACCCGGAGCAAAAAGACTGAATGTTCTGATTACAATTCAAGTTTCGCCCCACAAAAATGAGTGCACTTTAAGTATTGGCCGATATTACATATTTTTTAAAAAGTTTTTAACTTGAGAAATGATTTTAATTTAACAGTATCAACCAATTTTGGATATTAAATTGTTAATGTTTGGCACCCCTAAAGTTAATGTATTCATTTTTTAATTTCACTGTTAATTGTAATCTTTGAGTGAATCTCAAAATGAATATACAAAGAATATACATATACACTTTCAGCATCCAAAACAACTGATTTTTTTTTGACAAAATAGAAAATAATTTTAATCTGAAAATGATCGGTTATCAGCTTATATAAACCAGAATTTTAATATTGAATATTAAGCTCTTCCTGAACAGACCAAGAGAGATGGGATCTGATTGGTTAAAGTTGTGAACAAACTCTTTCCATAAGGAATGCTCTGAGTTCAATACAAATTGTATTGGCAGTATCTGTGATACTGTCGATTACCACAGAAAATAATTTTGACTTTCCCCCAAAAAACTGACTTTAAATTTATTATCAGCTGATATATATGTATACAGTACCCTCCATAAGTATTGGAACAGTAAAGACAAAATTGTTCTGCTGTGGAGTCAAGAAATCTGTAAATGTGATTAAAAGATAAATATGAGATAAAACTACAGAATGTCACATTTTATTATTGGGTGATTCAACACAAAGATGTTTTACCAGCTAAGAAGATCATCACTTTTAGAGTTTCATGTCTAGCAAGAGTTTTGGAACTGAGCTGATGGATCGATGAGACAAAGATTAACCTTTATCTAAGTGATCGGAAAGCAAAAGTGTGGAGAAAAAAGGGAACTGCAAATGATCCTAAGCATACAAGCTCATCTGTAAAGTCATGGCATGGGCATGCATGGCTGTCTCTAGAACAGGACCTCTTAATGATGACTTAATGTCTGATGGCAGTAGCAGAATGAATTTGGAAAGTTGCAAAATCATCTTGCCTACCAATATTCAAGAAAATGCCACCAAACTCATTAGAAAGCAATTCATATTGAATCAGGACAATGACCCAAAACACCCTGCCAGTTCAGTCAAGGACTTTATCAGGGAAAAGAAATGTAAAGTCTTAGATTGCCCAAATCACTCTCCAGATTTAAATCCGATTGAACATTAATTTCACCAGCTGAAGAGGAGACTTAAGACAGAAACTCTCCAAAACAAGCAACAATTGGAACTGGCTGCATTAAAGGCTGGGGAAAAGCATTTCAAAGCATAAGACCAAGAGTCTGGTGCTGTCTATGGGTTGCAGACTCACTGCTCTGATTGCAGGCAAGGTATCTGCAACTAAACATTAGCTTTTAATCTGTTACATCTGCCTTTTATTAAACTGTTCCAATACTTATGCTCACATCAAATAGTGGGATGAACACTAAAAAGTGCTGTTCTTTTTATTTGGTAAAACATGTGTGTCGAAAGGCCTTTTAATAAAATGTGACATTCTGTAGTTTTGTCGCATATTCATCTTTTAATCATATTTGCAAATGTCTTGACTCCACAGCAGAGAAAGCAATTTTGTCTTTACTGTTCCAATACTTATGGAGGGCACTGTATATATATGTTTTTTTTTTAATCTGTATTGGTCGATATTAGATATTTAATTATGCAAATTTTCTTCATGTTAACATGTGGTTACCATTTTATCATTAAAAGCTTAAAGTTAATCTTTAATTTTTTTAATATAAATTTTTCATACTGTAAATTATAATGTTGTGATAATTAAATTAATTTGTAGCATCTAAAATGTCTGACTTTATTTATATATATTAAGAATTTTAATGTAATCTTTTTTTATAATTTAAATAGTACAGAATTTTGAATCTTGAAAATTAACATCTTATCTGTATCAGCCAGAATTTGGCTTAAGAATATGGCTTAACTTTCTTCTAAACCTCATGTCTAGCAGTTTTTTTTTTTTTTAAAAGCCATGTAGTCTTAATAAATTTTTGAGCAGCATTCACTTAATTGCTGCCAAAAAGGTAGTGATGCCTTAAGGTTCATCTATTACATATAACATGATTTTTTTCCCCAACAAACTGTGAGTGAGATAGTGTCACTTCCTTAGAAAGAAAGCAACTTCAAGGCAAATTTAAAACATCCTCTCTCGCTCCCTAACAGAAGACTCATTCCTTTTCCCCTGATGTACTCCAGTCCAGGCAACAATACAATCAAATCAACTCGAGACTGGATAAATCCCTCAGGCTTTGCCATTACTGCAATTTGCTACAGTATGAAGCAGACCAAGTGCAATCTTGTGTCTTAATAACACTGCCTTTTCTCTCCAAGGCTTAAAAGAACAACCGGTCTCTTTTAAACAGTGGCCAGCACATGTGGGAAAAGCCAGCATTTAACTGGCAAGGCACTGATGCCGCTCCCGCATCACTCAAACCTACTTTTGCGGCTTTCATTAGCAGCTCCCGCTCTTCATCATCTTTCCTCTGCTTCTCAATCTTCTCCAGCTGCTCAAAGAACTTCAGCTGGGTCCGCACATCTGATGTCTGCTCGTACAGCTCCTCATCCTGGGGAAACAAAAACAAAACTTGTCATCAACAAGTTCATCACCTTTACGTTGTTATAAGCATGAACTAACTTTTCCCCAGTTCGCCTAAAGTTTGACTCTTTTCCCTTTCGCTCTTAAATGAAAGTGAAGTTAGTAGGTCACCCAGAGCTAATGGTATAATTGTGCATTTCGCAGTGTTTCTGCGAGGCAACCCCCAACTCTTACTGTGATGGTTGTTCTAGCGTTGCAGGTAAAAAAGCAGTGTGAGGCGCAGCGGAGGACCAAAGCTGAGCGACGCACAGACACAGACACACACACACACACAGGAACCCACGCATTTTCGTGCACTTCTGAGGCTATAGCCTATTAGCAGCAGGAACGGCACTGCTCTTCTCATCTCTTCTCGTGCACTTTCTTCTGCGCTGAGGCTGCGCCTCACTCGCAGGGCCAACTTTTCCCGTCTCCATTCAAGTTTGGCTTGTTTTTTCGCTGATGTCAACAGGCTGACTTCATACAGCCATGCAATTTACTCATTTTGAACAGTTTGTTTCAAAATCAGAATGGGAATAAATCGCAACATGACACTGTATAACCTTCGACATCTTTATCTTTTTTTCTTCACAGCACAAAATGAAAGTCTAGATTTCCACATTTTTTCCCCTCAAGCTGCATTACTTTTAGTCTTCTATGGTAACAAGGTTAACAAAACTAGGTTCAATTAAGATACAATTTTTTCACTTACCAACAACACAAGAACATTTGGTGCTCTACAATTACAACCTATTATGATCAATACCAATTTGGTTTCTGAATGATTTTTGGATTGTCATCTCTTACGGTTTCCACACAAATATATTAAGCAGCACAACCTTTTTGCATGCTTCTTAAGGGCCAAATCAGCAGATTAGAAAGATCTCCAAAGGATCAAGTGACTGAAGACTGGTGTAATGGCTGCGGAAAATACATTTTAAAGTATATTCCATCATAAAATGGTTTGTACTTTTTACAGGATTCTTTAAAATTCAATTACAGGCAGACAGACAGACAGACAGACAGACAGACAGATAGACAGAGAGACAGACAGACATGTTTTTATGAAGTTTCTATATCTATCTATATCTATCTATCTATCTATCTATCTATCTATCTATCTCTCTCTCTATATATATATATATATATATTTGAAAAAGTTTAATCATGTTAGAATAACTGATCAATTTGAAAAAAATATTGACTGATTTTTGTTTTTGGAGATTTTTTGTTTTGTTTAGTTAGTAGGATAAAATGATTTCAGTTTAGTGTGCAACAAAAGTCTTACCCTTACTTGTCTTACTCATGTAGTCTACTCTTACTAGTGTATCTTAAATGATCGAGACACAGGTTAGTGTTAACATTAACGGTTACATTTTCAGCGTGAAGGACGTATAACAAGAAATTTTCGTCGGGAAAAGTCAGTTTGTGGTTTCTCTTTGAAGTTCTGGAGTGAGTGGCTCAGGTATTGGTTCTTACTTTGCAGGAGTCGACGCGGTGTTGCGCAACGGCAGAGACATTCTCCAGCATGGAGCGCAGCCTGGACTGAGTGGCGTGAGAAATGAGAGTGACCGTCTCCATTGACACCTCCGTCACGCCGAACTTCTTGGCTGAAATGATACAAAGTTTGGTGTTAAAGTCACTCGGGAAGGTAGAGGAAAAGTGATTCTTTGAGCCTGGAGCACAGAACCAATTAAAAGACAAGTATTATTGTTTTGCTTCTCAAACCTGCCTCATGATATGACCTAATTTAACTGGTAAACACTTCACTGCCACACTTTGCATCTGTCACACCCACACACTCACTTCCCATCACTCTCTCCACATCATATCCAGCAGGTGGCGCAACACTCCTCCTTCCCGTTCCCTACTCCAGCCATCAAGCTGAAATCATCTCACACACACACACACACACACACACACACACACAGAACTCCCCCGGAGGAAGATTTACATTTTTAACACACTCCACCCCCCTGGCGACAGCATAACAACCACAGCCGGGCTCCATGTAATAGCACATATCCACAGGCACTCATTGGTATGCACTGTGTGCTAAATCATGTGCACGGGGGGGAGAAAGAGTTTGCTTAAATACAATAATGGAGGACACTTTTTTTGGATGAGAGGATCCAAAGACCTGCCTCATGTCTATACGACAGTTTCCTGTTTCTTCAGGTGACGGTTAACTAATCATTATTAATGAGATGCTGGTGCATTATGTCTGCAGATTGCATGTATAGCATTTGGGTGTCTGGTCTTGATTATAGACGCTATTTTGTGTTGATATGCACCTTTTCCTATTTAGTAATGGAGAAAAGAGAGTAGACTTCCACCAGTCTTTATTTTCAAGGAATTGTGGGTAATATTTAGCTTTCATACTGAGCACACTTCAGTAATATTCCACAAAACTATTAAGCAGCAACTGTTTTCAACATTTATAATAATAAAAAAAACTTCGAGTACGAAATCATATTAAAATCACCAACACCATCACAATAACAAAAATAAATTTTTTTTTTTTTTTATATTAAAATTGAAAAGTTCTGACACTGTAATAATTTTGTATAGTATTACATAATATTATACAGTTTTATATAGTAACCAGTACTGTAAATATCTGACACTTACAATGTAACATTCCTACTTGGCTTGTTAGTGGTGGTTGCCAAGCAAGTAAGTGTTCTAGAATACCCTAAGACCCACCTAGCAACTATCTAGAAGACCTCAGCATCACCTTCAGCACCGTAGCATGACCTTGACTTATAAGGGCAAGCATGCTCACATTTTCTCTGAAATGCAGAAAATCCTAATTGTTTACATTTAGCATCTACAGGTATGTAGATTCGAATGCATCTAGTCCTTGAAATGTGCATTGTTTGTTTAGGCAGGGACATTCAGACTGCATGCAAGTGACCTTGTCAGGGAAGAGGCCAGAGGCAACCTCACATTTCACCACACAGCAAACTAACAGAGAGCCATCAGAAGACGGCCTATAAAGTATTCATACGCAGCCCGAGGAGGCCTCAAGCTCAGACACAGGACATTCATTAGCCTGACTTAACAAGTGAGTGACCAGTGGAAGTGCACTAGAAAGTACCCTGGTCATAGGCAGAGATCAAGGAGAGGGGACTGAAATGTTACCAATCACTGCTTGAATCTCTGCTTTTTAAGTCTAGGGTGGGTCACACTATATATAAAAACAAAAATATTAATAAATACTATGACAGTAAGTACTATAAAATAAATACAAAACAACAGCCAACTAGTAATCTGAAGAAAAAAAAAAAACAATTAGAACCACCAAAATTCTTTACCTACTTTGTTATTTTGTCCATGTATAAATATATAGGAATTAACAACAACACTAATACTAACAATTACATTGTTAATATATATTTTGAAATATATTTGTGCAAGAATTCAATTTACATTAAGAAACATGAATCTAGCCTAATTATACAGCGCTTCTTTATGACTGATTACTCCAGGTTTTAGGCTACTGATTGGCTAGATGATTTTGAAATCATGTAGTACAAGGTATTAGTGTCCAGATCCTTTGTATAGTTTATTCATATGCCTGACTATAAATATGGCCAAAAATATCATCTATACAGCCGTCTCCCTGTGTGGCGTTTAAATCAAGCAGCTGAATCATAAAGCTTAGAAAAGAGTGACACATCTTTCCTGTCTCATCAGGCCAGCTTTCATCAGCTTTTTGTTTAAATCCATTCATAATCCCACACCCATTTAAAGATCCGCCCTCAAACAACGTCAGTCAACACTGATACAGTAATTAGACAGAATATTAACTGCCCACACAGTGGCGGTACAGCTTAAACCTCTTTATGACTGTAAACCTGCCAGGAGAAACTGATCCTGACAAGAACATTGCCAGACTGCCGATGAGAGTACTGCAGCGACGGGTAATTGCGTACCAGTCTCCAGGAGCCGTTTGTGGAGCAGGCTGGCAGGAAGGAAGGCCTCATCCTTACAGGAACGAATCTGGGTGCCCACCAGGTCTGAACCCGTGGCCAAGATACGGGCGTTCTCCTCATTTAGGTTCACACCAGCCATGGATGCCACATCATTGATGTCGTCATCATCCCTGCAGACACGAACGGAGGAGAGTTTTACCATGCATGGAACCATGCATGGATAAGGGTATATATATGATATGTGTGTGTGTGTGTGTATGTGTGTGTGTGTGTGTGTGTAATTATAATATAATATATATATATATATCTATATATCATATATATATGTATATATATATAATATATATAAACACACTACGATTATATTTATATATATATATATATATATATAATATATATATATATATATATATATATCTATGTGTGTGTGTGTGTGTGTGTGTGTGTAAATGAAGCCCCCCCCCCAAAAAAAAGTTATAATAATAATTAATAATAATAATATTATTATTTTAATTTATACAGTACTATAATTACTTTACTGTAAATTTGCTGTAACACAAATATTTTTTCTATGCTTATATGTATAAGTGAGAAGCTGCCAGTGTTGATTTATTAATTTAAGAAAAGTTTACTAGAGAATTGATTTGATATAAACTTATTTTAAATCTTTTGAAAATGATTCATTTTTCTTCACAATATTAATAAATAGTCATGAACATGAGTTCATTCCATCACACTTATTCTCAAATTCTGTTATGCCCCCAATGCCATGAAACAACTAACAATTCTAGAGAAATGCTGCCTCCTACTGGACTTTTAGAAACCCTACCTGAAAGTCCCACCCCCGGGGTCATTCAGCTTCTGTTTCTGATTGGCCAAGGCTTGAACAGCCACACCCATGGGGCTCCTCACTTGCAAGGGTGTCCCAACAGCACCTGCAATAAAACTTGTAATTATACTGGGGAACGTCCATTGGACTCTTGCATGAGAAAAGGAACACTTAAGCCTCAATAACTTTCCTTTAGTGGGTTTAAAATTGACTGTAAGCTCATTAAGTCTCTCAATAGCTTACCTTGAGCACGAACTGTCTGTGTAATCACCACTGGCATCCTTGTTGGAGTAGCCTGAACCCCAGGCCTCTTAACAGCCTGAGGAGAACAAAACCACAGAGGATTCGAAAATTCTAAGTTATTTTTCGCTACTGAAGTTTGAATCAGAGATGCTAATGTGTCTTACTGAGCCTAAGATCATAAAATTAATCTAATAACATAAGCTTTAGAAAACTTAATGGCCAAATAAACAGATGCATTAAAATAATCCTAATATATAAATAAGTATATATATATTCATACATTAAATGTTCAATATATAGACCAAGCCTACAATAGACCCTAGGAAAGCATGAGTACCATGGTGGTAGTGGGAGCCAGGGCAGCAGCTGGTCTGATGGTAGATACAGTGGTGGGCAGTGCGGTCGGTGTTGGAGCTTTAATTGTATTCGCCGTCACTGGGGTGGATGTAGTAGAGATCTGAGTCAGCTGAGTTAAAGACTGCTGGGAGTTCAGAAGAGTCAGACGCAGAGCAGGCAGGCTTTTCTGTACAAAGAGAAGGGGAAACAGATTTCAAGTTTATGTAAACACAAAAGCAAAATTGTGTGTCTTAAAAGCATAGTCTACCCAAAAATGAAACTTCTGTCATCATTTGGTCACCTTCATGTCGTTCAAAAACTGTATTATTTTATCTCTTCTGCTGAACACAAAAGTAGATATTTGAAGAATGTTGATAACAAAACAGTTTCAGTCTCCATTGACTTCTGTTGTATTTTTTTTTTTTGTCCACACAGTGGAAGTCAATGAGAACTGAAACAATTTATTTACCAAAATTTTTTAAAATATCTTCCTTTGTGTTCCACAAAAAGACATGAGGGTGAGCAAATGATCACAGAATTTTCATTTTTTGGTTTCTGTAATTAAGAACAATAAGCGCAACTGTTTTTTTGAGTCCTACCTTCAAAAAAGGGATCAGGTACGGTTGAGGAGATGATTTCAACTCCGTCTGAAGGCGATTTGTAAACTCCTCAGGCTCAATTTTTGCATCCTTTGAAGATTTTAGAAGGCAAAATGCACATCAGTTATCTCAAATAAAATCACACATGCTTTATGAAAAGATTTACTCCTGTTACAGTGGGGAAAATATTTATTTGATCCCCTGCTGATTTTGTAAGTTTGCCCACTTACAAATAAATGAAGGGTCTGTAATTTTTATGGTAGGTTTATTTTAACCACATAAAAACAAAAAAAAAAACAAAAAAAAAAACAAAAAACAAATTATATAAATTTAATAAAATTACTTACATATCAGAGAGTGAAATAAGTATTTGATCCCCAAGCAAAACATGACTGAGTACTGGGTGCAGAAGCACAGATGTAAGAGGTTTTTTGTAGTTGGTCACCAGGTTTGCACACATCTCAGGAGGGATTTTGATCCACTCCTCTTTACAGATCCTCTCTAAATCTTTAAGGTTTATTGGCTGTTGTTTGGCAACTCGAACCTTCAGCTCCCTCCACAGATTTTCTATAGGATTGAGGTCTGGAGACTGGTTAGGTCACTCCATGACCTTTATGTGCTGCTTCTTGAGCCTCTCCTTTGTTACCTTGGTGGTATGTTTCAGTCATTGTCATGCTGGAAGACCCATGACCCATCTTCAGTGTTCTGACTGAGGGAAGGAGGTTCTCGTCCAAAATTTTACAGTACATGGCCCCATTCATTTGTCCCTCAATGCAGTGAAGTCGTCCAGTACCCTTAGCAGAAAAACAGCCCCAAAGCATAATGTTTCCACCTCCATGCTTGATTGTAGGGATGGTGTTCTTGGGGGCATAGTAAGCATTTCTCTCCCTCCAAACATGGCGAGTTGAGTCAATCCCAAAGAGCTCAATTTTGGTCTCATCTGACCACAGCACTTTCTCCCAAGCCTTCTCTGAATCATTTAGATGTTTTCTGGCAAACTTTAAATGGGCCTGTACATGTGCCTTCTTGAGCAGGGGGACCTTGCAGGTGTTGCAGGATTTCAGTCCGTAGTGTGTTACCAGTGGTTTGCTTGGTGACTGTGGTCCCAACTGCCTTAAAATTAGTGGTTGACCGATATATCGCCAAAGCCGATATTTCGGCCGATATTTGGCATATTGCAAATATCAGCACCGACCGAAAAGTTTTTCTGCTTGGCCGATGCGTTTTATTTTGAAAGCGCACCAGACTTTTATTTTGACAGCACTGAGAGCGGCAGCATCTGAGTACACAGTGCTCACACTCTCCCTCTTGTTTACTGTCGTCGTTAACAGTTCTGTCTAATACCGATAGAAGTCTGTCTAATAATCAGATAGAACGGTTAAACAAAGAAATTAATGTATACAAAAAGTATTATAACTTTTGCTTTTATATTATTAGTAATAGGCAAACATAATACTTTCTCGTTTGCCGTCAGCATTAAGCAAATACGCATTTATATAATTTAAACAAAAATCTTCGAATACGCATTTAATATCATGCAAACTGTCGAATCAGCTGTGAGAACTTGTGAAGTGTGCATTTTTATCCAGCATGATCCGTGTGAATTGTGTGAATGAATGCTTTAATGATTTCAAATTATGCTACGCTTTATGCATTTGCCCACAGTCATATTCATGTCATTTTCACTGTGTGCTGTATGTAAAATGATTATTTACCAAAAATACATTTGAAAAATATGATTCCCAATGCAATCAAACTTCTCAGAATACCAAGTGCCCTGTTGGTTACAGTGTTTCCTTCCTTTTTAATTATATTTTTATTAAATATTTATTTATTTGTGAAAAATACTTTGTCATCTAAAGTATAAGTATGTTTATTTTGCACATTTATTTTTGAATCCATTGTCAAATGATGTAAAATATCTTAAATATGAATTAACATTTTTTTTTTTTTTCTTACTTATATCGGCTATCGGCCCCCCTGCTTTCCAACATATCGGAATCGGCTGTCAATAAACCAATATCGGTCGACCACTACTTAAGATCATTAAAGGGATACTCCACAACAAAATGAAAATTGTCGTCATTAATCACCTACCCCCATGTCATTCCAAACCCGTGAAAGCGTCGTTTGTCTTCGGAACACAATTTAAGAAATTTGGAGGAAAACAGGGAGGCTTGTGACTGTCCCATAGACTGCCAAGTAAATTACACTGTCAAGGTCCAAAAAAGTAGGAAAAGCATTGACAGAATAGTCCATCAAAATGGCGCTATGGTGATGTGGAGAGACACAACGTCACGGGTAGTACCAGTTGTGCTGGTTAGACCCTGCTCCGGAGTAGGAGCTAATTTGGTTCTCGAAAAAGGCAGTCCGGTACTAAAATCGCACCCAGTTCCTGCGGTGCGAAAACACCAAAAAGTGGGTAGTTCCACAATTAGTTTTGGTACATTGAAAAGGTTCCTGCGGTGCGAAAGGCCCTATTAGGTGTAACTTCTTAAAGTGACAGAACTAATCTGTGTTTCACATGGGCACATAACCAATCTGTGCGAGCCAGAATTCTTGCTGTTTTGTAGGTATCAAATACTTATTTCACTCACTGAAATGCAAATCAATTTCTAACCTTTATGTAATGTGTTTTTTTTCTGGTTGGTATTCTGTCTCTATATGTTAAAAATAAACCTACCATAAAAATTACAGACCCTTAATCTCTTTGTAAGTGGGCAAACTTACAAAATCAGCAGGGGATCAAATAAATATTTTCCCCACTGTATATAAATACTGAAAGTTTCAATAACCAGCTCAAGTTTAAAGAAAACAATTCAGGGCTGGAAAATAAGGATTGCCCTATTATGCAAGCACTTTTGATCAAGAAATCTTTTGATCAAGAATGTCACGTACATCTTTCCATGCCTTGAAATGCCTTAAATAGATGATTCACACACATTTTTACCAATATGGGTTTTCCATGACTTTTGAGACAATATTCATGACTGTTCATTATTTAAAAAATATAAACGTAAAATAACAATAAGAATCTTATTAAAAATTAAAATTTTTCATAGCATGTTAACTAAAATTAATAACTATTAATGATACTTATTTGCTTTCTATTTGTTTTAATAGGTACAAGCTGTGACTGTGCCAGATGTTACTCCACGCAGAGAACATATCATCACATCCCTGAATATTATAATTTATTTAACCAATATTATCAACTAAACTCAGAGCCTAAAAAACATATAAAAAACAAAATTAATTCAAACAAGAACACTAGTATTCAGGTATAAAAATATACAGAAATTAAATAAACTGTAAATTAAAAACAGATTAATCCTTATAATTAAAGTTACAAAAGTTATTTAGTCAAGAGCAGTGATTGACCTTTCTTTTCTTGTGTTGTTGATTAACATTATTGATGGATGGCACAGCTTTATTAGGCGGCTGTCCCTTTAAGACCAACAATGGATTTCTTTCTCAACAATTACTTACATTTATGAGGATACTAAGCAAAAAGAGGGCATTTTGACATCATTTTGTGTGTATTTGGCTGCCGAATGTCACCTGACCAAACCCGGAAAACAGGTCTCATCACTTCCGCTTGTCGGAGAAAGTGTTAACAGCTGTATTAAATAATGGTGATATCAACAGACTTTTAAGGTAATGAGTTAAACTAGCTAGCTGTTTTTATTGTTGACATTTTATTCAACTTAATATCTAAATGTTAGTGAAAAGAATAATAACAAAAAAAAAAACGTTTAGATAGCAATCCGCATTAATGGACTTTGGTTATGAATCATGATCATCTTTGTATCTACTTTAAAGGCATCTTGAGTTAAACAGCTTCATATTTAATGAAGCATATGCAAAATGACTGAAACGGAAGTGACATGACCCATTTAACAGAATACAGAAGTCTGTTGCACAAAACCCCTACAAGCTGCGAAAAAACAAGGTGTTTGTGAGGGGACTTTATGTGCGCGTGCTTTGAATGTGACTGAGTGCACATAAAACTTTATGGAATGCGCGACTACCGAATGGTTTAAAAAAAAAAAAGACTTAAAAAGATGTGAAATTATTCAGTTTTGTGACGATGCAACAATGACCTGATCAGGCAAGTGACAATTCTGTCAACTGTCCCTAAACATGAGCAAATAAATTCACACTTATAAATTCACACTTAACACATTGGAAATCTGTGGCATTAAGTGTGAATTCATAGCTTTGTAGCAAATTATTTGTGTAAAACAAAAAAAAAACTTTTGTAAGTAACAAAAACAAAGTTGAGTAAAAGTTTAAAATATCTAAACAAAGAAAAATCTCAATTAGACATGTGCCGATATTCGGTAATGCGATATATCGCGGTAATGAATATGCATGATATGGTTATCGTGGGCACTTCTAAATACCGAGAATAATTATATATTACAAATTATTCAGAATTTGTAATGCATTTTAAGAATACTTTTCCCATCAACTGGTCAAAATGCACAACACCGCTGTATGCTGCTTTAAAGACACGTGTGCGCTCTTATGTAAAAACACGCATGAGAAGCACATGGGGGAACACGTGAGAGACGCGCTGAATGAAAGCACATTCACTCTCTGACAGCAGATGGCGCTAAACTGCAGAAAATGCAGCCCTTACCCTGGAAACCCCATTATTAAAAGCAGCTGCTACTTTCTAAACATTTAAATAATATAAAAAGAATATTTATATATTTCCATAAAATTTTTCCATTTTAATCTGGACTACAACATGCCCTAGATATTGTTTGAAAGTGTTTTTTGATTCTTTATTGTTCATTCACACTTTACATTAGGGCTTCATTAGTTAACAAACTGCCAATGAAAAATTCTTCTGAACATTCATTAATCTTAGGTATTCCAATATTTAATAACACATTGTTAAAATCGAAAGTTGCAACTTTGTTATTTAATGAGCTAACATGAGCTAAGACTTGTATTTTTTAACAAAGATTAATAACTTCTGTAGTAAATGTAACTATTGCTTGTTGTGAACGTTAATGCATTAACTAAGGTTAACTAATGAGGTTGTATTGTAAAGTGATACCTATGGGTCTTTAAAGTTCTTTTGCACTTTAAGCGGTGTAAAACTTTTAATTTTAAATATATTTTTTTTGTATTGTTTATTGTATTTAAATGTTCAGTTAATTTTGTTATAAGAAAAAAGTTATTTAACCTGTTTTACTGTATTATGACCACTTTTTTGAAACTTAATTTCAATACCGTGATAATACCGTATACCGTGACAAAACATTAGACATAACATGCATTTACAAAGCAATGACAACTGTATACTTTGATCAGTAATTTAGCCAAATTTACACTGTAAAGGTACACACAAGTCCTTCTGACAACTGTATACTTTGATCAGTAATTTGACATAACATGCATTTACAAAGCAATGACAACTGTTTACTTTGATGAGTAATTTAGTCTAGCTTTTATGCTGCATTATGTCTTTCTTCATTATGTTTTTTGAGCCCTGCATCTGCTGGCTTCTATAGTTTAGCATAAGAATATCACTAGAGGATATACTATAATTTAAATTGTCACAATGAACTACTAGATCAATTCTTTTATTGACAGTGTAACAATAATGAAGTGTCTCAATCAAAACATTGCTGCTAGTGAAGCACATATAAAACACTTCACCTTTAAACACTAAAAAGCTAAGACTTACCAGCAGATCCTGCACTAGTGCCTTCACATTCCGAGATGTTTCCGGCGAGGGGGAATTATGGGATGCCAGTTTGATGAGTGTTGCTAGGAAGTTCCTGCACTTCTTTACATTCTCTTGCATTTCCTGAAATGAAAAATTCCAGGATTTTACAACAAATAATGAAATAGAATTCATGTCCATTAATAGTAAGTGACTTTATGAATGAAAACAGTTTAGCACAACCTGAGAGAGGACAGGGGCTCGGTTAGCTGGGGCAGCAGCAGTGGTGGTGATGGGACTCTGAGGGGACACGGAGGGCTTGAGGACTGTCTGCGGCGCAGGCTGCACACGGGCCCCTGCTGTAATGACTGTGGTGGTTGGCTTCTGAGCCGAGGTAATTGTTACCACTGCTGTTTTTTGCTACAAACGTAAAAGCCAAGCTAGGTTAAGGACTGTTTCAAGTGGTTTGTTCACCACGACAAAAATAAATGTTTTGCCCAAGCTTTCAGTTTGATACAATACAATAAATAACACATTTAAGGAACCGTTCACCCAAAAATTTAAATTGCCATGATTCACCCACTTTCACATCATTCCAAACCCATATGTCTTTTTTTTTCAGCAGAACAGACAAAACAATAATTATCAAAGAATAATTCACATAGATATTTTTATTCAATGGAAGATCACCACAGGTTATTAAATGTCAAAAATGGCTAAAAAGCATTAAAAAAAAAGCATAAGTATTTTATTTAAGTGCCAGTTACCAAATCTGAGGAGATTTGATAGTCTTGTGTGATTAACAGAAGTGAATCAAATAAGATAAGAGTCATGATGTTTGGTTACAAGCCACTCGAGAAATGTTTGTTGTTACTGTCAAGCAACCTGCACCACATTTGATTTGACTGTAAAGTCAGGATGAGATTATCTTCAAATAAATCACTTACATTTAAGCCTTTTCACCACACAAAGCTATTTGGTTTCAGAACACTTCAAAAGTCATATAGACTAATTTAAAGATGATTTTACTTTGGAACAACACAGGAGGACCATTTCATTTAATTTGTGGATTACAAATGTGGAATACACCATTCAATTTCACTGCATGGAAAAAAGATGCAATGAAAGCTGCAACAGAGATGGTCTTTCTTTATAGTTATCATTATGGTTATTATTCACAGCTAAAACAATATTATGATGCAAAAAGAGTTCAAGTGCTTTCAGATGACCTGTCTTGCTCATACCTGGGCAACAGGTGTAGTGACTCTGAAAGTCGTTCCAGCAGTGGGTGTAGCAGGTCTCGGTGACAGGGTGCCTTTATTTTGGTTCTGAGCTTTGGCCTGCGCCAGGACCTGCTGAGGAACCAGTGCCAGCTGACCGGCCTCCGTGCGTACCAGCACCATACCTGAAGAAGAATACAGGGGAAAATTCAACAAATCCCATAGGAGTAATTAAAAAAGGAAAAAGTAGTAACAATACTTGACTTATTACACTTATGTCATTCCAAACCTTTATGACTTACTTTCTGCTATAGCACTTAAAAAGATATTCTGAAAAATTTGCAGTCACATTAGCAAATTTTTCCAGGCCAAAAATGTATATCCAGTCAGTAATTTAGTGATTTATAAAGCACAGCTCACTTTAAAACCAAACAGTATTTCGTTGGTCAACAAAGCAAATCCATGCAACCAACTTTTGCTAATTTTTTTTTGCCCTCACATGGAAATCCCAATTGCAGGGATGTCTTTTGAAATGGCTGGATTTTGACTGTGAACACTCGCAAAACTACGGTAAATGTGACCACAATCATTAAAGTTTTTTTCTTCCACACAATGAAAGTTAATGGGGTCCAATTTTGTTTTGGACCCCATTTACTTTCATTATATGCACAAAAATCCTCAATGATATCTTCTTTACGTTCCCAAAAAAAACAACAAAGTCATTCAAGTTTACAACAACATTCAGATGATTTCCGCTCTTGGGTGAACTGTCCCTGTAAACACCCTCTTTTTTATAGCTGGTGCCCTTATCGTGTCCCAAGCTTTTACCTGGAGGTATGGTGAATCCCGGCGGTAGCTGGATGGTAGTTTGTTGCTGCGGCCTGACGATCAGCTGGGTCGTAGGTGCCCCTGGACGCTGTGGGGGCACCGCAGTCGCCGTCCCCTGAATGGGCGTACCGGGTCTCAACAGGGTCGTTGGCTGTCCTACGAGAGCAGTCGTTGCTGGCTTTGCAAGGACAGAGGGTGTGCTTGCCACAGGAAGTGAGGTCACCACTGGACTGGACGACACTATAATCTGAGTGGGAGTGCTGGGGCGCAACCCTACGGGAGTCCCAGGGAGCTTGTTCGGGACGATGGCTTTAATCTGGTTTTGAAGGTCAGATTTGGGTTCTGTGTTTGTGAATGCCACGGAGGTGGGCACAAGACCGGCACCCTGCACGGGCAATCCTGAGACTTTAGGGTCACCTCCGTTGTGTACCACACTTGTGATGGTGTTAGGAGGCCTGTGCAGTGCAATGGTGGGGTTTGCTGGACTTTCTAGTGACACATTCGCATGTGGCAGTGTGCTGTTGGGCTGAGCAGACACAAAAGCAGTATTTGTACTAGCAGGAGCAGACATGTTGCTTTTACTATTACCTACACCTGAACCAATGTCAATACCGTTTACAGAAGCAGGAGCAGAAGCGATAACAGAAGAGTTTAGCGTGCCACTGCTTCCGTTCACAGGCTGTATTCTGGCGGGAACCGTCCGGACAGCAGACGCAATGTGATTTGTGTTGGGGTGAGAGTCTGTAGGTGCTGCGTCACTTGAACAAGTTGATGGATTTGATGAATGATATTGCACCCGGTTCGCGGCTGTAACCAAATTCGCAGAGGTGCTAGGCAGGTTCGAGGTGGACGGGACGGAACCGGACGCCGGTATCCTGTCCGGACCGTTTTCTTGAGAGTTTCCCTCCTGGTTTCGCTCTGGCTGCCGCTGCTGCTCCAGTGTTGTTCCTACTTGGGCGGGCAGCAATTTCCCCAAGTGTGGATTTAGCGCGTTTGAGGGTCTCCTGGTGTCGCCTTGAGAACCGACCGCTTTGTTTTGTCCACCTAACTGCGATTCTAACGAGCCTACGAGGTCACTGACTGCTTTTTCGTCCACTTCGGAGTAGAGCATATCTTCCAGTGGATCGGGGACGCCCGCCATCTTTGATAGACGCTTGAGAAATGCGCACGGCGCGTGCGTTGTTTTGCTGCTGAAGCATTGTGGGAAACGTAATGACATCATGGGCAAGATTTGCAGCTGTTTGAAACATGTAATATGATTCAGTAAAAAATAAATTATATTTTAATAAGTAAATATACATCAAAATGGAAAAAAAAAAAATATATATATATATATATATATATATATATATATATATATATATATATATTTGGGATGATATTTGTAATATTTAAATATTTGAATTAAATCAAATAAATTTCTATTAAACTCATGTATAAATATCTTCAATAGTTATATTGATAGATGCAGAAAGATGCAGTTTTATAGTTTCATTCATTTTTAGAGTTTGGCTTGTTTTTGGTCATATTTCTGTTGTATTTTATTAAGGATCACATCGTGCTCATCTTTTTAAAATGTATTTTCAGTTTTTTTTCAATGATGACATGTCTTATTAAGAATAATATTTAAATAACACGCTACTTTTATTAGCTAAAGTCAGCATACATACATTTAAATGTGGGGAAATAAACATGTTTCTAACTGTAAAAGCAGAAATTCAACAATATCTAAAAACAATTTAAAAGCAGACATTGGGGGGTTTATTTATTTAATTTTTTTTTAAATTTACTTTTTTTAAACATTATTTTTGTAATGTAACTCTTGACTGTATTTATAAATCTGTAAACAACAAACAAACAAAAATAAAACATAAGCCTGATTCCTGGCCTTCCCTTCTTTGTAACTGAAACAGACTAACTTGTTAAAAGTTTTTATTATATAAATTTTTTTTGAAAAAAATAAGAAAAAAGAAAAAATAACAATCTGCTAAAAGTCTGTTATGGACTTGCGAAAAAACGGAAAAAAAACGATAGGTTTGTCTTGACCCCGTGTAAATAATATCAGAAATAAGATTTTAGTTTGGAAAGCTTTGATTAGTAATATCTCTAAACACATTAAACTCTGCGCAAATACAACGCAACAGTGAGTTTTCTGGTGTCTGGTTCATGTGCAGATCACGTGGTACAGAACTGGACCAATAGAATTACGAGTCGTGTTGAACGGCCAAAATATTAAAAACACCAGAATCGTTTTTTTTTTTTTAAATAATTTTTAACGGTGCTGTCTGCGAGAGTGAGTACAAGCGCTAAATATGGTGAAGTTTACGTCTTATTATTAATTGTTTAAATTAATGTGGCATGTTTTAATAATGCGAATATGTCTAAAAACCTATTGTTGATAATGCGATAGAGTTAGATAACAATCATACGTCATGTTCATGTTAGCAAGCTGGCTAATCGAGATCATCAGTCTTATGAAACTTGGTTTCGAAAGGCGTAATGCTGGGAGTTTCAAGTGTCTCATGCCTAATAAATGATGCAATATAAAGGAAAAATAGTAAAATACATAATATTGCCAAAGAAATCGCAAAATAGAATACTGTACATTCACTGTCAAACGCAATATTCTATCTAAACAATCTGATAAAATAACAGTTATGTTCTATTTAATACAATGTTATTAAATCGTTTAAAGTTAATTTTTTTATTTTATTTGATGTTGTTTAAAACTGCAAAACTGCTGTTAACTAGGGGGCGTGGTGCATCATGAATATTATTATAAACAGCAGGTTGAAAAAACTTTGGACAGTTCCCACTGTACAAATAAGTGAAATTGCATTGGTTTATTTTTTTTCTTAATAATTTATTTTCTGAAATATATATATATATACAGTATCCTTCTAATGTATTATTATAATGTTATTAAGAGGTGTAGGTCTTATCTATGTATTAGTTTAGTGTTTAGGCCGGTTTAACTCACAAAATCCTGCTCTCTCTTCCATCCTCTTATCAGAAACATGGCCACGGCACAGTCAACACTGATGTTCGCAGTGTGCATCGTGATGATAACTGAACTCATACTGGCCAGAAAGGACTACTATGACATCCTCGGTGTGCCAAAAGATGCTTCCGAACGTCAGATCAAAAAAGCTTTTCACAAGCTTGCCATGAAATATCACCCAGACAAGAACAAGAGCCCCGATGCTGAAACCAAATTTCGAGAGATTGCAGAAGGTGGGTTAAATATGCACTACCTGTCAAAAGTTTGTGATAATTAAGAATTTTTCATGTTTGTGTAAGTAGTCACTAATGCTGCTCACCATGGCATTTATCTGATGAAAGAAAAAAAGTAATATTGTGAAGTATTATTACAATGTAAAATAATTGTTTTCCATATATATATATATATATATATATATATATATATATATATATGCATCATTACTCCAGTCTTCATTGTCACATGATTCTTCAGAAATCATTCAGATATGTTGGTTTGGTGTTCAGTTATTATCAGTTATTGTTGATGCTCAAGTATAAATAACGTTTTTTATTATTATTAATGTTTAAAACAGTTTTTCTGCTTAATATTTTTTTGTGGAAACCATGCTACTTTTTTCAGGATTCTTTGATGAATAGAAAGTTCAAAAGAACAGCACTTAAATAGAAATATATTATAAACAACTATGCAATGACAGGAATAAATTGCATTGTAAAATCTATTAAAATAGAAAACAGTCATTTTAATTTGTAATATGTAATTAACTGTATTTTCTTTCAAATAAATGCAGCCTAATCCAAACTTTTGTTGTTTAAAGCAAAGATTCCTTGAATTGTTCAGTCTGACATGCATCATTTTTAACTCGTTCTGCAGCATATGAAACACTATCAGATGAGAAAAGAAGGCGAGAGTATGACCAATCAGGATACAATACATTCAGCCATGAAGACATGAACGGAGGAGGAGGAGGGCAGCGTTTTCATCATTCCTTTGATTTTAACTATGATGACATGTTCAGAGACTTTGACATCTATAGCCAAAACAGGCACGCTCGGCCAAAACGGCACTTTGATGAGCACTTCAGGGCCCACCAGCAAGCACACAACCGCCATAAGAAACACTTCCAGGGTACGTTTGGTTCCGGAGTCTTTGAGGACATGTTTGAAGACATGGAGAAGATGTTTGCATTTGAGCGACACATGAAAAGGACAGAGAGCAGGTTTCAGGGCACAGCCAAACAGCACTGCAGAACGGTGACGCAGCGAAGAGGAAACATGGTCACCACGTACACCGACTGTACCTCATCATGAACATCAGAGTGGGCCACGGATTGGACCATCACACTTTTATTTTTATGCCTGATTTAATTTCTTAATTTGCTGCTGTGATAAGTGGAGTTAGATTTTACGTGTGACTGATCTGTTATTTATAAAGAGAATGGGTGCATTTGTTTCCAATGGTTTGACTGAGATTTATAATTGACACTATGTTGGATAGTGGCCTCTTAAAGGAACAGTTCACCTCAAAATGAAAATTTGAAATTGACTCACCCTCAGGCCATACAAAAAATATATGAATTAGTTTGTTCATTGCAACAGAACAGAATAGATTTAGCATTACATTACAACCAAACCAATGGATCCTCTGTAGTGAATGGGTGCCGTCAGAACGAGAGTCCAAACAGCTGATAAAAACATCACAGTAATCCACACCACTCCAGTCTATCAATTAACTTGGACTGGAGTTGTGTACTGGGGTGTACATTGTGATGTACTTTATTGAACTTCTATTCTGACGGCACCCATTCACGGCAGAAATGTACATTTTCAGCATATTTTGATTTTTTTGGATGAACTGTTCCTTTATTAACCTCAGAGTCCAGTTTTAGGTTTTCGATGAGTTTGTTTTCATCCTCCAGCACTAAATAAATAATAAAAAAAGGCCATTAATGTATGAATAACAAACTACATTTGATGACACTTTAATATTAGTGCGCATTTGTTTAAATTGCACTTTCTAGATCATATGAAACAATTCTGTTTCATGACTGGCTAGCTACTAATATCCCCTACTCTACTGGAAGAACGAATGTGCTGAAATCCTGAATCATGATTTGATGAAAACATCAGACAGACAGTTTAGCTCTTCCATTATCTTCTCTACTTATCCAAGGTTGTATATTTTATTGTAGTGTTGGTGCAGCTGAAGGCTCAAGGTATGAGTCTTTGGGATGCACATCTTCATGAACTGGTCCCTTATTTTTATGTGAAGCTTAACAAATGCTTGCTGCATTGCCTTGAATAATATAATTCATTATATTGAAGTAGTTTCTTTCAAACTAGATAGAGAGGTGCCTTTCCCACTCATTGTGGAAGACTGAGTTAAATGTAATCAGATTGGAGCACTTTTATGACCTTTTGTGTTAAAATCTGCATGGCAGAGAGAAAGTATGTCTCTGTTTTTGTCATGGACAATAGTCACCTGGCTGGGTTTGTAAACTGCTTTTGTTTTAGAAATGTACAACAAGTCTAACATTGTTCTTTAAGCCAAAGTGTATTTTGGCTGAACATTTTGAATGTTTGTAACAAAACATAAGAGTTTAGATTGATTTTAAATGGCAGTGTTACCCCTAAAAAATAATAATAATAATAAAAAGACAAGGGGAATGTACCAACTTAGCATTTGCCTGACAATGTTTTTTGTAAATACAATGTAGAACCTAGTTGTGTTCCTGTATGTCTTCACATGTGACCTGTTTTGTTGAATAATCCTGTGTGCAATATTTAAAGGCAGCTCTCGTGTTGTTTTAACTGTTACCCGCTGACATAGTTGTTATGAAACGAGTCTCGGTAGACTCATCTGGCACTTTCTTTATTGTAATCCCATGGATGAAAAGTAAATCAGAAATAGGCTGTTTGAACCCAGATGTATGTATACTTGGGTTAACAATAAATAGTGTTGAAAACTATTCGTTTAATGGCTTTTTTCTTTTCATAAAACAAATAATTATTGATATGGAAGTACTCACATTTATAGTACCCTCAGTAAACTTGAATGGATATAATTGTAATATGGTTTTGATTGTAATATATGTATGTATGATATATATGTAGATGCTGACATGGAATAGAACTAGGGATAGAAAGAGAAACAGATATATTACACAATTATTAATGTTACTGAGGAAGTTTGAGACAAATACTTGCTCAAAACCCATTTTTAAATATTTATTAAATAACTTTAAACAATATCGAAGTTTTTTTTTTTTTTTTTTTTTTTTTACAAATGTTAAATTAAAAGTCTCTTAGATCCTGATATTGATGTAATATATGATATCGATAGATAATGTAAGTGGCTTTATTTAACTATTTATTTTTTAATCTTTTTATTTAACTGTTAATCCAGTTAAAGTTTTTAAAAACATTTATCTTGGTGTGCATAAAAGAAAAAAAATGTATAGTTGTTCAGATAACCATATTAATAACTCCACGTGTCTACTTGTGTCATAATTTATGCAATACTGCCACTTTAACTATGTAACGTTACAGTGCTACCTCACCCAAAACATGTTTTCCTGAATATTTTTGTTGCACCCCATAGTTACGGTTGCCTTGGCGCATTCACTCAGAACAATGCTGGGAAATGTAGTTTATTTCCAGAAAATTTCAAAGTGTGTCAACAGCTGTTGTGCCGTCTAAAACTACAAGTCCCACAATGCACCAATGCACCGGTGCGCAGTTTTTCCGCGGCCGGGTTGATTCATGGTGCGACTGTGAGGGACATTGGATGACTTTGTGCTGTGTTTAGCCGGTGTATTCGCCTTAGCTCATTCATTTTGACAGGGGAAGAGGTCGTCAGCGCGATGGAGGCTCTTATTCCTGTCATTAACAAACTCCAGGATGTTTTTAACACAGTCGGAGCGGATATTATCCAGCTGCCTCAGATTGCAGTGGTGGGAACGCAGGTAACGTTAATGTTTCAGATTGAAACTGATCTATGGCAGTGTCTCAAAACCTAGTGAGGTACCTACATAGACTTCAAAGTTCCGATGTTATCTAAAGTTCGAGCGCGCTTATGAAGCCTCCTAACTAGACAGTTCACTTGTTTTGAAACACAGCCTAGTATTAGCTACATTTATTTATTTATTGTTGCGACATTTTTTTCAAATATACATATGGCGAGTTCAACGACAAATAAACGAATGTCGCATTAAATATACCGAATATTAAGACTATAAAATCAAAATCTGCAGCGAGCTTTAAAATAATGTTATCAGCGCTATCCAGCTAACTAGCGTGCTAACTCAAGACCTCGCTTGTTTCCTCATTCCTATTTCAATAATTGACTTCACGGGCATATTATGTGAAAATTCCTGCTGTTAGGAATAGGTTTATGTTTTAACAGTGTCAGCAATATCACAACGTGAGTTTTATGGTTATGCTGATCTCGGTACAGCAGCTAACAGATAAAGAGATGCGCCACAGTCGGTCTGGACTTGACAGTTCAGGCAGCATGTTTGGACTGAACACCTGCAGGACTCACTCTACAAGGACAAAACGGGTAGAATAGAACTAAGGCGAAAAGGATTGTGGATCTTTTCCATCCTGAAATTACACAAGATATCTGCATCATTTCATTATGGAAGTATTGCATACATGATAGTGTTGTAATATAGACCTTTAATGGAAGTAAACTAGAGACTGACTCATGAAGTAGAGGAGTTTCCTACTGTCTGCCACATACACTTAAGGTATAATAAGTTTAAAGAGTCTTAAAGTGGGGACTTTCACTGACCTCTTAAGAGGATATGGCTCTCTGGGTGAACAAGAAAGTCTTGTTAACCCTGTAAAGCCTGACATATTAAATAAAAAATAAGTAGTTTGCTCATGTGTTTCCTTTTTTTATTTTATTTATTTATTGTATCATATTTGATACATCAGGCTTTTATGGCTCATACAGTATGATATAGTGAGAATATGGAGCTCACCCTCAATTTTTCAAACTGAGCAAACTATGCAATTTGATGCAGATGTTATCATTTATATATGTAAAAAAAAAAAAAAAGTAGGATTAAATACTGATTGTTTTTAATGAGATTATTTAAAACAGTATATCAGACTATTAAAATGCATAAAAATATCAATTGTCACTCTATATCTCCCAATAATATTTCTTAGTATGTTGATATTTAAATGCTTGGTTTAATGATCAAAGCTCTGTGGTTTTTATTGTGGGGCAAAACATCAACGTTTTGAGCGTGTTGATTATTTAGAGCCAGTAGAAGTTCAAAAATGATACAGTAAGATTTATAGGTTTAATCTGTCAAAGTACTGGTAGGATCAACAACAAAGTACATTTTTAGTTACTTAAAACATTTCTTTTCTTCACTAAATGTAGAGAAGTCCAGATAGATTTAGTCAGTACTGACTTGTTTGTTTTCTGTGGTTCATCTGATTTGCAGAGCAGTGGGAAGAGTTCAGTGCTGGAGAGTTTGGTTGGTAAGGACCTCCTGCCCCGCGGGACAGGCATCGTCACCCGCAGACCTCTTATCCTTCAGCTGGTGCACGTCGACCCAGAGGACAGAAGAAAGACCTGCGAGGAGAACGGTATCTGTTTTTTTCTATTTGCATCAAACAAGCATGAATTAATGACCTGCAGGTTGTGTCTGAGATTTAGGAAGTAACTTGGTGCTGCTTTGTTTCTAATTTGGTTGCTCAATCAGCGGCGATGCAGTGGTCAGCTGCTGAGTCAAAAGAGAAAGGGAAAGGTAGTGATCCGAGCAGATTTATTCCTGTGTGCCGTTTGTTTACATAAAATATGTGAACTGTCCATACACAAAGTAAACAAAATCATGGATGAAGCTTTTAGCATTTGTGTGGTTTTGGCTACTGTAGAGTCCTATAAAGACTGCTTTGCTGCAGGCTAACTCTGTCATCTCTCTTTAAACACAGACCCCAATGCCTGGAAAAATGGGCGCCTTTACAAAGGTCTCCGTTTCCTTGTTCCTTGCCCTTTTGCTTGTGTTGAGCAGCTTTGTGCTTTTCCTCATCCTGCTTCCATTATTTGATAATAAGCTTTGGTTACGCTGCCAGTGCAGTGGCTTAGCATAAACAAACCCAGACTGAAGAATTTAGAGTACAGTCCAGTTTCAGTTTCAGATTTGAAGTGGAGAGTATGAATGATTTGGGACTCTAAATGTCTGTTCACTCACTAATAACTCTCTAACAGTCATCAATTGCTATTTAAATGTCACCTTGTAGTAAAGATTCAAAGTCTTTATTAGGACAGTGTGTGTTAGAATAAGCTAGGTATGCTGTGCTACCCGCAATGCATTGCACTTGGCATTTGTTTTGTAGCAGTTTTTGTTTCATTTGCTGTCCTGGTGCTTTTGAGAAATAGAAATATGTTGTCGTGGAACAAATACCTATCCTACATAGCAGAGTAAACTCTCAGAAGAAAGGGAATGTTTACATACTGTAAGTTATGTGACCCAGTATTGTGTCATTGATAATGTTATTGTCACTGTTGTTTCCCACAGGAGTGGATGGAGAAGAGTGGGGGAAATTTCTACACACCAAACACAAGGTAAAGAAAGCAGTACAGCAGATATTTGGACAAAGAATTCGCAATCAGCTTTGTCACAAACATGTGTGACCTTTTGAATATTTTTAAGCATCCATTATGAACAGCTTTATTAATTTCCACCAACTTTATTAACCACCAAGCATAAGATATCATGATTGTTAATATCTTGTCTCTGCATTTTAGATCTACACAAATTTTGATGAAATCAGGCAAGAAATTGAAAATGAAACTGAAAGAATTTCTGGCAATAACAAGGTAAGGAAGAGTCTTTAAGTGAACTAAATCAGATGATGGATTATTTTTAAACCTGCCTGCACACTGCCTTTTAAAAGTTTGGGGCCAGAAGGATTTTTTATTATGTTTGTTTAAATTAATAATTTAATAAATGAATAATTAAATAAAAAATCAGCAAGGTAGCATTAAATTGATCAAGACATGAAGACATTTATGTTACAAACAATCAATAATACAAATAAATGTGTTCTTTTCAGAATCCTGAAAAAAAGTATGATGTGTCCATAAAAATATTAAACAGCACAACTGTTTTCAACATAGATAAATGTTTTTGAGCAGCAAAACTACAAAAAATAATAAAATCATAATGATAGCGCGACGCGGAAGACTGGAATAATGACTGCTGGAATTTCAGATTTACCATCACAGGAATAAATTACATTTTTAAAATATAATAAAAGAGAAACAGTTATTTTAAATTGTATTAAACTTGAAAAAAATTCTTACCAACCCCAAACTTTTGAACTGTGGTGTAGTTTCTATTGCCATCTGCAGTTTAAGAAATCCAGAATGTTGTGTCATTGTTTCACAGGGGATCAGTGATGAGCCAATTCAGCTGAAAATCTTCTCACCACATGTTGTCAATCTCACGCTGGTGGATCTGCCTGGCATCACAAAGGTGTTTTATTTAGTAGCTTAGCTTGGCCTGTTTGAATATTCCTTTTGTGGATTATTTTTTGATACTGACACTGATATATTCATGTTCAGGTCCCGGTGGGGGACCAGCCTAAAGATATCGAGCTCCAGATCCGCGAACTGATCTTAAAATACATCAGCAATCCCAACTGCATCATTTTAGCTGTCACTGCAGCAAACACGGACATGGCCACCTCTGAAGCTCTGAAAGTCGCCCGTGAGGTGGATCCAGACGGTCAGCATATTAACGTTTATTTTGGTCTGCTTGTGCATTTTTTTACATTTTTTTGCACACAATATCTGTACCTTTCAGTTTGTGTGATGTGATGTTTTTCCCCGCATAGCTGTATCATGCAGAATTTGTTTTTTAGTGACACAGCATTTACATTTTTTTCATTTTCTGCTTTCAGGTCGCAGAACGCTGGCTGTAGTGACTAAACTAGATCTGATGGATGCCGGTACTGATGCAATGGATGTTCTCATGGGCAGAGTCATTCCTGTCAAACTAGGACTGATTGGAGTGGTCAACAGGTACAAAATTAAATAGGTGTTTATTAATACGACTGTCAATCTATTTAAAATATATATATATATGTATGTGTGTGTGTGTGTGTGTGTGTGTGTGTGTGTGTGTGTGTGTGTGTCTGTGTGTGAAAATTAGAATATTAAAAAATTATACAAATATACAAATATAATTACACTAAAATATTGATTGTGATATTAATATATTAACAAAATATACGAAAGTTTTGTATTTTTTATTTTTCTAAAAGAGATGACTAAATGTCTTAATACAGGAGTCAGCTGGACATCAATAATAAGAAAAATGTAGCAGACTCCATCCGTGATGAGCACGCCTTCCTGCAGAAGAAATACCCCTCCCTCGCCGCCAGAAATGGAACCAAGTATCTCGCTAGAACATTAAATAGGTGAGAATTTAAGCTTGAAACATAAAATTTCATTAATTTTGCTGAGCATATCTGCTTCTTGAAGTATTAATATCCTATTTTTTTCCATCAGGTTATTGATGCATCACATTAGGGACTGTCTACCAGAGCTGAAGACACGTATCAACGTTTTAGCAGCTCAGTATCAGTCCCTGCTCAGCAGCTACGGTGAGCCGGTAGAGGACATGAGCTCCACCCTGCTGCAACTCATCACAAAGTTCGCCACAGAGTACTGCAACACCATTGAAGGAACGGCCAAATACATTGAGACCACTGAACTGTTAGTTCCCCTTTTCTTCTATTTACTATTTATGAAGCTGTTTAATTTGCTATATACTCTACCGTTCAAAAGTTTGGGGTTGGTAAGATTTTTTAATGTTTTTGAAAGAAGACTCAAGGCTTTTATTTGATTAAAAATACAGTAAAAACAGTAATATTGTGAAATAGTATTACCATTTAAAATAGCTGTTTTCTATTTAAATCTATGTTAATATGTAATTGATTCCTGTGATGGAAAGCTGATTTTTCAGCATCATTCACCAGTCTTCAGTGTCACGTGATCCTTCTGAAATCATTCTATTATGCTGATTTGATGCTCAAGAAACATTTCTGATTATTATTAATGTTGAAAACAGTTGTGCTGCTAAATATGTTTGTGGAAACGGCAATACTTTTTTTTTTCAGGAAAACTTTCTATTCTTTGCTGAAAAGAACAGGATTTATTTGAAATGGAAATTTTTAGTCTTTACTGTCACTTTTTGGTCAATTTAATGCATCCTTGCTAAATAAAAGTATTGATTTCTTTCAATTAAAAAAATCTCCCTGACCCCAAACTAAGTGGTATTAGTGCTAACCATAGTTGTTTGTTCTAATCTTTTAGGTGTGGTGGTGCAAGAATTTGCTATATTTTCCATGAGACATTTGGTAGGACACTGGAATCGGTCGATTCTCTTGGAGGACTTACAACCATAGATGTCCTAACAGCTATTAGGAACGCTACGGTAGGTTGTGAATATTTGACTCCTGCAACCTTTTTATAATTTGAATTTAGTCCCGACTGTACTTGTATGGATATAAAATAGAGACTGCAGCCAGCTGTAATGTAGCTGGATGTGTGTTTCTTCAGGGTCCCCGTCCTGCTCTGTTTGTGCCTGAGGTGTCGTTTGAGCTGCTGGTGAAGAGGCAGGTGAAGCGTCTGGAGGAGCCCAGTCTGCGCTGTGTGGAGCTGGTGCATGAAGAGATGCAGAGGATCATTCAACACTGTAGCAACTACAGCACTCAGGTAGACTGATTAGTTATTGGTCTGCATATACATGCTCATCTTTGCCTTTTGCATCACAAAAACAAAAGGTTTTTCCACTGTTGTTAAAAAGTACATCAGTTAAGGCCGGTTCACACTAAGAATGATAACTATAACTAAAGTTTACTGAACATGGATAGTGAAGTCCACATCATGAATATAACAATAACAACATCAAGGTACAATGTCACTGGAATCACTTCCAGCTAATGAACGATAAAACCATTGATCAGAATCAGAGTCTAAAGAGCTTAAGCATTTGAAGCAGAAGACAAAATAACTGCAACACTTAGAATTAACAGAATAGTATCGTCTGTTGGTGTGGATGCTAGTGTGATAGGTGTGAATGGGCCTTTAGTGATGGCCAAGCCGATATTAGCTCATATTGAGATTAATTAAATATAACTGTGCCTGACTGGCTGATTAATAAATGTCTCGTCAACCACCAAGTGTCAGTTTGTGAATTTTGAGCAAATACTGTTGTTGTTTAAAGGACATGTTGATATTATTTTATGTGCAGCTTATTTTCCATATAGTTTTAATTTAGCACATTTTGTGGATAATTAAACCTTTATTGTACAACTAGGGATGTAAAGATTAACTGCGAGCCGGTTAAAAATCGATTTAAATATGTGATGATTCAAATCGGTTGAGATGCTAAACAAATCGAGATTTAATTAGGGGTAGGAGTTTATAGTATGTCTAGGGGAACTAACTGTCTTTGAAAAAGTTTA
Organism: Cyprinus carpio; assembly: GCF_018340385.1. NCBI lineage: Eukaryota > Metazoa > Chordata > Actinopteri > Cypriniformes > Cyprinidae > Cyprinus > Cyprinus carpio. The sequence goes on along the minus strand of NC_056596.1, from coordinate 10,406,557 downwards.
GATGGTATTTTTTATTTTCATCTTGCCTCTGTATAATGCATATTAAAGTTTGTAAGTGCAGAGCAAACAAAAAAACAGCGGAAACCAAGGAAACGCTTTAAGCGCCACCTACTGGCAGAGAGTAAATCTGCATCTCGTTCAGCTCATCTGCTGTTTCTGTTTCATACAGATATTTGTTATGCATAGTTTCACAAAACTGAAGTCAAACCATTCTGTTTTTGCTTGAAATTTCAAAATTATACAATCCAATTTAGATTAAAAAGTGCTCATGTTGCATGTATGCAGCATCTTTGTTTGGATCATGATTGAAATGCAGTGGTTGCCTCTAATTTTAAATAGAAAGAGCACAGACAAAGCCTTATTTTGTTTATATGCAGAGATTTATTTTATTTGTGTTACTTATTTGATTTGGGGCTTCTTTTAAAATTTAAATGTAGTTTTCTTATTTACATTTACATTATATTTAAATTTTGTTATTTAGCAGACGCTTTTATCCAAAGCAACTTACAAATGAGGACAATAGAAGCAATCAAAACCAACAAAAGAGCAATAATTTACAAGTGCTATATTAGTATATTATTATAGTGTTATATTTCAATTTCACAAAGAAACGTACAGTATTTTGTCCAAGCAATAATAAAAGGACACATTTAATTTATGATTTGTCTTAAATTTCATTTTGTAAAAAAAATTGTGAATCGAATCATTACATCCCTATGTACAACACATTGTGTTTTTGTTTATTAATTATTATACTGTTTTATTACTACTACTACTACTACTACTACTACTACTACTACTACTGTTGTTAAAGATTTATCATCATATTTTTGTGATTTTTAATAGTTGTTATACTGTTACATTCTTTTTATTACTATTTTTATAGTTTTTTTTATCATTTTTAATTTTTGTGACTTTTTGAAAGTTATATCAATAATTTATATTATTCTATATTATTAGTTTTATCAGTATTGTTTGATTTTTTTTTTGAAGTTATTGTTATTGTTATTATTATTTTATAATTCATTAATTTAATTGCTATTTTTTGTAATTATTCTAAGCTGATTAGAAGCTGAAGTGTACAAACTTAAATGTTTATTGTACATCGCTCCCCCCCCCCCGTTTTCTTATTTGTATACACAATGTATTTACATCCAACACTCAAATATAATTGCTGGTACTTTAAATGATTAGATTGATTTTATCAGCATTGTTTGAATTTTTTGTGATTTATTTAATTGTATTGTTTTTTCTTTCCTAGGAGTTGCTTAGGTTTCCAAAGCTGCATGATGCCATAGTAGAAGTGGTCACGTCTCTTCTCAGGAAGAGGCTTCCAGTCACCAATGAGATGGTTTGTGTGTTTTTTCTCTCATGCTTTTTAAGCAGTTTCTGTGCAAGTGTATTTTCTCTAAATTTGTGTTTACACTGTGCTCCAGGTTCACAATCTTGTGGCGATTGAGTTGGCTTATATAAACACCAAACACCCAGACTTCGCAGATGCCTGTGGGCTCATGAACAACAACATTGAGGTTTACTGATATTTTAATGACAGTTTAATTTAGATTTATGACCGAAATGTATTGATCTGAACATATTTCAGTGTGAAGTTTATTGTTGTTGTCTTTGTAACAGGAGCAGAGACGTAACCGAATGAGAGAGCTTCCCTCAGCGGTCCCCCGTGATAAGGTATGATGGTAAATCTTGAGCTATCAGAGGACATTGTATTTTCTCACATGAAAACGTGACGGGCTGCTGTTTGCTGTTTTTTCTTTTGTTCACTTTTCCTCACTAGCAATGAGTTTATGTTTCATAAACCAAAGTCTTGTTGCTTTTTCTTGCAGTTTTGAGCAGAATTAGTTTAAAACCGGCTGCCTTCCTCTCTAGCTGACTAGTTTCTTCTCTTCGTGTCTCTCTTTGTAGTCCTTAAAAGGTCCTGGTGGTCAGTCAGTGTTGCCCACCGAGCAGCCGCCTGCTGAGGGCGATGGCCCTATGGTGTGTAGGGGCAAAGCATGGAGTTGATTTTCAACCCACTCAAACTGCTCCCCCTGACTGCATGGTCACCAAACTCTAAACTGACAGCAGATCATGTTTTTGCTGTGCAGTTTTGGTTTTACACATCAGTTGTATCTTTTCAGTTTCTGGCCAGAATTGGTGTTTTATGTGTAAACTGTTGTGTACAAACTTTATGTTCGGTTTGAAGCCTAAAAACAATACATAAAGCACCAATGGACTGCATGGGAAGGGGCATGAAACACTAGTGGGCGTTCAGTCCTGTAGTGTTGTTCTTGCTTGTGTGTGTCAGATGTCTGGAGGAGCTCAGGGGGAGCAGGAAGGAGGAACAGGGACCTGGAGAGGCATGTTGAAGAAAGGAGAAGAAGGCCAGGGGGAGGACAAGATGAAAGCACAGAGCCCTCAGAAAGGACACGCAGTGAACCTACTTGATGTGGTGAGTCCATAAAACACAAATACTTTTGATTATGCCACAGAAATGACTTAAAAACATGCACTCTGAGAGTAAATAAACACTGGTGTCTCTTTGAGAGCCATTTGCTAGCACAGCCACAGTCACAATGAATTAGTGTTGATTTGTCCTGATCTTTGGAAAGCGTGTGCCAGTTGCCCGGAAACTGTCTGCTCGTGAACAGAGGGACTGTGAGGTCATCGAGAGGCTCATCAAGTCTTATTTCCTCATTGTCCGTAAAAACATCCAGGACAGGTACATAGAACAAAATATATTAGTTTCTGGTTGTGTGTTTCACGCAGATTGCTCATTCTGTTTCTCTGTCTCTGCAGTGTACCAAAGGCTGTGATGCACTTCCTGGTCAACCACGTGAAGGACAGCTTACAGAGCGAGCTGGTGGGGCAGCTCTATAAACCCGCCCTGCTGGAAGACCTCCTCACAGAGTCAGAGGACATGGCCCAGCGCCGCAATGAGGCCGCAGATATGCTGAAGGTAACAGCAGCAGTAATATTGGGTATAATTAGAAATAATGTATATTAATGTAAATGTGTTTTGTAATGCAGAGTAGCCTTTACATTAACATTTAATTATTTGTTGTTCATTTAATTATACTAATAGTAATTTTATAGTTTAATGTTACATAATAATATTAAATTAAATAATAGTAGTATATAGTAGTTATATAGTTGTTATAATTTAGCTGTTTAATAATGTAGTCTTTACATTAATTAATACTACTAATAATAATGTATTATTAAATAATATTGAAGTAATAAATAATAATGTATAATTAGTAATAATAATGTATATTAAACTAAAATGTGTAGTAATGCAGAATAGCCTTTACATTATTATTAATTGATTGTTAATAATAAAAGTGGAGTATTATTATTTAATAATATATATATATATAGTGATATAAATGTATATGTATGAAAAAGTAGTAAGTAATGCAGATTAGCCTTTGCATTAACTGTTATTCATTAATAATAATTTAATTATTATTATATTATTACTATTATCTAATATTAAGTAAAAGCATTCAATTGTTAATTATTACTCTTTATTTTAATTAATCAGTCAATTCATTTATGTAGAAGCTGAATTTTATATTATTTAAAGTTATAGTATTGTGTTTTATTATATTATACAATAAGAAATGTTCAACTCTTAAAACTTGTATCCTCTCCTCTACTCATAGGCCTTGCAGAAAGCCAGTCAGGTGATCGCCGAGATCCGAGAAACGCACCTGTGGTGAAGTCCTGCTGATGTACTGTACAGCCCCTCTCCCTTTCACTCGAACCCTGTGATCTGCATCAGCCCTGTCTCTCTTCTGTCTGGATTTCACAGACAGCCAACTTGAAAAATGCACTGGTGTCAGTTAGTGTGTATTGAATATAGTTTTATGTACGCATCGGACTCTTCTCGGACTACACTGAGGGCAGCACATATCACGTCACACCTGCACACCGTCTCATTCTATGATCTCTTTTATGTATGTAAGCTACCATGTGCGCTGCAGATAACGTGTGTCCCTGATCTAGTCTAAATTAAAGGTAGTGTAAATGTCATGATATTGTGGCTTCTTTTCCAATTTTTGGTGTGATTTGATATTTGCAAAGGTGCACTCAGTAATTTTTTACGTTTGGCTGTTTGGTATGGTGGTCAACTTTGGATTTTACTGAAAAAGATGCAGGATCATGTAAAAGCCCCCCCCCCACCCCCCAATTCTGAAAATAATAACAGAGACTAAGGATAAAGTGAGTATCATGACTGGTCATGTGATCTCAACTTGCCGGCCCCTATAAGGGTGCTCAATGTAAATAAAACCGCTTTTATTAGACTGTTGATAGTGAGTCTACATGATTTGAAACATGCACTACGCATCTCTTTTGTGTAAATGTGTAAAACTTTTTACTGAGACCAAAATGGCTAGGTGCACCTTTTGCTTCATAGCGTTATTTGTATTTGTAATGTTGGTGTTTTTATCTGCACATATATATTTTTACACATTTTTTGGTGCACTGCAACTATATTATGTTTACGATTATATATTAATAATAATACAATATATTATGTTGCAATAATAATCACAGATTATATATATTTTAATGTATTAAATGATATAATTAACATCATAAATAGAGTACACTGAAACAGCAAATGCTAACATTTATTCATGGCAAAAATACACAATAGTCTACACTGCAAAGCAAAAATGTACAGCCAAAGCATTTTTGTATGTTGATCATAATGATTTTAAAATATCTTCATCAAACAAACAAAACTAAAGCAGGAGCCCAGAAATTCCTCTCATAATGACGTGCTGTCAACTTCTATCTCAGCCTTCCTCCCATCTTGCCTTTACCACGTCCCTTGGCACTAAGAGAGAAAATCAAGAGTTTAAAAATAGTTTTTGGCCTTAAATCTGAACACTCAAACGAGATGTATACCTCTGGTGATCCTGGACGCGGGCAAGCAGTTGATTGATCTGTGAGAGACAGAGACATGACAGCTCAGTGCTAACAGGATACAGTGATAATGAACGCAACCCATTTACCTCAAGCCAAACTCCAGCTGTTCAAAGGGAACTGGGGTTTGTTAAACTGTCAATGACTCAAAGACTGAGGCTGGCAGAAGCTCCAAAACGTCTCAAAAGCAACTTGAAAGTAAGTAAAGGTTGTTGTCACTTACATCATATTTCTGGCGTTTCAGTTTCTCGTTCAGATCGTATTTTTCTGCTTCCAGCTGCATCAGCCACTGCCACAGTTCATTGGCTTTATCCCTGCAACGAGATAAGCAAAGGTTCACACAGAACGCATTTTGGCGTTCCACTGCGTAGTTTTTAATTTTTAAATTATTTTTCATAGCCTTGCTGGGAGTGGGAGTGGCCCATATTACTATTTAAAAAAATATCTTAAATGTTTATTTGACACTGATTATGTAGTTTTTACTAGTCACTGGGTCACTAATTGGTGGTAAAGGTCAACTATTAAGGGAATAAAACAATTTGAGGACTATACAATGAAATTATTTTGCTTCCTAATATAATTTATTTTCAAACTTGCTTCTTCATAGCCTTAAGTTCTACATTATTCTCTTATATTCTGCTACTAATAATAAACTATTTCCTGTAAGTCTGTTTCCATGTCTGTCCTTAAAATAAATAAATACTGTTAATAGCCCACTTAAAAAACTTTTACACATCAAAAACACTTGGTGTTTTTAAAAATAACAACACAATAATGACAACAAAAAAAATAAAAAAAAAACTTCCGTACTTAAGTTTGTCGTCACTCAGATGATCGACGCTCAGTGGTTTTCTGCGTTCAGCCAGGATCTTCTTCTTTTTCTCCCTTTCGGTCTGTTTCTTGGCACCTTTGCGTCCTTCACCCTTTAGTTCAGCAATAATTATAATGTCAATGAAAGAATCTGCATAAAATTGGCATGTAACTTTAAAATATTTAGACGTTTGCGGTGTTTATACGTTGGTAAACACTGACCCTTTGCTGTATGCCGCCGTACTGATGGGTCATATTGGTGAGAGCTTTCTTCTTCTTGGCATCTTCATCATGCTTCTTTCTATGCTCTTCCTGCTCCTTCCTCTCTTTCTCTTCCTGTCAACAATTAGATTATAGGTTTCATCTCTACTATGATCCTGTGGTTCATCGTGTCACTTCAATGGCTGAGCGAAGAATCAGTTCAATTTAGATTGAAAAGTTTTGTAGAAATTATTCAGTGCCATGTAAAATTGATTATTTTGACTATAAGGAGAATTTTGTTAACATCCTCAACAAAGGTGATTTAAAAGTGTAAATTCAGCACTAGTTTGGGTTCATTGGTGGAAAGATGTTCCAGAAGGCGCCTGGTGTAGTTTAGCAGGTGTGTGATCAGAAGATGGCAGCTGTTGACAGTCTGAATGTGACAGGAACTCACAGCGAGTCTGGCCTGACGCTCTTTCTCTCTCTCTGCTCTCACTCGCTGCTGCTCGGCTCTCTCGCCTCGCCTCTTCTCCTGTTCAAACACATACTTCTGCTTGTAAATTCATGTTTCTCTTGCAGGATCTGCAAGATGTTTCTCTTGTTTGAAACAAAAATTTGAGGGATTCTAAAAAATGTTCTGCTTCTTTTTTACATATCTAACAAATAAGTATGTAAACGTGTAAGAATTACTGTAGACAAAGAGCTGTACAAACTGAAAACGACATTTACAAAAAAAAATAATAATAATTGCATCAGCAATGCACAACATTTATGAGGAAACACTCACGATTCTGTTGACCAGAGCAATGAGTTCCTCTTCATCTTTCTGTCTCTGGAGGAAATGAGCCTCTATAAGAGACTGTAGTTCTGCTAAATCCTTCTCCTGACGCTTTTTTTGGATGTCCTGCCACGCACACACAAATGATGGAGGTTACAGGGGGTTTGAAAGTGTGAGAGAAGTGTGCGTTTAAAAAGAAAAATCTCCTGCTTACATCAAAATCTACTTTTTCTCCCTCTGGAATCTTTGGTGCTTGGATATTTGATAGATATCTGAAGATAAACGATTAAGCTATTAAAAAAAGTTTTATCTGGCTATATAATGATACATACAAGAGAACAATGGACTTACTTTGGTTTGGACTTTGAGTCATCTACTATAATTGGAGAAAGATATGTTTTTAATTGCATTTAAATGAAATCGTAACAATAAACAATTCCAAATAAGTTAAAAATTTTTATTAAAATAATAAGAATTAGTCGTATCTGTTTTCTGAGTGTAAATAGTCAAATGCAATTTTCATTGATTTTGCTCAGATAATGTATATTCTTTTTTGTTTGCAATTATACTTGATGCAAACGATATATACCAATGTAAACGTATGTAAATTGCCACTGGCATTATCATAAATAACTAATAATAATAATAAAAATGTTAAATTATAGTATTAAAATATACAATACCTTCCTCCCTATTATAAAAAATGAGATAAAACACAAACACAGAGACAAAAGATTTATAAGTGAAAATATGAATTATTTGTATCATAATGAATCATGCAAATACATTATAAAATTATAATTATAGGAGGAGAAGACTGTTACTCACTGAACTCCCTCATCCATCACATCTTCTGTGTCAGACATGACTATAAACTAGCTCAAAGATTAAATGCAGGATACATTAAGAAACTACTTACATTTTTAAACGCAGCACAATCGCAATACCAAAATACATCTTGGTCATTATTCTTATAAGGTAGGGATTTGGTAGGAATAGCTTTCTCTTGAAACTCTTACCTGGGTTGTTTGTGGCTCTCAGAGATGGAGTAGCTCTCTTTTAGAGTGCAGTGTTAGAGCAGCAGCGGGCCTCAGTCTCAAGTCTAACATACTAACACACCACGTGATCACAATGGCCTCTCATTGGCGTGTGCTGAAAGCCTTTGTCTATTGTTAGACTGTCAGATGCATTTCAGTGAAGTTCTAAAACCAAACATTCTCTTTGACCTGTTCATACTGTGCCTTGTTTTACCACCCTATGAAACCCAATACATTTGAAGAAAGAAGCAGACAGTTTGTTTCAAATGACAATGAATGCATTACAGGAAACACACAGAGGCAGTGTGTGCATGTATCACTACTTTACTGTGAAAGCTTGTACAGTTGTTGAGATCATCACTGACAGTTTGAACTGTTATAGTAGGAAATAGTTGAAATGTTTGATTGATATTTTGAAAGAGTTGAGCTATATTACTACCAAAATGATTTATAATGCTGTTCATGTGATTTTTAATTCTGTAGTGTAGTATTCGTAGCATGACTTTGAGACTCCAAGTGCAAAGCATGTGTATAAAAGTCATGAGGCAAAAGCAATTATTAGCAAAGTATATTCCAACAGCTAAACCACAACATGTTATATAGCATTACATAATGAGTGTAAAATCAACAGGTCATCTGAATCTCCATGCATGTGAAAATCCAGAGGGAGGATGGGAAGTTTAAATTTTTTTCTTAATATTTTTTACATTTTTTAATAATCTGGAAGTTCACTTAAGAGCGAAAGATTGACACACAGATTTCGCAGCAGGTTCACACTGATTGCACAAATTTGCCGTGTTGACCAATAGAAAGCTACTTGACTTCTGCATGAACCATGCTTCATGGCTATTGGCAAAAGACAATTTGTGAAATTTAGCCAAAAACTTTGTTAATACGACCGCATATGTTTTAAAGGTTACTGGCAGCTGTTAATTAATTGTTTTATAATTATTTAGTGACTTTATTTTCAGATGTAATAAATGTGAAATGTTTATAGAATTCAATAATGAAATGAATTAGAAGTTTTGTTTGTTGTTTTTTCATCTTATAGGGTTCTAGACAGTAGGGACAAAATAATGCTAAATGCAAATAATAAAGTACAACTAACCATATAATCATGCATAGTTATGAGAGTAAAATAAATAAGCTTATCAATGTTTAAAAGATAAGTGAAAACACGTTCCACTTAAACACTTGCGTCCAATCAAAAAAAAGTTTTTTTGGTGTAAATCCACCTGTCATGTGATAATAATGTTTTATACTAATACTTTAATAAGTATTATTGGGCTTGTGCATATCATAGTAATTGTAATAAATTTAAATGTGTAATTTTAATGGCATTTTTGTTTACTATGTAAGATTTTTTTTTAACTTACAAAATATTTATTTTGTACTGTTAAGTTGTCGCTTGATTTCCAATGTAAGATCTGGGCCCCGAAGTTACAAAATCATGCATATTTAATGGATGCATCTTCCATTTTGGCTGATCTGGGATCTGTTGGATGTCTTTATTTTCTTGTTCCTGTAAAACATAAGGGAATACACTGTTACTGTGCTAATGAGTTATCAAAGAGACAGTACGAGCGAGTTACATTTGCTCTACATACGTCATGTGTATAACTCAGCAGGCTTTTTCAACACTTCCTCAAATATACAAAAGCAAATACATCAGCCATCTGCACCTGTTCCCCGTTAGAGGGTTAACACGTTGGTGCCGTGACCCAGACGAATACACACAAGCGACATTGTCAGAGGTCTCAAGTTGTGCTACAAGTGCGGCAAACACCTGGTACATTGTCATCTGTGTCATTCTCAAGGACAAATTCAGCTGAAAGACCAGGGAAGGTTGCCGACACTAGCTTCTTTGCTAGCTTTTTCGCTAGTATCTTTGAATTAATAGTAATAAACCATAAAAACAGGATCCCCGTAAGAATATGTGCTAGATTTGGGTGTTAAGGCGGTTAATGTGACATAATGTGGTACTGTTATCCTTTCTGTAACTCTGAATAATAAACTACTTTGCTATGTGACATCATGCTAATCCAGTGATTCATGCCCATGCAGTGGCACAACAGAACAGCTGCGGCAGGGAATGTGACGCATCACGACACAATGCTACATGGGAGTTGCTGGGTGAAATGAAAACGTTGGAATTATGCCTGACACGCCGGCGGTCCAATGCAGGAGAAAAAGATCAGGGCTTTAAATATAGCGTGGCATGATATGCGTATGAGAGATGTTGGCCAGTTAGGGTCATGACTTCAGACATTTGCCGTTGCTGCGCCGTCAATTAAAACACCTCCCACTGCTCCACCCTTTTTAGGGAGCAAATCTACTCAGTGGTGTGATGATATTTTGAAAAATGTCTTCTTTTTTTTGTCCAATGAATGTCAATGAGGACGAATGTTATTTTTTGGACCCCATTTGATTTTCATTGTATGGACAAAAGCAGTTGAAACATTCCGCAAAATATCTTTTGTGTTCCACAGAGGAAAAAATTCATACAGATTTGGAAGGACATGAGGGTGAGTAAATGATGAAATGGTTTTCATTATTGGTTGAACTATATCCCTTTAACAAATATTAAAAAATGTTGACATTTGGAACTAAATTTGAGAAAACAGAAAGGTCACTTACCATTTGTGACAAATTTACTCTTGGCTGCGAATACCTGGAACAAAAACAACCCCATGTGAGCGTGATTTGAAAAAGTCTTGCATTTAGTATCTTCAACCCAATCTCACAGGAAAGCGTGGCTATTTTACGAAGTGGCAGTTTTATATGAATTCATACAATGTGAATGATATGAAAATATACAATTTTTAGAAAAAGTAATCATGAAGGTCCACCCCTAAACATAACCATCACTGTAACGTAAGCAGATCATATGAAAATGCATGAATGAGATCATTTGAATTAGCCACCAATTTGCCAAAATGTAAAATAGTGCCAAGAGATTGTATTTTGGTACTATTAACTGTTAATAATATTGTGGGAAAAAATAAATGAGAAAGGAAAATGAGAACACATCAATTGATCTTAATCTGACAGAACATTTTAATCACAATATCTACGAAGGGAATGATGGGATACAGATATGCTGATGCGACATTGCACATCAAAACATTGCCATCCAGTCATATACAGTATGAAACTAACCACTGAGATGAAACAGACCCTTCAAGATGAAAGGAAACAGGGCCATTGCTTGAATTCATGAGGCCTGGAAGCAATCTTTCACATTTAGCTGAAGTGGGTGGGTGAGACAATAATATGTCATGTGAATAAAAAAGGAAGAACAAAGTTGGCACACCACAGCTCCAAAAGTAGAAAAATATTTATTTATGTTCTCACCATGTGCCAACTTTGTTCTTCCTTTATGCAACCTTTTGTGGTTGAGCACCCACATTAAGCTTTTGGCCTGTTGGATGTGTGCACTTTTGGTGTAATTCTAATGTGAATAACAAACCATAAAATCAACAGGCATCACACACCACTTTCCTGACCTGTCAGTCTTATCTGGGACGGTCAAAGGAAACAAACAATGAAATAACTAACGTTTATGGATTGAACACCATCCACTCAGCTTACCTTGGCAGGTGTGGAGCCCTTTGCTTCCCATGGGCCACGTGGTTTAGTGACCTCAGCTGGCTTTTGCTCCTATCAAAGCACAAAATCCCACCACCCTCCATTAGATTAGCATACAGGTTGTTAATGGATTTTTATATGTTTCCTGTATTAAAGTTTACCTTTCTAGAACTGGATTGAATAAAAGCAGAGGAAAAACAGCGGACAGCAATGTGATAGGAAAGGGATAAGGAAAAGAAAAGGCCACAGCTAGAGGAGTGGGAAGGAGATCAAATCAGTAATAGAAAATAAAAGGATCCTTTCCGCAAAGTACTGAGACTGTGTCAGATGGCAATACCATTGTAAACATGTACCATGGTTTTTACATGGTATTCCAAGGTACTTTAAAGAATACCATAGGGTTACCATGACACATGCCCGAAAAACTAATGGTACCCAACTTAATTTTTAGCGATAGAACTATAAACATATATTTAGATAATTTTATATAATTATTACCATTACATAAAATATCTAATTATTTTTTCAATTAATTATCTTAATAAACCATGTGTTAATGGTAGTACCATGGTTCTTTTTTAGGTTATTTAATAATAATAAAAATAATGAACAAATATTAATTAAAAGTTATTGGTTACACTTTGGTTTGGGGACCAATTCTCACTATTAACTAACTATTAACTTTTGCCTCAAGCTCCTAATTTGCTTCTTATTAATAGTAAGGTAGTTGTTAATTTTAAGTACAACTAATTTTGTAAGGTTTTTTTTCTTTTTCTTTTTTTTTTTTTAGATTTCTATATACTTTTTATGTCTAAACCACAAATGCAATACACTGAAGGAATCACTGGAGGGCCACCTTGTTCCATGCAGAATATAAAAGTGTTCAGCTAAATTTACTTCAACTGTTCCCACACTTTACTGTTCATGTGAACGTTCTGAATTCTGTTATAGAAAATGTAGATACATAAATAAAGACCATTCTCCCTATAATGCTCTGTGGTCTGTGAGCATAAAAACACATTAAAACTGATACAAGTTCAAATGAAAACTAAACCTAATTTATCTCAACTCTCATAAATAACTTTTAAAGAAATCGGCTCTCAGACACAGTCAGTTTTGTATTACAGTATTCATTGCACATTGTAGACTATAAACCCCATCTATCAAAGTAAGTTAAATCTCCACAGAGAGGGTCGTCTGATGGTCGTGGATTGTGTGTGAACAGGTCTCTGTGAACAATGTCTGTTTCTTAGAGTTACTATAGTCTTCAGTTCACTTCTTAATATATGTGTGTTACAGCATGAGTGACTCTGATTCTTGAAGGCTGGTAAAAGAAGCTTAAAATAAACATAGAGCCATGAGTGAAATATAGCTCAGGAGAGAAGGCTGAAGTTGTGCCACATCAATGCAGAGCGAGTTTCAACACTTGACCTTTCACTTATTTCAACAAAGACACTAATTTTTGTTTTAAGCCAAAGCTGAAATATTTCTACTACTGACAAGAACACAACTCCATTTCGAAACCTTCTCTATATCTCGGGAACTCATTTTCAGTTCACAAATCTCTGGTATCTCACCAGCTTTTATTTCCACTTTGTCAACAGGTGGTGTTAAACAATCATATAACTTTTCTCCAAGTGAAAAGCATTTCCTATTTACTGCATTTCACAAAAGCCCTAAGTATATGGAGAAAAAACAAAACAAAAAAGGAAATGAGGCCTTTGCAAGTAACTGATATAAGTTAAAACTTTATAGAGATATTACAAAATAAAATAACAAAAGCACATCTAAACCAAACTAAATTTAAAATGAAAATTAAAAATAAAATCTAATTCAAAATATGAATAAATACTATAGTATTATATAATTAATACTAAAGTAACACTGGCATAAGGACAGACAGACAAATAAAAGATTGTATATATACATAAACAATAGACAAACATAAAGATTTGCATATAAACAGTCGATGAAGTGACAGACTCACTGTTTTGGCAGGTGGTTTTTCTGGTGCAGGAGCTGGTTTCGGTTCAGGAGGCTTGGGTTCTGGAGTCTTGGTTTTCCAGCTGTTAATGCGACCAGCCACACAGATGTTCAGACCAGCTGTTTCCTGAGAGGACAGTTTTCAGTCAAATTAATACTGCTTCATCTGCTTATTTCAGTAATCTTGTTCTCTCTTTCTCTCCTCTTGTACCTTGGTGACCACTGGGGGGCTTGCAGGACTCAGGGTGGGATTAACCACATTCCCCTTCTCCCACATACTCTTGATGCTCCGCAGCCCTTCAGCCACAGGTACATCCACAGGAGATTTGGGTGATTTGGTCACCTCTTTGGTCTGGACGACAACAGATAATCTCAAACTGAGTCATAAATGATAGATGGCTGTTCTAGTGTTTACAGTTCCTCACCTGAACAGCAGAAGTGTATTGCTCTAGTCTGTTTCCAATCTTGCAAACTAATGGAGTGTGTGATGTCTTCACCGGACTGGTGTAAATAAAAAACAGTATCAACTCAGTTTATCCTAGACCCCTGAACTTGTTTGACTGTTGTTTGACACACTTCTTACCTTTTTAGAGCAGATTTGTTCAGAAATTCTGCTTTTTCGCCAATCTGTCAGAAAAAAGATACAAATAGTATAACATAAAATTACTATGGTACCATGTTCAAAAAAGTGACACTTAGAATAGGTCAGAGAGTCAGTGACCTTTGCGGAGGCGCCCTTCGGCGCGATAAATGGTGCTTTGCTCCCTTCTTTTGACTCCTCCTTTTGTTTTTTTTTCTCGGCTGCCTCTGCTCTCCTTCGCTCAATATCTTCCTTCATCTTCCTCCTCTCTTCCTGTTCATTTTAGTGACAAGAAGAAGACAAGGGCAGTATACATCTCACAAATAAAGTGTATGATTGACCATTCACACAAAATGCGTTTAGTTTTCCACTGCACTACTTTTCCATTGTTTTTCAACATAAACTTGCACTAGACAGATGTCTTCGGCCAATGCATTTGCGATGCACTCATTTTGTGCATAGCCTGGCATTCTAAAAATGCATTTTTGTATTCCACTGCACTAATTTCACACATAACATGTGTTCTATAAACGCATTTTTGCATACCACCTCTCTACCTTTCTTTTCTGCCAACAAAATTCTCATCTGCTAAATATGCACTAGAGTTAGAATGAAAATTCGCATTTGCCCAGCTTTGTTTTTCTACCTCCTCTTTGGCTTTCTTTTCTGCCAACTGCTGTTTCTTCTGCTTCTCCTCCTGCTCAAGAATCTTCCTCCTTTCCTCCCTCTTCTTCTTCAGCTCCTCCAGCTCGGCCTCTGCAGTTTGTTGCTTCTGCTTCATCTTCTCCAGCGCCTCGCTGTCTGTCTCATTCCGTCTGCGCTTCAGCTCCTGCAGCTTGTGTTCTGCCTCCAGCTTGGCGATGGGATCTTGCTTCTCTGTGTCAGGAGAACGCAAGCTGGTGGGACTAAAACGTGAAGAAACAATGTCTTTATATTAATTTTGGCTCTCTGGGAATGCAAATAGAGTAAATTATGAAATGACAACTGAGTCTCTGCCTTAGTGTCTTCTCTGGTTTCTTGGCTTTGGCGGTGCTGTCAGCTACATCTTGCGGCTTTGTTGACACTATCATCTTTGAATGGAGAAACAATGAATATTATTTTATTCTCAGGTTGTGCTGTCATTTCATCAATTATAAATGTCTTGGTAGAGCTCTGATGCTATTTGGACATTAACTTACTTTGTCACGTAGAAAGGAAGGTTTTGTTTTTTCCTCTACAACCTAAAAAGACAAAAACGGGCAACCTTTATTTCTATCATTAGTGTTAGCAAGTGATTTTTCTAACACAGCAATCAGTGGGTATAGCATGGAGTATTGACCACACAGCATGCAAATTACACAGCAAAAACAGAGCAACACCAGGCAGTCTTGACACAAACATTGAGTTTTCAGAACAGCATGTATAAAGCAAAGTAATATGTGATCTTAAATGGGTTAATCTCATGAAAACTTGTCCTGGTGACATTTCACTCCATAATAAAATGGAAAATTAACTGATAAAATTTAGTATAAAGAAAAATATGTTTATTATTAAGATTTTTTTGTGCATTGTGACATTGTAATTCCCATTTTTCTAAATGGTGACTCTCATTATATTCTTATTACTGTAATAAGTCATTAAATATTGTATATTCGAGTGTATTACGGTAAAAAAAGAAAAGTAAAAAAATGATAAACTTGCATAAATGACATACAACACATTACAGGTTTCATGAGATTCAGTCAAACTGAAAAGTGCATTAAAAGCATGGGCTGTGCACAAAGCACGTCTGTGATTTCTACGCAGCACTCAGGCTAAGAGGTGAATACCTCCTCCTTTGATTTGACTCTTTCTTCAACTTTGGCCTTCGCTTCTTCAACCTCTTTCTTCCATTTAGGCTTTTTCTCAACCTCTTTCTTTGGAGTCACCAGTTTCTCCTCAGCCTTCTTTGGTGTTGATGGTTTTTCTTCAACCTCCCTCTTCAGTTGTGGTTTCTCCTCCTCTTTCATTGGGGTTTTGGCTTTCACCTCAACATCCCTAACTGATTTTTTTGGCGTTTCTTCAGCTGGTACATGGGGTTTCTCATCCTCCTTCTTCACTGAGGCTTCATCTTGAATTTGAGCCTTCACCTCAACAAGTTTTTCTTCAGGTTTCTTTACCTGTTCTTCTTTCTCCACCAGCTTTTCCTCTTCAGTCTGTGGTGTAGTTGGATGCACTAAGACTTCCACCTCTATTTGGTCCTCTTTTGTTGGTTCTTTTCTTGACATTTGACTTTCATCTTCAACCTTTTTTTCTAAATCTGCACTTTCTAAATCTGCATTTGTTTGTTCTTTAGTCTCTATATTGGATTCTTCCTAAAAATATAACAAATAATTGAAAATATGTTCCACCATAAATCAATTCAAAGGCAATTTTGGGGTTAAAAACCCTAGCAAATCCTAGGAATCCCATACCTCATTTGGTACAGCTGGTTCTTTGGGTTTCTCCTCTGTGGATTCCTGTAACAAATGAAGAGTCAGAATAAACTAATATTGTAGTAACCACATGAAATCCGTTGCTAACATACTAAACTTTCATCATATGATGGAATGACAGCAAAAAAATGTTGAGGAAATGACCTGTTCTCTGAGGTAGGACCTCTGTGGTGTTTCTTCCTCTTCTGGTTTGTCAATCTTCTCAGGAGATTCTTTGGGTTCCTCGGCTGCTGTGACAGGGACTGGGTCCTCCTTTTTTGTGATAGTCTTCTCAATCTCAACACTGTTGTCCTCTATCTTTTCCTCCTCTTTCGTCTCTTCCTTTTCCTTCCAAGAGTTGGTTTCTGTTAAAGAAACACCATTTTGGGAGGGCTCTTGTTCGCCATTTCTACGACTTGGCTCGTCCTCTGTGGTAGTGATGCTGGTGGTGACAGTTTCATCCATAATGGTGGGATCTACTTCCTTCTGTCTCTCCAAAGCTTCCTTCATCCTTTTCTGTCTCTGCTCTTCTCTCCTAGCAATCCTCTCTAAGACAGCCTGATCATCATCCTCAGCCGGTGCAGAGCTAGTGATCAAGGAGGATGTCTCTGCACTAAAAAGAAAAACGTTATCAGTATAGTCAAATATTTGTGTAATGGAAAGAGTTTGGATTTTACACCAGGATGTAAATTTACATTTTTGTGTATATATAATGTACACACACACACACGCACGCACTCACAAACAGGGATGCCGCTAGTGGGGAGAAGTTAGGACGATTCTAAGGGCCCAAGCACTTTTGGGGCCCCCATTGATCTGTTTGATAGCAGTAACAATACTAGTAGTAATGCAATAGAAATTATAAATTTATCTACAAAAATTACCCACCACCTACCTGTTTGTTTCTGTTGTAGTGTTACTCGAATCTTCATTCTCCATATTGCGCAGGCGTTCCTGACGGGCTCGTCTCCGGCGCTCCCGGGCCGCCTCCTCGTCATCATCGTAAGAGTTCATCCTGTAGAGCGGTGGGACACAGACATGCAAGTAAAGACTCTCATTCTTCAGTATGAATGCAGACAGACAATACTGACAGATTTATGAATGCCTCTTGGCTCAGTGCTGAAAGAGCATGTGGGAAACACACTTCATGAACTGTACATCACCCCGAAGAGTCAATTATGATTATACAACCAAATTTAAGCTTGAAAATGAATCCACACAGTCTACTACAAATATGTAGAAATTCCTCATAGATGCATAAATGTGTGCACAAAATGTACCCGTCTAGTTAACATTTATTTAATATTCAACTATTTCAATTTAAATTCATACAATTATATCTAAAACTACAATTATAACATAAATTATTCAATGTATGTATTTATTTATTAACAAATTAACCATTGGTCATTCTGAGAGTGGCTGTTTATTGCAATATACAAAGGATATTTTTACAAAAAATTACAGTGATACTGGTCAAGACATGAAAACCTCAACTGTGATGAAATCTTTGAGGCAAAGGAGTATACAGAGAGGGGTCTGGACTGCAATCTGATGGAAAAGCTTTGTTAGCATCCTAGCATCATGGTAAATTAGCAAGATTGTAAACTAAGATGCCATATGTACTTTTTTCCCCTTAGAGTTGCCTTATTGTTGGGCTCAGATGTTCTCAAACTGTTGCCGATGTAGTTGAGTGAGTACAGCCTGGCTTGCGTTTGCCATGGCGTGTTGGTGTTTATAAGGCAGTGAGAGCTCTTGAAATGGCCAATTGATGGAGGATGGGTTTTATTTTTTCCCTTTCTCCTCTTCACTTCCCTTCCCAATCATTTGCAGATGTTGTAGATGGTAGAGAAAAACCCATGACAGTGACCGCAATTCTATTTCTCCATCCCGAGAACAACAGTGGAAATCCGAAACAATCCGTTCCTCTCAGGGAGTTCCATATGAAAAAGGTCATTCAAAAAGACAGTCAGATGGAGTATCTGCAATTTTCCTGGAAGAATACAGTCTGTCTTCTGTAAGAAGTGTTGCTGGATGAATCCAATAGTTTTAGACCTCCAGTGCGGCAGATGAAATGCAAGGAGAGATGGAGGGAGAAAGCTCACACTCTTGACGGATACTGAAACATTATGGCTTAAAATATATAATTGCAATAAAATATATGGTGATGATCTATATTACCTCCAACAAGGCAATGCATGTACTTGTACAATAAAACAATAAAATTAATTGTTAATTTTTTAAAATGTATAAAATACAAGTGATTTCATAATGCACAATGAAAAAAACTGTACAACAATGTTTCCAGAAGTCCTTGCATTACTATAGAAAAGCCTTTAATTCATCATGTGACCTTCACCCTCTTGCATCCTCTTAACATGCATCAGTGAAAGCCTAAATGATTGGTGAGGTATGTCAATCAAAGAACTGATGAAATATTGTGAAATCATTTTTGTGGTTTCTGAAAAGATGAATGAAGACTGAATCCCTATAATTCACATGCTGAATAAATGAATTAGAAGCCACATCATTTCTTTGACAGTACAGTTGATACTTGAAAATTCAATTGGACAGAATTATGATGGCATCGTTCTGAAGTGGTAATATGCTGAAACTATTGAATGAGCAACCGCATTTAGAAAATATGCTGATGCATCTGGCGAGCTGTTTAATCAAGCACAAGGGATTTATGGGCGATGCCATGTTCACTTCCTTTGACATAAATATGCGGGTTCTCTCTGTTGCTGTTATTAACTGGAAACCATGACAGGCAGCTGGGATTTGAGGGAGTTCGGATTCTTTAGCATCAATCATTTTCATAGAGAATATCTCTTTTACAGATATGATTCCAATAAAGTTTTTTTTCTCCACTACAAAGCCAATGGATGTGGTAGAAATGCCTTGAGGTTTCTTTCTTGAGACTCATCCATCTCAATAAAGTTTCTCTCTCGGTCATTCCAGTACATATGCACCGAACAGCTTCTGAGACCAGACTGAAATATGACATTGTGCAGCAGAAGTGAAGGATTGTGAAGAAGAGAAAATATATTCCCTACACTCAAGAGTTTAACATGCACGCAAAGGGAGATAGTGTCAGAATTCATCATTTCTCCAGATAAAAGTTATTAAGTAAGGCATGGTGGATTTGGCTTGAGTATTTGCTGGACTTTTATCAAAGATTTGATTTCCTATTCAGCTCTGCATGAAAACGTGCTCATCAAGAAGAAGTGGCAGTATTTCTTAAAGACATGTATTTAGTTATAAATTAATAGAAACTGTTCATCACAAAGACTATTGTATAGAACTAAAAATATCACTAAGAATAAACACTGTCATCTTCTAGACTTAAAATATTGCAACAGCAAATACAGAAAACCATGGAAAGTTTGAGACTGATAGTTTATGTTATTGTTAGATTAGCTAACAACCAAAGAAACTGGAATGATGCTGATCTAACATCCGTAGTTTTTCCAAGGACACTACACCATTCATTACCACCACCACCTCCCACAAATACACAAACAATACAAAACTGCTCACGTGTGAACCCATGTAAAAATATGATCGTTTGTGCTGACAGTCATGTGTAACGCTGTCATGTTCTCTGGAATGAGTAGTATCCCTCACAAAGAGAGTAAAGCATCTGTCATCTCCAATAGTACACATCTGAGGATCAGTCCTTAAATGGAGCGCTGGACAGTGGGAGAAATTGCAGGATCTCAGTCAGTGAGTGGGCCAAGTCATCCTGAACTATAAACACTCTGAACAAACCTGGCCTTGCCAAACCCACAGTGCACATTACCCATGCTAATACAAACTTTCTATGTATTTCAAGAATTAATATGAAGAGAATTTTGCAGCCTTTTAATGTCCATAGTTTTCATATTACACAAGAACGTGAATGTTCACTGCTGGATAGCACAAAAGGCTTGCGTCAAAACACAGACGCATGAATAAATCTAATCTGGTTTAAACAAACCCAGTGTAAACAGAATAATTGACATTTATTGTGTAAAAATGACCAATAATGCAAGGGAAATGCTATCGATATCATATATCATATATATATATATATATAAAATATTTTCCATTGAAATATATTCTGCATTATTTTTAATGCCGATTCTCATTTGAAATTTGCTATAACATTTATTTATATTTAAATCAGAATAATTTCGACAGTTTTTCTAAACAAGCATTATTTACAAATAATTTAGTATTTAAATAATACATAGTTGTTTTTCATTACATTAATGACAAAAAGATTTTATTTTGCATTAAAACAATGATAATTACAGAAAAAAATTCTTCATTTCCTTAAATGAATTTTCCCTTTTTTTGTGTGATTATATAAATTATACTAAACTAAATTAAACTAAACTGAACTAAACTAGTGCGCATCCCATCTACAAGTCAAACCATTTCTTGTCTGAATGAAACCATCACATTTTTTAAAATATATATCCAATGTGCACCTGTCTAAAATCAGATATTATCTGGATTTACTCTACTGACAAGTCAACTGTAACAAAGCACTGTAAACGTAGGAAGACATTTACAAGCATTAAACCTTTATAAGGAATAGAGAGGCGAGAAGAGGCACGGTTGTTTGGATGATGCAGACAAAGGCCTCTTGGGCAGAGTATTGCAGACAGCACTCCTGTGGCTTAAAATAGTATTGAACTAATCATCGGGATGACAGTGAACTGAATTTTATTGCATTGTCTAAAATAATGAATCCCATCTGATAATGGAAGCAACTGAGAGCCAATTCAACATACATTTTTTTTTTTTAAATAACTTGAATTAAAATTTTGTCATTAATCACTAACCCCCATGTCACTGCAAACCCGTAAAAGCTCAGTTCGTCTTCGGAACACAATTTAAGATATTTTGGATGAAAACCTGGAGGCCTGTGACTGTCCCATAGACTGCCAAGTAAATAACAGTGCCAAGGTCCATAAAAGGTATTAAAGTCATCATCAGAATTCTCCATCTGTCATCAGACATGCACTCTGGGTTATATGAAGCGAAAGGAATATTTTTTGTAAGCGAAGAAAACAAAAATAATGACTTTATTCAACAACTCCTTTGTCAACAGTCTCCTCTGTGTCTCTCCATATCACCTTAAGCTACGTATGCTCTTCTGTATCATCCACACCACAAGGATGCGCTGTTTGTATGTGCATTAAGTTTTACAGTAATGACAAAATTTTCATTTTGGGGTGGAGTATCCCTTTAACCATTAAACAACGTGTTTAAATTAAAGTGTTTATGACTTACTTCTCGGCCTCCCGCTGCATCTCTTCTCGCTTTTGTCGCCGTAACTCTCTGCGACGCTCAAAATCAAACTCCTCGTCCATGATTCACACAGAGCTCTTTGAGTACAAGCTGAAACAGAGAAAGACAGGCAGACAGAGTGGGATTTATAAAGATTTGAACTGTCCTGATCACTCTAATTCAAAGTCAAGATGCTCCCTGTCAGCTGTTGGCTTATAACTTACCAGAACCACAGCATTGCAGTTTCTTGATCCATTTCCCTGAAACAACTACCAGGAAAGGCAAGCTATGCCACACATTTAACTTCACCACTGATCTTCTCTACTCATGGAAATATTATTTTAATATGTGTCAGTATCCATTCCATTCTTAACTCTCACCTTTTGCCATACAATATTTGTATAATTTATATATAATTCTAAGAATTTAAATAATTGACCAGCTATTTGCAGTGGCTTCATATACTGCATCATTTTTATATTTTCTTCATATACAGTTTTCCATCTTGAAGTATAGCTATTCCTGGTCTTTAGTCAGACCAGGTTAATTAACCAAGTTAATGATCTATCATGTTGTAAATATCCCCTCCAAACTCAATCCTAAACCTACAGTACCCGATAGTGTTAACAAATGCAAAACTGATATAAATATGCATTTGTTGATGCAACCGTGCAATTTGAACTTCCTCATATGCAGGTTTGAACTGTTTTGTCAAAGCATAGTTTCACAGGATCCGTACCAGACCTCTTCACCACTCAAGTGCAACTCCATACTGCTTGAGCTACTGAATAAAACTACTAAACATCAAAACCCATACATATGAAGCTGGATATGTGAAGCTAACGTTCAAACATATCAGTTTTGCTATCTTGCAGCATGTTAAAATTGTTTTGAATAAATGACATAATATTCCTCAAGTAATTGTGCGAAAAATAAGCTTTAAAAATCGAAACTGTGGACCTGTAAATCATACTTTGTGTGAAAAGGAATAAAAGTTGTTGGAGTTTTACTGACAGTTGTTTATTTCAACTGGAAACTGCAGCGATTCGTATGTACATTTTTTCAGTTTTGCAGAAATGTATTTAGAGGCATGTATTTCGAATGAGCCTAATTTGTTTAGAATTCATGTATTAAAATATGGTTAAATAAAATAATAAATTAAATCATATGCATTTTGGGGGGCAAAGTGGTGTCACAAAGACTGTTCTGTGTTCTTCTATCCATATCACATGTGTGGAGCACTGGGGCAGACAGAAGGTTAGAGGTTAGTGGACTCATTGGACGGCTGCTTCTCCTGCAGCTTCAGGCATGTTTGGTTTGGCTCTCCTCCAGAAGCACAGGAACAAGGCTCTCGCACCAAAGAGTCTAAAGAGTCTCCATATGTGCATAACCTGAAATGTCCTGAAATGGTGACTTCATGTGAGGGCTTTCTGGGTGATAAAAGCACAAGGCTTTCCTGAACCCTCTCAACCCATGCCTACAATCTGTCACATTTGTCTACAGAAGGCTGATGTGCTTTGACCACTGGGTTAATGTATTGCATCTGCGCATAAGACAATATGTATGCAATTTCCTACGTTTGCATTGGGTTTGATGTGAGAAAGTGTTGGTGACCCCAGTGGAAAACTAGTGAATTGATCAGATATCAGTGGAACACTTTTCACCGCATTCAGCAAATGTAACCAAAAGGCAGTTTTTAACACTTTTGCCACTTTTTAACCATTTTAATAGTAATTTTTCTTACTGAACACATGAATTTAAATACAATTTAAATGACAAGCTTAACAATTTGATTGAAAATTATATATAAATGTATTAATATTCTATTAATAATATTAAACGTTTTAACAATAAATTAATATTATATTTCTTAAGTTTACATAACTTTTTAATATTAGATTTCTTTAATTTCATTGTTGATAATTTCAGTTTTCTCAGCAAAAAATTTACATTTTATTTAAATTAAATAAATTATTGAAATGTTTTAAGATTAAATCAACTTTTCTTTGTTTCACATTTTTCATATTACCACTTCTTTATTTAGACAGTTTAAATGAAGAAATTGCAGATTTTTATTATGGTCTGAAACTTTTAAACCGCATTGCATGTCCCTGTAGCATACATTTCTGTAATTTTTTTCCCACTTGTTTGGACAAAACATGAGGACTTGATGAAGAAAACAACTTCAGAAACAAAAAGAGACAATGAAGAATTCAGGATTTTTTTACAAAGCAAAATAGTTATTAAAATAGAGGTTAATAAAACCAGGCAAAGTGATCTAAAGAATTCAAAGGCATTTTTCTTTTTCTGTTCCCATTTGTCTTGCTCATTACAGATAGAAATTATAAAACGCTTTTTGGTACAGTGGGCATGTTATACGTTTCCCAGACTCCCTTTTGCTGTCCAGTCTTCCTACCACAAGTTATCGTCGAGTCCACAAATCATTTCCACATGATGGAAACAGAGAACATATTCTAATTTATACATTTGTGACTGATTCCGGGTCCTAGGCAATTTGCCATCTTCATGGTTTTCATTTTTACGTAGAGAGTTTGAATGCACTAGACTCTACTAGTATGACTAACATAATGCTTTTACACTAAAGTACACACAGATAAAAAAAAAAAGCTTTGAAATTAAATGAATCTCACTAGAACTTTTTATAGTACAGACTGACAGATAATGTCCAGCTCCGCTAAAAAGATTTATATAGCGTATCTTAAGCCCATAATAGAATTGCTATGTGTCAAGAAGTCAGTATTTTGGAGCCATTGCCACCAGCGTAAGACTGGGTGAAGCCGTTTACAATGACATAACGAGCTGTCTAGTGGGTTTGCAATAAAGCTTTATTATGTGCGGACAGGACAAATGTGTGGAGCCAGAATACACATCAGGGCGGGATCTACGTCCAAGCCAAAAGCAATGACAGCTGTGTAAAAAGCTAAAACGATTTTCTAGTCACTGATAGATTACCTGCTTTCCATTTAATGTATTCTCTTATTCAGACCTGTAGATACAGTGCATGAGAAAGCATTATAAGATTAGGTAACTATGCTAGTTACGTCTCTCTTGTACCAGTATGTAGTCTCTTTCTTGATGATATAATGAAATTATATACTTATTATATACTTGTTATACTTATTGCCGGTCAAAAATTTCAGCCTACAAAACAATTGCTTATAAATTTCTTGTTATGCTGTATTATTACTACATTTTTGATTCAATCTTTTTATCAACTTGTTTTCTTTCGATTAGCACAGGTTTTGTATTTCTTTTTGTAACTGTTTTGTAATAGGCCTCATTAATCTGAGCTTTAGCAGTTTTTGAGTGAACATTGCCAGAATTATGTCAAAAATAATGCTTTTTCAGACCCGATAAGATCGTAAATTTCAGACCCGATAAAAATGTGAAGGCTTTTGTGCCATGATGTGTAACAGGACAGAGTTGCTGCTCACTGGTGAGGCCTTGCATAACCAAACATGGTTAAAGATGCTCACCCTGTGAAACTAACATGGGCTTTAGGTTAGAGAGCAAGACTTGGATATCTAGATAAGTACCGTATACCACTTGTGATTTTTATGAGTTGCATCAATGCATGATTGCTAATATCATAAAAAAGTAAGTTATGAAATACATGATGCATCATACCATCCTGATTTTAAATGAACATTAAGGAACAGAAACACTTATAACAATGTGTCTGTGATTAGTCATGACTCTTGAGGTTTTAAATAGGACACATGCAGTAGTTTTGCCCTCTGTCACCCTTCAGCCTCTGTGTGATGTCTCTCATTTCTGTACGCCAGCTGTGAAGCATTGAGAATTTGGGGAAATGGGTTTATTTAGTGTGGCAGAGTCCTAAACTGTAGGTTCTCGATCATCTAAATGAGTCATTCTCTCTTTCTCTGGCTGACCTGCCCATTTCCTCCTGAATTAAGGGTAGCTGCACCTGTGCCCCTTACAGAACAGAAAACCGTCTGTGTGAGAATAACCCCATCATATGTCTTTGTCCAGTTCTATGCCAAGGGCTACAACCTTTTAGCCACTAGAAATAGTCATACATTTAATAGATTTAATATTATATATTTCTGTAATTTTTTGTAATTACAGGATCTGGACATAATGTAAATTGTATATTATTTATAATATTATATTGTTTATGTTATATTATTATATATTTTATGTACTGGTCCATTTAAAAGCTTGGGGTTTGTAAGTTTTTTTTTTTTTTATTGTTTTTGAAAGAAGTCTCTTATGCTCATCAAGGCTGCATTTACTGTATCAGAAATTCTGTGAAAACAGTAAAAATGGTCAAATATTATAATTACTTAAAATAGCTGTTTTTTATTTTAATACTAAAATAAACACAACACTTGCAGACTTATTCTGTTCATTTAATATATTCCATCAGACCCCTTCAAGCAGCGTGAGTCAAATAAAACAGCTTTGGATTAGAATCAGATCTGTGCTTCCTACATATGACCACAAACATTTGTTTACAATATGCCATATTCAGAGAAATATTACAGGAGTTTCAACATTTAAATGCGCCACTAGACAGGTGGCCAACTGTGACGTGACCGAGAATGGTGAGCAATAATATTCATTCCATCTCTTTATTTAGCAAAACAACCCAAAAAGGTTCGAATGATCCCACTTTTAGCTATGCCAAACATTTTCCAAGTAAAAAACATTTCCTTAAGAGTTTACAAATTGATTCCAAAAGTGCAAATGAGGTGGACTACAGGACACTGAGATGCTCAAAAAGGAATCTTAACTGCAGTTAAACATTCCAAATCTTCTGGGCAACAAGACATTGATCATGGCCAGACAGATCCACATGTTTCAGGAAGTAGATGGTCTCATGCCTAGTGTCTTATACCATGAAAGGAAAAGGCCTGATTTGGCACGTGTGCACTCCAGCGCCGCAGCTTTTCCACAGCTAGATGCCTGGATAACGTATGATAAACAGTATTTTGCGATGGAACACGTTCAAGCACTAAACCTCAAAACGGAATTTGGCATTTCGGCCTCACAGCTGCAAACTTCTCCATAATAATTTGATGGACCTACCCAAAGAAATATCAGTTTTGTCTTGCTGTGACCTCACGCCTTGGGAATGCTACATGTGCCAGTTGTCCATCATCTTTGGTTAAGTGGTACTCCAATATATATAATTCCATCACATAAAAATGTTCAAGGCAGCACTATGGAAACTCTGTCTTCAAATTACCTGGTTTTCAGCATCTGGTAGCAATGAAGTGTGTATTAAATGAGCTGTCTAAGGGATTGTGTCTTGTTATATATTTAACTAAATGAATGGTGCTTCTATCAAGCACAACTGAAATAACTATAGATTACTTTGAGTATATAGTCTGGTTCATATCCAATTCACTCAGAACCGATGTCAGGATTAAGCCAATAGGAGGTTTTGGCAGAAAATGTAATGGGTGATTGTAATTTTTAAACGTCCTTATATTAGTTTTGAATATATTCAAACTGGAGTTTCTGCCAACCAAAGCATCAGTTTAAATATCAGTGTGTCTTTTCATGATTCCTTTGAGCAAAATGAATCTACCTGATCCTTGACGGGCCGCTGCTGACCCAGCATCCCCCCTCTCTGATTTCCCCCTGAATCTTGGCACTAAGGGCCAGCAGCATTCCCAAGCTCGATCCCATCCCATTCCGGAAGTTCAGGGCAGTACTCCTAACATCCTGCCCCTGGCCTGTGCCAAGACCCTGTTATCACCAAACACTGAATTGCCTCCAGATTCTGTTCAGCTGCACAAAGCACACACACCACACACTTCTGCTGTGCATTCCACACACTGCTTTCTCAAAAAAAAAAAAAAAAAAAAAAAAATTTGCGGGTTGTGGCAGGTGAAAGACTGTGATGTAATGTGATGGTTAATGCTTTTACCGTTAAATATTTCTTTAATCAAAATGTATAATAATGTGTATAATGTATAATAATAATAATAATAATAAATTAGTAAATAGTAAATAAATATTTTAGTGAGAAATACTTTTTGACAAATTATTACTGTTATTATAAATATTGTGTGTGTGTGTGTGTGTGTGTGTGTGTGTGTATATATATATATATATATATATATATATATATATATACATGAAAGAAAATATTTAGAAATATTTATTGTGAAGAAATGTATTATGGCAATTTTAGAAATATTATTGGCAATTATTATGTTATCATCATTATTATTATTTTAGATATTATTTATGCATTCATATTTTTTGAATAAATACTTTTTGGCTAAATCTATTATTAATAATAATAATAATAATAATAATAATAATAATAATAACAATGTTTTGTTACATACATTTATTTTTGGCCATTATTATTAATACTTTTTTTAATAATTAATATTTTCTTTTGATTAAATATATTTTACTATCATTAGTAAAAAAAAAGGTATTTCAAAAAGTATTTCAACCATTATCACTAATAACTTCTATTACTGTTAGTAGTAGCAGTAGTAGTAAAATTATTAAAACAATTGTTTAAGTATAATTATGATTATTTTATTTTGTGTTACATTTGACATTTTTGTCTGATTTTCCTATTTTATTGCTTTTTTAAAATATAAAGGGTTGCTCAATAGTAGGTTCAATTGTGACAACTTACCCCACACATCGCTATTGGCCAATGTATGAATAGTTTCTATTCTCCTGGGAATTTACAGCGGAAATGTCCAAAAGTTGTGTTTCAAGACTTTAATGTTTATGCCTATACGGCAACCTACTAACGGAAATATTCACTGTATGAAGTGTCTCCCTCTCTAGAGAGCACAAACTATTTTAAAGCAGTGATGCAGGTGTCCTGCTGGCCGTTACATGCGCACAGAAACTCATCAAAAAGATCCAAAGGCTGGATGAGTTCTTTCAAAAAAAAACTAGTAGTTAGTGAATTTGTGGGAAAGCCTCCATTTAACTTGGACTGTATTTAAAAGCAAAGGAAGTCTACAGACGTTCTGACTAACGGAACAAGTGGCAGGTGAAAACAGCGTTTTGATCATGCAATTCATTTGTCCACCACAAGAGTGTTGCACTGCCAACAAATGTAATTTCCAGTAAATTATGTTGCCATCAGCAGCATGTTTTTATACGTTGGATTTGTACAAAAGAATAATTTTAAATAAAAAAAATTCTATTTCAATTAAAAAAAGATTTTCAAAGGTTAAAATGAAGCACTATGTCTGTAACCCTTACCTTTAACGAACTGGAGCAGGTTTCAACGCGCTGTCCAATTTAGTTGAGCAGTGTTCGTGCAGCTGAAAGAGCGCTGCAGGAATTACACTTTTATAACACGTGCAGCGGTTCAGACTCCGCCTCTGCTGAGCTCCATCACTGCAAAGCATTGGCAGCGCTTTCCTCCATCCAGAAGTAATAAATCAATGTCATATTACACTCTTATCTGATATATATCGCCCCCAACACAATTTACTGCAATATATATTGCATTTAACGAACAAAATGATTTTAAAATCAAGCTTCAAATATGAGCTGCACAAAAAAAAATAACAAAATATAAAGTTACACTGACCCTTCTGTGTAAAAAAATAAAAAAATAATTGATGTTAAAAATAATTAATGATATTTTGTTGCTATGCTTTGTTTAAATGTGCTTGCATGATGTAATGTTATTGTAGATCATACAAAATTTAGTCCTGGATGAGCAATAGAGAACATCAATTTCACCAGGAAAATAATAGATATTCCAGTAATGTCCCTAAACTACCATTGGCAACCCATGCCAACATCCTAACCATAACCATTGTAACAGAAACCGGTGTCAGACTTGCTGTGAAGATGAGGTTACAGTGTGTTTACCAGCCTCTCAGTTCTCAAACTGGATCCTTGGCAGAGTTTCTACAGTTAGATTCCGGTGATGTTTTTCTACTGTTTCGAGACCATGTTTTAAGATTAGGACTGTCAAATCCATGTTTCAGAACACAGTCCATGACAAATGTTTTCCTATGAGGAGTAAATATCATGTGTAATCAGAAACGGCCTGTCCGGTCACGTCTTCATAGCTTTAGCAAATAAACTCAATGAAAATCATATTATTATTTTTTAATAAGCTTTCAAGGAGATGGATATGGCACATTTTTTTCATGAGCATATAGCATGTTAAAATGTTCTTCTAAGGACATTAAAGACCACGAGGGCATGTTTTAGTGCATCATTATTAACATTCCAACTCAACAAGACAAACGTGAGCTATTAGGTCTAGTGAATATTCAGAGTCGGCCAAGTGTAACCAATAACCAAAATCAGTCTCCTTAGTCATCAGTGCTTTCTATAAAAACTAACTTACCACCACTATTATATTAAGATGTCTTAGAGAACACTGTAGCACCTCCTCCTGGCTAATAGCTGTTTTATACTTTTTCACACACATCATTTAATACACATAAACACTTTTATATCTGTAGTCTTTATTTTTATGTATTATTCTTTCAGGGATGTGCTAAACCCAGCAGACCAGTGCTTCTGGGTGGTGAAAAAGAAAGTGAAACAATATAAGTTGAGCTATAATGTGCCATAGTCGAATAATAAACAGGATAGTAAAACATATAGACACGTAACAATGAAAGCCACTTTGGCCATTATTACAAAAAACACGGCACATATAACATCTAATGATACAGTACAGTGTTGAGCAACATTAAATACACTAAAACACAAAATAGAGGTATTACAGTGAACGGACATTCTAAACCACAACTGTCTAAGTTTGAGCTAGTGTGGGTTGCATTTGTAAGTCTATGATAAACTCAATATAAAACTCAAGTCTTTACACCTCGGTTAATAAATACATTTAGATAAAAACAAACTGTTCCTTTCAAATAATTGTTTTTAAAATACTGTCTAAAACATGCTAACAGTGCTATTTAACACAATATATTTTTAAATAATTTATAATTATCCTGAAAATGTGGAAGTCCACAGTGGATGCTTAGTTTTTCCTATTATTTGTTTATTTATTTTTGGGATGATTCCATTCCAGTTGGATTTATCTATATACACACTACTGTTCAGAAGTTTAAGGTCAGTAAGATTTTAATTTTTACTTTATTGAAATATATATATATATTTATTTTAGCAAGCCTGCATTAAATTGATCAAAAATGAGAGTAAAAACTTTTACATTGTAACTTCTACTTCAAATAAATGCGGTCCTTTTAAACTTTCTATTCATCAAAGAAAAAAATGTATCATGGTTTTCACAAAAATGTTAAGCAGTACAACTGTTTTCAACATTGATAATAATAATAAATGTTTTTTAAGCAATAAATCAGATTATTAGAATGGTTTCTAAAGGATCAGGTGAGACTGAAATTACATTTTAAAATATATTAAACAATTCACAATATTATTGATTTTACAGTATTTTGGATCAAATAAATGCACCTTTGGTGAGTTTAATTGACTGATGTACTGACCTCAAACACTTGATTGGTAGTGCACAGTATATAGTTTTTAAGTAGCCTACAGAAATGGTTTATAAGCATGTGTTGACATTTAATAAGAAATTCTATTAGAAAACAACTGATGGATGCTATTTTTTACCCAAAGGAAGGCACCACTGGTTTTCTGTGGCCTAAAATGCATTGAAAAATAAACAAGCTAACAAAAAAATAACAACACGTTATTAAAGGATCATTTTAAATAAGGTTATATCAATATATATTTCATTGTTTGGTCTACAGACCTCTTGCTATGACAAAATATACACAGTATGTGCCAAGTCTGCATTTTGGATCAGTAACAAGTGCTTGAATTCAAAATATTGACTTAGATAACTATTCATGATTTCTAAAATTCCACTAAAAACAGAAACTGGTCTACCTCAGACACACCCAACAGTATGTCCTTATTTATTTTGCGCATTAACCTTCCCTTGATCCTCCACCTTTTTGATGGCTGCCTGGATTTTAGCCTGGTCACCCAGAAGCTGACGGGGCTTGACCGGTCGAAGATCTTCGTCCAGCTCCAGCAAGACTGGTACTCCTGTGGGCAGCGTCACATTCACAATTTCCCTTTCTGATATATCTGTTGAGGAAGACAGCAAAAGTGTGTAATTAGAATATTACAATTTTTAAGATTTATGTTTTAATACCAACTTCATTAGTACTACTGTCCACTCTCTATGCTTTATTATTGATAATATTTAAAAATGAGCTCTTTAATTATATTAGAGAAAACAGACTGAAGAGTAAATCAGTGTTTTATAGCTTGTTTTTCTAAAAACCAATATAACCAATGCAGACTATGCTCTTTCTTTGATTCTTTGAGCAATCTTGAGCATTAATCTTAAAATAGTACTTTTGCAACATTATACATGTCACTTTTGACCCCTTTTGATCATCTTCCAGGTGCCTGAAGGTCGAGAGTTATTGTCAATAGTACCCACGTTATTTTAATTCAGCGGCCTTTAGAAGATTTATATCACTTAGTTTTAATGGGTTTGAGAAGATACTTTTAAAAGAAGATATTTTAAAATATGTTTCAGCTGTTTTTACACATAAAATGAAACTCAGTGGGGTTCAAAACAACACTAGACCGCATTGACTTTCATTGTATGGACCAAAAATAATATAATTTTTTTGCATTCCACAGAAGAAAAAAGTCAGCAAACGACATGAAGGTGAGTAAATGAAGACAGAATTTTCACAGAAAATAAGAACGATAAATATATTTCACCTTCCAAATGTTTAAGCAAAGCCCTGCAGCTGTTGCCATGTGCAGAGATGAGGACTGTTTGGCCGCTCTTGATCACCGGTACGATGACATCATTCCAGTAAGGAAGAAGTCTGTCTAACACTTCCTTTAAACTTTCTGTTTTGGGCAGTTCCTCTTGCGGAACATCGCACGTACTATATCGACGGTCATTGTAAATTTCAGCATAAAAGGGATGTGTCTCCTCAATGGGGGGTGGCGTGATGTCATAGCTACGCCTCCACAGTTTAACCTGTTCCTCGCCATGGTTCAACGCCATCTCAGCCCGATTGAGGCCGATCAGGGCACCGTAATGCCTCTCGTTTAACCTCCAGGATTTGGTGACTGGGACCCACTCTTGTCCCATGGCCTCCAGCACCAACCAGGCCGTCTGGATGGAACGACTCAGTATGGAGGTAAAAACCTGGTCGAATTGGTAGCCCTGCTCTTTCAGGAGCCTGCCGCATTCTTGGGCTTCCACCACCCCGTTCTCGCTCAGTTTCTGATCAACCCAGCTGCAGAAGCGGTTCTCTTTGTTCCAGGTGCCCTCCCCATGGCGGAGAAGGAAGAGTTTGTGTTTGGACATCCAGAAGAAGCAGTACGGAAACCTGAAAGAGATGCATATGCAGATACATACTATACAGGAAATATTTCAACTGCTTATGTAACAGCTTTAATTGCTGTTATATAGTTGCTGTTATATAGTTGCTAAATGTAAACTATATTATCGCCTCTAATATAACCTCTAATCTGCAAAATGCAACTATAAGACACGAAGATATTAAAAAGATGAAGATATTATAACTATTAACCTCAGGATTTTCTGTAAAGCTGCGTTACACACACACACACACACATATATATATATACACAAAATGAAGAACTGAACTGAAAGGTTAAGGGTTATGAATTATCGTTAAATGTCAATGCTAATATAACAAATGCTCTGACCAGCTCTGATCTGACCAACTCTAATTTATAAACGCTAAAATAGAAAAAAAATCGCATTCACGAGCCAAAATATATAAGTATCTAATATTAAAGTGGAAAAGAAATAAAAAGAAGCAATGTGTCAAACTACTGTATTGTTTATTGTATGACAACCGTTTTGTCTATAACACAACTGAACTAGCCTGTTAGCATGTCATAATGAAATCGTACCGTGTACGCACAAAACATCCTTATCTGTATCGAATAACCATAAATCTAAGTGAAGATGAAATTAGATATGCCCATTAAAAATGATTATGAATCGTTACGTGCTCACCTTCCGTTTAGAAACCGCCCAGCTCACAGTAGATGCAGCTCTGCAACAGGAACTACAGCAGCATCAACAAACGCGAAACCGTTTACTTGAGTGACACTTCTTCTAGCCAATCAGCTACCCGATTCTCCACAAGTAGGCGTGTTTAAGCGTACTGTTTCGAATTGGAACTGCCGTTATTTTGAGATTGTTAGCGTCAGTTCCATTTCTTTTTAGGTTAATGAATTGAGCCATGGTTGAATTTAATAAAGGAGTAATTTTATACTGGATCACAACCGAATTTATCTTATTTATCAGGTAAGCCCAGTTACTTAATTTAAGTAGTTTTAATCTGATCATGTGGGAAAGTGGTATTTGCACCCAAAAAACTCTTTTATCTCTTTATTGCTCCTCAATATTCACACAACTGATCACATATAATATTATTACAATATAACCATTATTATACAATGACAAATGCAGTTATATAGTAATCATATATTAACATAAATGTTTTATATGTGTTATAAAGCACATACATTTTCAATATTTGAACTGATAAATGTGGTAGCACAGCTTTTTGAATTTCTCAAACAATTGTTTTTCATTCATCCAGTTGTTTATGCAATAAAACAAACACACAACCACAATTAAATAGCGGTTAAATATGTGCATGTATAAATAGCTTTCACATTGGATTTTAATTTTTGAAATAACAAATTTTAAATAATTCATTGAGCAGTTGGTCCTGCAAACAGCTTCTTCCTGCCCTCCATGCCAGACATAGCATCCACATTTTTACGCCAGTCGGTAACCTCTTCTTTCTGTGGGAAGTGCAGTAAATGCATATTTTGATAAACTCTTATTACTTGTATTTAACACAATGTCATGTTTTCTTGAGTCAAAGAGAGCCTATTAAAGGAATAGTTCACCCAAAAATGAAATATTGCTGAAAATGAACTAACACACATGCAAAAAACTATCATTTTACCACATGCAAACACAAATGGAGAAATTTAGCATTTTGCATCACTTGCTCACCAAAGTAAACTCTGCAGTGAATGGGTGCCGTCAGAATGAGAGTCTAAACAGCTGATAAAAACATAACAATAATCCACAAGTAATCCACATGACTCCAGTCCATCAAAAAGTAAAAAGCTCTGTGTTTGTAAGAAACAAATCCATCATTGAGGTGTTTCAACTTTAAATGGTCACTTCTGGACAAAATATGAGAATATGTTATTTGATTAGAACTGTTTTTGCTTGTAAATGGTGCTTGATCAATGCATATTTCTTCAGACAAAACGACTTTTTCACTGGAGAAAGCAATATGGATAGAGGACTCATATTTTAGCTGGAAGCAACGGTATGAAGTTAAAAAAATCTTAATGGTGAATTCATTTATCACAAACATGCAGCTTTTTGCTTCACAACAATAATAACAATGTTAACTGATGGACTGGAGTTGTGTGGATTATTGTCATGTTTTTATCAGCTGTTTGGACTCTTGTTCTGACGGCACCCATTCACTGCAGAGGATCCATTGATGAGCAAGGGATGATGTAACACTAAATTTCTCCAAAGCTGTTCTGATGAAGAAAAAAACTCATCTACATAGATGGCCTGAGGCTCAGTACATTTTCAGTAAATTTTCATTTTTTGGTGAACTATTCCTTTAAAATGTTTATACATTTGTAATACTAAATAAACAATAAAATTATAAATTAAGAAAAGAATACATACAAATTTTATTAAAATAAAAGTAATTTAAAATCATTTTATATTAATTATTTCATATTATTGACTGAATAAACAAACAACAAAACAAAACCAAAAAAATGTAATATTGAAATATTAAAGCTCTGAATCCATAAAGTCTGAGTATGATATTCATGTCAAAGTACTGAGTACCGAATGTTCATTCTTACCTTTTCTTCCTCCTTCTTCACTGTCTTGAGGTTAGCTTTAAAGTCAATGGATTCCTTGTGTCTGGCACCTAGCAGAGCCCCCAGCATGGCATCAGCAGACACCCTCACTCTCTTCAGGGCAGGTCTCTTCATTTTACCCTTCAGCTCAAAGACTTTGTGGTTTAAATCTCCAATCTATAGCAGAAGCATCAGTCAGGGCTATTAAAATGAATGCATCGATTAATAAATGCATCAATAATGGCATTTTAAAGCAAAAAAATGTTTTACCTCCTTATCATTTTTGACAACTTTAGATTCAAAGTCATATCGTTCCTCATCAACCACATCAATTTTTTGATGGAGTTCTTTGCACAGATTCTGTAAACAGAGCAATGGCACGTAAGAAACTATAGTTTCAAAATAATTCTGACAAAAGGCCAAAGAATAATAACCTGTATGTCCTGTATGGAGAGTCCAGACAGTTTGAGAGGGGGAAGTCTCTCACTGAGTGTTTGCTCTCTGTCAATCTTTTTCTGTTCCTTTTCCTCTGCCAGCAGTGTGCTGGCCTTCTTCAGTATTTTGGTCTACAATGCATTACAATTGCAGAAGAACCATGGACATATAATATTCATACGTAGATCAAGGTGAGTTGTTCATTAAAATGGTTAAATAAATAAAAAATCATACAAAAAAATAAGTCAAGATCATTTCAGAGACTAGAAACTAACCTTTAAAAATAATCGACGAGATGCAGAAATCTTGGGCTTTTTCTGAAGGAAAGAGCCAATAATGTGACTCACAAATGCTGCAGTGTTCAGTTTGATATGAAAATATAAATGTACTTGTAAAGTATGTTTCAAATATTAAATACAGTGTTTAAATGTAAGTTACTCACCGGTCTGACACAGATAGGGCCAGAAATGAAAACACACATTTAATACATAAACAGATTTATCATTTTTATAATATACATAATAACTTATGATTTTAAATAATATAATATTTATAAAAGTTTTGAAAATACTTACACAGATTCAGTCATTTTAGTGCCTTTGTTTTTTGTTTTTATTTGTTTGTTTGTTTGTTTCCTGGAGACATGCAAATAACAAAATATTTAAAACAAAACAAAAAATACAAGACTTGTGTTCAAATGTAGTATTACAAAAAACCTTAAAAATATTAAAATAGACTTTCTTAAAACAGCAAAAGTGCTTAGTGTAGCCATACATGCATTTACAGCACAGATTTAGATATTTAATGTTTTTAAATTCTTTGGTAATGTCAATAAAATGATGCAAGAAGAAAGAAGCTACACAAAAATATAGAACTACTATCTAATACGCATGCATAGCTAGCAGTTGTTATAAGCTGAAGGTCCGTACCTCTCAGATGATGGAAGTATGACTGTTTGGGCCAAAGGGAAGAAACTCTGCAGATTTATAGACACTGAAGCACTCGTCAGAGGCTCACTAAAATAGACTACTGTCCACACATTATTATTACAGTCAAATGCTTCACATCCCAGGCTGCAGAGTGACGGGGCACCTGCTGCTCAAGTGTACTTTATGTTCTCTAGACTAAGGGTGAGAGCAACAATACTCCAGCATTAATGAGACTGTAATGTAATAGGTCTGTGTGTTGCCTGACCTAATTTTATCTAAACTGGAACTTTCAGAACTGGAACTGGAAGTTTCATGTACTATTGTTCTTTTTGGGATTGGTTATACAGTTTGTATTGTATATCCTAGGAAAAGTACAATATCATTGCCACATACAGTATCTCATGGTATTAATAATACCATATCCTATTTAAAAGGCACATTTAAAAAAATCTGTTGACATTATGATATTAATATTTTCATAAAACCTCAACTAATTCAGATCTAAAATAACAGATATAAGGGACCTTGAACACAAAGGGCCATATTAGACATTCTCTGGTGACATGCTGAGTGTTTCTTCTTCTTCTTCTTCTTGATATATTGTTGTAGGCTGCCATCTGTATGTCAAAAGAAGAACTGCAGCTGTAGCAAATATTACGATGTGAAGAAAACTTTTAATTTGAAATACTACATTTTACAAGCGAGTATTAAAACATTTCATTTTGATTTACTGTTACATCAGATTTTATTTCCAATGTTCAATATGTGCGTACCTGGTAAGACTTTTATTTGTTAACATTAGTTAATGGCATCAGTTAACACCATCTAATAAAGAAAATTATGCATTTATTAATCTTTCTTAATGTTTATTTCAACACTCACTAATACATTATTAAAATCAAAAGTGTCTGTTAATATTATTTAATGGATAATGGAGCTAACATGAACTAACAATGAATAGTTTTATTTAAAAAAAAAATAAAGTTTACAGCTGAGATGAATAAATACTATAAATGTATTGCTCATTGTTAGTTAATGCATTAACTAATCTTTACTAATGAGAACTTATTGTAAACTGCATTCTGTGATACTGATCAGCTCGCCTTAACTAAAAGTAAGAAAACACATTACAGTGAAACATTGTTAGTTTGTTAGTTGTTAGTTAGTAGAAAATGTACTTTCTGAAATGCAAAAACAGAGATTACATCTTTGACGTCATCTTTGGTTTGGTACTGCTGCCATCTGCGAGACAGTTAAAGAGATTTTGCACAGACATGATGTTTTTGTGCTAGTTTCTATCTGACCAACTTGTCATATGCTAAGAGGGATGATATGCAATAAGATGTTTATGAAAATGATAAAACAAAATAAATACACTGAGGGCCTCTATGACTGTTAGTATTTAACTTTTACTGTCCAACATCAAACAGCTTCTTCCAGCCCTCCATTCCAGACATGGCCTCTATGTTTTTACGCAGTGACCTCTTCTTTCTGTGGAAGGTAAATATATATTAGCACTTCTGTCTATTTAAAGTATTTTATATAGTCTTACCTTCTCCTCTTCTTTCTTCACTGTCTTCAGGTTAGCTTTGAAGTCAACGGACTGGTGTCTGGAGCCTAGAAGGACACTTAACATGTGTTCAGCGTACAGTTTGACTCTCTTCAGGTTAGGCCTCTTCAGCTTGCTCTTCATCTCATAGATCTTCTTAATCAATTACAACTGTTTTGCACTATAACACAATCCTTTGACCGAGTTCCAACTGTTCCATTCAATGCTAACAGAGCACAATAGCTTCATCAATGAGAACTGTTTACCAAATGCTGGTGTTTGCTACTCTGTTTTTAATACCTCCTTGTCATTTTTGGACACCTTAAAGGCAGTGTCATAACGTTCCTCATCAATCACGTCTATCTTGTGATGCAAATCCCTGCAAAGATGCTACACACAAAATAGAGTCTTAACAAAATAGTTGAAAATGCATGTGTTACTAAATTATTTAAATCACGGTAACCAATTAAAACTAAATAAATAGCTACTGTAATATTTCCATCATTATGTCCCCTATGAAGGTTACGAGGGTGAGTATGCCTAAATGATGTCAGAGTTTACTTTTTTGGGTTAACGCTTCCTTTAGGTTTTATAAACGGAGTTCAGTGATCTATTTAAAGAGTTTGGTCTAATTGTACCTGCAATTCCTGTACTGACAGACCGGAAAGATTAAGCGGAGGACCTCTCTCACTGATCACTTGCTCCCTCTCCTTCTCTTTATCCTGCTTCAGCATTTCCAGTGTTGTATTCAGCAGCCTTATCTTCAGGATGACAGGTCCGTTGTGGTCATATCCAAAGAAAAATGTATTACTTTTGTTATCAAATGTAGAATCTCTCTATTTGAGCACACAAAGTGCCCAGCAAACTGTGTGTATAACTGTGGTTAGCAGATGGCGCTCACCTACAACCGACGAGCTGAAGTGATCTTGGGTTTTGGCTTTGGTTGGGGGCTTCGGTTGATGCAGCCTTTGGAGCATAGATAGAAGAGAATGTTAATAGAGACATGACAGATATCATAATTCATAAATAGCTGGTTATTACTGATGAAGGTGGAGATACTCACGTGTCAGACATCCTTCTGTAGTTCTCACTTATCTGTGAAATACTGCATTTTAAAGTCACCTGTACTGTGAAACACTTACTAGAAAACTAACAAATTAGAGTATTTTAGTGTTATTTACGTTACCTACTTTTAATTAGAAGTATTTTGAATTATCTTTAATTTTTATATTTTAGTCACATTTTCATTTATTTTTAATTTATATATTTTTTATTTTATATTTATTTACATCTTATTTATATCTTATTTTATTTCAGCTTTATTTCAATTAATGATTTTTTAATTTAATGATAATTTCATTTAATGATTTTTTTGTTAACAACAACACACTGTTGTCTGGTATGGCATAATGACCTGACAAAGAAAACTAGAGTTTTATTTTAAATATAAAGTCACTTAAAGACAATGTTGGAACCATGTGATGTCCTATTGCAAGTCACAACTATCACTTTTCCAATGCATTAGACATGGTAAGCTGACTACCATATGCAAACATATTTCATCATATTTAATATTTAAATATCAGACAACTTAATGAGTTACAATTCCAGAAAAAAGTTTTATAGCACAGCAAAATAAATAATAAATATTTAATAAATAAATAAGGAAAACCTAATTTTCTTCCCACTTTCCATATTTAATATAATGTGTATCATTTATGCAATCTTTAAAAGGATCATGCATAAATTATTACTAATTTGTCAATGAAATGGGTAGTCAGACCCTTTAATCCATCCTCTATGCAGCAGTAGGAGTTCTGTGCATAGCGTCCGTGAGTTTTAGCATCGCTGAAAATCTTCCAGGATTGTCACCAATTTGAGAGACATCTGAACATATAACAATGCAACCGTGCCCAATTTCCTGCCAGTTTTGAATAAATAAATATTTGAACATATACCCTAACAGCTAATAATAATATAATCCATAACCCCTTCTAACAACTGAATAATGATGCATTTGCCATCAAATACTAACCAAACACATGACCACTAAAAAAGACATACCTGCTCGAAGAAGAAAAGACTGGAGTGCGAGTTAACTGGCTGACTGAGGATCAAAGAAAATACTTGGATTTATAGTTTCAGCATGCATGGGAATGTCTCACTAATATAGACTCACACAGTAAACTACAGTAGCACAGTAAATCTTTCTTTTGGCAAAGACATGCAGTTATGCAGACTGGTTTGAATGCCTCTTTTTGGTGGCCAAAACCATATTAATGACCAGTTCAAAGGTCTAACGGCGATGCTAGCCATAACAGAAATAAATTTGGTTGGAAATGACAGTCTATAAGAGTAAATAAGGCAAACTGGTATAAGCATTTAGCACTTATTACGGTACTACTAACTTGTACTCAAAAATTAAAACCTTATCTATGAAAAACAGAAAGGATAAAATGTCAGACAACAATAAAAAAGAGAGGAAGTAGAAATAACAAATATCAAATTGTTCCATGTTTTGCTATGACAGGTATCTCAAGAGCCTGATAATTTTCATGCACATTAAGTGCTGGCAGGAGGCGATGTGGTGTAAATTATTTCTTGGGTTTAGAGGACAGTGGGCAGGTGGAAGCACTGTTTTTTTGTAATGTGAGCTGCCCTTGTCACATCTGATTCTCCCTGAGAGGTGACACTCCAAGAGATATGTAGTGAATTACCACCTGCCATTTGTCCTGGGTTTATTTTTAGGCGTTGTGGCTAGATGATGGGATGCCAAATGCAAGAAATCCTTGTCTTTAAATAGCTTTGTACACTCTCAGATAAAAAGTTACAAAAGCTGTAGCTGTGTCAGTACCTTTTAGGTACGAATATGTACACTTTAGGTACTAATGTTCCTTTAAGGTCCCAATATGGACTCTTTATACAAAGGTAAATCGTATAGCTACCACCCCAGTGACAGCTTTTGTACCTTTTTTTCTGAGAGCGTATAATGTTCATATGAAAACTGCAATATGCAGTTTTTTTGTTTTAAAAAAAATAATAATATTATGAAACTAATTATATTATTCTGAATGGAAATATAATTATAGCTGGCCCATTAGAGGTCAAGAAAAATGGAAAGAATAAAAAATTATATTAAATATGTTTACATGCAAAATTATATTCAAGATACAGTATTGTGTGTGTGTGTGTGTGTGTGTGTGTGTGTGTGTGTGTGAAGTCCAGTTACAGTCTTCCATCTGTCTTCTTTGTTGTGACGTTTATCCGTTTATTATCTAAACAATGTAACCAACCATGTCTCATCAAAGTTTTTAATACCAAATTATCTGAGCTTTGCTATACGCATTAAATTGATGTCTGAAGTTATATCTCATTGGTAAATTTGTTCATTTTAGAGGAATTAAATGCATTGTTTTTACAGTGCCAAATAGCTCATACCTGTTCCTCCAAAGACCACTCCAAGGGAATGAGAGTGTGACAATGTCAGTGCACCAGAAAACCCAGGCATATTTGATGGCCTCTTTGGCCTCCTTTGAGTGGCTCACTAAAATAGACTGAAGCCTTACACCCATCAAAACACAATTGCACACATTGTCCTGACACTGCCAGTCACTCTTCATTTATTGTTTGACCCTACAAAGCAGAAGAGGCTTTGCTGAAGCCGACCAGTAACTGTTTGACCTCTACTTCAGCTCTGAAAACAACTACAGAGCATAGTTAGCTTGAATTAATCAATAATGAAAGTCAAATTACTTCAGTCAGCAGTTTAATATGGAACGACATGAAGATATGAATCAGGGTATGTGTTGTCTCATCACGTTTTATACTCATACAATCTTGTTTACATTTCCAGTAGGCTCCCAAAACGTTTCTGTATAGTGTGAGATACAAATAAAGGATACTATCACACTCAAAAAAATAATTTGTTGAATGAACGTGATTAATCGTAGCACCCATTATGTCTAATCAAATTAAGTAAACTTGGACTGCTTTGAATATGTTATATGAACACAATATACATTTAGATTAAAGATTGAGATATGTCAATATAACTTCTTTGCAACTAATTGAATCAAAATGTGTGTATTGTGTTATTCTAATCAAATTTATTCTTATTCACTCAATGTCAGTAAAGCACTTCAATTCAACAAAATCCTGCCTTGTTACATCAACTAATGTCTTGTTCATGTATGGTTTTGGTCGTTTAATGAATATCTTGTTGTTTCAATTAGATTTGTTTTAGATGACAGCACCAAGAAGCAAGACATTACCAAAAATTCAGTAATCTACAAAACAAAAACAAAAAAAACACAGAAAACATGCAAACTATTTTTTTTTTCATTAGGCTTTAACAAGCACCAATAAAGTTTAAACCACTTTCTTCACTTTAAGTCTCGTATCCATTTGAGTGTTTGTAACACAAAGTATAAGAAACATTTAGCCAACAAAATCTAGGCTCTTGAGAAAACAGATCCCCGAATAATGCTTGTAGAACTTTAACACCCTTTCTGTATTTAAACTTCTTAAAAATAAAGCCATTTTAACACCACCCTTTTCGGGAATTTGTAAAGTGACAAAGTGACAAAAAAAGTGACAAAGTGACATGACATACAGCCAAGTTTGGTGACCCATACTCAGAATTCATGCTCTGCATTTAACACATCCAAAGTGCACACACACAGCAGTGAACACACACACAGCAGTGAACACACACACACACACTGTGAATACACACCCGGAGCAGTGGGCAGCCATTTATGCTGCGGCGCCCGAGGAAAAGTAAACCTTGGCCTGACACAAAAAAAAAAACAACAACAACAAAACATAAATTAACATAAGATAAAACAAACAATTGTGAGTGTAACGATTTGAGCTGTAAAATAATAATAATAAAGAGATGCAATACTATGTATATATATATATATATATATATATATATATATATATATATTACTATTATATATAACTTGCAGCAGCTTGCTTTGATTATATCACATGAAAATTTTGATAATTCTAAATTACCAGTGTAGCCATGTTGCATTACATCTGAAATTAAGAAAATCACTCCCAGAAATAATTTTTTTAAGTGTGTAACAACTGCTTCTACTCACCAGCTCCAGCACCCTGTTTAAAGGAACTGTGCCATGATGAATAACAGTTGTCTAAAAAGAGTTTCTATCTAAATACAAATGTGCATCTTCCTGAAGTACACCAGTCCTGTTTAAGCTCAATTGCTCCAGTAGCATGTTTTGAAGGAACTGTGGCAAAAAAATATTGTCCATATACATAAGGAACTCCAAGTGAATTTATTAAACTTTTCTGTCTTTTTCAAGCTTACTTACTCCAAAAACTTGTTTTTTTAAGAGCTGTGCCTTGGATGACAACCTCTGTCCTTTTAGATTTAGGAAGATCTTCTGCATGACTTCAAAAGTGCATTTGAGCTCTGGTGAGTAGCTCATGTTCAAACAGTACATCAGCCCAAATAAAAGAGCACATGCCTGCGCAATGCTACTTCCACACCTTCAATTAGGACACCAGTGTCCTGTGGGCCATCGTCAGGCAGTGCTCCCTCCTTCAGTATGACATTCACTCACATCAGTTTGCTCCATGGTACTTTGTGACTCAATGTCTAAATCCTGTGGGACGACATGAAAGATTACAAACAAAAATGAGCTCATATATTTATTACAAGAATTGCACACTTATACACTGGCCACTATATAATGTACATCTGTAAAGTAAACTTCAATTCAATACAGGAGCGCTGCTGTGAATTCTACATTTACAAAATTATAACGACTTGCTGTTTTTTGCTGTATATATATATATATATATATATATATATATATATATATATATATATATATGTAATGTTTGTATAACAAAATGCATCCTAACAATTGCACTGTGTCCCATATTCCAACACACATAAAACGTGTTCCTTTATAGGTTAGCTCATTCTTTCAAATCATATGTATTCAGAGTGAGCCTGACTATCACTGTATTAACTTTCAAGGCATTTTACTGTATAGTTTTGGAGAAAACTAAAAGCAGAATCACCCAAAACAACAAAATGCATCCTAGCAATTGCACTGTGTCCCATATTCCAACACTCATAAAAAGTGTTCCTTTTTAGGTTAGCTCATTCTTTCAAATCAGATGTATTCAGAGTGAGCCTGACTATCACTGTATTAAGTTTCAAGGCATTTTACTATATAGTTTTGGAGAAAACCA
Source organism: Cyprinus carpio (assembly GCF_018340385.1). Taxonomy (NCBI): domain Eukaryota; kingdom Metazoa; phylum Chordata; class Actinopteri; order Cypriniformes; family Cyprinidae; genus Cyprinus; species Cyprinus carpio. The sequence goes on along the minus strand of NC_056596.1, from coordinate 10,361,872 downwards.
AAAACAAAATCACCCAAAACATCAAACTCCATTGTTGCACTTGCACTTTTTCCCATTTTCCAACACTCATAATAAGTCTTCCTTTATAGGTTAGCTCATTCTTTCAAATCATATGTATTCAGAGTGACCCTGACTATGACTGTATTAATTTTGAAGGCATTTTACTGTATAGTTTTGGAGAAAACTAAAAGCAAAATCACCCAAAACATCAAACTCCATTGTTGCACTTGATTTATTTCTGTATATTTAAACACAAATAAAAAAATGTTCCTTTATAGGTTAGCTCATTCTTTCAATGGATATGAATTCAGAGTGAGCCTGACTATCACTGTATTAATTTTCAAGGCATTTTACTGTATAGTTTTGGAGAAAACTAAAAGCAAATCACCAAAAACAACAAAATGCATCCTAGCAATTGCACTATGTCCCATTTTCCAACACTCATAAAAAATGTTCCTTTATAGGTTAGCTCATTCTTTCAATGGATATGTATTCAGAGTGACCTTGACTATTACTGTATTAATTTGTAAGTTATTTTACTGTATAGTTTTTAAGAGAACTAAAAGCATTATCACCCAAAACATCACTCCACTGTTGCACTTGCACTTTTTCCCATTTTCCAACACTCATAAAAAGTATTAATTTATAGGTTAGCTCATTCTTTCAATGGATATATTGCACTGTGTGTATAACAACAAAAATGTGTTCAGGTCTCATTCTAAAATCATTGCACTGTGTCCCAATATTCCAACACACATTTTGGAAAACGTGTTCCTTTTCCAGGTTAGCTCATTCTTTCAATGGATATGTATTTAGAGTGACCCTGTCTATCACTGTATTAATTTTCAAGGCATTTTACTGTATAGTTTTGGAGAAAACTAAAAACAAAATCACCCAAAACATCAAACTCCATTGTTGCACTTGCACTTTTTCCATATTTTTAAACACTCATAAAAAAATGTTCCTTTATAGGTTAGCTCATTCTTTCAATAGATATGAATTCAGAGTGTCCCTGACTATCACTGTATTAATTTTCAAGCCATTTTACTGTATAGTTTTGGAGAAAACTAAAAGCAAATCACCAAAAACAACAAAATGCATCCTAGCAATTGCACTATGTCCCATTTTCCAACACTCATAAAAAAATTCCTTTATAGGTTAGCTCATTCTTATAATGGATATGAATTCAGAGTGACCTTGACTATCACTGTATTCATTTTCAAGGCATTTTACTGTATAGTTTTGAAAAAAACTAAAAGCAAAATCACCCAAAACATCAATCTCCATTGTTGCACTTGCACTTTTTCCCATATTCCAACATTCTTAAAAAGGGTTCCTTTATAGGTTAGCTCATTCTTTCAACAGATATGTATTCAGAGTGACCCTGAATATCACTGTATTAATTTTTAAGTTATTTTACTGTATAGTTTTTAAGAGAACTAAAAGCAAAATCACCCAAAACATCAAACTCCATTGTTGCACTTGCACTTTTTCCCATTTTCCAACACTCATAAAAAGTATTAATTTATAGGTTCGCTCATTCTTTCAATGGATATGAATTCAGAGTGACCCTTACTATCATATCATATTCTGTGGCTCAGATGGTAGAACACAAACAAGTTGTTTTTTGACGCGATGGACCCAGGTTCGATTCCGCCTTCTGCCGAGCTCTTTCTTCACCCTTTTCACATCCCGTATCACATCGGAAATGCATATATTTTCTATAAAACTGAACAAAATTATCGCAAAGTGAAAAATATTGTGCAAGGTTAGGGCTGGTTGTAGGGGCAGCATCCATTTAATCATTTTTAAATAAAAATGATAATTTACACTTAATATGTTATTATTGTAGCCTATACTTTTATAATGTGGCCTACTACAATAATGAGGTGCAGATATTGGCCACTATTTGCACTAAGTAATACGAACAGCATCAAACTACTATTACTGTAAGAAAATACTCCTATTATTAAATAGTGTTAATATAATCTATTGCTAATAAAATATGCTATTTTCACTTAGTGTAAATATAATTCATTGTATTCAAAGCCCCTGCCAAAATCAAATTCTAAACTATCAGCCATTTCAACTGGAAGATGAAGGCTGTGATATTAAGTTTATCCACTAGAGGGAGGCACATTATAAGGATTCTTCTAAGCCTTTTTCAGTTTTATTGAAAATAAATGCAATAAATGTGTATAACCGTAGTGTAGCGACAGTAGTTTAATATTATTTGTGTATAGAAATATGTGAAATGTTTGTAGATCATTTACCCCAATAAAACAAACTCGATAAAATATACAGTATCTCACAGAAGTGAGTACACCCCTCACATTTTTGTAAATATTTTATTGTACCTTTTCATCTGACAACACTGAAGAAATTACACTTTGCTACAATGTAAAGTAGTGAGTGCACAGCTTGTATAATAGTGTAAATTTACTTTATCATTCATCTTGTCCATCGATGCTTCAAGAACTGGACAACATGTTATGTAAAAAATAATTCCTATTCGACTCATTCATGTAGACAACGATATTACAAAAAAAAATAAAATAAAATAAAAAAAAAAAAAGTCCTGTAAACCGTTTGTATGATTATTATCTGTTATATTTTTCCTTTTAGTTGTATTTTTTATTTGATGTATTAGAAGAAAGTGTAATAAAACCAAAAATAAACACCTGAAAAAACGCCATGAAGTTATTTTTAAAACTAAATTAATGCCTTGTTAACTTTTCCTTTAATTATCCGAAGGACTTGCTGGCCAATAAAAAGAAACAGCATAAACTTACTTTTTTTTTTTTTTTTTTTTTTTTTTTTTACAATTAACAAAAAAATAAAATAAAAAAAAATGAATCCAGCCATAACATAATTTACACGTTTCAATGATAAAACAAATAAATAAAAGAGGAGCCGTTTCTGCGAATGGATGTTCTTCCGCCATATTTGGCCAATGCTGACGCTAAAACGAGGAGCGTCGGAAAATCTCATTAATATTCATGATCTCATTACCATAGCTATTCTTACATGTAAAAATGGCATTTCTACATATCTGTAAAAGTATTTTTACTAGTTAAAATGTTATTTAAGATATCAGTAATTCTATTTTCACTAGTTGCAAGGACAATTTCAGATATCAACTGCCTTTGTTGATATCAATAATTACTTTGTTACTAGTAAAAATGTGAATTCTTGATATCAAGAATTCAGTTGTTACTAGTTGAAATGTTAATTCTTGATATCAGTAAACGTATTTCAACATGTTACAATTGTTATTTCTGATATGTGAAAATGCATTTCTGAAATCAATATAATTTCTGATATCTAAAATGGCTTTCTTACTAGTAACAATCACATTCATGATATCAGAAATGAACATTGTCACTAGTGACAATTAAATTGTTGATATCAAGAATTAAATTGTTGATATTAAGAATCGACGTCTGTACTAGTAACCATGTGATCACTTATATCAAAAATAAAGGTTTTTACTAGTAAGAATTGTATTTCTGATATGTGAAATTGGAATTTCAACTAGTAAGAAAGCAATTCTTGATATCAACAATAAAATTTGAATGGCAGCCTATGGTGACATTTAACTAGTGAAAATACAATTGCTGATATTAAAAATAGCAATTGTTACTAGTAGAAATCTAATTCCTGATATCAAGAATTAACATTTTAACTAGTGAAAATTGAATTGTTAATATCAAGAATTCATATCCTGCGAATGAATAAAAGTCAATTCGGCTTGCCATAGGCGTGATGACGTGTTCACGAACTTCCCGCCGCAGTGCTGAGCATGCGCAGTGACTCACCAGAGAGAGTTGTTGAGAGTTGTCTAATTCATTTGATTGTTTCTTAATTTAGTTACAAATAACAAGAATGAGTCATTTAACAGATGTAAACTCGCTAAATTCTTATTAATCAGACATATTTGTATTTTGCAAATCAAACAAGTGGCTAATTGACTTTTTTGAGTGCACTACTTTGAATTAGGCTAAATATGCACACAGCATGTGGGTAACTTAAAATCAGCTAATACCTTAAAAAATTTGACTTTAATTATTATGCATTTGCAAGGTACACAACCAAGTGCAGCAATGCATTTAAAAGACAGCATTTTGCAAGGGAACTGCATGAAACACGTTTCTCTGTTGAATGGGATCATTTATTTTGGAATGCCATTATATTGCAGTTTTTACTTCCAGTAATGTAAAAAGTGTTACAATATCTGACATCTTTTATTCCTGAACAGTACTATTTCACAACATTGCACACAATTCATTTCCAGTCTCATTATAGCTCTCATTCATATATGTATTTAACATTTTATATACAAAATATCAATTTTAGTTTCAGATGTAGACACATTTGTATAGACTGTCCATAAATTGCAGTAAAGGACAGCAAACCTATGAAAATTATAAACAGTTTTTGTGTGTTTAATTGACATTTTTGGTCACAAGACATCAAATTTGTGTTTTGGATTTTCTTGCTTCAAACTGTGTATATTGAAAGCCTTCTCATCTTGGTACACATTTATTGTTACAGAAGTATGAGAAGTAAAAAACAAGGTCAACTTTGAATCAAAGAACATAAAATGTGGTAAATGTGCTGGATGTCAAGTGACAAGTTTACTGCGTAATCACTGTCCAGCATCAAACAGCTTCTTCCTGCCCTCCATTCCAGACATGGCCTCCACATTCTTACGCCAATCAGTCACCTCTTCTTTCTATAAATGGGACAAATAGATAAAAATAGGTTTAGAATGAGCTTTGATTTATTTAAATGACAAATGAATGAAAATATAATGCAAAAAGACAACAAAAAGAGAGATAAAACGCATTACCTTCTCATCTTCTTTCTTTACTGTCTTCAGGTTGGCTTTGAAATCTGACTTTGATGACAATTTGCATTCGGTCAGCGCATCGAACTTGGAATCATGTGACTTCTTAACCTTCTTCAGTTTGCTTCGTTGCTTTGTGCCCTTCATTTCCCAAATCTTCTGGGTCAAGGACTGGATCTGAAATGGTTGTGTAACAATTTAACTACAGAAACAAGTTTTTCAACAAATCACATTATAGAATTTATTCAAAAAACAGAAAAAAATTAAAAAACAAAAAAAATTATTAGAGAAAAAATATTAAATCATAAAAACTAAAAACTAAAAAAAAAAGAAATGTTGCCTCCGCAACAAACAAAAAAAAAAAATAATAATAAAAAAAAACTAAAAAAAAAAAAACAAAAACAAAAAAAAATCTAAACAAAACATATAACATACATAATTAATCATCAATATGGATAAAAAACAAACACTCAATCACAAAACAAAAACTCATACTCATTTTTAGCCACTTTAATTTCAAGATCATAACAAGCCTCGTCAACGATATCAATCTTGCGGTGAAGCTCTTTGGAACAATCTTTCGCGGTGAATACTCATCACAAAACCAGTTCCTGAAATTTTTAGCCACAACAGCAACAACAACAACAACAAAAAAAAATTAATCAATAAAAAAACTGTATATCCATTTCCAACAACAACAACAAATGAATTCATGAATAAACTGTATATTTATTTCTGTATGTTGCTGGTGCATAAAATGTTTATTCATGAAAATACCTGGAGCTCCTGTGCAGAAAGACCAGATAGATTGAGAGGAGGAACCCTCTCATTCAGAGCATCGTCCCTCTCTCTTTTGTTCTGCTCTTTTTCAGCTGCCAGCATAGATATGGCCTTCTTTAATAATTTGCTCTGTAATGTAACAGCACTGATGTGACTATAAAGTTCCAGCAGATTAGCACATAGCTAACACAACCAGCCTTTTCATCATGGATGCTAGTTTTGCCTTTCATTATTTTACAGACATTTATTATGTGCATATGTTTACTACCACATCAGTATTACTTAAAAATTGATACACTCTTGAACGGTTTGGGGTTGCAATGTTATACTGAGTTTTTTGAATAAAGATATAGTAAAAACAGTATTATTGTGATATTATATTTGTTTTCTATTTTAATACTGTATATTTTAAAATGTAATTTATTCCTGGGATGCAAAGCTGAATTTTCAGCATCATTACTCCAGTCTTCAGTGTCACATGATCCTTCAGAATCATTCTAATATGCTGATTTTCTGCTCAAGAAACATTTCTTATCATTATCAGTGTCGGACACAGTTGTGCTGCTTAATATTTTATGCATCCTTGCTGAATAAAAGTATTAATTTCTTAACAAGAAAAAAACTTACTAACCCCTTATTAACTTAGTAAACAGTAGTGTATTTTATTAAAAAACAAACAGACAACTTACTTTTAAGAGCAGCCGCCTTGTGGCAGTGTACTTTGTTTGTTTCTGAAAAACAATACAAGTCATGTTTAATCTCTCCAATTGATTCTTGAATAATTTATGGATTATGGTATATCTCGCCAAATCTTACCGGTCTGCAACGACGAAGCAAAGAGCAATGCAATAAGAAAAAAAAGAAACACCAAAATAGATTAACAAAAGAGCTCAATAGATCCACTCTACAATTTTAATAATATAAGGATTTGAAAGTACTTACCCTTCAGACATGGTTATTTCTCTATATGGATGCTGAAAAGGAAAATGTTTTATAATTCTTTTAAAAATTATTTAAAAACATATCAAGTGTTTAAAAGGACATCACATTAATATGTTCCATTTTCCACAATAACATAAGTGAGGGATGGATGTCCATGTACAGTATGTGATCCTTTTAGGTGATGATATCATTCAGTGTGTATGAATCTGTGCATCAGACCTGTGCATCCACACATAGAACATAGTCTGGAAAAGTGATGAGTGCCAAGTATTTGAAAGAGCGGACGAGTCACATTGTACAGGAAAATTTAATTTAATGGCCCTTGTATACAAAGAAGACAGTTTATATAAAGACCTGGTGCCAAGCACTCTATCCATACCTATTCATTGTATTCACACCTATTGTGCCTGATATAAAGCACATGCTTGTTAGTGTTCCCAGCCTGGCTCAATTTGAACATTGCTGCCATTCTTTCATATGGCCCAGTTTCAAGCTCTAGAACTCACTATACTGGATGCTAATGCTTTTTATACGGATCCTGGCCAGAACTCAAGTTTTGGAAAAGACAGCTTTTATTTTAAAGTAAATTCTTGGTAGCCAGAACTCAAATTTTCGGAAAAGATATTTTGAACTAAATTATCAGGGGTATAGTGAGTCTTTTATGCTAATAAGGAAAAATGTTAAATGATATTCAAATTTTAATACTTTTGATTTCCAAAAAAGCATAAGCAACATACAATTCATTCTTAAAAATGTCGGAATGCAAATTAAGGAAGGAGTCATTCAAGAGTTCACTCAAAAACTAGCCACAAGTTTAGAGGTGAAAGTAAATATTTTTTAAGGACTTTATAGACTTTATCTATAAAGTCCAAATGTGTGCTGTAAATCTACAAGTGATAAACAGACTATACAGTACAAATCCCTTCAAATGTTTAGCAGTAAACTCAATATCCTTAAGTATTTCTGACAGCATGTGTGGGTCCATTAAACTTGGTGCTGTGAATGTGATATCTTGGAGGACTTACCTTGAACTAGGAGGCAATCAGGGCAAGACAAGTTGTGTGGTGGCGTCGAGGAAGAATAAACATTATATGTTTTTCATGAAGGATTAATGGTTTGAATCCTGCGTGTGAATGGCTCACTAAAATAGACCCCCGTTACATGTCTTGTACTCACGTGTGCAAATATCTGGGCAATTTGTTCTCCACCTTGTGTGTGTTTGTCATCCAGGACAGGGACATAAACATTTCCAAATGACACACACTAGTGCAAGGGTCATGCACTTGAGTTTGAGTTTATTTGACACAAAAAGTAGCAATACATACACTTTTACAACGTTCTTGTCAAGGATAACACAATTGTGGTCCTTGTTTTTGAAAGAAAAAAAAAAAGAAGAAAATCCTAGTCAAAAAATCATAATCAAAAAATTAACTCCCATAAAAATAACAAACAGATCAAACAATTCCTTATTTAAGTCGTCTTATCATCTTATTTCAATTCTCTCTCTGTTAAACTAATAAAGTAGTAACTTAACTAAAACTAAAACGATTAAAAAACATTTTTGTGCATTGAACTAAAACTGATATAAAATAAAATCTAAATATATGTTTGTTGAAACAGTAAAGTAACTAACTAGAAATAAATAAAAATTAAAAGTGAAATAAAAACAAATTAAACTTAAATAGTAAGATATAATAAGAAAAAAAAATTAAATGGCAAAAGCACATAGCAAAATTACCAAAACTTAAAATAATATTAAAATGAAAATTAATATGTTAACCATTTGCAGAAATTTAAGAAGCATGCTAAGTTAACATACTTATTTATCTGAAAAACAATGCTACAGTCAGTTATTCTCATTTAAAAATGTGCTACCTGGCCAGAATGTCGGTCTCTGTTTTGGTTTGTGAAACCCGCCCACTGCCAGTTTACCCAATTGTATTTCGGCACCCTGGGTTGCCAGCTGGCGGAAAACACAGCGTATTTAATTTCATTTATTGTCAAGTTTGTTTATTCCTGTTGGTGTGTCAATCCGGCCACCTGCGTGTGTGTCAAATCTGATGAGGAGGGGCCAGGTGAAAAAAACGCTCTCCAATATTTTGAATTACCTAGTTCAACCACTCGGTGTAAATCCTACATACAGCACCTTTAAAGATTAATTTAGAGATTTTGTTGATTTGACTTACCTGATAGAACAAACACTTCTGCATTAGGAAATAAATTTAATTTCTAACACTTACAAGGTTTCACTTGTTAACATTAGTTAACTACATTAATTAACATGAACTAACAATGAAAAAATACTTTAAATTAATTAATACATTATTAAAATCAAAAGTATCAATTAATATTATTTAATGGACAGTTTTATTTTTATCAACTTATGTCAACAAAGATTAATAAATACTTTAACAAATATATTGCTCATTGTTAGTTATGCATTAGTAATGCATTTACAAATGTTATCTAATGGGACCTCATTGTAAAGTATTTCATTTAACTTAATTGCACTGTAACTTTGTTAATTCACAAAATAAGCTTATATTGTGGATATATATGATTTGTTAACCCCACAATTATAATAAAATTTTCTCCTTGTAAATGCTAAAGTTAACTGGCCTTTCTCTTTAACTTGTATGCTTGTGTTTAAGGACCATAAAGGCATAGTTCTTCAAGGCTATGGAGACCACATGACGTGTAAATGGGGTGAGGGCAGACAGCCATGTGTATTTGTTTGTGTTGCGTTGAGTGTTCCTGTGGCTCAGTGGTAGAACATTGCATCAGCAGTGTAAAAGGTTGTGGGTTTGATTCCCAGTGAACATGTGTTAGGTAAAAAATGTTAGCCTGAATGCACTGTAAATTGCTTTGGATAAAAGCGTCTTCTAAATGCATAAATGTCAATGTTTAGAAAGGACTGACAGCACCGTCTGACGGATTTAATTATAATTTACACAAGGTTGTATAATTATAGTGCTCTTAAAACTCATTCTATGCCACAAAAAGCAACTTATTTACACATAATGGCAAAGCGCTCAATGACAATGTGACACTAAAGTATTTTTATGAGATTTTATTTAAGGGATACTGACCTTTGTATGCTGATATGTCATGTAGGCCCAGCATATGATTAATTACAGCTTCCAGTGATGATATTGTGCTAGAGTTTTTACTGTGTGACAGAATGAGACAAGGGTTTTGCAAGAGCTTCTCAAATCCTCTGCTGACTGCTGGCATTTACTGTAGCAGTAGATATCAATGTCAGCAGACCTCACAAAGTCATTTTAGTGTTTAAATGTGGAAGTTTGCTTGTTAGTGCGCTGTTCTCTTCTTTTTAAGTGTAATGAAAACTAGCATGATTCTGTGGTTAATGGTGTTACTATTCTGTATGAAAATAAAACTTACTAGAATGTAAGACGCAGCGGCTGGTTGCAGAGATAGAGAGAATAAATATATATATATATATATATATATATATATATATAATATATATATATATATATATATATATATATATATATATATATATATAATATATATATATATATATATATATTGCTTATACAATGATTCAAATTACCCTGTTAATTATTCTTTGAACTGATGTGAGCCCTCTAGTGGTAATGAGTTGATTATTATTACAGTTTTTAAAAATTGCTAAGACACTAAAAGGGGTACTTGAGGCCCACTCAGTGAAACCATTCACTCATATACCTCAACTTTTGATCACAAAGTCCACAAAACTACAAGCACATTATGTGTTTTAAACTCAGTTTGATATCGTAAAACAAACTTTTTGTAAAACTCTAAACACAGTTTACTCTAAACACAAAACTCTCTACATTACACACATCATTCAAAACTAACAGGTCTTTTGTTCTATTTGGGAAACTGCCATTTAAATGCCACTCATTTACTGATGACCTACACAGCCATGTTCTATGTGTGAAAACACTTATATATACATATGTGTATGTATGTATGATTACATACTATGTGTATACATAAAAGTTTTTGTTTACATAACATATGTGTGTATATTGTGTATATTTATTATGTATATATATACAAACACATATATATATATTTAAGAAAATTTTTATTTTTATGTTAAATATATTTATATATAATATAAAATATAAGAATATTAATATATATAAATGTATATACATGCAAATATTTTCAAAATATATACTGCATGTGTGTGTATTTATATTTATATATATATATATATATATATATATATATATAATACAGAGACATACTATATTATGTAAACAAAAACTTTTATTTTGGATGTGATTAATTGCGATTAATCGTTTGACAGCACTAATTTTAATATATTTTCAAATGTAATTTGTGATACAAAGCTAAATTTTCATCAGCCATTACTATATTTTTGTGGAAACTTTATTTGTTTATTTATTTAATTTTTGGAAAAAATAGAAAGTTCAAAACAATAGCATTTAAAAATAGAAGTCTTCACTTTCACTTATATTTACTGAATAGAAGATTAATACTATGTGTATGTGAATGGAGTTATTTAAATGTCGTACTTTGCTTGTTAAAATTGTGAAGTATAACCTAAATGTATCTAGTCCTGTGTTTCACTGGTGGAAGTAGGTCAAGTAGATCATCTCAAAACCAAATTGTTGAGTCTAACGTCCTACTTAGTATTAAATATAACAGTTTGACAAATGGCTGAGAATAGAAACTTTTTTAGTTGAATGTGTAGTTAAAGGATTTGATTTTAAGACAGACTTGAAAATGTTTGTGAGAAGTCTTGGTCTTTTTGTGCATCAGGCTCTCTTCCTCCCCTTTATCAGAACTTCTGGTTTCCTCTAAATACAGATAGGATCTAAGAAAGCCATGAGAGGATGTTCGATGATCTGTCACAGTGTATGTCTGTCACAGTACCAGAGAAGATATTAAACGATGAGTGGGATTTTTCTCTCTCTGTTGATGCTTTCATGTGTCATAATGAAAATCTTAGCCCTGCATCTCATTGAACTCCCTCCGATGGAATGTTCTCAAGAGGTAAAGATGCTGTTTATTCTCTTTAATCCAATAACATTAATGTTATTCATATAAAAAGTTAATTTTTCATTATGCTGTACTCTGACAGGGAGTAGAATGCAAGGTTCAAGTAGGCAAGTATAAGTTGATGTCCTCTCTAAATTGACAGTAATATGAGGTTTTTAAAGACAGAATTAAAGATATCTTTGTCAAATGTTTCTTTGACGGTCTTAGGTAACTGTTCAGATGAGGGTTGGGTGGTGCCAAGGTCTGATGCCCCAGGGTTTCCTTTTGTAACTGCAGAGATAGCAGCCAAGAGAGATGACAGTGGACAGTTTGCACCAGTTCTGTTCATTACATGGAGGCAGTTACCTGACAGTAAGATGTGTATGATGACGTATAGATATGCACAAGACCATAATATTTAAAAAATAACCAAATCATTTCAATCAAATTGCCTTTTTGACAGGAAATCTTCTTCCTCTAACAGAACCTGTACAGATGGTCAGCATAATTATCTATTTAAAGCATTGTTTTTCTTTGAATTAAATTATTTTCCTCAGGTAGTATATTCACCCTAAAAGGGACTGAAGTGCGTGTGCTTGAAATGTCCACAAATCACAGCGTTTGTGTTCGTTACATTTTTTGTAACACACTACTGAGAAAAAACCCAGAACAGGACAGGGTAAGAGTACTAATGCTCATATAATTATATATATGAAAAAAATGTGCTTTGAAACAATTATCACTCAGAAATTGCTAGTAAATTTCACAAATACAAAAAAATTACAACACACTGAATTAAACATGAAATTTTGAAGTTTTAAAGACTGAAATAGTATTTACTTAAAAAAACAATAATCTTTGTTTTATTTACAAAAAAAAAAAAAAAAAAAAAATATATATACATATATATATAGTGTACAATGCAGTATTATTCACTCCATTGTTTCAGCTTTGTCTCTTTCCTTCATCTTTTCAGTGGACATTTTCTTTGGACAGATTTGTGGTCATTCCCAACTTTCAATACCAGGTTTTTGTAACCAATTTACCAAAGTCAGACATAGGGAGCTATGCAGTGATAACCAACATCACAGTTCCAGGTGAGAATTAATAAACAGCGTAATCATTAAAAAACAGGTGAGGTTTAATGATTAGATATGTAGCAGACATTTAATCCATCGAGTTATCTGGAGCAAATGCTTTAACATGCTTTAAGCATGATATTAAACATAGAACATTTTCATTGTGTCCTATTGGGATAATTCTGAAGTGATGTATGCTAGTAATGTGGTCTCCAATTCTTAAAAAGTGTACTCCTGTTAAGTTAATCTGTCATTTTAGAGTGCATTTGGAATCCGAAGGAAAAATGGTCAGTGACAAAATGTAAAGAAAATGGTGACTTGGTGATAACCATAGAATTTGAACCAGTTCAGTTCTCTGACCAGTACAAAGTCTCCATCTGCAGTCCTGACCTTGACCCAGAGCTGGTATACTCCACACCATCTGTTGTACGTTCCATCATAAGTGTACATTCATACATAGCATGAATATAGGAAGCAATATTATGAGCATGAAAGCTAAATTAATTCTGTTTTAAAGGATAACAAGCCAGTTCTGAGGGTTAATTTCACATTGGAAGCATGCCGGATAAATCACTGCATTTTGGATTTGGTGGTGAGTTAAACCTATGATACATGGAGCAACTTTTTGAGCAATGTAGCTGGGCAATATTGCTGTCAACAGGCAACCAGGTGAGACACAGAACCCACGACCAATCTAAAGTATCCAGATAGAAGTTTGTTGCCCATTCTCTGAAAAGTGCCCAAGCAACATTGCTCAAAAAAGTTGCCCCCGTGTATCATCACCTTTACAGTACCGTTAATATGTGAGTACTGTTTGTTAATAATATTCAGTTGTATGAGGATGTTATGTTACTAATTGTTAATTGTCTTATATCACTAAAAGACTAAAATATGCCCTGTTCAACAGATTCAACCACTGTCGGTTCAGAGCATGAATAACTGTCTGGAATACAGAAAGAAAGTTGATATATGTCCCTGTATGTATTACACATCAACGCTGAATGTCTTATTAACTGTGTATTTTTAATTAGCCAGCATTCAAATTATGATTTACAGCAATGCAAATGTTTCAGTGTTTGGTCTTGAACTCAACTGAAGTTCATTTAACCTCTAGTTTATTTTATTTGAGCAGACTATTATCTTTATTAACATGTTAATGTCAGTTCTTCCAGGTGCTCCTGTTGTTTTTATCGTTTTGGTGACACTGGTGCTGTTGTTGGCTTTACTGGCAGCTGCTGTTTGCATTTTTGGCTGTATTAGATTTGTGAAGAACAAGGATTCACATAAAGGTCAGTGCAAATAAATCAATTAATTAAATAAGCACACAACATTAGCAACAGTCTAAAAAAAAAGTAGGGAGGAGACTTGATTGTATGCATCAGTTGGATTTCACTTAAAAGTGAAGGCAGATAAACTGACTGGAATGGACTTTCATGATTCAAAACACTATATATATTTTCTATGTAAGTAATCAGATACAATCAGGACTACTAACCAAATTAAACAATATGTGCACATGAAATACGGATTTGAGAAATTGTATCTGAATGTTTCCACTATGAAAAATAGTCCATTAGGATTGATTGACACAGATCGTGTTTTGTGTTTAAAAATGCAAGAAATTATAAGCCCTGAGTTTCCCATTTGGGAGTTTTTTTTTTTTCATTTACAATAAATGAAAAAGTTGCATGTACAAAATATAATAGTATTATTCAATTACGATAAAATATAGGCTATAAGAATAAAATTTACAGCACCTTCATGAGTTGAATAAAAAAAAAAGCAAAAACACACCCAATGCCCAAATTCTTTATTCATCTTTATTCAACATTTTGTAGAAGTAGATTTAATAAAAAAAAAAAAATCTAGTTCAATTTTATGCAGAAAATGTGCATCGCTGTCTTATTTGAACTACAACTTCCCACCTTGTAAAAATACGATCTTTGAGTGTTATTACAACAGTGATATTTCTTATTTTGTTTAATGTTTTTATATTGTAATAGTATTAGAACATTATGTCCTGTTTAAGTGATGAACTGTAATACATGTGGTTGTTTTCAGATGTTTTATTCTTGTGCTATAATTGTGTGGCCTATGCTACAAACTTTTCAACCTCTGTAGCACTAGAGCTATATGCAAAAAATAAGTTACACGTACAGCCCTGCCTTACATGTTCATTCCACTAAATTCAACTTTGAAGCATTTTGTTTAAATTGCCAGATCACAATCTTGATTCAATCACCCACACAATCTTATTCCTAAATGATAATGATTCCACTAAAATATCAAACTTTTGACAAGTACAATCGATCACACTGTAACACTGAAATCTGTGTTCGCACTGCTGCTGACCCAGAAACAGCTGTAGGTATGAAACAAGTTCACAACCACACAGTTTCAATATATCAATCAATATCAAACACCCCTGACTTTTCCATTGTTTTGCTGAATCCTTCACTCACTCTTTATTATTTCAATACGTTTTGAAAGTTTTAAAGCTTTTGTATCTTAATAATAATCTTTACTTTTGACAGAAACACCCTCCTCAGACAGCCCAGCATGTGCAAAGGGTAAACTGGAGTGGAATTCCATTCAAGAGCCTAAGAGGGTCATCATCATTTATTCTCTGGACCACCCCCTGTACAAAGAAATCATCTTAAAGCTATGTGCCTTCATGAGGGCTAAATGTGGTACAGACATCACTCTGGATCTCCTGGATGCCACCTGGCTCAGCACAATCGGCAGAATTCAGTGGCTGGATATGCAAAGGGAACGAATCTCCAAGTCCTTAGATAAAGTCCTGATCTTGTGTTCTCCAGGTGTACATGCCAAGTGGAAGGCCATGTGCGGTGAGCACAAAGTGAGACTGAAGGAGGATGAACATTCACCCATTGGAGACATGCTCACGCCGGCTCTGAGCCTCATTATACCAGATTTTGTTCATGCTTCATCTTTCCACAAGTACATGGTGGCTTATTTTGATGACGTTTGCAGTGAGAATGACGTTCCAGCACCTTTTAACATCGTGGTGAAGTACAAACTCATGAAGCACTTTGAAGAACTTTACTTCCGAATCCTAGACATGGAAAAACATGAGCCAGGACAGATTAAGTGCATTGAAGGCATTAGGGAGAATGATTACTTCTGTTGTCCATCAGGACAAGGGCTTCGGGATGCTATTGAAGCTTTTAAAAATTACCAGCTGAAGAATCCAAACTGGTTTAAAATGGAGCTTTTGGACACTGATGATGAAGAAGAGGAAACCTTCTTGGAGTCAACATTTCCTATTAACTATAGCTCTGTCACTGAATGCCATCAGCTGTTTGAAGGGCATAAAGCTCATACATTTGTCAATATGATTAAGCATCAGAATGGTGAACATGTTTTAAAGTCTTCTATCGCAGAGACAGCCATAATACTCAGCGAGAATTCTTCAGATCTTACCACAGATGTGTATTCCAGTGGTCCAGTACTGAGTAGCTTTACAGATATTAATGTGAAAGGTTTACCAGCAACTAAACCTGTGGCACAACATGCTTTATGCTTACAGGCTCTGTGAAATGCTTACAGGCTCTGTGAAATTAAGCTTGACATCAAGCTTTACTCTACCAATTATAGGCAAGATTTATATTTGTCTACAAAACTCATTTTATGCATTTAAGTCAGCTTATGCCATACTATATGTATGAAAGTGTCCTGTCAAGTTATGAAACCACTTATAAAACCACTTGTGAAACCATTTATATACCATTTTTATAAACCATATACACATATATATTATCATGTATTACTATGCCTTTGAAAGACTTTTGTCTTTCAAACACTTTAACATGCACAAATTCATGTTATTCTTTATTTACATGTAATGCACTTTCACCTAAAATATTTTTTTGATGTACTCCTGAGATTTTAAGGTAATAAGTTAATAATTAAGTAACATATTTGCATGTTCATGGTTCTCCGACGTTGGTTAATTGTCACATGGCATGCAGTTAAATAAAATATATAATTTTTTTAGTAAGTGTTTTATTTTGCTGAATGTCATTTTAAAATGATTTATTTTAATTAACATTTTTGTGATTTAATTAATTATTCGTTTTTCATTACATATATATTTAATCTTATCTTTTGTATGATTATAACATTGTCCTTCTTTATTTTATTTATTTATTGAAAATCCGATATTCCCGTTGTAACCACCTAGGCTAATCATGAAATTGCCCTTGTAAATCCCCCATCTGACAGAAATTCTGAGTAAAAGCCAATAGATGCGATTCTCAACTAGTACAAACAGACCCAACCGGATCAAAGTTCAAACTAGTGGAGTCCAGCCAAATAGCAAATAATTTACATTGAGAATTTAATATCCAGAATAAAGATTTTTTTTTTTAAAGATGATTTTTTCGTGACTGAAGGCAAAAATGAGTATCGCAGCCAGCTTTCTGAGTTCAGTTGTCATTGAACAACTTAAGTCCTGAATTTTTTACTTACTGGACCTGTATGTTGGTACGTGTAGGATTGTGACCATTGCTTATATCAGAACGTCACTTGTCTCAAACAAATAGAGCACAACAAACTGTTCCCTTTGAAGTTTGTGGAAATTCTCTAGCACACGGTGGTTTGATGGTGTTTGACGCTGAGGTTTGCTGACCTGAAGAAACAGTTCTGAAGATGTGGAGGTTCTCTGCGTTTCTTAGACGTTGCACTACAACTTCATCCAGCAGACATTACAAAAAAGGTAAAGTAGCACAAACCACATCTCTACTTTCAGGTATTTGCATTCAGAGCAACCATTGTATAATTGTATAATTTCATCCAAAAATTATTTAGTCTCAGTGTTGTTCCAAACCTGTTTTCTTATCTTCCGTGGAACACAGAAGAAAATATTTAGCAAAATAGCCTTTACTTTCCATTAAGTAAACAGGACCTTGGCTGTCAGGCTCCAAAATGACCAAAAAAAGCACCATAAAAGCAATCCATGTGACTCAATAATAAAGCACTTTATTAGGAACAGAGGAAAATGTTTTATAAAATTTTATTTGCTTCTCCTATATCATTTGTCAGTCTTCAGACACGTCAATACCATGACTTGCCCTTGAGCAAGGCATCGAACCCCCAACTGCTCCCAGCATAAAATGGCTCCCACTGCTCCGGGTGTGTGTGTTCACAGTGTGTGTGTGTTCACTCTGTGTGTGTGCACTTCGGATGGGTTAAATGCAGAGCACGAATTCTGAGTATGGGTCAACATTTTGGTACATCTTTGTTCACCTAAAATACTACACAATTCTATATCATTTGCTTCAGTCTTCAGACACGTGAGAACCAATTCAAACTTGGTGAGTATGTCTTGGGTCACCAAATTTGGTACAGTGTTGTTTGGTTCAACTATTCCATATTTCTCTTACAGACATCCTGATGTGAAAGAGGCTTTAGCAGGTCAGAGGCCAGTTGTGGCTTTGGAAAGCACTATTATCACACAAGGAATGCCTTATCTTCACAATCTCAGGTTGAAAAATATGATAAATCTCTTACAGCGCTGTCAAACACTTATCATGCTGAACTTTTCCCTCAAGTCATTCTAAAGTCAGGCTTGTAACATGACTTTTTATCTTAAAAAAAATCACTACAGACTATTTCTGTTGTATCGTTGCACAGGTTTTTTTTTTTAAGACAAGAATGTGGAGAATTTTGAAAACTGTTCTGAATAATATCTGAAGGATTCAGTATTTAATAGCTGGCTTTATTTCCTTTGTATTTTAGCACAGTAAAGGAAGTGGAGGTGATTGTGAGGGCTGAGGGTGCAGTCCCAGCAACCACTGGGATTCTTGAGGGCAGGATTCATGTGGGCCTTTCTGGCACAAAGCAAAACATAACTAAAAGTGTCCAGAAGAGATCTACCTTATGTCATCAGCAAGGTCTGAAACTAAGGTAATCTTTATTTGTAACTAATGTAATTATACATATTCATGTGAAATGTCTGTGCTTTGATTATTTAGGGTTTGTCGGGTGGCACAACTGTCTCCGGCACAATGATTGTGGCTCACAGGGCTGGGATTCCTGTCTTTGTAACCGGAGGCATTGGAGGAGTACATAGAGATGGAGAAAACTGAACGTTTATTTTCAAAATTGTCCATATTTCCATGTGAAATGTATACTGGAGTGTATTTAATGACCAATATAATATCTCTTGTAGCCCTGCATGTGAGCTCAGACCTCACTGAACTGGCTCGAACACTGCTGTTGGGTCTGCTGGGGTGAAATCCATCCTAGATATCGGTCGCACTGTTGAGTTTTTTGTAAGTGCTCGAACCCAGTTACCATTTTGTAAGTCTGCATGTGAACACCACTGGGTGAAATTGTGAAGATATGTATTGTAATTGAAATCTACAAGCGCAAATAAATAATGTGTAATAAAATAAACACTTTAAATGTTTTTTGAATGTTTTCTTCCCACACTATGAAAAGCCAAACAGTCCAAAATTTCAAAACTGATCCGTGCATGTTGTGTCTTGTCTTATTTTTATCATAATATGTAAATAATTATAATGCAGGGTCAGATTATATATACTATCTCTGGGGCTGCAAAGTGGTCTTCTGTTGGCTGTTCCCATCCCTGAGGAACATGCAGGACAACAGAAAGAAGACGCCATACAAACAGCTGTGACTGAGGCCAGGTAGAGAAAAATAGTGCTCGGCCATACTATATGCCACATGTAATGATAAGCACTTCTGAAAAAAGCATATTCTTTGTATATCTGAAGCTCAAAAGGTGTCACAGGAAGAGATGTCACCCCTTTTATGCTTCAGCGAGTCAATGAGCTGACTGAAGGGAAGTCCTTGCAAGCCAGTATCCATTAAAGACACAAAAGATGATGAAGCTTACTGTATTTATATACTTATGACACTAACACTAAGAAATAATTTTGATTTTGTGTGTCCTTTTGTGGTATTTTCCTGAAGTTCATTCACTTTCAGATATAGCACTCATCCATAACAAGACATAATAAGTATTTTATTATTATTATTATTTTTTACATTTTATTAAATTTTATGTTTAGTGTTGTCACTGTTAACTAATACTAAATTATTATTTAATAAAGCTAAAATAAAATATTAATATTAAATAAAAACTTTTAAAAAAAATTAAACAGAAATTTAAAATGTTTCCATGACAACCAGCTGAAATAAGTACTAAAGCTGAAGTACTAAAATGACTACAACTAAAACTTAAATTAAAAGGCTAAATAGTAATAAAACCCCCAAAACTAATAAAAATGTCAAAAGCATATAACAGCATTACTAAAGTTTAAATTCAAATTAAAATATAAAAATAAAATCTAATTAAAAATATTAATAAAAACTGTAATATTATATATAATTATATTATTATATTAAATAACACTGTTTATTTCCCTCAGATTGTTATTGGTGGAATAAACGTTGATTTCATCGCTAAAGGAACAACAAAGAAATTGGTGGTAAGAAGTCTAATAACAAGCTAAAGAAGCTTTAGCTACTTTTTATGAAATTAGGTTAATATTATATATTCGTATTGTATTTTCAGTTTGGTCAGACAAATCCAGGAAGTGTTTGTCAGTCATTTGGAGGTGTGGGCAGAAATATTGCTGGTATGTAATGTGACATTCATATTATTATTAATGAATATGTACAATTCCTCTTATTGCCTATATTTGCCTATGCTTTTGACTTATTGCCTATATTTCCTGACGACTGTTTAAGCAGATTAGGGCACAAGTCTCTCTTCATCTCTGCCATCGGCAAAGACTCTCATAGTGACACTGTGCTAAACTATTGTAAACACAATAGTAATTACTGTCACTTTTGAAGAATTGAATGCATCCTTGCTAAATAAAAGTATTAATTTCTTACTGACCCCAAACTTTTAAAGTAACCATGACACTTTTGGGGTTTTAGTCCAGCTATGTTAGTTTGCTTAGCATTTGCATGCTAATTCACATCTAAACACTGACAAAAATCTTGGCAGATAAACGTATTTAAAATGTTCAGTCTTTTTGCAGATGCACTATAGAATGAGATTGTCCTGCCCCCTAATAACACATGAAAATGACAAAAAAAAAGCAAATCATGGCTGTGATGAAATTAAAATCTACTGGCTAAAAAAAAAAAGACAAACTCTCCAATATATATTTCCATGCACACTTCCTGTTGCTATAGGAAAATCAGCAAGGTCTTTAAAGTAACGGTAATAACTAGTTTGATAACATAAATCTTTTTTTTTTAATCTTTATGTTCAGGTATCTCAGTTTGAGGATCACCTTGCGTGATGATGTTACCATCAATAGTTCTTGATGGTAACATTCCAGTTTTGACCACTGATTACGTGTGCTGTATCGCCAAAAAACGTGCAGTCCCTGGTAAACCTCATTTTTCTAATACTGCTTCAGAGCATTGAGGTCATAGTTTCAAGTGAGTTGTTACGTGCATATCGCATGTCTTTTTCTTATGCTGCAGTGTGGTTTGAGCCCACAGATGCAGATAAGGCCTGTAAGCCCTTCCTGTCAGAGAGCTGGAAAGCCCTATCTTACACCACCCCCAACATGGCTGAGCTCTGCACCATGAATCATACACTAGATCTACCCACTCCTACAGGTACCAGAGTTAGAAACCACCTAAAATAAGCCAAAAAAATATTTTGATTCAGAGTTGCCCAGATCACTTGATGATGTCTTGGGCTGTATACCAGCTCTGTCCTGCCCCCTGCTGGAGCATCTGCATTGTGTGGTGGTCACTTTAGGTGTGCTAGGTGTAATGGTGTGTGGAGAACATGATGCTGGGACTGTAAATTTGCAGCCACAAAAGCAAAAGCGGGTATGATGGCCTTATTATACTAATCATAAAGGAATAGCTCACCCAAAAATGAAAATTTGCTTAAGATTTACTCATCCTTAGGTGATGCAGATGAGTTTGTTTCTTCATAGGAACAGATTTGAAGAAATATAGCATTACATCACTTGCTCACCAATGGATCCTCTGCAGTGAATGGGTGCCGTCACCAATGGATGGAGTCCAAACAGCTGATAAAAACAATGCAATAACCCACACAACTCCAGTCCATCAGATGATATCTTGTGAAGTGAAAAGATGTGTGTTTATTTGTAAGAAATAAATTCATCATAAAGACTTTAACTTCAAACCTCTTTAACTTCAAAAGTCAATCCATAATATTGCTTCTCCAGTGAAAAAGTCAGCTCATCTGAATCAGGAGAGAAATATACACAGATCAAGCACCGTTTGAAAGCCAAAAAGTTCTAAACAAATGTATGTGGATTTTGATTTTAGAGGACAACAGAGGATGGACTTTTTCACTGGAGAAGGCATTATTATGGATTATGGACTTGTTTAAAGTTAAAATGCCTTAATGATGGATTTGTTTCTTACAAACATACAGCTTATGCTTCACAAGGCATTAATTGATGGACTGAAGTCATGTGGACTACTTGTGGATTATCAGCTGTTTGGACTCTCATTTCGACGGCACCCATTTACTTCTATTACTTGGAGTAAATCTAAATATATTATTTGGAACATTAAAATTCTGAACAGTATTTATGCCTTTTTATAACAGAAGGGACGGCTGTGTGCCATTCATTGTCCTGCGCTGACTGTGAGCTCTGGAGCTGGTGACAGGTATGTTAACAAATTTTTAACATCAAACAATACAAATAATATCATGTTGCATTAGACTTTCTTTCTATCTCATCTAGTTTTGCTGGAGCAATGATGTTTGGGATCTTACAAGGGTTGGACACAGACAGCTGTGTGCGTATGGGTCTCCTTGCAGCCCGCACATCCTAGCTGTCTCCTCATCCAATAGATCCGTCTTTTACTGCAGATGTCATCCATCCGGAAAAGTCACACTCTCAACTGTGGTCAAAGCCTACGTGTGTGTGGATGGAGGACTAAAATACGATCTAAAAGAGACTAAAATCTTACCAGCAGACATCTACAGTCATGGTACATCAGGCTGTATATATAGGTGGTACTTATATGTGGAGTCTGATATATAGACTTCATATGTATTTCAATTAACTGAATTTGAGTACATTGTTGTCGTTTTTTTTTTTTTTTTTTGAATGGGTCTAAACCTCTGTCACACTGATATTATCTGTAGTGGTGGACACCTTCAGAAACATGAAAATCCTACTAAAACATCTGTGTTTTTAGCATTTTATATTATTATAACATTTATTACTAATTTTAAATCATGTCAACTACAATGCTTTTGCATTGCATTTTGAATGGTAGAAATTAAAATAAAATGATTTTATAATTTCAAATTATATTTTCAAATTTTTCTGTATAATTTTAAATATTGTATAACTATGCATGCAGTTTTTATCATCTTATATTAACTCAGAGAGTATGTAAAATGTAGCTATTAAAAAGGTTACATTTAACATTACTATTTGAGTAAATGTTGAAAAAGTTAATTTTTTAAATGTAAAATAAAATTATTTTAATACAATTTTTAAATTGTCATTCTTGTATAATTATACATGCAGTTTTTATTATATTAACTGAGAAAATACATCAAACTTTACTATTAAAAAATTACATTTAACATTAGCATTTGGGTGAGTTTCAAATATATAAAAATGTCAATATAAATGCTGAGAAAACTAAAAGAAATCGTCATATAAATCAAAGTTATTTAGTTAAATATTTCGTTGTAATCTCTATAACTGTTACAATAACAAAAACTAATTTAAAAAAATATAAAATTCAAATACTTTTTAACTTGATTTATTTTTTTTTATTCCTAGCTGTGCCTAAATATGATAATATATGGCAATATGTATCGCCCCTTGTGGCGACAGTAGTACATTACTGATGTTAAAAATGATGACGACTAAATAAACGACATCTCCCACAATGCATTGTGCCTCAAGTCTTGCGCAAACTCAATGAGAAGTGACTGGTTACTGTATTCCCTCCTCATTTCAGTGTAAGATGGTGGTAAGAATCTGTTACCTAAACAAACAGTAAAACTGAGTAGGAAAACATCTAATCATTTTTTTAACATCTGAGCTGTGGAATAGTGCTCATTCCAAACTATCAGATAGGCACATCTGATGAGTTGAGAGGCAGAACCCCCGCCTAAACTAGAGTGAATAACCCTTGGAGTGGAATCCCTGCAACACAGGACCAGCTAGTTGAAGTGAGTACCCTACAAAACAACTGCTTTAATCGTGATCAGAGCACCCGAATATAACTACTACATCAGTATTAGGTTTGTATAAGTGTGTTGAAGCAGACTAACCCCGTGGTTAAAGAATAAAACATTGAGTTTAAGTAAAGGATGAAGGTGGACAGGCGGCGGTTCCTCCTCTAGTCACCGGGCCGTTTAGTAGGAGAGTCGCAGGCTTTAGCTGTATGTAGGCCGCAACATAGAAACGTTTAGAAAACATTCGTTGTCGACAAAATATATATGGAGGGAAAGTCGTTTTATTCCTTTACAGTCATTTCAAAATATGCGTGCTTTTAAGTTTATGTGTTATTGATTGTTGGAGGGTGAATTAAACGTTTTTAGGCGTTGTGTTTTGTGCCGCACGTCAGATGAAGTCTGTCCCAGCCGTGGAGACACCTCACCGGCTTTCATCTCGACTGACGCGCCGCTAGACATATACGATGTGAGATATCAGTAATTGCGATTTTAATAAAGATTCATAGATACTAATCGTATTAAATGTGTTGGTTACTTATTTAATGTCAATTTGAGAAAACAGGCAGGCTTTGAGAAAACAGCAACTGGGCAGATGCGAGAGATTGAAGTGTGAATGTTTAATATACGATTTCACTTAAAATGCTAATAATAATTTGCTTTTAGAATTAACATTTTTGCTACATTGTTTAAAAATGTATTTGTTGTGATACAAATGTCAGCGTTGGACAAAAGAGATACTGAATGGTATGATGCGATTCGCAGTTCATTCAGATAACAAGCTTTAGTGTTTTGTGCTGCATACAACATTGTCTCTGTATTGTGTGTAACAATCATTTATTTGAAATTTGCACATTTTAAATCAGGTATTCGTGTCTATTCATGGCCCGTGAACACCTGACTTGCAGTCGTCTCTAATGTGACCCAGTGGTCCTATTCTGCAATCCCAAAACATCAGCATATTTATAGACAACTGGGCTAACTGACTGTAATGAGAGTAACATAAAAAGGCTTAATGTGCTTTTTTGTGGTAGCTTGATGTTTTGGACTGCTATGAGCCCATGACAGCTGACTGTATTCATTTGTCATGGCTGTTCACTTTGTTTTAATCTAACTGCCTGCCATTTTTCAATATGATTATTTAATAAGAGCATTTATGTACTAGAATAAAGTATTGTCATCATCCAGGCTGCCACATTTAAATCAAATCCACTTGCCTTGACTTTGCATCAGCCCTTCGGCCGACCTGCCAGAGACTCTCCCGAACTTGCCGTACGATAGGATGTCCCGCAGTCCCGAGCTGAAAGAAGACCCCATGGAGTGCCCACTGTGCATGGAACCGCTGGAGATCGACGATGTCAACTTCTTCCCCTGCACCTGCGGCTACCAGATCTGCCGCTTCTGCTGGCACCGCATCCGCACAGACGAGAACGGCCTCTGCCCTGCTTGCAGAAAGGTACGATTCTGCTTGAAATTTGTGCGCAGGCTTCTAATGATAGTGGAGGACTGCTTGTTACATATCAACGTCGCCATTGGGTCGCTGTTACATTGTATATGAGAAGCTGTTCTTGATGTGCACCTTTTCAGGCAGTAGTCGATAGCAATATCTAAAACAGTGGTTCTCACGAACAGCTGGAGACAATGATGTTAATGAATGCAAATAATGAAACCCGAATATAATCACAGATAGCTTGCAGAATAAAAGGGCTTATAAAAAACATTTAAAAGGGATGAGAAATTTGGAGGAAAATGTTAGGTGTGATTGTATTGTTAAATATAAAAAGACATTGTTTTGTACAAGCACAGTGGCCAAACATTGTCTGGTTAACCGGCCGTAATGTTCTCAAGCCTGGTTATGCAATTGAGGCTAAAGCGTATTGCACCACTTTCTTGCCAAACCACGCTTCCCAAGTGTAAACGCGATGTGGTTCATTTGACTCACTGTGATGGTGTCAGCTTGAAAACTTGACCTATTTGCAAAGTTCTTTGAGAATTGCCACCCTTCAGATACTGGTTCAAGCGCGGTAACAGGCTCTGTGTGTTCTGTAGCCTTACCCGGAGGATCCGGCAGTTTACAAACCGCTGTCACAAGAGGAGATCCAGAGGATAAAGAACGAGAAGAAGCAGAAGCAGAACGAAAAGAAGCAGAAGGTGACGGAGAACCGCAAGCACCTGGCCAGTGTCCGTGTGGTGCAGAGGAACCTCGTGTTCGTCGTGGGACTTTCTCAAAGACTTGCAGATGCGGAGGTGAATGCTCGTATTAGACAATTCCAATGCCTTTTTTTGTTTTTGCTATATAATGATTATTTGAATCTACTGAATTATGAACTTTGATATTTTTTAGTAATTACATTAGTGAGAATAAAGACTCATATTACTAAATAATAATCACTAGTTTCTGCCTCTATTTTTTTTTGTTTTTGAAAGAAGTCTCTTATGCTCACCAAGGCTGCATTTATTATTTTAAAATCTAGTTAAAGCAGTAATATTGTGAAATGTTGCTAAAATTAAAAAATATTTCATTTTAATATATTTTAGAATGTAATTTCTTTCTGTGATGGCAAAGCTGAATTTTCAGCAGACATTACAGTTTTCAGTGTCACATGATCCTTCAGAAATTATTCTAATATGCTGCTTAAAAAATGCATATTATTATTATTAT
Source organism: Cyprinus carpio (assembly GCF_018340385.1). Taxonomy (NCBI): domain Eukaryota; kingdom Metazoa; phylum Chordata; class Actinopteri; order Cypriniformes; family Cyprinidae; genus Cyprinus; species Cyprinus carpio. The sequence goes on along the minus strand of NC_056596.1, from coordinate 10,335,338 downwards.
TATAAATGTTTAAAACAGTTGTGCTGAATATTTTCATGGAAATATTTGTTGATGAGTGGAAAGTCTAAAAGAACAGCATTTAACATCATTAATATCTTTACTGTAATGTTTGATAAATATAATGCATTCTTGCTGAATAAATGTATTAATTTCTTTCAAAAAAACAAAAAGTTCTCACTGACCCCAGACTTTTGAACAGTAGTGTACAAAGAATTAACGAAAGTGGTCATTTATTTTTTTTAATTCTTACTGATTCCAAATGTTTGAACGGTAATGTATTTAATCACGGTATTTGTGTATTTAAATCACTGATATCAGTTGCCACTTCTGGCCATATCACATCAAACAGAAATGTGTCACTTCCTGTAGGAGGTGAATGAGAATAGCACAAAAATAGAGTGTTTTCATCAGCAAGTCATTTACATTTTGCTGAACAAAAGGAAATTTCCTTCCTCATTTCATTTCACAGTTTGATTGTGTGATACGTGGGCATAATTCAGCGTAGTGTCTGTTTTGTGGTTCATGCAGTAATTCACTTGAAGAATCACTGTCACTTTGATTACTTCTTAGGTTCTAAAGCGCCCGGAATATTTCGGAAAGTTCGGCAAAATCCATAAAGTGGTCATCAATAATAGCACATCATATGCAGGTTCACAGGTAAGAAAAGCCACATGTGTGATATCAGTTATGAAACTTGATGCTTGCTCACACACACTTTTTATATTTATTTTGACCTTTTACTCCACAGGGTCCTAGTGCCAGTGCCTATGTAACTTACATTCGTTCAGAGGATGCCCTTAGAGCAATACAGTGTGTGAACAATGTCATAGTGGATGGGAGAACACTCAAGGTAAGTGCAAAACCATCACAACCTAAGCCATTAACAAAATATTATCATACAATAAGTATATTATGTCTGTGATGAATATTTATTGTTTTCTGTCACTTTAAAGTTGTTTGCTGTTAAACTAATTACCTGTCTGTGTTTTGTCTCAAGGCGTCTTTAGGTACAACAAAGTACTGCAGTTATTTTCTCAAAAGCATGCAGTGTCCTAAGCCGGACTGCATGTATTTACACGAACTGGGGGATGAAGCGGCTAGTTTTACAAAAGAAGAAATGCAGGTGAGCGCATGTGTTTACACTGCAGATCAATCAGTCGAGACAGTGTCAATACATTAATTACATTTACAACATTTTTTGCTGTTTTATTTATCTGGATATTGTTCGACTACTATGTGTAAATTGTTTTTAGGCTGGGAAACATCAAGAGTATGAACAAAAATTACTCCAAGACCTTTACAAATCAAACCCCAACTTCTTACAAACCTCAGCATGTGGAGAGAAGTCGAAGAGCAAAGCCAATTCCACTCAGAGGTGTTGTTTTTATCCTGAATTTCATTCCTGCACACACCCAGTCAGATGAACATATTCATATTTATAATCCAAAATTGAAAGTTGCTTTATTTATTGCATTATGTTCTATAATTAACTAAATAATTATTCATTTCTTAAAATGTATAGAAAAAAATACACAGTACCATTAAACAATTTGGTGTCTTATGCTCATCAAGGCATTTATCTGATCAAAAATGCAATCAAAATAATAATTGTGAAATAATACAATTAAAAAAAATTAAATATGTTTTAAAATAATTTAGTCCTCGTGTTTTAAATATATTTATTCCTGTGATTGAATTTTCAGCAATCCCAATTTGTTGATCAAGAAACATTTCTTATTGTTATTAGTGTTGAAAACAGTGCTGCTTAATGTTTTGTTGAGACTGTATACACATATTTCTTTGATGAATAGAAAGTTCAAAAGAACAGCATTTTATTTGAAAATTGACTATTTGTTATTATACATGCCAGTCACTTTTGATCAATTTAATTCATCCCTGCTAATTAATAGTATTAATTTTAAACAAAAATATTTCTCACCTCAAACTTTTAAATGGTAGTTTATATATTCAGTTTTCAGAAGTGCATATATTCAATCTTTGAGTGAGGTGTGAGTTTCATTTTTAACTTTAGCATTATTTTTCCAGACCCAACAGTACCAATAAAGAAGGGTGGCCCTCATTACAGAACTATGGGAAAATGGTTAATGGTTTAACCACAGAGCATCGCAAGTCTCCTCCTCTTTTAGACTGCCTAACAGACTCAGACCACATGACTCCAGATGAACCAGACTCTGAACAGGGAACAGAACAGAACACGGGCCTTCCACCTTTCCCATCAGCCTTAGAGCCTACCAGGTATTGTACTGCAGAAGCCTAGCCAATAGTACCTTTGATATTCAGCAATATACAATGAATCATTTCAAGTGTTTTTTCTTTCTGTGTGTTTTGGTGTGTGCTTATCACACTGTCCTTTCATTTCAGTCCAATTGGCAAACAATCAGAATCCATAAATCTAGGAAATGGGGAAACTATATCACAGGTAAGTGCTAAAAAACTCTTGAATCCCTAAGAATAGTTATTGTGGGTTTGTTTTATAATTTTTTTTAATCCATCTGGTTGCATTTGGTTTGACAGACATCCAGTAGCGATTCCCCATCTCCTCCACCTGGCCTTACTAAACCCAGCCTCGTTGTGCCCATCAGCGTGGCTGAACTCACAGCACGCTCACCCTTTGAGGGGGCGGCAGCAGAGTCTCAGTCTCTTTTCTCAGACAACAGCAATTTCAGACATCCCAACCCCATTCCCAGCGGCCTGCCCCCCTTCTCCAGTTCACCACAGGGAGCCTCTGACTGGCCCATGACTCCAGAACCACAGAGCCTTTTCACCTCAGGTAGGCGTGTGCAGTAAATGCATTTTGGACCAATAAGATTGCAGTGTGGGCGGAGCTAATCAGATAAGCCCATCAATCTCTCTTCCTTTTTGCAGACACTATCCCAGTGTCGTCCTCTACTGATTGGCAGGCGGCCTTCGGTTTTGGCTCTTCGGCCAAGCAGCAGCAGCAGGACGATGACCTCGGCTTCGACCCATTTGACGTCACACGGAAGGCCCTGGCCGACCTCATAGAGAAAGAGCTGTCAGTCCAGGAGCATTCTCCCCTCTCTCCCAATCCCTCTTCCCACCAGACCAGCCTCCCCAATGGCCAACAGCGCCTTCCTCACCTCCAGCACAGAGGCCTCTATAACTCCTTCAGCCTGCCCCAACACATGGCCGCACGCCACCCCTGGATGGGCCTCCCCACCCGCAATAACCTCACACACTTGAACCACACGGCCTCAGCTGCACACAGCCATTTCTTAGACCTGAGCATGCCGGCCCAGCACCACAGCACCGGCCTTGGGGGGATTCCTATATCAGGTTAGGGGATGCATCTGTCTCGTGTTTTTTGTGAAGCACCTGTGTGTGTGTGTGTGTGTGTGTGTTTGCGTTAAAACACCTGGTCTAAGCAAGGCTACAGTTGTAGCCCACTGATCCAAATACAAACAAGTTGTTGAACTCGTTCTCTTCTGAACTCTAGTTATGTTTGTTTTATTTTGCAATTTAAAAATAAAAACTAAATTCAAAAAAAAATGCATAAATAAAATTAAATGGAAACCCAACTAAAACAAGTAAAAGTTACTTCCAAATGGAGTAAAACTGAAACATATAGCTAAATAGAAATATTTTTAACTATTTAAACTAAAATTAAAATGAAAACTGAAAATATTTTTATAAAAAAGCTATAAATTAAAATAAAAATTAATATAAATAGCTTATAAATCCTATAATAGTATAGAAATAATACTAAGATAAGACTGGTAATCTGTTACCTATTTTTTTATTCTTGTTGATTATCCCATTTAACGTAAAATTGTTTGCAAATGTCATTTTCATGTAGACGTAAGGAGTTTCAATTCTCATTTTTTTAATTAATTTCAGAAAACAATGGCTCTGTAGAAAATCTAAATGTGAAAGAGTGGCAGGACGGACTGCGAGCACTCCTACCAAATATCAACATCAACTTCGGAGGCCTCCCGAACTCTACCTCTTCCTCCTCCTCTTCCTCCACTTCCAGTGTGAACCACATCGGGGTGCCAGTAGGCTCGACTGGAGTCTCGCACAGCCTCAGCTGGGACAGTACGGCCAGTTGGATGGATCCCGCCATCATCACAGGTGTGATTTGTGTTTCATAAACCCTCTGCTTATGGATAAATCCTTCATCGCTAATAGTACTCATTCATGTCCCTTTTTAAACTCCAGGTATCCCATCATCCACAGGCAACAGTTTGGACTGTCTCCAGGATGACAATCCGCCACACTGGCTCAAGTCGCTGCAGACACTCACAGAGATGGACGGACCGCCCAGCTCCAGCGCACTCATACAGCCCCCACACACCGGCCTCCTGGACGCGGCGGCCCAACTCTCCTTACACAGAGCCGCCTGGGCCCCTTACCTCCCTCCTCCCACACTAACCCCAAGTCAGTTCCACTCCCCACCTCCAGGCTTTCAGACAGCCTTCAGACCCCCAGTGCAGACGGCCACAGACATCCTACAGAGTGCCGGTATTGACCGTCACTAAAGACAGCCCTCTCTCAATTTAACTGCATCACAAATATGAAACTGCAAATATACCCCTTCCATTAATAACATAACATAAGCTCTTGTCTTTCTACCCTTTCACTCTCCATCCCTTTCCCAACAGGAATTTTTTGTCTGTTGTCAGTTTTTTTTCAAGGCACACATCTCTGTATGATGAGCACCATCAGTGCAGGGTAATGATTGAGACAGACACTGAGGGTCCTAACACATATATACACACACAAACATTCACATATGATTCTGGGTAAAAATAAAAGTGTCTGACACTGAAATGTGCAGAGGAAACCGTGAGCACTGATGTGTACATGTGACTAACAACGGCTAAGCGGAATGTGCTTAAACGAATAACATGTCTGATTTGCATCACTCTATCCAAGGTACAGACTGTAATTTAATACTGTGAATCTTTATAATTCCCGTAAGTTAGGTCTCACCACCATTTGAAGGAAATGGATTATAAGATAAATCTGTGTAATGCTCTTGGCTTCTTACACGTTTAATGTTTACGGAGCCAGAGCTGAGTGCATTTGTAGAATCCAAGTCCTGGTCCTCATTAGAAGGGACTCCATTAATCACAGAGTAGTACCTTCTCTAATCTTAGACTGGGATCCATTTTGGATTCAAGGGTTTGCCTAAGCATCTCTGGGCAAGCATGGTGGTGTGAGACCTGACATGCCACTACACAATGTCTATAGTAACTTCATTCCCATGAAGGGAAGTGAGAAAGACCACTGTGGAAGTGTTTATTGGCCTGCCTATAGAATAAGCCATTCATACAAGGTATGAATCAGGAATCAAGTCTGGAACCTTTGGAAGGATGATAATGGTAACAAAGGAGACATGTCAAGGCATGATTGCAGATAAAATGAGTGTTAAAAGCGTGAAGACAGGCACACACACACTAACATGCCACCATTCCAAGGCCTTCAAATGATTTCCATTCTCTCTCTCATCTGTGTGGCCATACTAAACAGTATTTATCAAATGCAATCACTCATTCTTTCAGGAAAAAAATCAATGTAGTCCAACATTTGGGTTTAACATGCTGCTGAGATCATTTAATACAAAATAAAGCGCTAAAAGAGAAGAATTGACCCCTTTTCTGCTGGTCTGGAACAGTGAAATCTTAAATAAAATTGAGTATTCATTGCCTCAGTTTGATTCTCTTTTTTTCTGATGATGTGTAGCTTGAGTAGAAACTGTAGGGTTTTTTACATGAGGCATTTTATTGTCCAATGAAGAAATTATTGACATTGAAAACATCTACAACGCATGAAATTCATGGTAATTATACATCGGCAAGGTCTTGGAAACTCGTTTTGAACACGGTCTACTGAACACAAAGACAAAACACCAAAATCCGCTTCACCAAGGACATGCTGGACTCATGTCGGGAAGAAAGCTTTTATACAACTGTACAAATGTGCTTTTATAACAGATTCTTCTTTTTGCACATCATTTGAGAGTCTCGACAGACACGGCTTGTCACCTTCCAGCACAAAATGTCTTTCAACAGCCTCCGTGCTTTTAATACCCATGACGAAATCTATGAACAAGTTTATATCAATGTACAAAGTGTCATGTGAAGCTTTAGCACACCGTTCCGTTCTCCATGCGAGACTTAGCACAGGAGGTACGGGATTGTGGGGGAGGCTGAATCGATGGTGCCAGGGTGCAGAAGAACCCAGCTATGAGGGTCAGTCCTAGCCCTCCCCATGCACTGAACATGGACCAGCCGTAACCATGGCTTATATCATCCGGGAGGCTGAAGAGATAACGTGGGTACCGAGACAGTTCAAAGTTGATGCCAGCCACACAGGTGCAAAGAGAGATTATGCAGAAGGTACCTGTGGTAGGGCATAATACTAGTTGTTTAGAGATAAGGCACCATGCCAATGAATTTTTTAAGATAACAAAAGAGGAGGAAATCACATACCTCCCATAAGGAAGAGCAGACCGGCAACATAATGCATGAGGCCTTGTTCCCAGCAACAGCCCAAAACTCCAATGGTCCAGCCAAATAGGATGATGGATAGAGCCATGCCCATGAAGCCAGCTGTCATCCGACGCAAATCTGGAGAAGGACACAAATTACTGGGGGTGTCCAATATTGCTCCTGGAGGGCCACCTTCTTTCAGAGTTTAGCTGCAACCTGAAAAAAGTTTCTAATAATCCTAAAGATGTTAATTAGCTGGTTCCAGCCAAACTACACAGGACGGTGGGAACTCTAGGAGAAGGATTTGTTACCCTTGCTTTAAACTCTACCGTTATATCAAATACATTCATATGCAGGGACTTCATGTGCCCAGGACAATAATTGTTAGGGTAGGAAACCCTTATTGAGGTCCCAATTAGTACACTACACCATAGTAAGAGGGCCCGGGACACCACTGATGCAGACCGAAAAGAATAAGTCCCACTTACGCAGGGCATGCCAATCATCTTGCTGGATAGTCTTGGTGATATTGTAGGAAATATCCTTTCGTGTCACTGGAGAGGAGTAATAGTACTTTATAAAGGAGCAACGCTCAACAGTTCCTGGAAAAACAAGAAAAGCATCATTAGATCTAGACCCAGTATGATAATTAGAACCTGTATACAAGCCCAGCTTAAGCTCAAACATTTAAGGTCAAGGTAAGTCAAGCTCATAATTAGGTGGACCAAGTCCCCTGTGGAGCTGAATCTTCTTGTGCATATGGACAAGTGTCGTGTTTAGATGAGTATACTACACAGATGGTCGAGTGAGTATTGCTCATCCGGTCTAAATTAGTGGTTCTCAATCCAGGTCCTGGAGTACCACCATGTTCAGATCTTACTAACGAGCTGATGAAATATATCAAGTGTGATAAATAAGGTAGACATCCAGAATGTGCATTGCTCAGGTACTCCAGGACCAAGCTCAAGGACCACTAGTCCAAACCACTACAATTCATAGAAAACTGAATGTTTTTTTTTTTATTTTCAGACATGCTCATGATGTCCAATACTGAGAAAACATTCAAGCATTTTTTTTATTAAAATGAATTGGCACTTTACTCTTATGCATCCATAGGCCTGCTTATATACATTTTATAGAAATGTCAAGCTAACACACACAAACACAAACAAACACACACACACAAACACAGCATCAAACACACACACACACACACACACACACACACACACACACACACACACACACACACACACACACACACAACCTTGCATTAATACAGCCAACACATTTTCCTGTAAGGCTCGGGTGGATGTTTTTACCTTTTTGTATGAGCTCTTCGATGTCTGGATCAAATCCCACCCTGTAGCATTTGCTCCACAGCCCCATGTTGGTTGAATTGTAGCGTCTGCTGCACTCATCCGCCGCGCTCATCGCGAACAGCTGACGCCGGTTTCTATTCAGCAGCAGTCGGTCTTCCCATCGGTCCAGGCTCGCTCGGCTGGCTCGCAGTGGAAGGCTGTGGTTTGGGATGTAAATGAAACCCGGATCGCTCCTGCGGTTCGAGAAAGTTCGGCAACGATCCTTGTATCTCCTCGCATCCGTTTCGTACCAGTGATCCGATGAGATTGCGACTGTCAGGAAACACAAAGCGACGAGAGACAGACAGAGACCCGTGTACAGAAGCCACTTCCCCGTCGCCATCGTTCTGCCAGGCCGCCGATCAGCACCTCATGGTGGACAGCTCCTTCGACCGAGGCAGCGAATCAATCCAGCTTCAGCATCTTTTTTTAATTCGTGTTAAAAAGGCAAAATGCTGAGGTTGCTGTAAACGTGCCCTTTTAAATGAATGAGATACGTCGATTATTACAAAAATCCTGTCTGTTATTTCCTCTAGCCTACACGTAGACTGTATTGGGGGAGCGGGTTCCGCTCTTCCTCTCTGAGCTGCTGCAGGCAGAGACACATGACAATCACACACAGGAACTGAAAATGATTCAAATATGGAGGGGGAAATGATTAGATAAAAATGATCAAACTCATTCAAATAAATCACTGTAAAAAACGATTTCGATTATTTTCAGCCATTTTAGCAAATTGAGCTGTTGGTTTCATTAAACACACTTCATATTCTGTTTCAGGGGACACTTTTTAAAACTTATAATGTTGTTACGATGTTGTGTTTTACCATTATTTTGTAGGGCCCTAGACCATTTTTTTTATAAGTGATGATTAATCTTCAGACAGTGTTTTCTATAGGTAGTTAGTCTAAATACAATTTATTACCCATATTATATTTCTCCAAAGAGAAAAAAAAAATTAATGAAAAAAGAAAACATTTGTCCATTTAACCCCTTAAAAAATTCATATTTTACCATACTTCTTTGTTCCTGTATCAAGTTATCAGTACACAGACAAACTATTGTTTGTAGAACTGTTAAACATTACAACCAAAACAAGCCCCGATACAGTCTGAAATTCATGTATAAGCTTAATGACAAGTCAGTTTCTGCAGGTTTTATAAAGGTAAGACCAATAAATTAAATGGAACGGAATATGTCAACATGGTGTCAAAATGTAAACGTCTTGTATCGCTGTAGCAACGCTTCCAAGTTTGAAAAAAAAATAAAAATAAGAAAATAAACAAAAGTCGAATAGCACTGCCTCCCAACCACTACTAGAATATGGAAGTAACTTTTAGTGTACTGAAAATGTCTGAAGATTATTAAATCAATACACATTTAGGGCACTTGAGAAGCAAATGACACAAGCAGTGTTTGATAAAAGCATCAAAATGAAGCGAGTTTGATTAAACCAAAAACAAATAACTACCAATGGGCTCAGGAAAATCAACTTAATTAAAAGGGAAAATAAGTTTTCATACCTCATTGACAGATGTTTGTTCTTAAAGGGGTCATTGGATGCCCATTTCAAGTCGATGTGATTCTTTAGGGTCTTAATGAAAAGTCTGTAACATAGTTTGGTTAAAATTTCTCAGTGGTAGTGTAAAACAACACCATTTTCACCCTGTCAAAAACACCTCTTTTCAGAGCAAGCCGTTTTGTAGCATTTTCCTTTAAAATGCAAATGAGCTCTGCTGACCCCGCCCTTCTCTTCCGAGCTTCTCTCTGAGAGACCGCAAACTTTAGCAGCATTCATCGTGAAACTTGCTAATTAGCACATTATTAGGAAAGGCGATTTGCATAGATTCATTAAAAAAAAAACGTACACTCACTACTTCTGTTGGTGAAGCTGGATCACGAATGATTTGGGCGAACATAGACGTATTTAGTAAAAACAAAAGTTATCCACTGCGCCTTCTGCTGCTCAGATGTCAGGAGTAAATGATGAATGCTGTGTTTATTATTACATCCAACAACAGAACACCTCGATCACTTAGGAGTCATTCTTGTCTACATCTGCTCATTAGCCCCTCACTGCAGAACACAAGATCCAGGGGGCGTGGTTGGATCCCCATCTAGGGGGTGGAGATTAGTAGGTTTTGGGGTGGAGAAGGATGGGTTTAGTGATCAGGGGGTGGAGACGGGTAGGCTTAGGTATATTTAAGGTGGGAGGAGTTGGATCTGGATCCAACCACGCCCCCTAAATTGCACAAGTTGAATTAACTAACATCCAAGTCTGTGCTAAAACGCTACTGTCAATCAAACCATCGTGGGAGGGGCCTGTCTGAGATCGGCTCGATTTGAGAAAGGGGAAATGATTTAACGAGATTAAAAAAAATAAAATAAATTTTTTATCATTATTGGGTGGTTGTGTACACACACTGCCAACACACATTTCAATTCAGACAACTTGTAAAAGTGCATGTAGCATTTTATGACCCCTTTAAAGATACATGCATATTTTACATAAATTTTTAAATATGCATTTCAACTAAAGGATTCTTGATGTAAAGACGTTTAGATATTTGTATTGAAAAAATAATAATTGCAGTGCATGCAAGATTTAAATGCCATGACATCGGACTTTTTGCTTCAGTTTTAGAAATTTCTGCCCTTGATTTGTGACGGGGCAAATTAAGACCCACAAAAACCCTGCAAGTAGTGTTGTATAAATGTTTAAAGCACACAAATAAATGCATACACAGTACTTGAAAGCCAAATTTGTTGCTCCAGAACCTGCTGAGGCTTCAGTCATTCTTCAGAGATACCACACACACTCAGCAAAGCAGATTGTATTTGTAGGTGCACATCGAATACATAATTTAAGCAGAGTTGTGTGCTTTAAGGTTAAGATTAGTTTGAATGAACACCGTTGTTTAAAGAACAATTTGGAAATCATTTGAGCCTATATTTGGTGAAATTCAACCATTTTTAAAATATAAAGTTTCATAATGCCCAGAAACGCATACTGGCAACATTCATTTAATAGCCACTTTATTCAAAACTCAAACATTTATACATTCAACACAAAGTACAAAAGCAAAACACTTCCAGTAGTTCTTAAATCGATTTTATTGAGAGCAAGTCAGTTTATACTTCAGTGTCGTAACAAAGCTACCACTCATTAAATAAAAAAAAAAAAAAAAAAAAAAAAAAATTTATATTATTTTAATTATATATATATATAATATTATATATATAATTGCTTTTTACAACAGTCTACAGAAAATTAAGCAGGGTGTGCCATCACACCAACTCCATTCACAGTCAAATTTCAAAAAATAAACAACATTGCTTCAAAAAACTAAACAAAAAAACAATAACAGGGTTGGGGTGCACATTTGCTGCTCTGTAGTAAAAAACACGTTTAAAACAAACCAAAAACTAAGGCCAGACGAGTCAACAACAAAACCAAAAGCGCGAGGCATGATTCAATCACAGCACTTACACAAGCTCGCGATACACAAAGCAAAGCACAATCAAACGGCATATCGGAGGAATCCAACCCTGCAGTGAGTGTCTGAGCGCGGGCGTATTTGCAGGATCATTGGAGAGGTCCGCAAGTTCGCCATGCTCAATTTAATCTGCTCAGCGTGCTGAACGCCCACAGATCCGACGCATGTGCAGCAGAGATGAACTCTTCGCGGCAGTCGGACTGTCCGCGCACAAACGGTCAAACCTGTGAGACCGAGCTTCAGAGTACTCTATAGCTTTTTTAGACGCATCGGAACCGCGGAAAACTTCCTGTAATATACTGAAAGCCTAAGATAAAACAGTATAAATACCGTACAGGAAGCCAAAGAGCGTTAGGGTTAGAAGAAGTACTCTGTGCATTCCCTTACGCGGCAAAGCTTTATATAATGTTGATGACGTCATACCGATGGACCCTCCCGCTGGTCTCTGATTGGCTAGTTCGCCCGCCAAATTGCTAATTCAACTCAATCGCATTTGATAGGCACTAATTGCATTAATCAAATTAAATTAGACATAAACAAAATAATGACATAACAGACATTGTCCTGGAAACCCCAAAATATCCACATTCTGGAAGCTGAACTTTGTATATTGATATTTCATCAGAAAAGAATGTCTGGCCCAATTCATAATACAGATTAATTAGCCTACTGAAAGAATTACTAATGTTATGCTCAGATTACTGTATCATATAAATAAATAAATAGAAATTAATCAGTTGTGACATCCCTTTGAATTTCAATGGGTTTTTAGAATGGAGGTGTTTGATTTAGTGAAGCAATATTGTGGTTTATAGGCTACTTGAAGATATGTTCAGATTTTTCTACAACATAAAATACAGTAATTATTTACAACTAAATGCAAGAATGTTCTTTTTTATACATAAAAGAGAGTTGCAGTGATGCAAAGACTTTTCCACTTGCTTTTTATATATTGCAGAAAATAAGTTCTGTGACCAGCAGAAGTTTATGTTTCTTATACATTTTGTTTATCATGCCAATTTTCACAAATGAACACAACTTTTATGAATTTTTAAGCATAAATAATCGCCAAAAGTAAGCTAAACATATTCTATAAACAAAATACAACAGCCATTTTCAAGACAAGTAAAAAAATTAAAAATAAATATAAGGGGGTATTATGTATTTTATGTCATAGAATAAAACAAGAAAATATCTTGAGCTTGTGTTAACCACAAGCCTTATTTCAGGCATTTAACCAAAGCCTTTTTTGGGTTTTGGCCTAGAAAAATAGGTCATCAGCACTCTTCATTTTCAACAGAAATGAAAATGTGTTCAATGAATTTGTAACATAGTTTAACAACATACCAATTGTTCGGCTGACAAAACATCTTATGGAAAAAAAGATAAAAAAAACTCCATAAAATAGTTTTGAAAGTCCTGAGTTATAAAATTACATGATCTAAGATGTTTATACAGCGCATGCCACAGTATAAAGCAGGGGTCACCAAACTCGGTCCCAGAAGGCCGGTGTCCTGCTGAGTTTAGCTCCAACTTGCCTCAACACACCTGCCTGGAAGTTTCAAGTATACCTAATAAGGCTTTGATTAGCTGGTTCAGGTGTGTTTGATTAGGGTTGGAGGCTTGGAGCTAAACTCTTCAGGACACCGGCCATCCAGCACCGAGTTTAGTGACCCCTGGAGTAAAGTCTATCCTTCACAGCCCCGTTTTCATCCCAGATGAATTCAATATGGCATCTAACCTGACAGGTTTGGAACACCACAATGGTGAGTAAACAGTACATTTTCAATTTGAGCACATTAACAGTTACCTATGGCAGGAGTTTCGTGTTTTCACTAGATGGCAGTAGCTGCACATTCTCTTCCAGCTATCCTCCGTATGAGGGATAATTTACTGTGTTGCAGAATTCATGTCCTCTCCTGTACTTGTGTGAAGGTGAGATGTCCAACACAGGACTCCAACTAGACCACCACCAAAAATGCAGATATTTTTCCACAATAATTGTAAACACTAATTCTTTGCTCTATTAATATGCATTCATGGCATAATGTGTCACTATTGCTACAAACACATGCAGTAGAGTGGTGAAGTCTGAACATTAAACTCAATATTTTGATATAATCTGATTTTAGCATATCGTTTGCTCTTAACTTTTATTCGGGTGCTGAAGTGGCATTAACTGGTAGGAAGGTGAGCTGGGTATAATGCAGGCAGATAGCATATTCTGAGCCAGTGACAGTGAGTCAGCACCACAGTAGAGGGGGAGGCAGAAAGAAAGAGAGAGAGAAGGGGGGAGTTAAGTTCTCCATCGTTTACCAAAAGCTGCAACCGACAAAACACAAAAAGAAACATGCAACACAATTCATTTTTAAAGAGTAAGCAATATTTTTTCCCCTGTAGAAATAGTTGCAACTGCTGCAACTGATACACCTGGACACATTGCACCACACTGCAGTGAATCTCCTTGATGCTGTCAAGTTGACATTGAAGAGGCTTATGGACCTTATTTTTACATTCGTTGTTCGTTATACATACATTTATGACTGTCACATTCGTACTTGTTTGTATTTATTTGATGTTGCAAAGCCAAGACTGGTTTCAGTGGCAGTGAGTGAGACATTATTTGCAGCAGGCAGCTCTCCTGTAAGAGTTTTACCCACTCACTCACTCACTCATTCACGCAGGCGCCTTAAACTGCTGAATTCTCTGCTTCATGGAAGACTGCAGAAGCCTGCTGGGAGCTGCTGAACATTTCTGACCTGACTGTCCTTGGCTGCTCTTGAGAGAATGATGGAGAGAGAGGGAGAGGGAAAGAGAGCTCAGAAGCACTGGCACAAAACTCTCTGCTCTTCACAATAAAATAAAATAAACATCTTCAAATTCCATCAAAGAAAACATACTCAACCGATGTGTTTCTGTGCAAAAGATAATCAATGATAACAATCCAAATTTGAGAAAATAAAATAAAATGATATGTGAACTGCCATCACAAGTCAAGGATGTTTGGAATACGCAAACTGTCTCAAAACAGCTAAAAGCTACAGCTGATGTTATGATGTAAGAGTGCCTTTCATACTGCCAACAATCTCACAAATTGAGCTTGACGATCATGAGGAGTCACACTGAAGGAAATAAACTGAAATGTTAATAGACACAAATAATAGTTATACAAATATGTTTGTGTCATAAAACATTTAAGTATATTCTGTGATAATTGCCAACTCTTCAACCTTCTTCTAAAATGATATTTAACATATGCATTTGGCAGATCTGAAGCAACTTACATGGCATGCAAGGTATTAGATTTACATTTAATCAGACATTATTTAAAAAATATATTGCAGAAATCCAATCTGTTTGGCTGGAAATTCATAATGTTATACAAAGAAGTTGATTTAGTATAAATCAGGTCATAAATATTTATTAAAAATATAATTGCATGTAAAAAAAAGGGGGTTCATGAGGTTTAAGACCTTTAATATATAAAAAAAGTTAATAATAATAATATAAATATAGCTGCAAACAGAAATGATCAGGATTCAATATTTTGCATATAAATAAATAATAAAAGTAAATAATAATAGTAATAATAATAATTATAATAATAATAAATCCTGCAGGGTAGCTGAAAGGGGTTTAAGTGCTTTAAGACCTTGCATGTAAATAAATAAATTAATAATTATAATAATAAGGATAATAGCAGGCTACTATTCAAACTAGTATTTATATCATGATATTTTGGTAACTTGTTAACGGGTCCATGAAATAATATTAACAGATACATCTTTTAACCTTTAATAATGTATTAGTAAATGTTGAAATTTACACTATTATTAATAAATGCTTTTAAAAAGTATTAATTGTTAGCTAATGTTAACAAATGGAACCTTATTGCAAAGTGTTATCAATGTTTTTGTTATAGAAAAGAAAAATACTTTTTTGGATACGCCGACATAACAATAACAACATATATATATATATGTGCGTGTGTGTGTGTGTGTTTTATATTTTGGAGAGTTGCACTTATGAACAAGTACTTGAAATGTTTTTGCCAATAAAAAATGACACAGATTGCATTACTGTAAAAACATCAGTGCCAACATTAGTCAACTGCACAATTTCTTGCTCTTCAAAAGGTTAAATAGTATGAACATATGCATGTACCACCAGCAGATATATAACAATGAATGGAGGACAGGACAGGATCACATTACCAACAACCAGACGATCCTCTCCAACGAGTCTGATGGAACTTAAATGACAGCGTGAGCTGTATATCGTGTATACATGTTGATGGATGATGACTCGAAGTCTCCTCCCGTTCTCAGTGCCGCAGGCTGACACAGCTGTAAGGAGAGATCAGTATTCTGGGAACAGTGAGGTCAACCAATGCTCAGCTACTGCAACTTATTAAAAGGCTAGATGTACTGACTGAAGCAGCACATGCACTGTATAAGCACTTCATGCACAGACTGATACATGCATGTGCTGATACAAGTGACACATATGCATATGGACAGCATAAAATCATGCTAATTGACAAAAAAAAACAAAAAAAAAACACAAACTGCAGGATTTTTCCCCTTATCTTTTCAATTTAAATTCCCTAAACTATGTAACGCACATATGTTCTGAGCTATTGCTGTTCCTTTCCATACGGTGCATCAACTTGTACTGGCCTTGGTTTGACAAAAAGCACTGTGCATAGTTTACATAAGCTGGACGAACTGATGGACATGCCTTTAATTATTAAACACGGCTGACAGCAGCATTACAGAGATAATGCGAAAAGGAAGAAACCATAAAGTGAGCCAAAGGAAAAGCACAGACCGAATGAATGGATGGATGGATGTATAGATTGATGCACGCATTAATATCTGCATTACGAAATCTGATGCCACCATCTGATTTCAGAGTAGCACAGTCAGTGAGAAGGGAAAAATGCTTTATCAGGTAATCAGACCACATGACACCTGCAGGAACAACAATACCATCTGCAGCTCTGCCTGATGCAGCGTGATGTGCTTCAGATGGTCGCGGATCATTCAAAGCTTCACCAAACAGATTTGAAAGACTTGCATTTGTAAAAATATTAATGCTGCATTCAAATACAGGAAAAGTCCTGCATGATGACAGCGGGGTATGCGTGATTCATCTGTATTGAGCTGTGCAGGGTGAGTTTCCATCTTTAAGGGAGTGACTAGCAGCACTGTACGTGCCAGAGGCCTGACTAAGGGAAATGCAAAGTCCCATTAGCCCCGACTTTCCATCTGATTTATGAGTATTTACATCTGTGTGTGTGTGTGTGTTCCTTTCAGAATTAATTCAGAAGCCAGTGCAACATTCATTTTTTTTTTAGTCTTTGGTATAGAGGAGAAGGGGCTAGTTGTCACACTTTTTTACTCAATTAAATAGTTCTCAGGGTTTTTTTTTTTTTTTTGAACGCCAGTTTCTATAGGCACATACTTTAAAGTCTTGGACACAAAAAGCAACTGAACATTTCCACCCGTTATTAACACATGTTGACCTTTAGTGACAACATACCCTGAAAGGATCACACTATATTGGGTAAGTCGTCACAAATGGAATCTGCTATTAAATGTATCATTAATAAATCATTAAAGCTTTATCTTGATTTATTTATTAAAATATATAATAATAGAATACAATAGAATTTTATTCTGTCACTTAGAGAATATATGTTAGAGAGAATATAGAGAATATTTATGTACTAAAAAGTAGTATTTATATGAGTATATATATAAAAATAAAAATATGTTTTATATATATATATATAACACATACACACACACACACACTATATATACATATATATACACACACACACACACACACACACACACACACACACACACACACACACACACACACACACACACATATATACATATATACACACACTAAATACAAATTACCAATATAGATAGATTGATGGATACACTGTATAAACACACTAAATATATACACTTCTTTTAAATATATATATACTTTCTAATAAAAATGATCCAAGGACACTGACTTTGCACTCAAGCCACTAACCCTGTCTGACCCCAGTTAACATATAACTCAGGGCCTCCATTAGGGCGGTCTGTTTTCGTGACTGAGAAATCCTCAATCAGTGTAGCAGATGGCAGAGATTACAACGACTGAAGCTGCTGTTAATTGCGAAGCAGAGTTTCCAGCTCCATCGTGGCACAGCTGGAGGATCCATGTGAACGATTTTAACATCACAAGATAAAACTGTTTTTTGACAGCGAACACATGCAGTTGACTCTTATCTTTAGTATAAGGACGAATGTGGTTGGTCAGACCAAGACTGGACAGAGACAGACATGAGACACAGGAACCCAGCTCAGTGCTTGTGTGTGTCTGTGCCTGAGGTGCTGCACTGGGCCTGACGCCAGCTCACCCCACCCCAGATCCAGCCTGCGGAGAACTGCTGCAGCTCCAGAGGGCAATGCAGAGGAGGAGAGAGCAAGGGTACTCCAAGCACAAGGCACTCCAATATCATGTTTTGAACTCTCAAGGGAAACCAAATGTGTCTGATGTGCATATATATATATATATAAAGGAAAGCGGAAGGTAGGTGGATTGAAAGCAGGAGATAAACATCTTGTTGACGATGCCCGTTCACATCCTTCTGTTGTCATGTTTATTCAATTTGTGATGGATGACTCTGGGCTTTTTGTTACAATACACATAAACACACTGAAAGCCCAGACTATCCTTATATCTTAATCAAATCACTTTTTTATCACCTTGCTGCAGAAAGTTTTTGATAAGTTTGAAATAAGGCCAAAGTGTCCATTTCTGCACTGCAGGATATTCAGAGTCCTCCAACATGACTGAGTATTTGTCACGTTCAACAAACAGTGTTCAAAATGGGGCCTGAAATCTTATATTAGGGCGTTTTTTAACAATTGGACAAACTATAAAATATTATTTTTCAAAGTTGTAAAGTTATGAAGATTACTAGAGTGTTTTACAAGGAAATACTATTCTACAATTTTTTTTAAATTAAATGTTAAATGCTGTTTGTCACTCATTGTGAAATTTACTAGCAATTTCTGAGTGAAAACTATTTATACACCAAATGTTTTTCAGTGCTGTGAAAAAAATCATCAACCCTGTTGCCGAAGTGTCTAAATGCATCTTAAATGCGTAATTTCATAATTACAGAAATAACACCAAAATGAAACTTTTTCTGTACAATAGCTTGTGTAACAAGGTTAAATATTTGATCAGGCCATACTACAACATTCTAAAAAAAAATATTGTACTGTCATACTGTAAAAAGTATTTCACACTGTAAAAGTATCAGATTGAGCAAATAGTAAGCATTTTTGGCATGTTGTCCTGAGGGAGGGTCAGAAGTGGGTCTTGTGGGACAGAGGTGAGTTGGCTGTGTATATATAAATATATATATATGATATATAAATATATATATATGGAATATAATTTCAACAGATTGTTAACATTGTGAAATCATGATTTTATGGGGTAATACAGACATGTAATGTTTTAAACTAGCTACTTTTCATGCTTTAAGTAATTGTTTATGTAACATGTCTCAGTAAAAAAAAAGTGAGATTTACTGTGTCTAATGCTTGTAAAAAAAGTTTGTACAAGATTGTACATGCTCAGAAAAAAAAAGGTACAAAGCTGTCACTAGGGCAATATTTTACCCCATATGGCACATATTAGTACCTTATTAGTACTTTAAAATTGCATGCAATATTTTTTTTTTTTTTTTGCCCCAGTGACAGTTTTCTGAAAGTGTCATTTACTCAAAGCTAAATGATTTGAAAATGTGCCACAGTCTCCAAAAACCAGTAACCAGAATACACCTGACAGCTGCTAATTAAAAATTTATTGATTTGGATGTATGATCAAATCATATTTGACATAAGAAACAAAAGAACCCTTGCATAGATCACAGACCATGCCTTTGTCAATGTACAACAAAATGAAAACATTTTAACACAATTTAGCATAATGAAGACAGAAAACTTACAGAAACATGTGAAGACAACATGAACAGTTTGACCTGATGTACACGGAACAAACATTTACATGGAGTCATCATCTGTCTAACATAAACATGTAGCTGAGATGGTCAGTACGTAATCACTGCATGGACTCTAGTTTGGGGTCCTGCTTTCTTTTTTGGCGGAATTAAATGTTTCATCAAATGCATCACTTCCATGACATTATAATGCATGAGTTGTGTCATTCAGCATCCTGAAAGCAAACAGCAAAATGAAGCATAAATAAATAAATAACCCGAATACAAATATCTGATCAGTGGAGTTTGACGGATTAAAGAATTTTTCCTAAAGAAAAGGGAACAACGTTGGCGTATAAATAATGAAGATGGCTTTAGGAACAAATGACAGCAAGGGCTTAAAAAAATGATGCAACCAGAATATAGTTGATCCTCAGTTTTGAAAGGCTAAGCTCATGCAGTCTTCCATACACCATGCAGATTTTTGCAATTGCTAGGTTGCTGTTGAGTTTTGGTTTGGTATGGCGGTATGGCGTTAAAGTTATTACAAAAAAATACAACGTACAATACATTTTTGATGCTAATGCCATTTATTTGATTTATTTCATGATATCGATAATACAAGCTATAATCTTCCTATATATTTGAATGGCTTGTCTTATGGACTCATTTGTGAGTCTACTGTAGTTTTATCAAGGGCATGGGTTCTTTAAAGCACAGTTAACTATAGTGCCACATGGATGCAACATAGTAATATAGCTAGACGAGGCCACGCAGGTGAAGAAAATAAGTATGTCTGCAACAACCTCCAAAAGGCCACAACCTGGGAGCATAACTACGGTTTCTCAATTTTTGACAACTAGCTTTCACATCGGGTAACTTAGTAATAGTTATGATGGCACGTCAGTCATTTATTTATTTATTTTTTTCCACTACAGTGTATTTTATCTTTCATTCCATCTTGAAATAAAGTTAGATTTCAGTTTGTTGTTAGGAAATTCTGAGTGATGCAAATTTATAAATAGAAAAACGACCAAATAAGTACAGAAAAAGTGAAATATATGTTATATGTTATGGATTTACACAGACTCAACTGATAAAAGACTTACTGTACCTCTAAGCCATAATTTATTTAAACGTTGCTCATAAATTGTCCTCATCTCAGATCAGAGGCCAAATAAACTTCTATTAACATACAGTAATTTACTCCAATAGGGAAAAGGAAGCAATACTTGTTAAGGGGATATTTTTGTTCTAATTATAGTCTCTCAACAAAGTACATGAAATATGAATATTTTTCCACTGGTGGAAAATTATTTTTTCTCTTGCATTATAATAGGTTTAAATCTCTATTCTTATCAAAAGTTTGCCACAGCCCTTGGTGAATATAAAAATGAGCATTCTGGACAGTCCTGTAATACACTTAATCCCTATTGCTATGATTTATGGTGTAGATATTAAATAAAGGATTATGCATAGCACCATAGGGTTTGATCACCGCTCACATGCCCAGTAGAAACAGTTAGTACTTATTTAACAATTGTTCCATTTACCATATTAAATTAAATTGTTGTGATAAAATAAGTTGCATGAAAATCATGCATGTTAATTCTTTAATTCTAGATAAAAAGTAACACAATGATTTGTTTGCTTGCTAAACCCATTTTTTTCTCTGAAGCAATGTTATGAATTTTAAACAAAAAACAGATTAATAAAACCCTGAATAGTTCTTCCTGACACAGAGCTGCAGCAGATGTGACTAAACCCTTGTTAGTGTTATAGCAAACTGCCCAAGGTAAAATACTGCTGCTTGCCTTTGATTACAATCACACCTCATGGGTCAATAAAGAACACATGATCTGGCAACTTGTTTACGAGCTGGTCTGGCAGACCTGCTTGTGTTGGTTAAATGAAATTACCCCAAACAGACTAATTTAATCGCGGCTATTTTAAAGTGTTTTTTAATTATCAAGGAAAATGAAAACGAAGAACGTAGCTCTATGCACTGGAATGGCCCACATTACCATGAACACATGATTTCACATTAATGTTTAAGTCATCAGTACACTCAATAAATCAATTAGGACTGCATTAAACTGTGTTCTTTACAGCACCTGCAGGCTTAATATAGTCTTAATGGGCTAAGCATGACTTTTAACATTAAGTAGACATGTCTTTAAGACGACATACTTCTAAATGACAGATTTTGCTAATTTTAACAATGTAAACAGCTGTTTTCTCTCCCCAGATCTCTTTCTTGTAAAAATAAAATAAAATAAAAGCACTGTGATAACAAACCATCAAAAACAGAACCAAAATGAATGTTGATTGTGCTTAGCAAGGGAACGTTTCAAATCCGAGGGGTCAGGGGCGGTCGCATTGTTGCGTTTGTTTTAAGTGCTCGAAAAAAAGGCTAATTCTGGGGGTACTCTTAAGTGTATTATTTCTGACGTATCATCACACTTCACAGGCTGTTATGTACTCTCGTGTTCTGCTCTGCAGTGAGCTGTGCGGCGACCTCACTGAGGTAGAATCTTTATTATGGCACAACATAATCAAAACCACAATGAAAGGCAGATTGAAAACTCTAAAAGGTACCATCGTGTGAAAGTCGTATATCCAATTTCATATTCAAGCTTAGCTGTCATATGAAAACACAGAAAAGGTTAGCTTTTGTGCCTGACAACCATGTGTCACGTTCAAAAGAACAACAACGAAAATGAAAAGCACTCTGTATACACTGTAATGACCAGCCTCAATATACATCATGACAGTTCTAGAGCAGATATTGTTCCCTTGCCCTGCCTAAAACTCCAGTTACTCAGAGGCACTTTCACCTGTCCGGTTGCTGAGAGGGTCAAAGGCACTAGCAACTAATATGAGTAATTCTGCCATGATCTCTTTTGCATCCTGCTAAGATAAATCAAGCAATTTTTAATATCATAAATCCTAAATTTGATTGCAAAATGGAAGCGTGAAGTATAATTGCCCATAGTTTTTTTGTTTTTGTGTGTGTGTTCCTCAAGAGAGAGAGAATGCCCATGCACTGCACTATTTAAGTTATAATAATTTTTTTGTTTTTTTTTGTTTTAACAGGTGCGCTTAGTATGAGTATATGCATTTAAAAGTATCTTGATAGTTCTTTTTCTGTCTTTGACTACTTTTTAGATTGAAAAGTTTGCATCCCAGCATTGGGGCTTGCATATATATTTTGTCACATTTCAGAAAATGTCAAGGAATCAGCGTCCCTAGTTTCCCTGATTGTAACAACGACACCCTTATGAGGTATCTCAATAGCAACAAGCTGTATAATACCGATGTCATGCATTAAATATACTAGGATACACAGTACCTTAGTTGATTAGGCCATAATGCAGGTTCTTTTGACATGCTATGATATCATTAAGATTCTGTTTCCCGTAAGGTTAAACATTCAGTCTTTAAATACACCTAAATGATAAGCATCTCAAATCATGACACACTAGTGCACTTTTCATGGTGACAAATGAGAGGAGGTCTATGGAGAG
Organism: Cyprinus carpio; assembly: GCF_018340385.1. Classification (NCBI taxonomy): domain Eukaryota; kingdom Metazoa; phylum Chordata; class Actinopteri; order Cypriniformes; family Cyprinidae; genus Cyprinus; species Cyprinus carpio. The sequence continues at coordinate 10,312,454 of NC_056596.1, read as the reverse complement.
GGGAGCTGATGGAACTGAACGCAAACGAAAAGCAAAACAGGAATGGATTTCCTATCATCATGAGGTAATGTCCGACGCATGCCAATATCAAAATGAGGATAATCAAAACATGCTAACTATGAGGCTCCTCTTTTGCCATTGTGCTGTCTTATATCTAAAGGGCATGGCATTTAATCACTTGGTGATTTCTAAATTACAGCATCTGCTGGAAAATAGCAGCAATGCGGATGTCCATGAGGCGATGACCTTGGCCTCCGTAGCATCCCAGCAGAAGATAAGTCTTGTTCATATAAGGTGCTTTGCTGGTCAGTTGAGGAAGACCACCTACGGACGAGGCGTCCACCAAACACTGCACTTAGTCTTTTATGCACTTTCCCGGATGCAGTGTGCAGCTTGCTGAAATGTAGTCTGCAGTCCATGCGTGATGTTTAAGTAATCCGTCGTCGAGAGTCCTTCAATGCCTGTGGACGTTAGCTAGGTGCTGGAAAAGGCTTTTTTTCAATCATCCTCTTTGGAAATGTATTAGACTAAGTATATACTGAATCATCTGCCTCATTTGCCGCAGTTATGTTCTATATGTTTTGGTGTAGTGTCTTTCTTTCGTCTGCATTGTAGAGATATTCGCATTGCAAGGGCTCTCGAGAGGAGGTAAAGTAAGCATTCATATGTATGGGACTGAATTTTCTACTGTGTCTCTAGACATCGGTTAGCAGCTTACTTTTGTTCACACAGTTCTGATTAGGGATAGTGCAGTTGCCAGTTCTGAGGTTGGCCTCTCTGAAATTGTCGATGCTGTTGTTTATGTCTCCGTCTATCTCCATGTACTCAGACTTGCTGACGGTGGAGGAGCTGCGACGACTGGAGTTGGAATCAGAGGCAATGTTCGGGTTGCTCACGTTGAGCAGTTGGGCCTGCTCCTCTCCTTCAGTTTCTCTATGGTAGAAATAGTTGAAGTTGGACACGATGACAGGCACGGGGAGGGCGATGGTCAGCACACCAGCGATGGCGCACAGGGAACCCACGATCTTGCCCCCTATAGTCACCGGCACCATGTCCCCATAGCCTACGGTGGTCATCGACACAACCGCCCACCAGAACGCATCTGGGATGCTGCTGAAGTGGGACTCTTTCTCCTCTGCCTCTGCAAAATACACAGCACTGGAGAACAATATGACACCAATGAAGAGGAAGAAAATAAGCAATCCAAGTTCTCGCATACTGGCTTTCAGGGTCTGTCCCAAAATCTGAAGGCCTTTGGAGTGTCTGGACAGCTTAAAGATCCTGAACACCCTGACCAGACGGATCACCCTGAGGATGGCCAGTGATGTTGCCTGCTCTCCCTTTATCTCTTTTCCATCCGGTTCCTCTGCTAACTCTGTACCCAGTGTGATGAAGTAGGGGATGATGGCCACAATGTCTATGGTGTTCATCATGTTCTTAAAGAAGGCTGCTTTGCTTGGGCAAGCAAAAAAGCGCACAATCAGTTCAAATGAGAACCAGATGATGCAGAGGGTCTCTACGATGAAGAAGGGATCGGTCAAGATGTTTGGTTTGTAATAGAAGGTGGTGTTGCCTACAGTCTGTATTCGCCCCTCAGGGTCCCCTTTCAGTTCAGGTAAAGTCTCCAAACAGAAAATGACAATGGAAATTAAAATGACCATAACAGACACAATAGCAATTCCTCTGGCGCCCCCCGAGCTTTCGGGATGCTCAAACAGAAGCCAGATTTGCCGTTGAAATTCACGCTCCGGTAAAGGCCGCTCTTCCTCCCGAATGAAGCCCTCATCTTCACGGAACTTCTCCATCGCCTCGACCCCAAGTTCATAGAACTTAATTTCTTCTGAGAACATATCCAACGGGACGTTTGCAGGCCTTCTCAGTCTTCCCCCAGACTGATAGTAGTAGAGGATGGCATCAAAGCTTGGACGATTTCTGTCGAAGAAGTACTCGTTTCTCAAGGGATCGAAATACCGCATTCGCTTCTTTGGGTTACCTAACAGAGTCTCTGGAAACTGGGCAAGAGTTTTGAGCTGGGTCTCAAAGCGCAGCCCAGCTATGTTGATGACCACCCGTTCACAGCATTCGTGATCGTCGTGGTCAGGGTGGTATGTGTCCTGCGGATGCCCCGGTACGGCAGAGGTCTCGTCCATGTTGTCCCCAGCCACGACTGTCATCCTGCAGGTCAAAGATGGTGCTCCGCAGGAGTTAATTTAATTGAGTAGACATCCAACTGCCCTCCCAAAGGCGTCGCTTTCCTTCCTTTTCTCCGTTTCCAGACCCTCAAATCTATCTCGATCCCTGGGTATAGGGTATAACTTGATCTTTCCTCAGTGTGGCCCCACTGCGGTTGTCACTGATTCGACCATCGCTCCTTTCCGCTGCATCCACTACAGCTGCCTCTGTCACCGAGTCAGAGAAAAATGGATCGAACAGCGGCGATATTTGCTAGCTCAGCAAGTTCACACTACTTATTTATTTATTTACATGTTATTGTATGTATAAATGACAGAAATGCATAGCCTTAAGAGCACAATTCTGAATCATTATGCTCAACTGGGTTATTGAAAAGATGTGACAGGACAGTGTCACTTTTACTCCATCACCACATACATGCAGTCTACTTCTCACTATATAGGGAAACATATTATTTAATTGCTTATACGTAAGTTTGAGCAAATAGATAGGAAAACATGAAAATGACTTTCACTTCAGGCTTATTCAGGCAGTTTTAGTGCTCACCTACTGAAGGAATGCGTCTTCTGCCAGCAGTCTCCTGTCAGTAATGCACCATCGATTCCCTTTTGTTGTAGAAAATACGCTTGTAAAAGGCTCTTCACATCTTCTCACTTTCAAACTGTTCGGTTGCTTTCCACAAATATCACATCCATAACGGAAATGATTCACGACATTCGCAAGCGATGCTATAATGGAAAAAAATATGGGATATTACAAAGCTTAACATTCAATTTAAACGTGTGCTAAAAGACAAGAAGCAGAAAAAAGGCTGAAAGAAAACATGAAGCCGCAACGTCCTCCCTCCACTCCTGCTCGTGCGGCGGCACCTTGGTGTAAATGGCTTATACTGCATGAGAAATTGTAATGCTGCAGCTCTGCTCAGGCGGGAGATACATTAAGGGGCAAAAGCGAACCATACCATTTCCAGACATTACTGCATCAGCAAAATTTCCCTCTTACGAGTAGACAAGATGACGAGCAGTCTGTTTTCTTCTGGACACACTGACAGGGGGGTATGGATGCGAAAGGCTTCTTAAAGGGGGGATCAATAAGGGGAGAGGGAATAATTCCATAAACATGCCCAACATATTGTTGCACTGTATTGCACATGGGAGAACGCGGAGCGGGAGAGTGGGGGGGTGGGACAGTATGGGGGAGGGGTTCGACGCAATGCAGACCGCGCGTGGCTACAAGTGCTTGTCCACGCAATGCGCGAGAGCATTTATGTGCCAACACTGGCGCAGTATCTGATTCGCCAAGCACTAATGTGCACAGATACTTTAACTGACCACACTAACCAATAACCACAATAAAAAGACGACTTCTCTAAAGTGCTCTTCTTCGTGGAACACTGCGACTTTTTTTTTCCACCAAAAGAGTTAAAACGCCACACAACTCCATGCGTGTTGTTTGAGACTAGATCGTGCGGGGGTTGGAATATTTATAGAATAACGTGGGTGGGTGTATGCACTCGTACGGACGGCGATTTTTGCAGCACACTCGGTTAGAGCGACTGATTATATAGGCAGTTTGTTTCCTTTAGAATTACCTGATTTTTTTTTCTTGAAACGTTTGAATTTGTGAGTCATTTATTTCATTTAATTTAGAATGGTGGGGAAATCACTCTGTATAATTGACAAATTTATCAAGAATATATCACTGACATGCAGGTTAAAGATGCAGCTGACGTGTGCCAGCTTATAAATGTAATGCTTGCATTCATGTTCGTAACAAGCTTATACAATTTTCCACAAAAACATTATTTAATGATTCTAAAACGTGGTTTAGCCATTAAGTAAACAGTACTAATCTTTTCTTTACACCTTGATTTTTTTTTCATACAGTTTTAAGCAATGAATATTCCTCAGCTCAGGTATTTCTTTTGTAATATTCTCAGATATGGCTTTTCCTAGGGTTACTCATTTTACCCTTTATTAAACAAAACGTACATTAAAACACATTACAAAATAAAAAAGTGACGTTTTACTTTAGTTTAGCAGACAATGTTTCAAGAAATAATATTTGAAATATATTTTAATAATATTTAAATATTGATATTTTAAAATACTTTCTATGCTTTTTTTTTACGTCAGCATTTCAGAATGTTCACAATGTGTCGTTTTGTTTTATTTTATTTTATAAAGCCATATTTTACTTTAAGTCTCCCAAAAATAACTTAACTTCAAATATGTTCAGCACAGAAACGTTTAATAAGTTTTGACCTATATGTGTATTTAAATATGAAACTATCCAATATAATTCTGATTATGATGCAGTAATACAAAATCTTTTTTTTTATGCTTGTGGACGGTGATGTCTCCTCCAATTCACCAGTAGGTGGCGCACAAACATCATCAAACCGAAACAAACACCACCAGAATGAATGATCTGTGCATGAAATCCATCCATTAGTGTCAGGAACATGTAAAAGAACTCGTGACTTGAATCAGAGAGGAAAAGGCTTGAATAAAAAAAAACTAACAAAATAAATAGGCCTATGAGCTATACAGGATGACTTATGAACTTCTTAAATTGTTAGCTAGTACCTACATTAAAGTATATCAAGTTGATCTCCTGAACATGTCCATCAGCCAAACAGAGTACAGGCACTACAGTTATCATTATGAGGCACTGTAAGAACAGCAGCTGGAGTGAGTGAGCTCTTAACTGCTAAATATCATAAATAAGAAATGGGCAGACTTTTCCTCCCCTCACTTTGCCATTCAATGACTTCCCTATGTTCTTTCGGTGAGTAGTGATTAGTTCAATCAACATAAATGCATCAGTAGTCATTAATCAGAGCTGTCTGAAGTGTCACAGATCCCACCTGTTATACATTATTGATGGAGTAATTGTACAGTTTTGTAAGTGTTTCATCGCTCTGTTTAAACTGACCGTGACCGTATTACTTTATCTTGATTTTTGGAGACGTAGTATAATTGCATGTCTCAACTTCAAAAGCTTTTTAAAAAGGACATCCACTAAGCACAATAAGTTAAATTGGAAGTGTTTGTTGGTACGTTTGATACGTCTGGTGATGAGCAATATGATTCAAAGTAACACAATGCCACAGTAGAAACATTTGTGCATCATCAGCATGTTAGTATTTTGTAATAAACAACTACAAAAGAAAACATCTTTCACAGGACAAGTCATTTCACTCAGGTCTGCAATCCATAATGTAAAGTTTTACTTTACAGAAAACCTTTCAAACTTTAATAATTTATCAAGAGAATTGATTCAAACAACGTTTATTTATGAATGTGACAAAATATTTATTTATCAAAAATAAATTTACAAGTCATACCTCATTAATGTGCTAGAAAAATAGCTTGCTCACTTGGTCTGATGCTGTCACGTGGGCAGGTTAGCTAGCCAAGATGTTAAGGTAACAAGCATCTAGTGTCAGACCATATAGGCTACTTACATTTTATCCTGAGAAATGGCAACATATGCAAAGTACATCTCTTGCATGTTTAAAGCACACAGATTACACAAGGCAGAGACATTTTAAGAGTATCTCATTACATAATGAGACTTATTACAATATATTAATAAATAAGATGTAAATAAGTTCTAGATTACAAATATATTACAATATATTACAAAAATCAGTAGCGGCCTGAGGATATTTTGAGAGGATGATTTTTAAATTAATACTGATCTATGAACCAATATAGCCTATTTGTATATTTACTGATAATTTTTTGCTTATGTACACAAATTATACATTCAATATAAAAATAGCCCCGTTCTTTCTAATATTAACTCACCTGTGTGAATTCAGTCATTCGCTCCTTCATTTTGGTAAATGTGTATATCGTCCTTTAATTCAGTCTCATCCTTAATTCATTTGTGTTTAATCTAAATTCCCAGTAGCCCCTCACTGCAGAACACAAGATCCAGGGGGCATGGTAGGGCTCCTAGGGGGTTGGAGATTGTTAGGTTTAGGGGTGGAGAAGGGTGGGTTTAGGGATCAGGGGGTGGAGACGGGTAGATTTAGGTATATGTAAGGTGGGAGGAGTTGGATCTGGATCCAACCACGCCCCCTGGATCTTGTGTTCTGCAGTGAGGACCATCTCAAAATTCCTGATCACTTATTATGTGGCTTGATGACGCAATAACATGAAACTGAAACCTGATTGGTTTGAATGCTTCCCTCTCTGACAACGATTATTCAGAAAGAAGCTAATTTAATTAGTCTAATTTCGAAGTTTGGACGGAAGTAATGTCTAATCTGATTGGTCAGTTTAGTAATAATGCTGTCCTGTAACTTCCGTGCAGTGATTAAAACTCACCAGGGCTTCCACGTAATAAAAATATTCACATCATATGCATTATGCACATTTATGGGTACAATGAAAAAGTTAATTGTATCAGTTCGTCTGTTTGTTCCTTTTAAAACACAGCCTCTGACGGACCGCTACTGACAAAAATACACACACATTGCATGTTTATGCAGGTAGCCTAGTATCAACTTCTGTCTTCTTTATAGAGAAAAAATGTCTTCATACAGCTGCTGCTTCCTGCAATTAGAAGTAACATCAATGTGGTGACCACGGATAATGAGACATGCACCTATCAGTGAATGTGGCATCTGTTCTCAAAAGAGTTTACTGCTAGGCTGTAATGCAGTAGCAAAACCCTAATTCCGCCGAAAGGGGGCGATCGATACACATAAAATCACGTTGGTCCTTCGAGTAACAAGTGAACAAATAATTTGCCTATACCATGTTCATGATTGTAGAAAAAGGCCTACTAACATATTTTGCTATTCTTAAGCCATTAATAAAACCCCAATGAATTTCTCTTGAAAATAAAAATAGGACTTTTATTTAATTTCACAGCTGCTGAAGTGTAGGCTTAAGTTCTGTCCCAAATTGCATACTATACACTATAAACTTTTATTCTGCATTATGTTCTCAGCAGTCTAGTGTATGATTTGTATAAGGTTATTTTGTCACCAACTTCAGAGTCCAATAACCTCAGTTACATGAGGAAAGCTGTGACAGCTGAGTGCATTAAGTGTCCAACATCCAAGGACAAATTTCTACTGGGGATCCTTTTGTGCCTGGCTTTCTGCCAGACTAGTTTTGTTTATTTAAAGTTAAGGAAATCTATTTTTAAAATCCTTCATAAAATTTATCCTGTAAATTCTCCAGATTCTGAATATTCTGATGATGATGATGAGACATGTTCATTCTGTGGTGTAGTAGAAGAAACAGCTGCCTACTTATTTTTGTAAACTGTAACAAAACTAAATAAATAAATTCCTGGGTGATTTAAGCACTTTCATAAGCTCTTTATTTACTCCCGCCAAAGATATACCCAGCAAACAGGGGGATTGACATCCCCCGGACGTTCCGAACGTCCGTTTAGGTCCGCAGTACGTCTGGTATATAGTATACAGGTGCTGGTCATATAATTAGAATATCATCAAAAAGTTTATTTATTTCAATAATTCCATTCAAAAAGTGAAACTTGTATATTATATTCATTCATTACATACAGACTGATATATTTCAAATGTTTATTTCTTTTAATTTTGATGATGATTTCCCAAATGAGACTGCTTAGACTTGACACCTGCTGTCCAAAACACCTGCAAAGGCCTTTAAATGAGTCTAGTTCTGTAGGTACAAATCATGGGGAAGACTGCTGATTGACAGTTGTCCAAAAGATGACCTTGCACAAAGGAGGGCAAGACACAAAAGGTCATTGCAAAAGAGGCTGGCTGTTCACAGAGCTGTGTGTCCAAGCACATTAATAGAGAGGCGAAGGAAGGAAAAGATGTGGTAGAAAAAAAAAGTGTACAAGCAATAGGGATAACCACACCCTGGAGAGGATTGTGAAACCAAAACCCATTCAAAAATGTGGGGGAGATTCACAAAGAGTGGACTGCAGCTGGAGTCAGTGCTTCAAGAACCACTACGCACAGACGTATCCAAGACATGGGTTTCAGCTGTCTGCTGCTGAGTGGTCCAAAGTTTGTTCTCTGATGAAAGTAAATTTTGCATTTCCTTTGAAAATCAGGGTCCCAAAGTCTGGAGGAAGAGAGGAGATGCACACAATCCATGTTGCTTGAGGTCCAGTGTAAAGTTTCCACAGTCAGTGATGGTTTGGGGGGTGCCATGTCATCTGTGGTGTTGGTCCACTGTGTTTTCTGAGGTCCAAGGTCAACGCAACCGTATACCAGGAAGTTTTAGAGCACTTCATGCTTCCTGCTGCTTACCAACTTATATGGAGATGCAGACTTCATTTTCCAACAGACTTGGCACCTGAACACAGTGCCAAAGCTACAGTACCTGTTAAGGACCATGGGGTACTCCATGTTCTTATTGGCCAGCAAACTCGCCGTTGACCGTGAAAATCTGTGGGGTATTGGAAGAGGATTATATTGTAATAATGCTGGCTGCATTAACGTCCGTGTGCAGTGAGTAAAAACTCACGCAGGGGCTGGGCAGAGATTATAGATATATTTTAAGAACAGTATCTCACAAGGCGATGACATAATGAAGACTTAAAGCTTTAAACATTTTATAAATAAGATGTAAATAAGTTCTAGATTACAAATATATTACAATATATTACAAAAATCAGTAGCGGCCTGAGGATATTTTGAGAGAATGATTTTTAAATTAATACTGATCTATGAACCAATATAGCCTATTTGTATATTTACTGATAATTTTGCTTATGTACACAAATGATACATTCAATATAAAAATAGCCCCGTTCTTTCTAATATTAACTCACCTGTGTGAATTCAGTCATTCGCTCCTTCATTTTGGTAAATGTGTATATCGTCCTTTAATTCAGTCTCATCCTTAATTCATTTGTGTTTAATCTATATTTTGGCTAAAATTCCCAGTAGCCCCTCACTGCAGAACACAAGATCCAGGGGGCATGGTAAGATCCTAGGGGGTGGAGATTGTTAGGTTTAGGGGTGGAGAAGGGTGGGTTTAGGGATCAGGGGTTGGAGACGGGTAGATTTAGGTATATGTAAGGTGGGAGGAGTTGGATCTGGATCCAACCACGCCCCCTGGATCTTGTGTTCTGCAGTGAAGACCATCTCAAAATTCCTGATCACTTATTGTGTGGCTTGATGACGCAATAACGTGAAACTGAAACCTGATTGGTTTGAATGCTTCCCTCTCTGACAACGATTATTCAGAAAGAAGCTAGTTTAATTAGTCTAATTTCGCAGTTTGGACGGAAGTAATGTCTAATCTGATTGGTCAGTTTAGTAATAATGCTGTCCTGTAACTTCCGTGCAGTGATTAAAACTCACCAGGGCTTCCTCGTAATAAAAATATTCACATCATATGCATTATGCACATTTATGGGTACAATAAAAAAGTTAATTGTATCAGTTTGTCTGTTTGTTCCTTTTAAAACACAGCCTCTGACGGACCGCTACTGACAAAAACACACACACATTGCATGTTTATGCAGGTAGCCTAGTATCAACTTCTGTCTTCTTTATAGAGAAAAAATGTCTTCATACAGCTGCTGCTTCCTGCAATTAGAAGTAACATCAATGTGGTGACACGGATAATGAGACATGCACCTATCAGTGAATGTGGCATCTGTTCTCAAAAGAGTTTACTGCTAGGCTGTAATGCAGTAGCAAAACCCTAATTCCGCCGAAAGGGGGCGATCGATACACATAAAATCACGTTGGTCCTTCGAGTAACAAGTGAACAAATAATTTGCCTATACCATGTTCATGATTGTAGAAAAAGGCCTACTAACATATTTTGCTATTCTTAAGCCATTAATAAAACCCCAATGAATTTCTCTTGAAAATAAAATATGACTTTTATTTAATTTCACAGCTGCTGAAGTGTAGGCTTAAGTTCTGTCCCAAATTGCATACTATACACTATAAACTTTTATTCTGCATTATGTTCTCAGCAGTCTAGTGTATGATTTGTATAAGGTTATTTTGTCACCAACTTCAGAGTCCAATAACTTCAGTTACATGAGGAAAGCTGTGACAGCTGAGTGCATTAAGTGTCCAACATCCAAGGACAAATTTCTACTGGGGATCCTTTGTGTGAATGTAAACTGGAGAAGTGCCTGGCTTCTGCCAGACTAGTTTTGTTTATTTAAAGTTAAGGAAATCTATTTTTAAAATCCTTCATAAAATTTATCCTGTAAATTCTCCAGATTCTGAATATTCTGATGATGATGAGACATGTTCATTCTGTGGTGTAGTAGAAGAAACAGCTGCCTACTTATTTTTGTAACTGTAACAAAACTAAATAAATAAATTCTGGGCTGATTTAAGCACTTTCATAAGCTCTTTAATTACTCTGCCAAAGATATACCCAGCAAACAGGGGACATCCCCCGGACGTTCCGAACGTCCGTTTAGGTCCGCAGTACGTCTGGTATATAGTATACAGGTGCTGGTCATATAATTAGAATATCATCAAAAAGTTGATTTATTTCACTAATTCCATTCAAAAAGTGAAACTTGTATATTATATTCATTCATTACATACAGACTGATATATTTCAAATGTTTATTTCTTTTAATTTTGATGATTTTGAGACTGCTGACTTGACAGCTGTCCAAAAGACGACCATTGATACCTTGCACAAGGAGGGCAAGACACAAAAGGTCATTGCAAAAGAGGCTGGCTGTTCACAGAGCTCTGTGTCCAAGCACATTAATAGAGAGGCGAAGGGAAGGAAAAGATGTGGTAGAAAAAAGTGTACAAGCAATAGGGATAACCACACCCTGGAGAGGATAGTGAAAAAAAAACCCACTCAAAAATGTGGGGGAGATTCACAAAGAGTGGACTGCCGCTGGAGTCAGTGCTTCAAGAACCACTACGCACAGACGTATCCAAGACATGGGTTTCAGCTGTCTGCTGCTGAGTGGTCCAAAGTTATGTTCTCTGATGAAAGTAAATTTTGCATTTCCTTTGAAAATCAGGGTCCCAGAGTCTGGAGGAAGAGAGGAGATGCACACAATCCATGTTGCTTGAGGTCCAGTGTAAAGTTTCCACAGTCAGTGATGGTTTGGGGTGCCATGTCATCTGCTGGTGTTGGTCCACTGTGTTTTCTGAGGTCCAAGGTCAACGCAACCGTATACCAGGAAGTTTTAGAGCACTTCATGCTTCCTGCTGCTTACCAACTTTATGGAGATGCAGACTTCATTTTCCAACAGGACTTGGCACCTGCACACAGTGCCAAAGCTACCAGTACCTGGTTTAAGGACCATGGTATCCCTGTTCTTAATTGGCGAGCAAACTCGCGTGACCTTGAAAATCTGTGGGGTATTGTGAAGAGGAAGATGCGATATGCCAGACCCAAGAATGCAGAAGAGCTGAAGGCCACTATCAGAGCAACCTGGGCTCTCATAACACCTGAGCAGTGCCACAGACTGATCGACTCCATGCCACGCCGCATTGCTGCAGTAATTCAGGCAAAAGGAGGATACTGAATTTGGGATTTTCCTTAGTTGTCATTTATAATCATCAAAATTAAAAGAAACAAACATTTGAAATATATCAGTCTGTGTCTAATAAATGAAGTTTCACTTTTTGAATTGAATTGGTGAAATAAATCAACTTTTTGATGATATTCTAATTATATGACCAGCACATATATGTATGTGTACAGGGTATATTTATTATGTATATATAAATACACACACATAAATTATATATTTAGAAAATATTTACATGTATATACATTTATATATTTATATTCTTATATTTTATATTATATATAGGCTAAATATATTTAATATATAAACATAACATATTCTTCTTAAATATATACATGCATGTGTGTGTATTTATATATACATAATAAATATACACAGTATACACACATATATTATATAAACAAAACTTTTATTTTGGATGTGATTAATCGTGATTAATCATTTGACAGCCCTACAATGAAGTAGGCCTATATATATATATATATATATATATATATATTATATATATATATATATAGGCCTATATATATTTTATTATGAAAACCCTGATTGTTTATCTCTTGAATAGATAATGATGGAAGTTTTAGTTTTAACTAGCCAACAACGGCTCTGAACAAAGTTCATCCAGTCATAATCTAGAATTGGAACTCTAGAAACAAGAAACCCAAAACTATACACACAGCAAGACTATATTGTCATACTCACATAAATGCGCGCGCGTTCTTACACATCTGTGAGTTTGATTGTATTTTCCTCTGATGGACTGAAATGTAACGCGCTTATTGAATTCCAGTCGTCGTCGTCTGAATGCTCTGATTTCAACAGAGAGGGTTTACTGTCGCTTTTATTTCGGTCACAAACAAAAGACAACGTGCGGCCACACGTTACGTGCGTGTATTCCACTTGCTCCTCCTCGGTGTGCTCTCGGTGATAGAAGTAATTAAAGTTCGACACGATTACCGGTACCGGCAGGGCGATTGTAAGAACTCCTGCAATGGCACACATCGATCCAACAATTTTGCCTCCTATAGTCACTGGGTACATGTCACCATATCCAACAGTAGTCATGGTAACAACCGCCCACCAGAACGCGTCTGGGATACTAGTAAAAGACGATTCCGGGTCGTCCACTTCCGCGAAGTACACCGCACTGGAGAACAATATAATCCCGATGATAAGGAAAAATATCAGCAGTCCAAGTTCTCGCATACTCGCTCGTAGGGTCTGGCCGAGAATTTGGAGACCCTTGGAGTGCCGTGAAAGTTTGAAAATCCTGAAGACGCGCACCAAGCGGATAACTCTCAGTATGGCGAGAGACGTGGTCTGTTGCGAGTTTGACTGGACCTCGCTAAGGTCTAAACCCAAAGTAATGAAATATGGAAGAATAGCCACAATGTCTATGACGTTCATGATGTCTTTGAAGAAGGCGGGCTTGCTCGGGCACGCAAGAAACCTTACAAACAGTTCGAAGGAAAACCAAACGACGCAGATGGTCTCCAACAAGAAGAATGGATCCGTGAACGTACTAGATCTTTTTCCAGCAGTCGTTCCGTTCGGCGCAAGGTGGTTATTGAACACACGGTTATCCTCTCTAAATTCTGGCAAAGTTTCTATACAGAAGATAGCAATGGATATCAGGATGATCATTACAGATACTATAGCGATCATTCTGGCTGGACCAGAGCTGTCGGGATGCTCAAACAGCAGCCAGATTTGACGCTTCAACTCATTGGCCGGAACGGGACGTTCGTCTTCTTTTAACAAACCCTCGTCCTCTCTGAAACGATTGATGACGTCATCACCAATTTCGTAAAATTTAATTTCATCCATAAAGATCTCAACCGGCACGTTGATGGGTCTTCGAAGTCTCCCGCCAGACTGATAGAAATGCAGAATCGCATCAAAACTTGGTCTGTTCCTGTCGAAGTAGAACTCGTTCCTCACCGGGTCGTAGAACCGCATCCTTTTAGTTGGGTCTCCTAGTAACGTGTTCGGATATCTTGCGAGGGTTTTAAGTTGCGTTTCGAAACGCAGACCTGAAATGTTGATAGTGACGAGCATGTAGCACTCCTGGTCAGGGGGCTCCGCTTCACAGACGTCCTGGAAGAGGGCAGCGTGGTCCACACTCTCATCGTGGTTCTCTCGGGACATCTTTGCCCCTCGGGAGTGTTGTCTGTTGTGCCTCCTCGACTTTCCGCCACTCCACCAGTTTTTTGGATCCGATAGCTCCAGCCTGACGGAGGTAGAGCCCAAAACTAACTTCTAAACGCTACTAAGCTACCTTGTAATAACTTGAAAAACTGTTTAAAACTAATCTATTGGTGTAAAGAAACAGAAGTCATTCTGACAACATGCTCAGCCGAGAGCTCAAACAGATAACACCCAGAGTGCTAAAGACAGCAAAGGGTGGGCTGACTTTGATTGGCACACTGAAGCAATGCGCGTCGGGTGTTGTGAACTTTAGTGGCACGAGGTTAGACCCTGTAATTTGAAGAAGACCGAAGAACTAGACGTTGTTTTTATTTATTGTATTTATCAAATATAATACATATATACAGTAACATGTGTGTGTGTGTGTATATATATATATATATATATATATATATATATATATATAATATGTAAATATTTATATGTTTGTGAAACAATTGATATTGTTGTGGCCTTTTCAGAAATGACCCATTTACTCATAATTAGGATAGCTGTTCAAGTAATTTGTGAATTCAGACATGCTTCCAAACGTTTTTTTTTTCCTACATCCAAAAACTCTGGCAGTGTTGCTCCGGCCTGGGCCTCTTGAACTGCTTCTTGAACTTGAAAAAGCTGAAAAAGCTGGCTTGACTGACACCTGAGCACCCGCACAGGGCGACTCCTTAAGAAGAGTCATTAGCAGCGGTTACACTGGACGACTTTACAACTAACACCACAAGGCCCCAAGCAGAAATGTGATGATGCCTCAGGTTCATTGGTGCTGATTGATATGGAGAAAGAGAGAGAGAGAGAGAATCACCACACCTCCGACACCTGCGTGCTAGAAGTTGTCTGGGTCAGTTGGCTTGGTAATGAGTCGTTCTCTTTCGCTTGCTTGCTTGTTTGTTTATTTATTTTGGACCAGAGCAATGATTAATGATAACTTTTGATAACTATTGTCATCACAGCCAGTCAGGGACTTCTACATCAGGGATTCTCATTAACATTATTAACATAACTTAATATAATAACGCAAGTGACAATTTTGCCAAGTGTAAGGGCCTGTTTACACCAAGAAGGATAACAATAAAGTTTTAGTAATGGGTCTAATTCTGAGAATAGGTAAGTCACCACAGTAAGGCCTATAACGATAATGACAAAGAGGAACAATAATGTTTGAATCACTTTCAGAACGATTGCAGCTGATGAGTAATTAATTACTGTGATTACTTTGCCCATGAAAAAAGTAAGGGGTTACTCTTAATTTTTCAGTAATTTAATTACAGTTACTTCGAATGTAATTGCTTTATATACTGTATAGAACAATTCTCTATAACAGTGGATTTAACATCAAAATATAACATCTAATGATAAAAATGAAATCAATTTAATATGATTTATTTGAAAGAATTAAAAGAGCCATTTCCTGTCTATTCTGGGTCAAGGCTGATATAGGATTTAGAAAGCTAGTAATAAGTAATGCAATACATTTTAGATAGAGTAATTAGTACAGCAATTTAATTACATAGTTGAAGATGTAATTCGTCGCTTGTAATTAATTCGTTTAGTAATTTACCCAACACTGGCCATTTTTCTTGGTGTGAACGGAGCTCATATGCAATTAAGGCTGATACATATAGGCTAATACTGAAAACCAAGTGACACCAAAAGGTTGAATATCAAAAGGTTTCATTAGACTTTCAACTTATGTCAACAACAAAAGATATGGAAAGTGTTTTTTCCTCCCTTAAAAGGCAAATCTTAACTACATTATAAGGTTAGCTGTATTTTATGATTTCATGTAGAACTGTATTTTTCCTTCTTTCAGCAAGTCTGTGAGCCATTTTGTTTGATACTAATTGTAACTTGCAGCTGTGTCTCTTTTTTATTAATGAAGATTACAACACTGTTACCTCCCGACATTAAAAATAACTCTGCATATGCTTGGATATAAAAAGACATAATTCAGTAAGGCACTTCCAAGCAATCAGTAACAGCAGATTGAGTCTTGGAGATGGACCCGATGAACAGACAAATCCCTCGAGCCAGGGCAGAAAAGGCCAGGGATTCCCATGAGAGGAAAATGCTGACAGTAAGCAATATGCCATCTTAATAAATGGCACCAGCACTGGCCATGTGAGTGAAGGACGACCCAGTGGGATGAGATATCATCATTCCATTCACACCCAAACGTCAGCATGGAATTCCTGCAATGTTCAGATGCCGTCAGGCTCCTGAGGAATCAGCTCACGTTCCACCTTGTGTGTGATGGTGTAATGGAACATGCATGGAATTTATGTTTTCAGATATGACATTCCTCGGCCCTCAAATTTCAACAATCTTAATGTGGGCTCAGAATCTTCAATGAAAGTTACTCTCTGCTTCTGTGCAGTTGTATATAATATTCTAAGAGTCTTTCCCTTGGCTAAATAAAGCTCTGATGAGTTTACCCGCAAGCGTCTCCATTCAGTTTATCAGCTCATATTACAAACTCATGTCTAATAGGCAGCTTAATACTTTCACCATCCCCTGTGTGTGATAGTACCTTAAAAACTCTTGTGTGTGTGTGTAATAGTGGGACAAATTCGTACTCATTCACATACTAAGTATGTTTTGGCACAGTAGTTGATTTGCATGTGAGGTCATATTCCATCTTAAAGAGATACTTCAAAATTATTTCGATTTCTCACCCAATGAGTGAATGTGCAGGCTGCCTTATTTTCTGGACAGCCAAAGTGAACGAGAATTAGAAAATACAAATAAGTAGTGTTGTCAAATAAAACTACAATTTTGAAATACAGCTGAAATAAAATGAACTATAAATATTAGATGAAAAACCTGAAAGAAAATGAGAAATGTTGCTTTGGCAACTGATTGGACTAAAAACTATATAGAACTATATAGAAATTAGCGCTGTCAAATTCATTAATCGCATCCAAAATAAGTTTGTGCTTACATGATATGTTTGTGCTGTGTATATTTATATGCATATATAAACACATACATACATTTATATGTAAAAATATTTACATGTATTTGTGTGTGTATTCATATATAAATATATTATGTAAACACAAACTTTTATTTTGGATGCAATTAATCGTGATTAATCAATTTGACAGCCCTAATAAAAATATTTAAGAAAAAAACAACTAATTTACAATCACAAAAGTACAAAATTACAGAAATGTAAACTAAAATTAAAATAAAACTAAAATTAAAAAGAATTAAAAATACTTCTAAATACTATATTAGTACACTATATATATATATATATATATATATATATATATATATATATATATATATAAAATTATATTTAAAATAAATATAGTATTAATAATTAATAGTGTAGTATTAATAAACACAATTTAAGTCATTTATAAGACCTCAGGAATATGAAATATGTACACAAGTCATCCAGAGTTTTTTTTGTATTTATTTATAGATATTTTATATTGATTATTTTTATTAGTTATTTATAAACAACAATAATAAATTGTAATATTTTACAATTAGTTTTTTTTAAAATTACTATTAAAAAGGTAGAATGACATTTAAGAAAAAACATGTAACTAAAAAAAGAAAGGAAAAAATTGGCTGGAACTTCCATTTAAGATTATGATAATTGATTTTAAATAACTTTGAGACTTTGCTAACAGTGACCAGATCTAATGTTTTATAGCTAGCGATGGCCTTTGAGCCAGAGGTGATAGGCTGATATATGTGTGATGGCTTCAGATGACAGAAGGACGACTGCAGAGATATCAGCCTCTTAAAAATGTTTATCTCGTTTATCTCGTATCTTTTTGTTTGCAGCAACATCTAATTATTACGGTATAAGGTGAAAAATGTTCTTGTTGAAACAATGTCAATAGTACCATTAAAAACAACTGTTATCAATGACCTTCAATAAAAACACTTACAACATACAGATTATACACATTTAAAATAACTAAATACACAAATTAACTAAATGCTAAAGAAAATAAATGTGTTTTGAGCTTTCCCTTGAAATCATGTACCGTAGTAGCAGTTCTAATGTACACAGGTAAACTGTTCCAGAGTTTCGGCGCAGCAATGAGTCAAGCTAAGAAACACCTGCTACTGAGGCTCAGCAGGTTCATAGTGTGAGACAGTGCTAAGTTGCTGCTGACTTCAACACCTTTAGCTGCCACAGATCAAGGCTTCCTCCATAGAAAGTGAATACGACTGCAAGGCACTGCGCCAGTTCTCGGGGTTTGATGGTCACCGGTTTTAGCAGGTTGTCAGTTGAGTTTGATGAACATGTTTTGCTGATAGGAGACCATGGCATGAAGCAAGGGGGTGAAACCTGAGATTGGAGATCTGGAAGGTTGGATGGTATCTTCTGCATGCTCTGTTCCTCTACTGACTCTTTCCGGATTATGATTACAGGCCTTGATTAAGACTTGCCCTTTTTAGTCGCAGACACCGTCTGCTGTCGAGCTGAGAACAGAGCTGCTGGAAGGAAGCTTTGAAATTTGTCCTGCTCAACATGAAAGCGTTGGTTTGAGTGTGAATGAGGAAATCTTCTTGGTCATTTTATTGAAGGTTGTCGTTCCTCTCAATTCTCAGTCAAAAGATTAATTTTGAGGCTAAATTTTGATTTTTAAAGTGTTTTTGTAATGTAAATGGCCCCTCCTGATATTGTCTTTACCTGTACAAAAACATGAATCTTAAAGGTACATTCAGTAATTGCTATGTTGCAATATGCTGTAGCCTTGGGCTTTAGTGGCACCTAGTGTTGTGGATGAAACATTTAAAAATGTATACTTTTAAATAAATTAAAAATTTAATTTATGTCTTAAGCAGTATAATTTTGTGGAAAAAGTGATACATTTAATTTGAGTGACAAAATAATAAAAAAAGCTGCTTGAAATTTAAACAAAAATAATTTCTGTAGCAGCAAACCTACAAAGTAAAAAAAAAACCTAACAAAAAAAAAATATATATATATATTGACTAAGGTATGAAATTAACCTACTTCAAGTATGTGAATTCTCAGTGCTAAGTATCTGATACTGTTGCTGGTATGTTGACGTACGCGATAAGTGAACATTGTGTGCATCATGTCTCAATCGCCTCAGTACACAGGATTGGGAGACACAGATGTTTTACCCACAGATGCAGCTGAAACCGTATCCAGCCCCACGAGTATCCCTCTGGACTGCCAGGAACTACAGCTAGTATTAATAGCCCTCCAGCACTTTCTGAAGAACTATATGAAAAAAAAAGCCCTATTACATGAAATTTGCCATTAGTCTCCATTCAAATCAATCAATAGTAAGTTTTAATGAAAAGCTATAAAATCTCGATCTATAAGTGGAGTGCATCTTTGGCTGATTCATGCATTTATAACAGGCGAGAAGGAAAGTGGTTAGAAATGCTCTTTTGGACTTTGTTTAGACTGACAATAAATAGTGTGATTGACTAAAACCCCCTTTCCACTGGATCTGTAATCTTCTAAAATTGTACAGAAAAAAAAAGAAAAAAAAAAAAAAAAAGGGGTCTCTACTGTCAATAGTGTAGCAATGTATGATTTATAGTTCACACAGATGTCACTTTCATTCCAAGCAGTCAACTCTGCAAATTCATGAACCAGTTGCGAAATCTGCACAGGGAAATCCTTTACCCCTCATGCAAAAATCTTGATGGTATGGATTCTTCAGAAATTAAACTGTAGGCATTTAATGCAATGTTAAAGACACAGGTGAACTTACTTTCCTGATTGTCAGTGTTAAATGTTCTTTTATAGACTTCCTCTACACTACTACATGCGATCTGTGTTACTTTACATTCTCTATCTGAATAACTTCCCTATAAGCATTAGAAGCATATAGAGTAGTGAAGAACCCTTACAAATCATGGTTACCTTTTTAAAAGCTACATGTGGTGCCCTCTAGTGAAACATCACACTATCTGTGTGAACGCTAATATATTGGAATATATTGTGGATATTGTGTCAATTTGTCCATTTATTTCACTGTATAACACTGCTTTGGCATGTCCACAAGCAAAAATAAAAAATAAACCAACAAAGGTTACAAAGAACTCAAGAGTTTATTTCTTCTCCAATGAAGACTATTCAGAGGAAAGCAGGAAAGAGTTTACCAGACATGTACATCCAGTGTAAATACAAATGTTTGATGAACAAACTTCCAGTCACATTCAGCACAAGATTCACTTAAGTCTCAGAGTAACAGGACTCCAGTGGTTGTTCCTCTGCAATGTCTAAACAGTTGTTGGGTGGCTGGACCAAATGTGATTGTGTTACAAACAACTAAACAGATATTTGACTGAAACAAAACAACTTGAATAGGGAAATGCACCAAGTGAAATACTACAACACCAACCCTCCATGCTATAACCAACGACTTCCAGGGAACAGTAATCATATTCTGGATGAAGAATGTGTTATAATTCAAAATAGAACAATAAAGTGTTTTAACAAGGCATTTAAAATCCATGATTTTTCAACATTCACCACAGGCAAAAAAGGCTAATTTTCATGCCCCCATTGGTCCAGGGATCAAAATAGCCTTTTGTGGAACACAAATGTCTGTAAACAGAACTGTTTTGGGGCAGAAATAGAGCGCAAACAACACCACCACACATTTATTTGGCAAATGACCATCATTGGTGGTCAATTTTTCCACTTTAAGAGTCAATAATTAATGGGATTTATTGTTAGAAATAAATGTTAAAAGACGAAATTAACAAAAACCAAGGTGCACTATATTCATGTTTCATAAATGTATACTTCTGCAGAGAAAATACTAGCATCATGTTTATTCTAACGTAATGGTCTTCCACTATATAAGTGGCATTTAGAAAGCCAAAAGTGCTATTTCATAAACTTGGTAAACAGCATCCAAGGAGTCCAGAGTCTAACCCCAACAGACACATACTGACTCAAAATGATTTGAAGAAAGAAAATTTAAAGTGTCAAATGGCTCTAAAGAACATAAAATAAGGCAGAATAAGGCAGGTGAGAAAAAAGGCTTAAAATGGAGAGAACAAATAAAAAAAAGCAACTGTCTAAGTGCAATTTAGCACAGCACATTTTGAAATGCATAAAAATGAGAAAACTAAGAAAAGTGTTGGGGACAAATACCCCCCCCCCCCCCCCCAAAAAAAAAAAAAATCACGACGTACTGTATGACTCTTCTCTCTTAAGAAAGAAAAGACCTCCTTTAATCCAAAAGGAGCTATTAAACTCTGCATAGTCAAAAGTAAAAAAACAAAACAAACAAAAATAAAAAAAACATGCATGATTGAGTAAAACAGTCTATTTGGAAGTAGAACTTATGTAGCGTGTTAATTTTGGAATTCCCCTACACACTTTTGAAAAAAATATTAAATCAACATACTACACCCATTACAGAAATTAGTCTGTGGTTCCTTTACTGTAATTACATCTTTTTTTTTTTGGGATACAATATTAGTAAACTAAGGGTGTACTCACACTAGGCATTCTGAACCGTGCCACAGCACGTTTGACCCCTAAAGAATGGTTCGTTTGTTGACTAGAGTGAACATTCTGTGCTACGCCCGGGCACAGTTCGTTTAGCCGTCCCTGGCTCGGTTGGAAGAGGTGGGCCAGGGCACGGTTCGGTTGGGCTTGGCACACATGCAGTGTGAGCGCTAACCGTGCCTAGTGTGAGTACACCCCAAGACATTTATCTAACCAGTGCCAACATACTCAAAAAGGCATTAAATACTTCAATAACATCAGGGCTCAGTGACAAGGAATGAGAATATATTATCAAAACCAGCTAATCCCTACTTAGTTTGAACAGTCCTTTATTTTTGCACATTCGTTTTATGGGTAAGACTGGTGATTTTTTGTGCTTTAATTATTAAATGACAATTCTGTCATTATTTATGCACCCTGACATTGTTCCAAACCAGTACGAGTTTCTTAAATGAATATTCTGCCATTTCAAAAAATAAAAGACAAAAATTAACAATCAAAATACAAAAGATAATATTTTAAAAGCATGTCCGACTGTTTTTAGTCCTTACAGTGAAAGCCAGTGGGGTCCACTGTTGATTTGTACCCCACTGACTTTCATTGAATGGACAAACGGAGTTAAAAACTCTTCAAGAATCTCTTGTGCATCTCGCTAAAAGGAAGAAAGTCACACCGGTTTGGAACAACATGAGTGTATGATAACAGAATTCTCATTTTTGGCTAAACTATCCCTTTAAACAACTGACTTTCATTGGAAGGAAAAGAGCAGCTTGGACAATCTGCCTAAATATCTCCTTTTGAAGTTTAAAACAACATAAGGGAAAGTAAACAGCAAGATGTACATTTTTTTATGTGCACTATTCCTTTAAAATATGAAGTTGTACCTATGTGATAAGTTAAGTTAAGTTAAGTATCACAAATACTGAAAAGAAAGTTGGCGCGCCCCAAAGGAACAATGTGGCCGGCAGTTACGAGCTGCTTTGCGCATATGGATTTCGGTTTCCTTTCCCTCTTAAATCACATCTAAAAGCTCTCAGCAACACTAAGTGCAGTGTTTCTTTGTGCAAGGCCAGCGGTGATGCAATTAAGTGAAAATGGTGGTAAGTTCAGAGACGGTTATATGGTCGGACTACACACGGATCACACAAAGGAGTACCAGCTCCTGTTCTGACACACAAGTAAGATGCACAACAAACCTATAACCTTATAAAACAAGACCCATCCAGACAAGCACTTGTGTAAGATTATGGTATGCTGTTTGAGAGAACATTATATAAAATACATAGAATCTAAAAGAGAATATGAAAAACAGTTTCTTTGCAGTTTCTCCATCGTTTTGGATTGGAGATGGGGCGGACAACTTCTGGAAGCCATCGTCTCCATATAGGGGTATGGGATAGTGGTACATTAAGGTTAGGGCTGTCTTATGGACTACCTTATGTCTTATGTTGATCCGGGTGAGACTATGTCTCTGGGTTTGTGACTGTCGTAGCTGCTGTGGAACTCATGATCTTCATGTACTGAGTGTGAATGGCATCAAAGGCCTCGTCCCGATGAATCATGGCACCAAACACTAGAGGCTGTGGAAGAGACAAGTGACGAAATTGTTAGTGTACATTCACACAGATTTTGGCGCTGGATGGTGTCTGTCTGACATCAGAATTGAGTTCACCAGGTTAGCATAAAAACTCAATCAGTTCAGTATGATTCACAGTTGGCATGAATATAACCCAGTTCAGTAAGGATTCTATTGGCTGAAAGAACATGTAATAAATACTCAGTTTGGTGACTAATTAGAAATCCAACATCATTTTGTGTCATCTTTAATGTGACAATTACCATCTTCGATTATGTCTCATATCAAATTATATAACTAATGCTATAAATGCAGTTCCTCATTCAGTTATTTCTGTTAGTGTGCAATCTAAAAAATTAGCCTATTTGCTTTTCCTTTAGCTACAGTGGTGACACAAATGACCCATGATTTGGAGCCATATACTAAAATGTGCAAAGAAACCTGTCAGAAAGAGGGGGTGGAAATGAACTCTAGTTCACAGCAAGTGTGAAAACGGCCTTGAAAAAAAAAAGAAAAAAAAAAAATTCCTTAATACCCTTACATTAAGAGCTGGTAAATAATTATATAATAAAAGTAAGAATATAGAAAAGAAAAATGGCCTGTGTAGCTTTTCTATTAAGTAAATGAAACCTGTGTGCAAAGATACTTAAAGTAAGCTTATACATTGTTACAAAAAAAAAAAAAGAAATTCACTAAAATAAATCCAGCTCTTTTGAACTCTGTAATCAAAGAATCCTGGAAGAGTATTACACAGTTTCCACAAAAGTATTAGGCAGCACAACACTGATAATAAAAATTTCTTGAGCAGCATATTTAAATGATTTCTGAAGGATCATGCAACACTGAAGACTGATGTAATGACTGTTGAAAATTCAAATTACAATTACAAACCGTAATAATTTCCCAATATTGCTATTTTATCCGATTAATGAAGCTTTGTTGAGCATAAATTAATTATATATATATATATAAAAATATATATAAGTGCTGGGCAACATTTTTTAAATCGAGATTAATCGCACGATTGTCTGTGATAAATCGCGGTTAATCGCATTATGCACAAAATTCCATAATGCATTCAAAACGTAGTGTATTGTGCACTTTTTTATTTAAAAGTACTGCTATGAACAAAGGTGCAATAACATTTGGTTTGCAAACACTTTAAACAAATAAGGTATTTTTTTTAAAGCAGTATTCCTTTTACATAATAGCAGTTAAAATAATTACTTTAACATAACATTAATGTAAACAAATTAAATATAAAACCAAAGCTATTTGCCACTGCCAGGGCATTAATGTTTTTATAGAAAATATTTCAAAGTTCGTTATAGAAAAACAAGTTATGCTCAGAGTCCAGAGCCTTGATCATAACATTATAACACGCACCTTCCAAGTAGAGACCTGCACTATCGTGGGACCCAATGCAGCACA
Source organism: Cyprinus carpio (assembly GCF_018340385.1). NCBI lineage: Eukaryota > Metazoa > Chordata > Actinopteri > Cypriniformes > Cyprinidae > Cyprinus > Cyprinus carpio. The sequence continues at coordinate 10,288,065 of NC_056596.1, read as the reverse complement.
GTGCGGCGCGGGACAAGACTCGATGGGCAAGTGCGGGTGGGTAGAGACTCATGTGTGTGGGATGCGGGAGAATACGGGTGTACTCACACTAGGCAATCTTGACCGTGCCCGAGCACGTGACTTACCTTTAAAGTGGATGGCGTTGTAATTGAGATCCCCATCCCAGATCCAGGCAATACTGACAACACTTTATACTGTTAACAAGAGTGGAGAATCCAGTAAGATACTAAGCATTCAATAAAAACAAGTCAACAAACATTAATAAAAGACCTTCTGAATATCCATGATGTCTTGGAGCTTGATGACTTTATTTTTCTTTGAGGATGCCGCCCGGGAGCTGGAGCTCTCGAAACACAGGTAACTAAAAACACATACTCTTATTATGAGGGAATGCGTTTTGCCTAACAATGCCAATAGGTCTCTTGCCTTATGTATGACAAAATATTTACACCTTTGATTAGAGAAAATGCAATTTGTAAATACTGGCATTTAATGCAATGTTGCTGATTCTGCAAAAGGCCCAAAAACGAATAATTTGCAAAACGAACAAAAAAAAAAACACTGCTATTCTGCAGTGCAGGTGCATACTTTTCTGTGACATAGAGGACACCATTGCGGATGTAGTCGGTCGGCATTTTTCTGTCCCTGTTGATCAAGCAACATCGCCATCCATTCTCGCACACTGTGAATCAAATCACACTCTTTTACAGTTTAACAACAGCAAATACATAAGAAAGTGTTCAAAGAACAGCGTAGTTTCTCTACCCACCTGGCAGGGGGCGCTCATTCTCTGACAAGTTGAAGACTTCATGAAAAGGCCCTCTTTTGGTGTTGTAGGCCCGACCGCTTTCCTCCTCACGGCCAATCCCACATGACATCCCGGCAGACTGATTACCGCGCACAACCACTGGCTGGATCTGCTGTGAGAAACACGCGAAATGATTGATTTAGGAGCAGGAAGTGCAAGTAAAGCCCCAGAACTGCAAGGTTCCTCCGTGCTGGTGAAGGATCAATGCTTTCCCTTTAACGCATAACCAGATAAAGAACAGAATTGATCCTAGATCAGCACTTGAGGGCCCAAACAGCAGCACCCATGTGGGGGAAGCTTGTCAATCATTATTAAACCACTGTATGCTATTGAGCCAAGCAGCAGTGGTGACCTAGCAAAGTGAATGATGGTCAGAGGCTCAGCTGCATGTGGACTCCTGAGATCAGCTGGTGCCAGATTCAGTTCGATGGGCTGGATGCCAAACGGTAGCAAGGGATGCCTGGAGGGTGCTGAGGACCAGTGCAAAGCTCAAAGCCGGAGTTAAACAGCCTCTTATCATAGATGCTACCACTCACCAACACATTACCAAGATATTAGTTTATTTATGTGTTAGAAGTTAGGGGTTGAACAAGACAGATGTCTGTTGAGAAAGATTTATGGGCATTTCTTCAACTATGGGCATTTTTAAGTCATAGGAGTTGATTTTCCTCAAAATGAACAGAAGAACTTTGTTATACACCATAAAAGTAATTAAAATTAAAATTTAATAAAAAATAAAAAATAGAAAAAAAAAAAACTACAACAAACAATAAAAATTAATATCTACTGTTGTTGGAATGCATTTTTATAATTTAAAATTAAACTGATAACATACAATAAAGATTAATATCTACTGTTGTTGGAATGCATTTTTATAATTTAAAATTAAATCCTTAATACATTATTATTATTGATAAAAATATACAAAGACTGAAATAAACCATTTTAACATCTAATTGTCTTACGAACACTACTACTACTACTACTACTAATAATAATATAAAGAATGAAAAAGCTATTTTTAAACATCAATTGTGTGAAAACTTTATAACAATAAAAAAAAAATCCTGTTTATCATGTATATCTACATTGTTAATAGAAAAGTGATAAACTACTATTTTCTAAATGTCCACAAGACAGGTGGCCACAGTTGAAGAAACACCCTTATATTTGCAGAAAACAAGTCTTCGTCGTGCATCGAGAGTGCGTCTGCAAATACAACATCTGCAAAAAAAAAAAAAAAAAAAAAAAAAAGGTTGCCTAACTAATACAACTTGACTTAAATGTAGCCTATTCAAGTCCAGTGCTCAAAAATGACAAAAACCTGGATCCAACAACCATACTGAAAGTAAATGCATAAATCATTTAACTTTTAATCCAATTTATCTAATCCCAACTTAGGCAACTGTAAACTAGCTTAATTAAAAATGTCAGTGTGGCAACACCAGAAGAGCCAAGCTTTTCAGAGTATCTAGCCACTTTGAGACATTTATATACTCTATGAATACAAAGAGATGATTATTTCCTTTTAATAAATCAATGAATACAAAGAGATGATTGTTTCCTTTTAATAAATCAAACATCTCCATAAAGTGTCATTTGTTCCTAAAATTTGTAAAAGCTTGACTTCTCTGATGTAGTCACCGCTTCAGAATACTATTAGGCCTATTATACTAAACTATAATATAATATACTACAGCAGAGCAAGTCTCAGATATAAACCCTGCATGTCACACACACTCACACACAGAATATCTACACTATCATCTTGTCTGATGACGATGGATCAAAAACATCTAGGTATTGTTCTTTACATTCTTGTTGACTTTTTTGTGCAAATTAATGAGAAGATGCATTCTGAAATAAATTTTTTTGATCCAGTCATCAACAGGCATTTTCATTGTCATATTGCATAATCCTGACAACACACACACATATATATATTAACACACATACGCAGGACCAGCCATTGGTGGCAAACACAGGCACTGTTGTCAAACCAAAGGCCACACTAGATCCCTACCTTTTCAAACCCAGACAGCTGAGAGAGGAAAAATAACAGAATAAGCATGTGACAGACCATCACACAAACCAAAATACTACTAATTATTAAACAAAAAAAGGATTTACATTTCCTCTGTTGCCTGAAGTTGTTTAATAATCATGCAGACACCTTTACACCTTGCTCTGTCCTTCATTTTGCTCATTTATTCCTTTATATTAGTTTTAAAATTTAATTTGGTATTATGTTTATATAATCTGAGATGTATGTTACTAGTACCGAGATAAAACTCTTATTCTACATAAACTCTTATGCTATATAATATTTATATAGCAACATATATTATGTTACTATATATTCTCAATGCCATCTCAGCCACTCTTGAACTAGAGCTGTATCTTGGTTAAATGAAGGCTTCAGACTACAAAAGGAAGCCACTGCTCATTTTCATTCATAACTGACGAGCTCCTCACAAAAGACACATAAAGAGGAAATCACGATTAATATTTTACAAGCTTTTCGAATGGGAATAATGAGGCTGCAGACGTGCACGGTTTCACTCACCCGTCTGTTCAAAGTGGCATTGTTACGCTCTTTGAGTTGTGGGTCTGTGGGTAAATTGCTCCATACAATGTAGGGTGTGTCGTATTTGTCCCTCAGTTTAGGGCAGCTTTTGAAGATGAAGTCAATGATGAAGAATTTGATGCCAGCATAGACACCTATAAATTTTGTAAATAACAAAAATTAGAGACAAAAAAACCAACTGAAAGGTCATCATGGGTCAAACTGAATTTCATACCAATCATGAAGCCCAAGAGTTTATATGGCAGCAAACAGGAGGTGATGAAGGCCAGCCACAAACCAACATACAGCTTCTGTGTGATTTCAGGCTGCACCCACATGAACAGGCTGCAATGAAAACACAATCATACATGTAAACCTTTTTGTAATTAAACATCCTTTTAACAGGACAGTACTAACAAAATATTATCAATATCATGGTATGAGTAATTTAATATTAATACATTTTAATTACATACACATAAACATTACAATCTATTTCATAATAGTACTTATTTTCACAATAGTGAAAATAAAACATACATACATACATGCAATTTTTTTTTTAAATAATCCAGGCAATTAAATAATTTAGAAAAGTCACATTTAATTAATAAAAATATATAAAATACTGTTAATACACGTTAAAAAATAATAATAAATAAAAAAAATGAGACTATTCTTTGTATTGAATTTTAAAAATCAGCCCAAAAAACATTACATGCAGAACCGAATGACGCCTCAACCATCACACAGTCATCATACACTGTCATTCCACCTATCCCCACAACTCAATATCTAACATACTCACTTTTTAATCTTTTCCAATACGTCTGCCATCTTTCCAAATAGATTCTGTGAGAAAACATGACTTGTGCGTCAAACAGCTTTATGTGTGAAGCAAAGCAAAAGGTGTCTGTATTACACTGATATCACAGCTAGATCAAGGCTTCAAATCCCTTACCTGTGCTTTCTGTGCAACATCCAACACTAACTGAAACTTCTCTGAAACCGTAAGATCTTCCTTTGGAGGTTCCTAATAAAAAGAACAAAGCATCAAGGCTTTAATCAAGTAAATTGTAACAACTTACTAATGCTAATCATTCGAAATGAGGCTTATATTTACCACTGGTTCGGAGACCTCAGGCACAATGCTCCACTGTATCCTCCAACCTCTGAAAACACAGACCAGAACAGTTTCAGTATGTATAATTCAAAACAATTTAAGCCAAAAAAAAAAAAAAAAAAAAATTTAATTTCAGGATTTAAATGTAACATTTAAGTTTCTAAAAAATGCAATAGTTAAAAAATTTAGTTTTAACATCTCTTTTTAAAATTATTTTCTAACTGCATTTAATAAATCCTTTAATGCTAAATGATAATTAAAGGGATATAAATTCTGGTTCAGATCCCATGTCATTCAACCAGCACATGGATTTGTAAACTAGTTGTGAATTTAACCAGAGATGGATTATGTCAGACGTACTTTGCTATGAAGTAATTCAAGGACAACCTTAGAATGGCTAAAAATAGAAACATGGGGATAACCCAGCCATGCCAGGCAGCATTCATATAGATCTGTGGAAAAGATGAGAGAGAAGACATTAAAATTATAGACGGCAAAGCCAAGTCAGCTGTCATACAGAAACAAGTGGTGGCACTAGTCATTCACACATTTGTATTTGATCACACTGACCGATCGTAACCGATCACATTAACATTAGTTTAACCTGAGGCAGGGCTTTCTCCGTTTCTGGTGATGTACAGATAACAAAGAGCTTGGCAACATGTTTTGTTTGTTTTAATTATGGTAGTAAAGCAGACACTTTGGACCGAATGGCTACATAAACATGATAAACAGTGATGAATAGTGTTTGAGGGGTTTGTGTGGGTCGTGCTCACAATAAAGGCGATGGCTGACGTGTAGACAGAGTGCCAGCTGGATAAGGCAGAAAGGTTCCTCATGAAGTTAGTTACAGGCTTAGCACCCCGTTCTGAAAACACACACATCAGAACACAATCAGTTTCATGCCCGTGACACAGCAGAGGTGATGGGAATTAAAACACAGGCTAATTGGGTATTAAAATGGACTGTAATCGGTTAAAATATCTAGTCTTATGGCTTGGAAGGGTTTTTCTGGGATGCAGTATGAAAACACTCACTGAGTCGTCTCATATTTTCAGTTAATCTGCAAAGAGGAGAAAAGAAAATTAATTATTTAATGAGATCCGTAGGGAGGGTGAAATTATAAAGCCAGAAATAGCATGAAATTTGAGACTCTAAGCTGAGCTGACTACAGTAAAGACTTGAGGCTGAATGTCCTACCCATCTCAACATTACAACACTTTTAAAAATATAATGCAATATAAAAATACATTTTCATGGTTCCATTAAAACATTTGTATATTTTGAAAAATATGAATGTCATGTTAGTTTTCTTTTCATAAAATCACAATTAACTGTAAAAATTAATAAAAATTAATTTTTTTGTTTGTTTTTAATAAAAATGTTTTAAACTAAACATGCTTTCTTGGAAATGTGTAAAAAAAAAAATTGTAATCATTAAATTGAACTAATTTTTTCTCATGTCTTTTTTTTTTTTTTTTTTAAATAAAAACCACAGAAATAATATATAAATTATATAAAATTATAATATATAATTTTAATATATTGTAAAATAAACAGAAATATTTAAATAATCATGTAATGGTGTGTAAATGACTAAATTAAGGTTTTTGGTACAAGTCTGTCCATGGTTCGGCTTCTTCATAGAAATACCTCCTTAAAATACAACAAATTACATAATTCAAAAGCACTAGCTAACTGGAATGACCCATTTATGGCTTGAATGGTTCTCTGTTCATCCTCCCTTCAAAACCTGCAATTATTAGTCTAAACAAACCAAAGCAGGCTTTGCTTGGGCTGGTTACCTTTTAGCACTTAGTGGTTCCTCAGTCTCGACTGTATTCTCCTCAGGCTGAAAGCGGAAATCTTCGATATAAACACCAAAGCGCTCATAGAGCCATTTCCACAGCCGAGAGCGTAAGGTCTCCTTTTGTTTGTCCCCTATCAGTCCACAAACAAAACACCACTTCACTGAAACATAATCACAAATGGTAATCCGTGCAAACATTGCACTAAAAAGAAACAAACTGCTCATAGAAAGTGACACTTCTAGTGCAGAGAGATATTTAGGTTTAAAGAATGGTGTCCAAATTAAAAGGAAGCCTGGTTTGGCCTTTTTTTGGGGATGTTTAATCACAGGTAAAATTAAATATGAATGTTGTTGACAAAGTATCTGAAGCATGAATGAAAGCGATTGTCAAAAGCTAAAATCCTCTAGCAATCAGATGAAGTGATGGATAAACTATAATCATATTCCTCAAATGGACTTTGGAATAAGGGCGCTGGTTCTCATTCACTAATAAAGTGTTCAACCACACAGTGTAAAACTGCCACACAAAATTTCAGGCAGAACAGGTGCATTTGCAATTCAATTTGTTCTTCTCATTTTAAAGTTGATGAATCCGGATTATTCTAAATGAACGACTGTGTGTGCGCAGCTAGTAATTACACAACAAACATCCTAACCATCTCTATGCAAGAACACACACAGTAAGAGTAAAGCCAAATGAAACACAAACGCATCTTATTTAAGTCTAGACTACATGTGATCATGTTTTGGATCACTATGCAATATGCATTCAAAAAAAAAAAAAATGCATTTTATAATATAATGCATTTTATTTTTGTTACTCAGAAATAAGACTTATTGTATGGAAACCTAGTTATTAATTTTCTAGTGATATTGTTTATATAAAAATCTATTCACCTTATGTAGCTTTCCTTTGCTAAATAGTCTACAGATATAAGTACTCTGCTAGAGAATAAAAGATGACCGTGTTGAAAAAAACAACAACAAATGAATAAGCCTGTAGGGGCAAAACAACAACAGTGAATAAAGATCAAAATTTCCGTATGAATGTGCAAGGAACGACTAGAGCTCTATAGGGAGGATAAACTGAGATTCACCTGTTCCATTGACAGAAGTGACTTGTGGTTTTGGAGGTGGAGGTGGTGAATCTTCTAGTCTGGATCAAGCATACATTGTTTTACTTGCAATATACACTAAAACTGAACAGATGTTTGTTAATGTAGAAAATGCAGTTGCGTGAAACTTCCATACTGTGGAAGAGCATCACCGCTCATACCTGGATCTGAGAATTTCATTCATTTTCTGTTCGAGATCGACACTCTTTGATTTCTCTTTCTCCAGTTCCTGCTTCAGGGTCTCAACATTTGTCTCCTCTCTGAGCTTCTTCAACTCCTCCTCTGTGAGCAACACACAGGGAAAAAAAAAGAGTTTGTTCAACTGGGTGATTGAAAGACTGAAGTCACATAAATCAGCAGTGGTGTGGTTCCACTGGAAACATTCAGCATGCTTGAGGTTTCTTTGCTGCAGACATCAAATACACAAGTAAAAGAAAGATGAGTCAGCTGGTCGCTGTTGCAAGATAAACCCAGACAGCATGATCAGTATCACCCTGTTCAGGTTTATTTTGCAATAATACTTATACTTTATACTGCTTAATATATGCCTCTGCATGTAAACAAACAAACAAACAAACAAAACATGAAATATTGCTTTAATATCTATGAAAAGAGACCGCAGAGTGATAAAGGCAGATGAAGCTCTAGCACAGCTAGTTTAGCACCATTATACAACTGACCAATCACAATTAGGTATTCCTGTAATAAGAGAGCTGTGTAATAAGACAAAATATGATCATATCATCATCATCATCATCTAGATGCAGGTAGAAAATAAAATAGGCATTTATGATTATACAATACTGTATTATCGGCACATTTTCTGTGCCAGCTGCAAACAAAATAAATAAAAACAAAAGAACAAACAAAAAGCAAAAACAAACAACAACAACAACACACTTTAAAACTGCTGAAATCATTTTTAAAACAACAAAAGAACAAAAAAAAAAAATACAAAACAAATAAAAATAACATTAACAACGACAACAAAAAACTATTTAAAACTGCTGAAATCATTTTTAAATACTGTAAAAAGAATAAAATGCTCCTATTACCCGACACATAATCAAAGAAATCTGTACACAACAAAAATTAGCCAGAGAGTGTTGGGAGGTGGAGGTGGCCTCTGCCACAAAACCCTTTCACTATGCTTTTAGAGTAAGAAAAAGCTAATGACTAAACATGCCAGTAACAGAGGTGTGTACCATTTTCTCAATGACAATTCAAATTCTGTGAAAACCCGCTGTGCTTTCTGCAGAATCCTAAATTTCTGAAGTCATGCTGAATCTCAAAGATAACACTAAAGTTAGTGGTGTCACAGGACAGGACGCACAACAGAGCAGCCAGAGGATTTAAAAGACAGCACAGGACCATTCGTCCTTTATCATTCAAAAGGTAAAATATATTGTTACAGTCCTAAAATAAAAAAAAATACTATGACATCATGTTTTCTGAAAACACCTTTCTGCCTCTTGACTGAAAAAACACAACAGTCCTGATGAAGTAGTTTGCCCACCTGCCCTCTATCGCATACAATACCTGCCTCGAACACAAGCCCATTTTCATCTATAATTCAGTAGCTCCTGCGTCTCCCCCAGAGGCGCTATAGTCATGATAAAGACCCCCTGCTGCTGACTCAAGGGCAGGTGTGCTAAAGAGATGTCTGAATCCAGATGATCAGTGCAGACCCCAGGGGTCATCGCTAAACTCTCAAATAACTAACTATCTAATCTCTCATATTATACTTTAAATAAAAAACAAACAATACAATCAAAAAACAACAAACAATATGCCACAATTTTTATTAGTTTAATAATTTAAACGACTATAATATATATTGTGTGATAAGCGGTGTAATAAGATACTTCAAATATGATACTTCAGTTTATGTTATGGTATAAAACTGAAAATAAAAGATTCATCACCATGCTTACATATAATCTGCACATTTTTTTTCTATGGCAATTGTGGGGGAAATTCATTAAAATAGACGTCAAGGTAAACTGTGATACAACACACACACACAAATCTAAAAACAAACAAAAAAAAAAGACAAACAACAACAAGAAAGAACCAAAACAATAAAATAAAAAAGCTATTCAAATGTGTTAAACACACTCAGAAAAAACAAAACAAAAAATGCCCCCCCCCCCCCCCCCAAAAAAAAAGAAGAAGGATACGCCTTTTACATGCCGTGAAGGGAAAGGCATAAAATATCACAGAAAAATTATACGCCTTTTACATGCCGTGAAGGGAAATGTTTAGGAGCTTTACATGAACAATTTTGTGAATTATGTTTAAGCTTTGTACATTCTGGTATCCAACCTTACTTTCTACAGTTAGTGAAATGTGGCAGAAATAATCATGCAAGCAGATATTCATCCTTGCCATGCTAGAAACAAAACTTTTTTGTTGAAGAGTACAGACGAGAAAATCCAATCAAAAAAAAAATAATTTAAATATAAAGGATAACCAAATTCAAACTGTACTTTGACTACTTTTACACTCAGGTTAATTAAATATTAAGGAGCTGCTTAGTCACACTGTACTTTGACTACTTTTACACTCAGGTTAAAGGTAAAGGTGTCATTTTCTTTGCCACTAGTAGCACCAAAGAGAATGGGGGAAAATATAAAAAAAAACTAATTTTCATAAAATTAAAAAATAAAATAAAAATAATAAATCACTTAATTTTAATTTTATTATTTATTTAAACTAATTAAATTTTTTATGTCAGTTATTAAACAAAAAAAGTAATAAATTTTACTTTGTCAATTATTAAATGATAAAGTAATTGCATAATTAACCCATAAGCAATCAGCACATTGTTCAGGCAGTAACTAGGTGGAAAAAACAGCATTAACAAAGGAATCTGGAAAACCATAAAAATGCAAAGCCATAAAAGTTCTCTTTACTAAAGCTGTGTGCAGTCTGGCTGCCCTTTTTGAGTGACACATACGAACTTGGGCCTACGTTCACATTAACTTGCTAAAGCAGAAAAGGCTTGGTGGAAAAAAAAATGGCCCATCTGCATCAAAGAAATTAAGCATATGAAAGCCTTTCTGACTGACAGCATCCTTTGCACAATCAGCCCCTGCCAGAAAGACTATGGACACAATCTTGGAGGCTACCCAAAACCGTGGACCAATGCTAGCTCATCACTAAGCCACCTGATTAACATTAGTATGAGAAAATACTGCAATTAATGCCCTTCGGAATTGACGTTGTATATTTTTGTGTTATTTTCTGACTGAGGAAGTAGTCAATAGCTGTCAGCACAACTCTATTGTAAAACTGAGACAGCTGCAGCTTCCAAAGTGGTCACATCATATGATCCAAGAACAGTGATATGATGGATGAGAAGCATGAAGATCTGTCTTATGATCTTATAACTATTTTTTACTGGCCACTGCCATACACCAACATCTCAAACTAGTTTATTTTAGTCTGTTATTTAATTACACACACTCATATAAGAATTAAACTAATAATTATTAAAAAGATTTTTGCTATAAAGTATTACATAAGGTAATAACAGTAGCAAATTTCACCTCATTTATAACTATATTTATTTTGCAATCCTACTATATGCATGATTATATGGTTGTTTGCATTTTATTATTTACATTTACCTTGTCTTTTTTTCTAGGCTTCCTATCAAAGATCAGTGATCCATTTTTGGGTCACAAACCACAGATCTACAGGACAGTCCAGATGTGGAAAAAGCACAAAAATAGCATACAAAACTCTTACAACATCTCATAAGCCTGAAGCAGCATCATGTATGGGTTTGAATCACCTATACGCTCTGTTACTAAGTCAAAGATTCATCAGGTTTTGCCTTTTTTTCTAAACAGGGAGGTTTCAGTTGTATAACAAACTATTAATAAGTCCAGTCTACCTTTATGGGCAGCAACAGTTTGGCAGTCCCAGTATGACCTTTTGCTGCTTTCCAGTACTGCAGTGCTCCAGGGCAATGAGCACACACACACAGAGGCTCTAAAAATAGACCAGACACTCCCAACCTCCTAATACACAACTAATGTTCTGTTTAAAGCTGCTGTATGTAGGATTGAAAACTAGTGGTTGAACTAGGTATTGCAGTCCAAATTCAAAATATTGGAGAGGGTTTTTTTTTCACCAGGCCCCCCCTCCTCAGACTTGAGCACACAGGTTGCCAAATTGATGACACCAACAGGAACGAGTGTACATGACGATGAATGAATTGAAACGTGCTGTGTTTTCCGCCAATTGGCAACCCGGGGTGCCGAAATACAATTGGGTAAACTGATAGTGGGTGGGCTTCACAAACCAAAACAGAGACCGACATTCCGGCCCTGAACGCACATTTTCAAATGAGAAAAACTGACTGTAGCATTGTTTTTCAGATAAAAAAAAAAAAAAAAAAAAAAAGGACTGGCTGATAGGAAAGCACATAAAACTGAAAGGCAGTGGATGATTCATCAAGGGATTGTTAATTAAAAGGTACTTATCAGTTATTTACATTTAAGCCAATATAATGATTTGGGAAACTAAATTATAACAAAATAGTATCATGCATTAACATTCTGAAAAAGAAAAAAAAAAGATTATTTTTTAGAAAACGTATGTTAGATCTGTTGTATTAGTGTGTGTGTGTGTGTGTGTGTGTATGAACCCCGTGGAGAGATAATCTCTGTTGCTGAGAGTCTCACTAATTGAAAAGTGGTACGGGTCAGAGGGATCAGCTGTAGACATGCTGGATTTATCGCTGTAAGGTGCATGCAGCTCTGGTCTTAATGAGAGTGATCTCACTGCACTGCTCATGGAGATAAACCGACAGACACAGTGAGCAATCACCTATTTAGCTTGTGACATATTACAGATCTGCAGACCTGAGAGGACAAATCACTTTTTCCTGAAGAGCTGTTCTAACAAATTCTGGATATGCAAGTTAAAACTTCATTTTGAAACAGAACATGTTAATATAATATAATAGCTCTGTTTCGAACAAATTTCAAGGTATCACAAGTGTGATCATAGGTAAGCAATCCAAGAATGCATTGCAAAAAATTCAGTGGGGAAAAAAAAACATCCAAGATTATGAACTGTGTTAAGAGACATGTTGACTCTAAACAGATCTGTATTTTCTTAAATAATTTTAAACTAAAAGTATATATCTATAATTTAATATGAATATTATAATTTTATTAAGGCAGGACACTACAGGTGAATAGGTTAAATATTACATTTAAGAGACATACAGTATGCGATGAATTATGCATTCTGAACATATTTCCACAACAGAAATTTAAACCTTTAATAAAGCGAGGCTCAGAATTCTTGCTTCATTTTGTTGACATAAGAGTTAAAGATTTTATTTTTTTTATTACTCCATGAATCAAAAAAAATATTATATTATTATCTTTCCACTAGTCTGAAAGAATCTCAAATTACATGTGCCTGAGGGAATCAATTATAATAAATAAATTACAAATATTAATTAGTAATGTAAGGTCTGCCCAGAAGTCCTAACTGAATTGCTGAAAGTAGCCTCTAGCCATATTAGGAAAATATTACATATTACTGTTCAGAGCTTATAGCACAATGCCTCAAATGACAATGGGTATAAAGGGTATGAAAATTATTTTTTCAGTTACTTACGAAGAAAGTGCTTTTCCAGTAAGGCTACCTCCAGGTGACCTTTAACCTCATTGAGTCGTTCGGCATCGCTCATCTTGTAGTCCTGGATGGAAGCAGCTGACATGGTGAGAGTCCCTGAACCAGCCTGGAAACAACCAGTAAGAGAAAATATGAGAAGCTTAGGTTCACAGCCAAAGCTTGAAATTGGCGTGGGATTGTGCATAACTCTACTGATTCCCGCAGTTTCTGCGCTTGTAAGTCAGGAAATACAAATATTTCAGCATGAAAGACGTTCAGGACAGATGACGGAATGTATCATTCGCACATGCTTTTGAGTCTTACAATTTTAAATATTCAAGTGCTCAATTCAGTACTTGTGTGCTCCCTGTGTGAGACCACTTTCTGTGAACTTACACCCAAAGACACAGCTGAGAGCACGCGACTACAGAATGAAGTTGTGTTGAGCACTATTGGGAGTAAACAGCCAAATACATACAAAATTGTCAAAATGCCCGTCTTGATGAGTATTCATGTAAACAGTCGATTTATACTTAACATTGTCAGCATATAGGCTATTAAGTAAAAATTTTTTTTATGTGTAACAGTTATGTCCAGAGGTCTTAAAGAGACAGCAACCTAAAACCTGCTACTGTCTGACATTATCAGTATGACTCTACATTATAAATTGGAAAACAAATTTTAAAGTTAAACAGATTATTTAATAAATTTTAAAAAAAACAAAAAAATACACTAACAATATCAGTATGACTCTACATTATAAATTGGAAAACAAATACACTGGGTGATGAAACATTTAGGTTGGATGATTGACGTTTAAAAATGTCTAAAAAATACCCTAACTCCCCCCTCAAATTAAAAACATCCCCCCCATAAGAGCCACCTAAAGGGGGAATTCCCCTCCATTTTTCAAAACGAAACTCAGGCCCTGACACCAATGACAATATTAAATAACTGTTAAGGTTCAATTAAACATCAGAATGATCATCTAATGAACATTTTCTTTAATTGAACAATACAGAATATGGCCATGTTGGTGTCTAATAAGTGGTATCCATTAGCACCTGTAGCTCCAGCCTGCCAGAGACATTACAGCATCGTCTTCACAGAAGTTCAGCATAACCAGGATTCGTCAAATTACGGCTCTAGTCACCAACCGGACGCCAGTGCTTCAGCTGTAACCATGGTGACTAGCTCATGATCTCATAGAGAGACAGCAGATCTCTTAGGTGAGCTTTCCTGTAATTATCAAATTATATGCAGCAAATGCAATTTCTTTGAAAATGTGCTTGGACGGGGCGGTCCCATATAAAAGCCCTCAATAACATCATTTTGTCAGAAACTGTTTTCCAATCAGTTCTTTTCTTGTAAAATGTCATGCTAAACATTAAAGGTCAGTGCAAAACACAGGGCGGCATCAGAAACAAATGGCCACAGGAAAAGATACTGTAGCTTTACAAAGATTGTTTTTAAGCCTAGAGCCTGTGGATGTGAACGATGGAGGGCAGTCTCAGCTGTAACAACAGGAAGAGGTAATTTATACCGAGAGAAATACAGTGAAGCAAATGGATGTTTGGGTTGAAACTCCTTCGGGAATTTGGCTATCTGCCTCTTCGTGCAACACAAAGAGAAACTAAATGCAGACTGGAAGCAAGCGACGGGAATACATGCTTTTTTATTACTACTATAATTAATGATGTTAAGCAGTATCTGCTAATAAAACTCAAACAAATTTGATTAATATTCAGTTAAATACATTTAACTAAGACTAAAATCTATATAAACCCCAGAAAAAAAAATACATTAATTAAATTGAAATTAGTTATGCATTTACAGTCTATGGTCAACTATTGCATGGGAGCCAACAGATTTTCACAGAAATCCAACAGATTTTTTTCAAATTTTGTCAAAAAATAAAAATAAACTGATTAATAAAAAAATAAATGTTAAAGTGAAATCTCATTCAAAACCCATTTTATTTGTGGAAAGTAAAAATTAAGAGCTAGACTTATTTTGGCGCTTTTACCAGTCCAGGATTGATTGGATGGCGAAAAGTTGGTGTAACATACCAGAATAAGCAGATCTGAATTAGTGATGGGGAGATCCCACGTCAAAAGTGAACAAAAGAGACTCGGACTGGAGAAGAAATTAGGAAGGTGAACTAATTACAAACATGTAAACCTTGGCCAACACAAAATGATCACTCTCACTCTCTCACTTTTTGCTTTTAAATAATGCACCGAAGAATTATTCAAAATAAGACAAGGAATGGAAATTAAGGACTAAATGAAGTCAATTTTGATTTCTTTCTGAATGGCTTTCTAGGACTATTTTGAAATCTTCAAAATAGAGGTCAACAATTTTTCACAATCATATCACATCTCTAAATTTTTCTACCGAGACAAACAAAAACAGTCACAGAGGAAAAACCGTCACTTACAGGGTCTCGCTGCTCTTCTGTTTCTTTGATGGAGCTCCGGTGTTTTACTGGGACGTCGTCATTACATTCGCTGTCAGATGCAGTGGGGGACTCGGCAAGGTCCAGGAACTCATCTCGCTTCGGTCCTCTGAACCTTATCTTATCCAATCGCTTTAGCATGTTCAACACAGAGATCTGTGTCTTTATCTTAACATGGCAGGTGTCAACCCTGTAAGGACAAGAGCAGATTTTAAGTCACCGTGTTGAAATGAAACTGCAGCAATGAAGAAACGTTGCACAATTGCACAATACGTCTTGATAAATATCACTATTATTTAGACCAATATCTGGTTTTTCATTTCTTAATTGCACATGTTGAATAAGAAAAGTACCATAAAATGAATATTCTCACTCTTTTTAAAGGCAAAAACATACTTCATTTTGTACGCTATCTTATTGTCCAAGTGAAGCCCAGCAGTGGAGTAAGACAAAGCCAGTCATTCTTGGCAAAAGAAGTCGGCTCAGGAATAATGTGCAACTGACAGTCTCTCGCTTGCACAATAATAGTCTGTCTGCACCAGGTACTGAGAGGCAATAATAGGCCGCTTGAACTTTCTGTGAGAAACTGCTACAATCTCAAAGAGATCAGCTGATGTCGGACTAGTGTGGGGCAGGACCCTGTTCTGTATGTGGGTCAGAGGTAGGACATTTCGGCTCATAGCGAGAACCCTGTACACAGATGATCGTGAAGGTTTGATGCATGAGGAATACCAGACATTCATGTCAAATCTTCTCTGGTCTATATGTCATTGTTAATCACTTTTATGTCGATCCAAATTTGTTTTACTTCCAATCTCTGAAATAATCATTTAGGCTGGTTTAAAGTTTTTAATCTAATAATTTTATTTTAGCTTCATTTAAATTAATAAAAACACAACACAAACACTAATAGTTTTAGTTAACAATAACTCGGTTCCTCACACAAAGCTAACTTTAGAAGAAAGCACCAGTTTTAAGAACCACATTTAAAATACTTTTATGGTGCTTTTGCATGCTTTTATTTATCATTGATTGTAACTATTTGGAAATAAGAAGCTAGTACATTCTTCAAACCGTTTCCTTTTGTGTTTCACTAAAGAAAATTAGTGAAGTTAATTAGTAATGAAAGAATTTTCATTTTGGTGTCTGTCCTCTTAATCCTAATATGTGCTGATTGCTACCCAATGGAAACAGTATATTTGGCTGTTAAACTCGTGAAAAGATGCAGGTCATGAACTATTGTGCTCTTCCTCAGGCAACGTCTGAATGTCTTTGTACATCTAAAAAAAATTCCCTGAGTATGCTGAGGCTAAAACACTAACAGCTTTGCAACATGTGACTGGATTATATATCCAAAAAAACTCTCCAGGAACCAAAAGGCCCACGGTGTTGTACAAAATAACGCTATTGGTGTTCCAAACTCTGCATTCCCTGCAGTTAGTTGACCTTACAGCAAACAAAGCAGGCCTGGGAACAAAGCGGCCAAATGCGTGCCAAGACACTCAAAACCTCAAGTCCAGCTCTAATTTCACTTCCAGAGCTCAGACATCATGCTGTACATGATAATGACAGGACTGAGGTTTAACGCCAGCCGTCCTGTTCTTTAGTAGCCTCAGTTTGGCATCCAGTGAATTAGAAAGGGACTTTTTTTGGACAATAAGCAGACATTTCATGCAGCTTTCACAAGGGAAAGGGAAATAGCTTGATCGGATGATATTTATCACCCGTGTCTAGATTTGTCAGAATGCACCATTTTATGAGAAATTATTATAGGGTTTTAAACATCAAAACTAATCATGTCCTCTTGCTACAAAACTTTTGCTTGGGCAAAAGTACTACAGTAAATCAGGGCTACAGCACAATAAAAACATCGTTTTCCCACTTATCTTCTATAATGTAAAATAACTTCTTTAATGCGACAGTTCAGCCAAAATGACATGATCTTAAGTGAACCAGGTTTGAATGCACACTTTATAGAAGAATACTTCATTTCAAATGTCATAAGGGTGAATAAACAATGACAGGGCTGTGATAGTTTTCATTTGAGGCAGTGTTATTTTAGTATTATTTATATACTGTTAGATATAGACACTTTTACCGTATTTAGAAATATCATGAATTAGTGTTTTATTATTATTTCAGTTTATTTTAAATACAGTTTTAGTAACTTTAAATAGCTGCCGCCTCATAAAAAAAATAAAAAAAATATCTAAAAAAAAATACACACAAAAAATCAAAAACACACAACAAGTGGTTAAGCAAGCTTGATTTGTTCAGGGTGGAGCATGATTTTAACTTTCCAAATCATTTTCACTTTCCAAGAGCAAGAGAGATAATACTATGTTCTAAACTTAAAATCCTCAAGCAATCAGATTTTAGGAATGGAATGATGTTGTACAGTTTCTTAGTGTCCATGACATAATTATCCACATAACCCAGCTAATAAATACAGTATGTGTTCTAAGAACACCTTGCTAATGCTCTTAAGTTATATTAAAAAAAAAAATAATGAATTCTGGGAATGCCAACTAACATTGATAAAGTTAAAAAAAAAAAAATGTTAAGCCCAAAGTACACTTTGGTTTTTTGGGTATGCATACAATGCAAATGTCATCATTAGTATAGTACAGATTTTCCTAGCCGCACATTCAAAGTACGCTCAGCTTGCACATCCAAGAAAAAGGCAACACTGCCTGTTGTATCGCTGTGGAAAAATTGAGACAACAACAACAAAAAATTACTGATGATGGTAACAGGTTAAGATACTCGCAGCTCTAGTTTAAACGAGTACAAAGATATTCTATTGGTGATTTCTGAAGAGATCCATTGCAGACACTGAGCAAGGACGAAACTTTCTAGTACGCATGTGTCGAGGGCCTGTGTTCACGTCCATAAAATAGAGTATAGTTTGGCCCTGTCCCAAATGGCACCCTAAACCCTCGAGGTGTTCCACCGATTCCACATTTTCGTGATGTAATGCCTCTTTGATTGTCGGGTAGAAGTCTGCTTAGTTTATATTAACGTTATATTAGTTCTGTTAACGTTATTAGAATAAGTAACTTTAAGAGAACCTTGCTAGAATATTAGCCAAAGTTTTGAGAACGTTCCAGGGAATCTAAAATTAACAAATATGCTTAACATAAGAAAAAACAACGTTGTTTGACTCTGCTTTATTCTGTTAAAATGCATAACCTAATTCTATATTAACACGCATTACAATTAGCCTAGATACATTATAGTACTGACGCCACCGAGCGACTCCCCTCTCGCTCTCCCCGACTCTGATAAGGAGGTTAGCGGTCATGCTGCTCGTGCTCTGTGCTGCGTTCGACCACATCCTCTGACATCCTGTTAGTAGACATCTCCATCCCCCAAACTCTCTCCAAACACCATCCACCCCTATTGTCATACCCTCTGCAGCCTATTATCTGTCAGCAATGTTTTGCGCATTTACACATTACTCTACGTGTACTGCAGACTCTAGTTAAATAATATCAACAAGCATTATTGTTAACACAAAAGCTTGTTTTATTCCCACGCTGTTCCAGGGTTTTGCATCTTCATCACCTCACCGTGTAGTTCAAGTTGGATCTCATCAGTAAAACATCGATGGTTGCACCATCAATAAATTGCCGATTAATGCCTTGACCTAAAAGCCTTTCTTCTCTAGATCGAAGCCGTGTAGAATGGCGGCTTGCGTGTGGAATATATTTAAAATCGTTTTCTTACCTCGTCTTGAGGCTAAGGGATGGTTGTCACATTAAGCTGCAAAATATATTAATTAAAACATATGTACAGAAAACGTGCTGCAGCTGTGCGAAACAACAAACAATGTGGCACATTTGCACGAGTGTAGCGCGCGCTGAAATCAGTCTGAGGATTCGAATTCGAACGCAACAATGTAACAAAAGCTTCTTCATCCGATACATTTTACCACGCGCCCCACCCGCCACTGGATTAACAACCAGAAATGGGAAGAAAGTTTTTAACCCACCTTGCACGGAATTCGTAATTAAGTTTCATTAACAGCAAGGCATGGATATTTGAGCTTCGACCCGCCCCGTCGCCACCTGCTACCAGCTCGATAAAAAACGCGGCGTAAAATGCCCGAGCGGACACATCTATCTACCAATGCGATTCTCCGAGCTGTCAGATGTTATTCCCAGCGTTATTTCGGATTAGAATCGCATGCAAACGGCAAACCATCATTTGGGGCTTCGTTTCAATCTTTTGTTGATATCCAGAGAGACTCACACCAGGAAATTTCGTCAATGACAGCGAAAGACGGTCTTAAAGGGGCCGATAATTGGCAGTGGTCTTTTAACAGACAGAAACGTTCTCAAATATTAATCTTTATGAATAAACTAAAATGTGCTCAAATTAGTGGTTGCATTTTAAATATTGAACAATAATAGAGGGACTGGTGTGTCTTAACAAGTGAGATGGACATTAAACCCATAACTCTGTCAATCCAAGTTTAAAGTGTATGCGTCATATACGCACATGATGGTGTATGTTTTCATCTCTAATTCTTTTGAAGTGGACTTGTTTAGACGTGAACATACGCCTTTAAGTCTAGACGGCTATGTGACAGGTCTGGTTTGACTCGTTTTTGGGTGTTTGCACTGCTGTTGCTATTGCTGCAGTTAGTCTCGATCGCTGGATAATTGTGTGTCCACTAGTTGGCGCGCGATGAAAGCTCATTGTGTTCACTTTCAAACAGCTGAACCTTCACACTTTTTATTTAAATGTAAATATTTTATATTTAATTTCTTTGTGTTAGCCTTCATTACACAATGCTAGCAAAACACTACCATATAGTACAAATTACTATCATTTATTTATTTGCACATGACATGGTTTTTAAACATGTTGCCATAATTATGTTTTTATTATAAGTAATCATGTAAATACTAGTCATGTCAGTCTGGTAATCATTTAGTATCATGGTGGGGTAGATTGAGTTAAAAAAAGTTTGGAGTTGGCAAGATTTTTTATGTTTTACTTACCAAGGCTGCATTTATTCAATAATAATAATAATAATAAATAAACAACAACATAAAAACAGAAATATTATTACACAAATTTAATATAACTGTTTTCTATTTTAATATATTTTAAAATGTAATTTATTCCTGTGATGGCCATGTTGATTTTTTTTTTTATGTTTTTTTTTTACTCCAGTCATCAGTTTTGCATGCTCCGTCAGAAATCATGCTGATTTGCTGCTAAAGAAACCTTTCTTGTTATTATCAATTTTAATAATATTTTTTGTGGAAAGTGATACATTTAATTAAGATTCTTTGATGAATACATTGTATTCATGTATTTATTGTCATTAATATAATGTGTCCTTGTTGAATAAAATGATTAATTTCTTTAAAAAATGTTTAAACTGGTAAATTGAAGAAATTTCATAATAGCAAAATCATTTAAATAATACCTTTAAAAATTGGGGAAAAAAGATACAAGATCCTACAGACTTTGTAATTAAATCTTTTAAATTCATTTATTTACAATGTTCAAATGTATTATCAGTGCGAATAGTACGAATATAAATACCTTATTTTACATGCTGATATCTAATATCTACGGGCTTTGACAAGTAATGGAGGTATTTCAAGGATACACATTTAATCTGTCATATTGGTAATGTGTGTTCACTGAAGGAATGCCAATCAATAAATGCTTCTAAACTATTACAGATTACATTGTTACTGTCCTGACATCACTTTCACATAGTTTGACCTTTAACATGAGTAAAAACAAAAGAACGGCTCCCTGAATGTCTCAGTCTATACTATTTACACAAGAGGTTTGGCAGAGCTATAAAACAGTCGACAGGCACTTTAGGAAGATTTTGATTCTCTTGGTAATTTAGATGTAAAGCAAACCTAACAAAACACTGTTTTTCCATGTACAGCAATGGCAGAGACTTTAAGGCATGCGGAACATGAGCAGTAAAATACTGTCAGAGGTAATGACCGTAAAAACACAACAGGCCCATTGAACCCAATGACAAACAATCTGTATGATGGACATCTTCATACTAATAATTCATTTGAAACATAACTGGGGGAAAGAAAACTCATCTGGGGCACAAAAACAACAACAAATTCAGCTACTACTTCTTAAAACTGCACAGTATAAAAAACAATATAAACATTCAAAACAGTGCTGTAAAAAATACCACAGTAAACATAAATATTCAGTATTGGCAACACAATTAAATCCTAATTTACATTTTTACAAATTATAACTATTACACATCTAAAATACAAAATGTAACTATAAACATTACTTACACATCATAAGTCATCCGTTTATGACTGATGAATTCTGGCATAAACTGTACAAATGCTAATTAATATCAAAGTCTTTTGTTGTAACTCCAGAAAACTTTTCTGTCCTCATCCAGCTCAACTTGGACAATGTAGCACTTTTGGAATTCTGGGATAGCGAGTGCCCAGCTTCCATTTGTATTAAATGAACATTTATAAATACAAAACAAAAAAAAACTTCAGAGCAGGACCATGTTGTGCTTTAATACTAAAGGGGACACAGAAACTGGTTTAAACCCATTCCAGTTGATTCAGCGTCCTTCAAGGTGAAGACTCAGATTGATGTTTCATTGCTGCCACTAACAAGAGAAAGACAGAGGTGTTACAATCAGAATGTGACCAAATAAATTGTAATGATCCGCATTTGACATCCAACTCACTCAGAATCAAAGTCTTCATCCGCCAGGGTGACGGGGCTCGTGCCCTGCTCCACGGCGATCCCGTTCAGTGCAGACTGGGGTGGTAATGAAGGTGGTTTGATGATGGTGCTGTTGGCCTCGGTTCCTGAGCGAACGCCCTCATTTGACCCCACCGATGGAGTCTTTCGGGGGATCTGGGGTGGGTTGTAGTCACTGAGCTTCTCCCTCAAGCGGTTCTTCATGTTCTTGTCCGTCAGCGGGGGTGGATATGTGATCTTGTTCTTTAAAATGCCTAATAAAGTGAAATGGTAATATAATATAATATATTGTTTAAAATATATGATATATTCTTTTTAAAGAAATATTTAATTTTTAACAATTTATCAAAAAAAAAAAAAAAAAAAAAAAATAATATATATATATATATATATAATATATATAAAATATCTATTTCTTTAAATTAAATTATATATTATTTTAATTTGGTGATCTTGTTCTTTCAAAGTCTAAAAAAGTAGTAGTAATATTAATATTTTATATTTTCTTTTTAAAGAAATATTAAATTTTTAGCACAATTTAATCTGAAATATTTAAAAAAAATAACCAATAAAATAAAAAAAAATAATTAAATTTAAAAAATAATTACCCATTAAATTATAACATATTATTTGAATGTTAGAAATTACTAACATTTATGAAATACTTGTATTATGCATGCATGAAGAAAATGGATTTTTTCAAGTACTAAAATAGTTCAATCTTAAGTGTTTTTTTTTTTTTTTAGGACAAGTTTTTAAGTTGTAGTAATGTTTGTTTAGTTTAAGTAGTGTTCGCTCACCTCTTCTGGGTAACTGGGTGCTGTTTGGCTGACTGGGTGGACTCTCACTTTGAGACACATCTCCATTGTGATTTAATTTATTCCCTTGATGAAGCTCCACATTCACTTTTGTTTCCACGCGCAGTTTCTCTGGACCGCCCGGATTCTCACTTTCACTGGCTGTGGGTGGTTCTTCCGACCGGTTTGGCTTCCCTTGACCGGACATGGCATCAGCCAGAACAACATGAATAAAGTTATCAAACATCCAAGTTTAAATATGAATAAAATGAATAAAACGTAAAAGAGCAGGTCAGAGGTCACAGAAGAGGCTGCAGGCACCTTTAGGTGTGCCATGGATAGGTGTTCTCTCGTTATTCCATTTGGTCCTGGAGTGCCTGGCCTCATCCTCACTGTCCGAGGAGTGGGAGGAAGCATAGGAGCTGCTGTGTTCATCCACTGAGAGCTCACTGTCCGAATCTGAGTCTGAACAATAACAGAAAATCATTATTCAGATGTAATGAGATGTTCAATGGTCTAAGTGTTATTTCTGCCCTCACCTGTTTTACTCTTGTGGAAAAAGATTGACAAGTCTCCTTCATCATGCCTCACATTTCCACCATTAGACGATATGCTATGTTTCTTCTCCCTGAGTGAAAAAAAAAAAAAAAATCAAATCTATGCATTATTACAGAAATACTGTGAATTTGTATCTATTATTACATTAAGTGGAGTCACACTAAAGTTATTCAGTGACAGTAAGTTGCTAGTGAAATGTTCACAAGTGCAACTGCCAATATAGCAATATTGCAAATATGACAACCAGGATTTCTCTTTCATTAGTTATTAACATTTTCTTTTTAAATGGCATATGCTTTATTGCTACGCTTTGTAGTTAGAAGTGTGTCAAACACATGAATCCAATATGTGATCCATGTAACAGATGACAGTGTGCTGTGAATTAGGACACCTTTTACAATACTGTAGAGTTCTGTCAGTGGTTATAGAAAAAATATGAGTCATAAATATGGCTAAAGTGGCTGCATTGATAGTCATAATGAACTTAGTCTCATCTAAAGATATGACATAAAAACCGAATGCCCCTTTGAGACATTTACGCACAATATAACAGGTAAGAATTGGTGCAAATAGGTTAGTGAAACAGCTGCAGGCAAATACTTCAAGAGTTCACGAGTTCATAATTCCAGATCATATACAGTAAGACCATATTGCAGAAACCTGATCAAATTGTAATTCACTCCTGGTGTATTACCTGAGTGTGGAAACAGGGTAGCTACTGCCGTGACTCTTGCCTGATCTAATAGAGGTCTCCAGAGATACAGTGGACTCACCAATGGTGGTCCGGTACAGACCTCCATCCTCTGTATACACGTCACCATTCAGAGAACGCTGGGATGACAGAAGAAGTGATTCACTGTTACTGATTCATCAGTAAATAAATAAAGAGTGCCTATACACAAATCTTGACATTTTTAATTAACTTATTAATTTAATCTATGTGTCAAACTCACTGTGAGTAAGGTAGCCCGTGTTGTACTGGGATCTTCAGCTGGTACTTTCTTCCCTGTAAAGACACTTTTCAGGTTCCTCCTCACGTCTTTGTTGAGAATACAGTGGAAGAAGAAGATGCACATGCCCTGGAATGAAAAAAACGGATTAATTACATACATAAAAATTTGTCATAATACACAAGCAAAATTGTTTGTTAAAAAGTACAATCCTATCCCTTATGGTTCGTATACAACACATAAAGTAATTCCCATGTGTTTAATTATCCATGTATCCAATAATGTTTTTTTTATTTTACCTTTCTTTTCACATTTTTAATTCACTATTCTCTTTCTGTATTGTTTGCTAGTTAGCAACAACAACAACAATTATTATTATTTAATCACTATATATGCTGACAATTGTTTTGATACAGCATTGTTGACTCGATTGCATTTAATATTAAATTTTTATATTTTTGTTATTTATTATGATTCTATTATTTTATTTGTAATAAAAAACAATACAGTAAATAAACAGTAAATAAAGAGATAATTAATAAATAAAATCATAAAAAATGTCAAATTAAATACAATCGAGTCATGTTAGAATCAACAATGCTTTACTTACACAACTGCAAACTGCATACACTGTCAGTACATGCTTATACAGTATGTTATTATGGCTAATAAAATAAGCAATACAGAAAGAATATAGCGAAGTAAATAAAGAGATGTTTACACAGCACATGCCTATACGCACCTGTAAGCAGCTGAGGAGGGCAAAGAGGTAGTGGAAGGACAGCACATCACTGTTGACTGCCATTAGACCCAGCAGCCAGGTGGCGCTGATGAGCAACAGGACGAGGAAGGCCACTCGAAGAGAAGAGCTGCACAAGACCAAATGAGAATTATGAACAAGATTTGGGTTAACCTGCTTCAGGTCATTTGTGTTTCAGTATTGCTCAGCTTGACCTTTAAGCTTCCTCACTGTACTTACATTGCTCCTGACTTTTCTGTTTGTTGGCACCGTCCACATGAGGCTTTGGCTGCCAGCACAATTAGGACTATATTTATCTGTTAAATAGAGGTTTGTTTTTCATTATTTACTCAAAACCAAATTAATCATTTGGGAGATGGAAAGGAAAGCAGCATTTCCACAGTGTTCAACAAGATTAAAATACACCAACTGACCAGCACTACAATGGAGATCGGTCCTGTGATGCTCCAGATAAGAGTGTCATAAACAGAGAGCCAGCAGAAATCAGGGTTTCCATAACCCTGAGGATCCAAACCCACAGCCAGACCTGACAAGAGACAAATAATCAGCAATGGTTCACAATCAAGATGTGAATTCCAGGGGGTCTGTGTGGTCAGTGTTCGGTGAATTTTGAGTAAATCTTGTGAAGAAAATAAATGTTCTTTTATTGTCAGCAATATTTATGTTTTTGAAAGAAGTCACTTGTTCAACAATGTTCAACAAGGCTACATTTATTAGTTAAAAAATATATCAATGTTTTGAAATATTATTACAATTTAATATAACTGTTTTCTATTTTAATATGTTAAAACATAATTTATTTCTGTAATGGCAAAGCTACATTTTCAGCATCATTACTCCAGTCTTCAGTGTCACATGATCCTTCAGAATTCATTCTAAAAAGCTGATATGGCACTCAAGGAACACTTTTTTATTATTAATAATGGTGAAAACAGCTTTATGTTTTTTGTGGACAATGATACATTTTTTATGAATTATTTGATTAATACAAAGTTCAAAAGAACTGCATTTATTTGAAATAAAAATCTTTAGCAACATTTTATTCTTTACTGTCAATTTTGATCAGTTTGATTAAACAAAACATAATAAAAAAACTGTATATTACATACATTTTTGAATGGTAATGTATTACATATACAGTGTATCTACATATATAGTGTATATAAAACATATTAAATCCACTGTATATTTTATAAATAATATAATAATTGTGTCCTCTAGAGCTGTCTTAAGTTTCATACCAGTGATAATAGCAGGAATGCCCCAGCCGATGGCGTAGTAGAAGCGCATGTGGCCCTGGTTGATGTTACGCATCTCAGTCAGCATGCGATAGATGTGCAGCCCCTCCACAAACATCCAGGCAAATGCGCACATGTATGAATAATGTAGCAGAATGGCCACAACTGTACATACAAACTACAAATCAGACAAGAAACAGGTTTAGTATTACACACAAACAATAAATAAAATAAAATAATGCTGTTGATATTATAATCTAAAAACTCTCCCAGCTGCTCACCGGACTGTCGGTCTGATTGATGCCAGTGAGGAAGATGAGCTCAGAGAGGAAGATGGCAGCAACCAGATTCTTGTGGATGCTGTGTAGGTTGGAGCGCAGCTTGCGAAGAATGGCCAGCAGGAGGAAGGTGATGAGGAGGGCCACCAGAGAGGCGGACACTGTCGTGTAGGTCACCACTTTCAGTGGAAGAACATCACCATGCTATGGACAAGATGACAGTGTTCAAAAACCAGTTAGCTGGCTGTATACTAGCAAAAATCCATATAAACCAAACTAGCTGGCTGTCTTACCTCTCGTTTGGAGATGTCCATGAGGACAGCAAAGCTGGTCAAGTGGTTGCACTGGCAGCTGATGTGAGTCGAGTTTCTGAAGACCAGCTCACAGCCTTTAGAAGACCAGGCACCTCCACCAGCAACCCTATCAAATAAGAGCAGGAGGAATGACAAATCAAAACAAACAAATATATAAAATTAAATTATTTTATAATCACAGCACAAGCAGAGATGGGTTTCTTCTGGCCATATTTTAAAAAGAAATATAATCTATTGTTTCGTTAAGGACTCACGGGATAGAGTGATTCCAGTAGACGCACACAGGTTTGGTCCTCTCGTGGGTCTCCAGGAGCCTGAAGTTTAGGGTGATGGGTTTTTGGAGTGGGGTGAGGAGAGGTTCTCCGTCCCTGTGGACCACCACACTTATTACAGGTGTGTTGATGACAGGACGAGTGGGCAGTCTGGGGATGTGTAGAGCACCAGATAAGAAATAAAGGACCAGGAAAAAAAATCAGTACCGTATTGGTTATCTGCCAATATTTTAGATTTTTTTTTTTCTAATCTGTATCGGCTCATATTAATGGAAGCCCAGCATGCAAGAAAAAAATGCTTTGGTAAATCATAACTATGGCATAAAAATTAAGAGATGCTTATTCATTATTATGATATAAAATGTAAAAATTATAGCACAAAAAAGTCGTAATATTAAAAAAATACTTAATTGTTCTTGTTCATTTGCTCTATTTTTACATTTGGATTACCTTTGCCAACAAGTTTTAAAGTTCATCTTTCAAACATCTTTACCAAATCTCCAAACAAATATAATTTTTTCATACTGTACATTATAATGTTTATATATATATATATATATATATACACACACACACACACATTATGTATGTTTATATATATATACACACACACACACACACACACACACACACACCACACACATACACACACATATATATATATATATATATATATATATATATATATATTATATATTATATATATATTTTTTTCTTTAATTATAACATCTCTTGAACAAGGAAATCTATGTAAAATCCCAGGCTGAAGTGCTACCTAAGACTGCGTCGGTCCGGATCATAACTCTCTGGAAGGAGTTGACCCAGAGACCTGTAGATCATCACCATCACAACAGCAGGTGGATCGGGTTGTTCTGCATGCCGTCTTTTCTTAATAGATGATGTGAAATCAACATTATCTGATCCACCCATACTGATGAAAGCCTCAGTTGGTTCAATCTTGGCTGGAGGCTCTGTGGTAAAAGCATCTATAGTGTATAAGACATAATAAAGTTTAGTATTAAGTTGAAACATTGCACATTTCCATTATATTACTGATAATATAAAGTAAGAACCTTTGGTCTTTTTTGGCATGGTGAGCAGGTTTGGGAACACAACAGATGACTCTAGCTCTTTTGCGAAAACCTCCTTGACTTCCTGAAATCGCGGAATTTTGTCTTGGTTTGCAGTAGAGTCCAGAAAATCTAATGCAACAACTGGTTGTAAAGAAAAACAATATATATTTTTTATATCAAACACTCAAAATTGAGCAGAGCAGATGCTACAGGATGGAGAACCCGATACTAACTCATGTTGTCAGTGACGATGGTGAAGGGTCTCAGGTAGGTCTTCCTCATGTTCTGTACCAGAGTGTTGCCGTACTCCTCAAAGTGGTGCAGCAGATGTGCCGTCCCGCCATCAGAGCGCTGTATCTTCTGCCAGTGCTCCTTGTTGATCGGGTCAAGGATGGCACTTCCAGCTTTAATGATGTTCTACCACAACAAAGAAGAGTAATGTTCATTAATACTAGACTATAGCTATCCACTGTGGTTTCAAAATAAAATTTATGTACATTAATTAATTTATAAAATAACTAAAAAAAATAAAATAAAATAAAATAAAAATTAAAATAGAATAAAATTGATAAAATAAAGTTAATTTAAAGCCATGGGAACTGAATGTGTCTGAGAGTACAACAAGATCTTTAAATTGCATACATATACTTGATATATTTAATATGATGGTTTACATGCTTTCAAACTGGTTAAAGCTGGTCATTTATAGTCATTAGCTGGTTCAACCTGGTGTAGATGGTTGAACACATAGATTACCAGCTGGTAAGGTAAAGACCATCTTGATTAAGACAGTTGGAGCTGGTAGGTCATCTTGGACCCATCAGATTAAACTTGAATATGAATATACTAAAGTCCTGTTAGATTCTGGAAGCATATGCGAAGGTATTTGAGGTCTATACCTTGTTGAAATCGGCATCATGAGTGGCGGTGAGCTCAAAACCCTGCTGCAGACTCTCATGCTCTAACACACTAGCCAGCAGTTGGTAGGCCGTCCTCACGTCATTCCCAAAGAGACGATCCGTGTGGTAAGTGGCAGAGTGCAGAAGGCCCGCAAGGCTTTTTGATTTTTCTCCATCCATTCGAGAAGCATTAGCATGAAGATCCTCACACTAAGTCACACATGAAGGAGAAAACACTGGTCACTTCTAGGATTGTGTAAGATAAAGTATAATATTTAATAGTCAATTGTACAATTTCTTCCATAACTACAATTCCAACTTGAATCAACCAGCAGAGTCACAAACCTCTTTCTTTAGCTTTGAAAAGCTGAGGGAAGTGCAGTTGAAGAGCTCAGGTGGAAGCCAACCTTTATCATCGCTGCAATGACTAACACCTCCTCCCAAAAAACAAAAAAAGAATAATTAATAAAAAATTAAACAACAATTATAAAAAAAAATAAAAAAACCCATATACAACTATACACTACCAGTCAAAGGTTTGGACACATCTACTTCACTATTGTTTCAACATTTTTTTTTTTTATTAAAGAGAAATCTTAAAAAGGGACAAAAAACAAAATAAAATATAATATGGCATTTATGTTGGGACTAAAATATTTATGCATATATATATATAGTTTTATAGTGAAATCCATTCAGAGGTACAATTATATATTAAAATACATAAATTATATGAATATAACTGTATATTTACATTAACATGAATAGAATTGTCTACAAAGATCAAAAGTTTCTAATTAATTAGGCCCAATTATATAAATATAGCTGTATATTTATAATTATAAACTAAAAAAAAATTAATTGTAATAAAAACAAAGATTATTTAAATATGTTTTGCAAGAAAACAATTCTTAATTTCAGTCTTTCTACTTCAAAATTTTACATTTAATTCAATGTGTTACTTGCCATTTTGTAATTCTGTAATATTTTTTTTGCAATGATTTGTGAAATTTACCAGCAATTTCTATGTGAAAAGAATTTTCAGATTCAGGAAAGTGTGTTGATTGTTCATTTAAATTCTTGATTTGGTTAAAGAGAGAATAAATCATCTAGACTCACCACTGGATTCTTTAGGGCAGTTTGTGGCTGCAGGGCCACCAAACATAGTGCGGGGCCACCAGATACCATCTTCAAAGGCTTTGGGACAACCATCATATACAACTAGATAACAACCAAATAGAGTGTGAGTGAGGAAAAAAGGAAAAACAGATGGCATTTAGTGCCATTAACAAGGCTTGTTGCTATGTCTTAATGATAAGACTTTTTAAGGAGCCACAGATGTCCATTATTTCCTCACAGTCAGTACAGATACTCCACGCTGTCATGAAAGCAGTCTGCTCATGACTGGACTGTATTGCACTTACATTTCATCATACTGTGAATGCAAATGTAAGCTAAAATTGAAGACAGCTTTTATAATTTTGGCCTTATTTATTCAATTGTCCAAGATGTTGTGAAGCACTTTGAAAGCAGTTTTGAAATAAGGCTGACAGCAGTTAACTGATATCCTGGCCAGTTGACAGCACACATACCCACACATCCGCCAACTGTCACCTCTGCGAAGGGGTTGTCACAACGGTTGCACTGACGACCCACCACACCCATCTTACAGGGGCACTGGCCCGTTACAGCATCACATGTCCGGGAATGCGCTCCAAGGTGAAAACAATCGCATGGGTAGCAAGTGTCTGCACCAAGAGGCCGAAAGTAATTGTCCTAAAAAAGGAGGGAGAAAATAATGGTATTTTGTGAGCATGAACTAATTGCAACCTCACAATTCTGTTTTTTTCTCTCACAAATGTTTATATATCACAGTTCCAACTTATTTTCTCAGAACTGCAAGTTTATATTTAGAGTTAATTCTGACTTTATATGTCGCAATTTTAACAAATGTAGACAGTATTATGAGATATAAACTCAGAATTCAGAGGAGAAAAGTTTGAATTGTGAGATAAAAAGTTACAATTATTTTTTAGAATTTTTCTATCCTGCGGTGGAAACAAGCTTTCATAGATTAAAAAGTATAAGAATTTTATTCAGCAAGCATACATTAAATCTGATGCATTAAATTTGTTTAAATGCTGAAAATTCAGCTTTGCTGTGAGAGTAAAAACATTGTACCTCAAAATATTTTAAAATAGATTTTAACTGTAACAATATCTCACAATATGACTGTTTTTGGTGTGTTTTTATCAAACAAATGCAGTCTTGGTGAGTATGAAAGACATTCCATTATGCAAAAACTCAAAAAAAAAAAAAAAATCTAAAAAATCTTGCCAACTTCAAACAATTATACGACATGCCACATAGTTCAATTTATGAGAAGGGTGACTGTTGGATAACAACTAGAAGTCAATGGTTTCCCTTGAGAATCTGGAGCATGCGATCACATGTAGTTTACCTTGCAGCTACACTCTCCTGTGGTTTTATTACAGTCCCTTTTGAAGCCTTTGCTGACATCGCAGTTACAGGGCCCACAGGTCGGGTATCCCCACCAGCCGCGAGCACAAGGTTGGTCCCCTCTGTGTGTGTGCGCAAACGCCAAATTAAGAGTGAGAAAGAGAGAAAAATAAAATGTGCAATAGTGCCTAGCGAAAGACATTTTCATCTTCAAACTTCACAGAATGAGACTCAAAACAGCTTATATTGGGGACTGAGACTGATTGGAAGTTTGAAAAGTGGAAATTGGACATGAAGTTCTGTTGTAAAATCAAAGCAGTAGATTCCGACTGCAAGGCAAACATGAAATTGCTTGTGTGAAAGCAATACATCACTCTAAGCTCGCTTCCTTTGTGATCATTTAAAAGAGAATCTTTTCATGGTAAAAGGAAAGAACAGAAACTAAATCATTTCAAAAACAGACTTGTTATTTTAGTCTCTTTTCTCCACTCATGGATTTTTTTTTCTTAATTTTTGTAAGAGTTTACACATTGTTTTTGTCATTATTATTTTATTTATATTATGTAAAATGACATACAATTACATTACAATCTGACTAAAAAATAAAAATAAAATAAAATACACTTTTAAAACTTAAGTGTTATTTATAGTTTATCTTTAATGGATGAAAGTCTGGCTAAATAATTCCAGCAGTTGCATTATAAATAAAACCCTTACAGTGTGGGCGTCAAACACATGTGGAATTACCAGAATTAAAGGAAACACCAGAATTTAAGGATCATTATAACAATACCGTCACAAACATCTGCTATCACAGCTTTCGCAACTTACAAACCTTGGCAGTTCATGAAACAGACCATCAGACAATAAAGCTGTTGTCAGTCAGCATGTTTCAGCAAGTACCAAGCTTTAAATAAAAGTCCAGAGATTTTCTTAATCCTAACCAAATCTAGACATTAAAGGCTCGTTCAGCCAAAAATGAATGCTCTGCAATTATTTCCAAACTTCTATGTCTGACTTACTTTCTTCTGCAGAAAACAAAATAAGATATTTTAAAGAACGTCCCAGTGTTTTTTTGAATATTGAATGAAAGTCTGTATGGACAAAAACAGTTAAATCATTCTTCATAATATCTTTTTGTTCAACAGAAGAAATAAAGTTATGATTTGTCATCACATGAGGGTGAACAAACGATTACAGAAATGTCATTTTTGGGCAAACTATATCTTTAAATGCTGATGTGGACCCTTTTTTAATTTTAGGGAATGCAAAACGGTACATCTGATTGCTTATAAAACTATCAGCACATCTTTGTTCAGTGAGCTGCATGATTTGAGGCAGCAGTCATGTATGAAAAACAATTTAGGATGCTGAATTTATATACCTTAACCTTAGTATGAGCAATATGAATGAATGAATCTAAGCGACTGAGAGATACTCACTTGTGCTCACAGTACTGGCCATAGTAATTGTGTCCACACTCACAGCTGTAGCCACGTGTGATGCTGGGTTTACGAACACAGGAGGAAATGTGTTCGCAAGGGTTCAAGAGACACGCATCCACACAGTCCCTGCCGAAATAACCTGGGGAAGAGAGAAAGAGAGTGTGTGCCACAGATTCATAATTCTTAAATCATATACAAAGAGCTCTAAAAGTCTTGTTTTGTTACGAGTTTGTTTTTTTTTTATTACAAAAGACGTTTTAGATTTATTTTATTGAGTGACAATTTGAAATTATAACTGTACTTTTGCTTTAAACTCATTACAATTTAAATGTGGTCTCAAGCTTTTGCACCCCACTATATAAATACTCTAAATCTTTTTGTCCTTTAGTAGCACTATTGGTGTTACCTGGCTCGCATACACATGTGTAGGATGCCCAGTTGTCCGTGCAGCGGCTGTGAGATGGACACAGGTTGGACTGACAAGCATCAGGTACATTACATCCGTCTTTCGCGCGGATTCGTGTTGCAAGCCGTATGTTGATGTTGGCAGTGTTGGTGGAGGTCTCACCCATTCGCAAACCCTATGAGATGACCACATGATGTACCCGTGTGAATAACACAATACACACCTTTAAACAATGTAAATGTGTGTGTATGTGAGTATACCTGGATGCACCCAGTAAATCCAGCCTGCACAGTGCCGTTTTTCTTAAGGAGTCCACCGATAAACAAGTTCCTCAGTTTAAGCCCGGGCAGCTCATTACCGATCTCTACTGTCCTCTAGACATCAACACAATATCAAAAATATCTTAAACTCATGTTTTCAGAACCCAAACCACATGCCTTTATGTTTCTTCATCTACTGTAGGAGCACTTTGTTGTCCCTGGGGTGATTTTATTAAACTAACAGATTCCACACATTTTATTTCTTATTCATATTCACATGAAACCTTTTTCTGAAAACTTTTTTATGCCATCATCATTTATTTTTGCAGCAAAATTTTATGTATAGACTTTGTTGTTTTAACCTTCTCAGACCTAAATGATCTTAAAATAGGAAAATATATAATAAAGTATCTATAATAATACTACTACTAATAAAATATACACAGAAGGTGAAAAAAAACAAAACATTTTAATAGGTATTCTGTTTTAAAAAATCCTTTATATCATGAATTTTTTTATGCAAACTTAATGTATATGTGAATTGCTTCCATGCATAATTTTTATTATGCATCATTTATGATAAAAAACATAGTTATGTCAAAAGTGAAATATTTAATTGTTTTATATGTCTATATAGTTTTTACTCATTTTAATTTCAGTTTCAGCTTTAGTTATTTTAGTAAATCAACATAAACTAATAAAAGAATGACAATGAGAAATGCTGCACTGGCAGTCAGATGAAATAAAATAAAACAGTTTTTTTATTATATTTTTTCAGTTAATGTTCATTTTATCTCAAGTAATAGAAAGGTTTTGTAACTGTTAATATCTACTAAATATCCAAAGATTTTCAAAATATAATTTCCACCACAGAAATTGCTGTTTAGCAACAAAAAATGGCAAAAATGACAAAATTCCCCCGTGATGCATGTATGTCCAATGTTAGAGACTGGTAGTAGACAAATTAAATAAACTAAACAGTATGAAAAGTTTAAAATTTGTGTTTGAAGCAGATTTACGTGGTCTATAAATAAATACTGAGATCATTTACCTGAAACATGCCATAATCCAAAGACACGAGAGCAATATATTTGATGTCTTTGCCATCTTTTCCACTCTTGAGCTCGACAAGCACATGGTGCCATTCACCGTTATCCACAGATACCTGAGGAAAATCTAAGAGTGCCACACGTCTGACCCCCAGAAACACCTGGAACCGAAGGTGTCTGTTGTTCACCTGGAAACCCAAAATAAGATGCTGATAAAACAAATTCCAATCTCATTCATCTGCTTTATTAAAGCAGGCATATCATGGAAAACAGGATTGATCAAAGTAAATGACTGAAACACAATTCTTACCATAAGACTAATCTTGGAAAACTCTCCAGCACTGGCCTGTAGCAGAACACCTGTGCTTTTTCGGGTGCGAAACATAAGACCCATGTACCAGGGAATAGCAATGGTGATATCAGTCTCGCTCCATGACACCAACGCGTGACCATCAAAATGCAGAGGGGCGGGCATAACTGTAGAAAGAAGACCATCAGACAGTTTATATGACATCCAGACTAAACAAAGTTGTTTTATTAACTGAAGTCTGTTGAAGTAAATAAGCGCCACTTGATACTTTGACATTCCCTCCTGTCCTGAGGCCCAGATAATCACTATCATTCGTGCACGGAGGAATGTTTCCCAGTCATCCAGGAGATTTCTTAATCAGCAATGCGAAACCAGTGTCTTCAGGGCAAATATTTTACTTACTTTATGTGAGGGCTGGACTAATGGAAATGACAGTTGTATATCTTAGACCCAGCCCTGGGAGTGTGACAGTAATAGTGGTGATACTCATAGTTGGGTCTTCTCTTCAGTTTTCCTAAATTTTAGACCTACAGCAGAGAGGAAGGTTTTCAGTGTCCTTTTTAGAGTCCCTGATCTCAGTTTGCTGTAGTTGCATGTTAAAGAGTAGCCTGAATGGTCTTCAAAACATCTGCTTTTGTATTTAACTGAATAAAGAAAGTTATTCAGGTTTGGGGTGACATGAGGGATTTAGATCTACTTCCGCTGGCAGTATTATGACTTTTATGTACTTTTGAAGTCTTATAACATGGCATGATCCTTCCATCCAACTGATAAGCAAAAATAAATAGAAAATGCGGCTCCAACTGGGTTTCCCTGCAGTGAATTAGGTCAAACTAAGCTCACTGAAAATGAAAAAAGCCATTTGCAACCCCATTCGTGCTTTCAAATCTTCACTCACTGTTAAGAGGGACTCTTTGTGATTAATGCACTTACTCAAATAGGTTTAGAGTGCAAAAAGATTGTGATATACAACATGTCATTTCCTGTAGAAAGAAGGAAGGAAGGATGGACTGACAGACAGACAGACAGACAGACAGACAGACAGACAGACAGACGGTCGGACAGATAGACAGACAGACAGACAGACAGACAGACGGTCGGAGATACAGACAGACAGACAGACAGATAGACAGACAGACAGACAGACAGACAGATAGATAGATAGATAGATAGATAGACATATATAAAGAAATAAAAACAATGTTAACTGCTAAGTATGAGTCATTGGATTTGTGTACATGTTGGTATTTCATGAAGACCAAGGGAAAATCCAGGCAAAAGATGGGAGGCGTGTCTATGTATTTGTGTCCATTAAGCAAAATTAAAGGAAGAATGATTTACAGAATAGAGTCGGAAAGAGAGGATTATCTTACCATGTTCACAGTTCTTTCCTCCGTAGCCTAATGGGCAGTTACAGGTGTGGGTGTTCCATCTATTCACACATACGCCTCCATTCTGACAAACAACCTTGCTACAATAGTCATGTTTTGCTGCACAACCTGAATAGAACGGGAAAGTGCACTTTAAATATTAGGGTTGGAGTTTGACACCTTAATGGAGAGTTACAAAAGAAAAAAAAACATTCTTAAAAAAAAAAAAAACAGTTCTATGAAAAATTCTCATTTAAAGAGGGCATATGCACATTTTTTCCTGTTATTTATGTTAGGTTGAGGAGGAAGTTTTGAGTTTTAAAAGTTAGAGTTTAATATTATAGTACTTTAAAATCCAGTATTTAAAAAATTCAAAGAAGATTTGATTTGTCACGATATGAACCCTACAGTTTCTAACCTGCTGAGGTGCCATTGTTGGCGATAAAGCTGGCCATGTCTATGGGCTTGCTGTCGATAGTCAGGTTCCTAATGCAGCCCACAAAGTCTCGCTTCTGTACAGGGAAATCCTCAGGGAGGTTTGGAACGCCACCCAGGAGTAGAGGTCCCGTAAGATCCAGTGACCTGCACACACATACAGAGAAAGATCCCTAAAGCCACAAACAGTCCCAAGCATTCTCCATTATAATGCTTAACACATACTGTATAAGGTTCATGTGCGTGCAAACCTGAAATATCCAGACCTTGAGGCCCATTAAGCAGAAAACAGACGACAATGTGTTTAGTGGCTTTTTATTGTACGTCTTTTTGTCCTTTAAAAAAGAGAACGCAAAATCCCCATTCTCTCACCCCTCATTCATTTCCTTTTGTCTTTTAACAAAGATAAGGGCAGGATGACGCATTGCACTTTTGGGTGAACTATTCCTTCAGCATTGCTCTTACAACCCAAACCCCCCCACCCAAAAAAAATACATATATATGAAAGTAGACAAAGATATATATATATATGTATGTGACCCAAAACATAATCAGATTTTCACGCAAGTCCTGAAAGTAGACAAAGAGAACCAAATCAAACAAATGAGGCAAAAATATTTTCTTTGTCATTTATTTATTCAGGAAAATTATTCAATATTACATATTTGCAAGTGACAAAATTATGTGACTCTCTAGGATTAGCTGTTAATTTGAAGGTGAAATTAGAGTCCCTCTGTTCGGAGGTGTTTTTAATCAGTGAGATGACTATCAGGTGTCAGTGTGTGCCCTGTTTTATTTAAAGAACAGAGATCTATCAAAGTTTAGTCATGTTTGTGGAAGTGAATCATGGCACATACAAATGAGATCTCTGAGGACCTCAGAAAAAGAGTTGATGTTGTTCATCAGGCTAGAAAAGGTTACAAAGCCATCTCTAAAGAGTTTGGACTCCACCAATCCACAGTCAGACAGACTGTGTACAAATGAAGGAAATTCAAGACCACTGTTACCCTCCCCAGGAGTGGTCCACCAACAAAGATCACTCTTAAAGCAAGACATGTAATAGTCTGCGAGGCTGCAAAGGACCTCAGGGTAACTTCTAAGCAACTAAAGGCCTTTCTCACATTGGCTAATGTTAAATTTCATGAGTCCACCATCATGGTGTCAATGACAGAGTTGAAAGTAGAAAGACACTCTAAAAACAACATTGCTGCCCATCTGCAGTTTACTAAAGATCATGTGTACAAACCAGAGGAATGTTGGAGAAAGGTTTAATGGACAGATGAGACCAAAATAGAACTTTTTGGTTTAAATGAGTAGCGTTATATTTGGAGAAAGAAAAATACTGCATTCCAGCATAAGAACATTATCCCATCTGTGAAACATGGTGGTGGTAGTATCATGGTTTGGGCCTGTTTCGCTGCATCTGGTCCAGAGTGGCTTACCATTATTGATGGAACAATGAATTCTGAATTATACCAGCAAATTCTGAAGGAAAATGTCAGGACATCTGACCGAGAACTGAATCTCAAGAGAAAATGGGTCATGCAGCAAGACAACAACAACCCAAGCACACAAGTCGTTCTACCAAAGAATGGTTAAAGAAGGACAAGGTTAATGTTTTGGAATGTCCATGTCAATGTCCAGACGTTAATCCAAGCAAACAGTTCATAGGAGGAAACCCACTAACATCACAGAGCTGAAGCAGTTCTGTACTGAGAAATTGACTAAAATTCCTACAAGTCAATGTGCAGGACTGATCAGCAGTTACAAGAAATGTTACCTGCAGCTACTGCTGCAAAAAGGGGTCACGCCAGATATTGAAAGCAAAGATTCACATACTTTTGCCACTCCCATATGTGTAACACTGGATTATTTTTCTCAGTAAATAAATAGAAAATATTTTTGTAGCACTATATATATAAGAGGGATCATTCAAAATGCATGTTATTTTTTATTTAGCACTGACCTGAATAAGATATTTCACATAAAAGACTTTATACATATCGTCCACAAGAAAAAATAATAGCTGAATTTAAAAAAATGACCCCGTTCAACAAAAAAAAGTTTCCAGGTTTTTGCATTTGACAGAAGCAAAATGCAGTTATTGCCCTTCTTTGCCAATTTTATCTTTAAATAATATTTTTTTTTCCAGTATTATATGCTAACATCTGGCAGCAATGATCATATCCATCATTTACAGGTGCATCTCAATAAATTAGAATGTCATAGAAATGTTCATTTATTTCAGTAATTCAACTCAAATTGTGAAACTTGTGTATTAAATAAATTCAGTGCACACAGACTGAAGTAGTTTAAGTCTTTGGTTCTTTTAACTGTGATGATTTTGGCTCACATTTAACAAAAACCCACCAATTCACCAATCTCAACAAATTAGAATATGGTGACATGCCAGTCAGCTAATCAACTCAAAACACCCGCAAAGGTTTCCTGAGCCTTCAAAATGGTCTCTCAGATTGGTTCACTAGGCTACACAATCATGGGGAAGACTGCTGATCTGACAGTTGTCCAGAAGAAAATCATTGACACCCTTCACAAGGAGGGTAAGCCACAAACATCCATTGCAAAAGAAGCTGGCTGTTCACAGAGTGCTGTATCCAAGCATGTTAACAGAAAGTTGAGGTGGAAGGAAAAAGTGTGGAAGAAAAAGATGCACAACCAACCGATAGAACCAGCAGCCTTATGAGGATTGTCAAACAAAATCGAATCAAGAATTTTAGTGAACTTCACAAGGAATGGACTGAGGCTGGGGTCAAGGCATCAAGAGCCACCACACACAGACGTGTCAAGGAATTTGCCTACAGTTGTCGTTTTCCTCCTGTAAAGCCACTCCTGAACCACAGACAATGTCAGAGGCGTCTTACCTGGGCTAAGGAGAAGAAGAACTGGACTGTTGCCCAGTGGTCCAAAGTCCTCAAAGTTTTCAGATGAGAGTAAGTTTTGTATTTCATTTGGAAACCAAGGTCCTAGAGTCTGGAGGAAGGGTGGAGAAGCTCATAGCCCAAGTTGCTTGAACTCCAGTGTTAAGTTTCCACAGTCTGTGATGATTTGGGGTGCAATGTCATCTGCTGGTGTTGGTCCATTGTGTTTTTTGAAAACCAAAGACACTGCACCCGTTTACCAAGAAGTTTTGGAGCACTTCATGCTTCCTTCTGCTGACCAGCTTTTTGAAGATGCTGATTTCATTTTCCAGCAGGATTTGGCACCTGCCCACACTGCCAAAAGCACCAAAAGTTGGTTAAATGACCATAGTGTTGGTGTGCTTGACTGGCCAGCAAACTCACCAGACCTGAACTGAAATAAATGAACTTTTCTATGACATTCTAATTTATGCACCTGTACATAAAAGGCAGTCAGATTAAGAAAATAATCACAGAAGGGTCTTGAAAAAAGAGAGAGAACCATTAGAAAATAAAATGTGCAGAGCTATTAAAAAGAGTGTGTTTTATTTAGAACATTATTTTGTTATTTCTGCTTTATTGTAGCCAGATATTATGTGCTTTTGTATTTCAGCATCTGGGCTTCACATTGTAGTGGACTGCAGTGCAGTTCATCTACAAATCATATTGTGATCCATAAATCCATGCAGATCTGTGGGTTTATGGGTCAGCACTTACTGCGAGCATATGGTCTGACCCCAGCAGTGGCATTTCAGAGGCTTTACAAACCATATCTCCACTTATCTCAGATGGAGCTTCACCACCTCATACTGCTCTGTTCTCCACACACACAGACAATTAGCCTACAATGGCAAATCCCAGCTGCAGATAAGCCGGAGTGTGGTTCCATTGCAGAGCCTATAAAACTGGTTTGACATGAGACAGAGGGCAGTTTGGTGGAGATTAGGAAAAAAAGATGGAGCTGAATGTAAGGGGAGTAGCAGAATGCTGTGTAATCTGCTGTAATGATCAACTATTCAACACCCAATAGTAGTTAGCGTGCCTTTGTGTGCTCAAGTTCCTCTGTCCTGTCACACACTGTTTCAGTGAATGATATCATGCCCTGAGGACTTTAGAAGGTGGAAACATGAATGAATGTTTGAGACGGAGAGAGTGTAAGGAGAAAGAAACAAATAGGGAGAGTACAATTTGTTAGGTAAGGATCACAACAAACATCTCAAGTCAACATGAAATCGCAAATTAGACTAACTAAAAAATTCCATGAAATCAAAACAGTGTATTTCCAAAACAGCTAATGACACTGTAGGTATTTCCCCACCCAAACGCTCTATTTCAGAAGTTTTTC
This sequence comes from Cyprinus carpio, assembly GCF_018340385.1. NCBI lineage: Eukaryota > Metazoa > Chordata > Actinopteri > Cypriniformes > Cyprinidae > Cyprinus > Cyprinus carpio. Next base: position 10,246,670 of record NC_056596.1, on the reverse strand, counting down.
AACCCAGAAAATTATGCCAACCGAGAAAAGAAATCTGCAGTCAACATTCAATTTTAATGATATCTTTATTGGCGGCTTCAATAAATGCTTCCTGTCTTATTGTGCATCATTTATTATTTATTTTTTGTTATAAATAAATAAACAAGTACATACATTATATAAAAAGCATTATTAGTATCAATAATAAAGTATCATTATTATAATTGATAATAAGATATATTAATATTCCTTATAATAATGAAAATCATAACTCTTAGGTATTTTTAATATTTAAATAATATATATGTGTGTGTACTGTGTATATATGTATATATTAATACACATACATACATACATACATGTATACATTTAAGAAATTATGTAATATATATTTATATTTATATATATATAAAAAATCATTTACATATATATACACACACATATAAATATTTCTTAAATATATACATGAATGTGTGTGTATTTATATATTCATATAAATATACACAGTACACACACATATCATGTAAACACAAACTTGGAACTTTGGACTCGATTAATCGTGATTAATTGTTTTTACATCCCTAATTTATTTATTTAAGTAAAATAGAACAAAAATATATTTTTTAATATGAATAATATATATATATATATATATATATATATATATATATATATATATATATATATATATATATATATATATATATATATATATATATATATATATATATATATATACACACACACATATTTTTTTCTTGTTGAATATCCTGCTTCACTTTTAAATATGCCACACTATGGAATGAAATTTAATGTTGACAACTTGACGGGGTAAAATTTTTCCAGTCTTACCGGGCATGATTTATCAAGTTTTATTTTATTTTTTTTTTAAGTTATTTGTAATAAAGTCATTTTAAATAAATAAATAAATTATTATTATTGTTATTTTATTTCTTGTTGAATATCCTGTTTCACTTTTGAATACAGCATACTGTAAAAGCAAAATGAGATGTAAAAGATGTTTGATGTTGACCTGTTTGGGTATCACAGGCCAAAATGTTTCCAGTCTTACTGTAAGTTTATTTATTTTTAACAAACAAACAAAAAAAAAACTATGAAATAAATATTTGGTATTATTATTATCAATAATAATGATTTTTATTGTTGAAAATCCTGTTTCACTTTTCAGTATGCCACATTAAGGAAGTAAAATAGGTTGTAAAAGCTATTTTATGATGATTGTAGGAAAACACGTACTTCTTTTGGCCTGTTTGGGTGCCACGGGCTGCACAGCTGTAGTTCCCAATCTGTCCCCCGAAACGCAGAGCCATGGCCACATCACAGTCATCAACGGCAACCACAGCCACCTTTTCCTCTGAGGGGCCATACGGGATGCCAAGACGCCCTACATTGGGTGAATAAAAACAAATAAAAAAAATGATAAGCAACTTTCATTCAATGATTTTGATTACAGCTAAAATTTTGTTATGTGACAGAAAAAATAAAAGTTAAATAAGTATTTTCTAGTAAGTCTAGTGTAAAAATGTTATTCAAAGAATCATTATTTTTCACACTGAAAATGCTTTTTTATACAAGAAAATATATAGATGCTTTTGTACTTTAAGGAAGGAGGTCCCTCACAAGGAGATCTGTTTTTTTTAGAAAACCCCTAAAGTAATGTAATGGCAATCACACATATGTCACCATTAAACAATGGTCTTAAATCTTCTTCTTACAGTAAATCCTGGCTAAGAAACCCAAAGTTAGTGGATCTGATCAGCATTTGTGAGTTTGGAGATAATAGGTCTTGTTTGTCTGTAATCTCTGACACACAACATGAGATGATTGTTTACCACTCGGTGACATTCTGTGGCTTTTTCAGTTCATCTAATTGGATTATGTCAACGAGACGCTGGCACAGAGGAGATACCAGACAAAGAGAGCTCATCATTTTATGCAAAACCTCCCCAGAGACCCAAATTGTTTCCACAACACAGCCAAAATTTGTATTATCATCTGGCAACACCCTTCCCCCACGCAAGAGGTTTTTCAAATTTTCTCAGCTCATTAAAATTGATTTTGTGGTGCGTATGATGTGCTGAGCTGCTCTTTGATGTCTGCCCTGTGGTGTTAAAAAATGTGCAAGTGACAGTTGAACATCACTCGCTCCTGAAGACAGTTCATTACAGGGATGTGGTCGCTCACCATTCAGACCTTATGGCCAATAGAGAGTAAACAGAATAACATTTCTAAAGTGTTTGTCAAATGATTGCATAATAATAATAATAATAATAATAATAATAACAATAATAATAATAATAACAATAACATTATTATAAGAGTGTTTCTGACTATAAATCAAAGGAATAATTTAATAAATAATAAATTACTGTAAATATTTAAACTGTATAATAATAATAAAAACAGTAATTATTATTATTATTATCAGTGCTGCTGTCAATTAAGCAAAGGGATAATTAAAATACCTAAATAATAAATAAATGTTAATACTTCTATTTAACTTTGCATAATAATAATCTAGAATAATAATTAAATAACTGTTTTTAAATAAATAATATTTTATACCGTATTATAGTAATAATATTACTATAAATAAATAAATATTAGAATATTTCTATAAATAAATAAATATTTATATTCCACTTTTATATTCTGCTAAATAGAAGGATGAGTTTCACTGTATGTATGCAAACTGAAAGATTAATTTTCTTGTTTTTAAAACTATGAGGGCACTCGGACTGATCCTTTTCTCCTTTACTAACTTTTGACTAAAAATTCACACATTCATAAATTAGATGTTAGTTTTAATATTTCTCTTAGTTGCTGCCAGACAGCAGAGATGAAGAAGGGAATGTGAGTAGACTGCTAAACTGGGCAATTCGTCAGTGTGAAGCATTCCTACACCCTGACGCACATGTCATGGAATAAATCCAACTGGTTAAGGCCTAAAGCCAACTGTTCAGTCAAAAACAGTCATATAGCTTTAAAAATGCTGTGAAAACCTAGTGAAAAAATGGTTTGAGACGCCTTTTAATAGACATAAAACCATCCAAGTTTCAAGTTTCTACTGCTATTAAAGTGCTATTACCATTTTCATCAAGTGCACGACAATCTGTAAAGAAAAACATGCTGAAAACTAAGCATAAGATTTTTTTCCTTTCCAAAATGTGCTATAGTCCTAAAATCTGTGATCCATTTTAGATAGGAAAAAACAATGACAGTAAAATAAATTTTATTATAAGGCAGAAAATATACATTCTGTTTGGGGTCAGAGAAACCCTAAAGACATTGTAATAGCTAAATGAACTGGTCTTTAATGATTTTTCTTAATTTCCTAAGAAATGACTATAAAAGTAATACTACATATAACAATTTCATCTTCAAATGTTCATAATGTAATCTCAGATACAGCATATGTATCAATGCAATGTATTTGTATGTAATATTACATGCTATAATGGTGTACACAATGTAGAAATAAACTTTTGTCAATTGATTTAGTTTTCTTTTAATTAATTTTTTTTCTACCATGTGCATTTTGCCAAGGTCAAATTTAACCCAAACAGAAGCAAATAAGCAAAACATCATATTAGAAATAATTCCTCAAGGATCATGTGACACTGAAGACTGAAGTAATGATGCTGAAAATTCAGCTTTGCAGACATTCACATGAATAAATTACATTTTAAAATAATTTAAAACAGAAAAACATTATTACTTATTACTTTATTAACAACATTACTCTTTTACTGTATTTTTGATCAATAAATAAAGTCTTGGTGAACAGAAGATACTTTAAAATTGTAATTAAAAAACCCTATTATTATTTTTTACACATAAATCATTGGGGTCTCTGTGACTTCAAAAATATAAACATTCAGTATCAACAAACCATTAGGGTTAAAAGACTACCAAACTGTGAATTAATGGAATAATCTTTCAACATCAAAGGACTGTTTGTAAAAACCGTAGCTGGTCGCCACTAGCTGGAATACTTTAAAATGAGGAGACCCGACACTTTAAAACGTCACTGCATTACAGTTGCGTCCTGTTGTTGTTTTGCTTATTATTACTCAAGGTCAATATCTGAAAGTGTATTGAGTCCATAGACAAAATAACACACAGGAAAAGCAAAAGAAATCAAAGATTAACGGGGAAAGCAAAAGATAAATGGGGTCAAACAGAAGTGATTTACACAGTTTTTGAGTCACCATTTAACTACATGTATTTGAATGTCAAAATAAAGATGGATTTTGGTAATTTGAATGTCAAAATAAAGATGGATTTTGGTACTTCACCCCAAACCTTACCATATGGACAAGGCTACAGATGGAACAAAACTTCATGAAATAAAAAAGCATATTATGGAGATTTACAACAATAGTCCTGGGTGTTTTTATGTTTAAGTGCAACAGAAAAAAAATGTGTGCCATCTGGCGCTTAGAAACTCAGAGTGTGTTGTAGTCCCGGATTAACTCAACAGGGGGTCTGCTATTGTCTGTGCTCTCCAAACAACTACATTGAACTTGGACTCTTTAAGTGATGGGTTAAGGGAGAGCTACAGGCACAATGGAGCAATCATGACATATGCACGGGGGAACAGGGACGCTGAGCTTAAGTAGACAGCTTTAGGGTCTGATTTTTTACAAGTGTAAATGGTGCTTCAATTCAATAATACACTCACTAACTTACATCCTACATTATATTAGATATATTTTGGCTGCAGCCACTGGTATTAATAACTTTTTTAGCCTTTCATCAGTTTAGTGCAACTTATGTAGAGGTTTAAAAATTATGAACCCTCAAAAAGCCACAGCATGTTGACTGGCATCCCTCAGGGACAAATGTTTCTTATGATGAGACTTCAGTGAGATTCTCTAAAGCTTTACTATGATTTAAAATGCGTATTTTTGAACAAATACTGTTTTAAAGTTAGGCAGCATGGAAATAAGGTTACTAAAAGGTCACTTAGCAACATAAGAAGGGCTGATGAGAGATTAATTTATTCAAGCAGAATTAATTGCTCATGTAACGACAATATGGTAAGGTATTTGTAATTCAGCGACAACAAACAACTAAATCACTTGAGAACTATTTGCCTTACAACACAAAGAACAAGAATTGAATACCGTATTGAATAATACTAACACTATGGATTACAAAATACTCTTAAAAACGAGACCCTGTGAAATGAGATGCCTGAGTAACAGAATAAACGCAGTTAGCTTTTGGCAATGAAACATGACACATGACGTATTACACACGCACCAAACTTCATAAATGCTGCATTTCTGAAATATGAGGGTCTGAAAACTGAACGGGATCAAAGAAGCAGAAATACAAGCTGTTTCTTTTGACTGAAGTTCTTAGAACATACTGTGAACTTTGATACAGCTAGAGATGCCGCTGATATCATGTGTCTTCTTTCATGAAATATGGACACACTGATCTCATCAAGAAACACACGACTTGTTAGACTCTGACTTTCTCTAGCATAGGACCAAATAATCCTTTGTAGCACATATAAAGTGCTAATGGACTTTAACAGGAAAAATGCCATTGGGGGTTTTTAGTGTTTTTTTTTTTCTTAAAAAAAACCACACAATTCCAAACATTGCATTTTAAAGGGATACTTCACCCAAAAATGAAAATTTAGTCATTAATCACTTACCCCCATGCCGTCCCAAACCCGTAAAAGCTTTGTTCATCTTTGGAACATGATTTAAGATATTTTGGATGAAAACTGGGAGGCTTGAGACTGTCCCATAGACTGCCAAGTAAATAAGTGTCAAGGTCCAGGAAACGTATGAAAGTTGTCATCAGAATACTCCATCTGCCATCAGACGTGCAATCTGGGTTATATGAAGTGACGGAAACACTTTTTGTAAGTGAAGAAAACAAAAATAATGACTTTATTCAACAATTCCTTTGTCAACAGTCTCCTCTGTGTCTCTCCATATCACCGTGCTGTGTCTATGCTCTTCTGTGTCATCCGCGCCACAAGGATTCACTGTTTCTACTTGTATTTATCTTTGATTTGAAAGAAAACAGCACATCCTTGTGGCATTACCTTTTATAGACCTTGACACTGTTATTTACTTGGCAGTCTATGGGACAGTCACAGGCCTCCCGGTTTTCATCCAAAATATTTTACATTTACGCATTTAGCAGACGCATTTATCCAAAGCGACTTACAGTGCATTCAGGCTAACATTTTTTACCTAACATGCGTTCCCTGGGAATCGAACCCACAACGTTTTGTGCTGATAACCCAATGCTCTACCACTGAGCCACAGGAACACACCAAAATGAAAATTTTGTCATTAATTACTTACCCTCATTTTAAATTGTGTTCCAAAGACGAATGGAGCTTTTACGGGTTTGGAACGACATGGGGGTAAGTGATTAATGACAAAAATTTCATTTTGGGGCAGAGTATCCCTTTAAGTCAAACTGTGCAATTTTTACTTACATTATTTCTAATATTCTATCTGATTTGACCTAAAAATATTGTTAATATATCCTATTGTAAAAAATCTTTAAAACCAAATTATTAAGGATTTTACACACTTGTTCATGAAGTACAAGCAGATCAAATTGGTGTATATTGTTGTAAAACTATTCTTACAGAATGTACTGTCACATTCTATTCAAAAATGTATTTAAGAATGGATTCATGAAAGATTTACACAGAAAAATGGCTCATTTGTGTTTCATGAATGAGGCCCATTAGTTTTCCTTCACTGGCTTTCCAACCACAACAGACTCCATTTTCATTGTGTTCAGTCCAAATGACTTACCTTGTTGTAGTAATGTAGATGCACTGTGTGCCACAGTCCATCACTAACCCCACCAGCTACAAATGGAGTCACTGTGGTTTTAGATTCTCCTAAAGAGAAATAACAGGAAAGAAGAAACCAGTTTTGCTGAAATTCAAGAAAGAGTAATTCTGCAAGTGATAATTAAATTATTAAAAAAAAAAAAAATTTTTAAATGTGTGATATAAATATTTGCACAACAACAAAATAATTATAAATATACAATTATATTTCTATAACTCAAAAGAAAAAGTATTATTATATTATAAATGCATTTATAGATTTCTTTTTTGCTTAACACTTATCCCAAATGTGAAATATACTGTAATACCCACCTAACAAAAATTCCAGACTAATTAAAAAGCTCCAAAGCACCTTGAGGATTTTAATTTGTGTGGCAATTTTTCAGTCTAGTGGACAAAATAAGTAAATCATTGTCGAGGAGATAATAGTGTTTCAGGACCTCCCATGACAGCACTTTCCCTCAGTGCATGCAATGCCAAATATCTTAGTTGTTTATATCTCTCTCTGACTCAATTATGTTGAGTGATGGCTAGTAAGCTGCGACGGACCTTTGACCTATGATGGGTTCATAATTTACCAGAATCACTGTTTTGTTTGATGTTTTACATTCCAGGACAGTGGAGGAATTGCCTTTCACTGTCTTTATTCTCAGCTCATGTGGACGGGAGACCCTCAGTGTTGTAGTAAGACGTAACAAGCATCTGCTTATACTAAGACGCTCTAGGGATGAATTCCACTGTTGTATTTCCTTTGGAAACAATTCTGACCGATTAAAGAGACTGGACAGTAACTCTTTTTGATATGTGAGCTTTGACAAAACAAAGGAACAGGTAGACAGAGGAAGTGTGTTTTAATGCTCTTTGGCCAACGGCTTCCTTTGGCACAGCTCTGGATACACATATACACACTAATGTTTGAGATATGACACTCAAAAAAGTAGCTTTGTTCAGATTCAAAACTGACTAAAACCCATTTAGTTGTTTGTAGTTTGAGCAGACACAAAACAAAACACAACACACACAAAACACAACACAAATGAAAATGTGATCCAGTGCAAAAATATGTACAGTAGTTTATTATTTTTTAAAAATTAAAATGTGACTGCAAAATCTGTAAGATCATAAACCTAAATGAATTCATTAATTAATATTTCTAAAATGTATTGGTTTCTTGATTTTTATTAAACAAAAGCATTGTTTTGTTCTTAAAATTTAAATGGTTATTTAAATGATCATACATTAAAATTTTATATTAAAACTAAAATGAATTGTCTTACTTACCAGCAGAGAAGGTCAGCTGGATTTGCGCTTCAACAATTTCAATCGCAATGAAATCATGCCTTTCATTAAACCTGCCATTATATAGGAGCAGAGCGTTTCTCTCCCTTGTAGCAAACCTATGAAATAAAAAAATATGTATATTTAAAACCTTAACGATGACCATAAATAGCTTGTTCAATGCAAACTTTAATGCAAGTGTAAATTAGGATCCACAGGCCATTTAAAAAAATAGTTTCATAAATTAGTTTTAATCAGATTTATCATATTTTAATCAGACATTCCTTTTGAATGAATATTAATTTCTGATCCACAGATCAAGAGCAGGAAAGAAAAAGCCCAGGAACATCCTAAGGTCACTCACAAAAAAAACATGTAGGCTTGACAGAAGAATAAAAAAAGATAGGGAGTGGAGGAAAAGGAAGTGATAAAACCTGCCAAAAGACACAGCTAGAGGTAATGACACCGTAATGGATGGGGGAAACTGATACTCTGATGTTTGCCAACCTCTGGTATCTCAGTTGGCCCTGTGGTGTGGGCACCTGGGACTTTCGCAGGGAGAGGTGTCAGATAGCACATGGCAAAGGGGCAGACTCACAGGAAGTATGAACAAAGATGCCTCACCACACTCGGCATCCTGTTTTCATGTTTGCCATGAGAAGGACTTGTGTGATTGGTATACAACGGTGTCTAATTTGCTAGATCGGTTACATGGTAATTAATTAATGCCATTATGGGAAAGTGAGGAGACGCTGAGAAGGTTAAACAGGTGTTTACCCTTAGAAAATCTTTTCTCTGCAGGACATTTTCCCAGGACACAACTACACAAGATTTGCACGAGAATAATTGTCATTAACTAAACACGACATAAAATATATAAAAACCAAACAGAAATATGCAAAATAAAAAAAACTTAATTGAAACTATCAAAACCAAATAACAAAAATGTTACTAAAAATGTGTATATAATGTATATTTTAAAAGTATTACAATAAAATATAATTATATTAATAACATTTTGTCTTTTATTTATTAAGCTTAGCTTCTTTTTATTTAAATAGTTTTTAAATAAAATGATTTTATTATTTTTATTTTGGATGGGTGGGTGGATAAACTGATGGATGGAGTAACTTTAGAGGGTTTACTTACGTAAAGGAGAGGGTGAAGTGGAATCTTTGCCTCAGGCTTCTGAAGGTGATGAAGGACTGGCCAGGGAAGCTGCGTGTGGTCATCTCACAATAGGGCTTCTCGTACTCGCCGTCAGGACACTGGCACAGGAAACCTCCCACCAGCAGGTCCACACACCTGCCTCCATTCTTACACACACCAGGAACACAACGGCCTGAACGCACGTTCACCTCACAGCGCTCTCCTGAAAAGAAAATACCAGAGAAATGTCACCACAACAAACTACTTTTAACATTTACTGAAAAAAAGTGAGTGGCACTAATAATGAATGCCTAGAATGTTATTGCCAAGGTGATGCAATGTCGCATTTAAGTTTAAAAGATTGTTTTGTTTTTTTTTTTGCCTGTAGTCAATCTGACTTTTGAATTTCCAGATTACATTATTAATAACAAAGGTTCAAATGGGATGCGCTAGAACAGGGGTGTCAAACTCAACTCCTGGAGGGCCACAGCCCTGCAGAGTTTAGCTGGAACCCTAATTAAATGCACCTGATCTAGATAATCAAGTCCTTCAGGCTTATTTGAAAACTACATGGTATGTGTGTTGGAACTAAACTCTGCAGGCTCCCTTTTAAAGGTTCGTCATGGAACTATCAATGTCAATAAAGAACCTTTATTGTCAAGACTGTAAAAAGCTCTCATTCCAGCCATGCAAATTGAGGTAATAAACCCACATTTCATACAGCCACTGACACATACTAAGTGCAATTCAGCCGTGGAACTCAATTTCAGATAATAATTGGAAACTTGTTCTCTTAACCCAACCTTCTAACCTAATCACTTCAGTGAGCTTAGTTTTAGTCCCAACAGGACAAAGGCTTCCAGTTCTGTCTAAACGAGAAGGCTTCAGAGAGACCATTGAGCACCATGTCCTCTTTGCTTAGTGATTCCTGGCAGGCCGCTGTGCTCATTGACCCAGACTAACCTTTGTTCATACTCTAAAGAAACAGGACCACAGCCAAGCAACAGAAGAACAATGAAAGAGCCCTGGTGGTCTGTAAGACACCTGTCATGCTCTGCTAGTCTCTTGTAACGTGACATGAGATGAACCAATGACGACTCGCTATTGGAAGATGCCACTAGCAAAAGTGACATCATTCACATTGTTACAGGTAGATGTTTGCCAGAGGGTTCCTTTGATATTCATCACAATATACAATAAGAGATTGAATTTGATCAAATTAAGATAAAATTAATGAAAAACACAACTCGGAATAAGACTTCTTTGCTTTATATTGCAATAAAGGTCAACTGAACCTGATAATCTTGTTTCCCCAGTTTAATTTAACCCAGATTTCATGTTAGATACTCTGTGTGTGTGTGTGTGTATGAGTGTGTGTGTGAAAAATGTATTTTTTGTTTTTTCTTTTTTTTCCTCCACCTACCTCGTGTGTGTGTATAGAAGGACCAAAAATGTATTTTTGCCACATCTGTCAACAGGTGAATAAAAAATAAAAAAATATGAATAATAGTTAAGTATAATTAAAATTAGTACACCTTATTGCAATTCAATTTTGAATGTAAAGTAGAATTAAAAATAACTGACATTCAAAAACATTCTACAATCATACCAGAATGAACTATCATACAAAAAAAAACAAAAAAAATATATAAATATATACAAAAAAAAAATAAATAAATATCCATAAAAACACATAAAACAATAAAATATTTTAATTTAATTTTAATTTTCCAACGACTGTGTGTGTATCTAGACATGTGGTTTGCTTTCACCTGAGATGGAAATATCCTGGCGAATAGTGCATGATTGTGTCATGTGCAGCTTCATATACATATACATATACATATACATATGCATATAAAACATTCATTGACACATTGTATGTTGTTCTACATTTTTACATTTTAGTACCTTACTGTGAGTATTTCACCACATTTAGGAGAAAAGATTAACTTCCTAAAATAAACACAATCTAAAAATAAACTTCTGAGGACAAATTTTCCACTGAGGTAAAAGTTATTCGAATTAGATGATTTGTGTGCCTTAGATCATATACCCATTTGTGTTTAATTTATTCTCCACAGCCAATTTATCCGCACAGGACACAGAAACATGATAACTATTTGGACTGTGTGTGTATCTAGACATGTGGTTTGCTTTCACCTGAGATGGAAATATCCGCACAGGACACAGAAACATGCTGATAACAATCTCCTCGAAGATCCATCACCATGCTGACAAACGCAGTAGCCTAATAACAAACATCTGAGGTTTGCTTGGAGGACTTTACCTTGTTGGACTTGTAATCCTGTATCTCTGATTCCTGGCCAGTTCAGTGTGAACACCCTTGTGTACCTGCCATTACCTTGACAAGATCTGGGCCCAGAGGAACTATGTCGTCTGAGACACACAAAAGAGTTCCAAAGAGGTAATGGTCCAAATGTCAGTCAGATAATCCCTCATTTCGGAGGAATTACGGGATACATTACTCTGTAATCAGAGAAACCCATGAGAGGAACTACAGAGGCCACTGTCAACACCTCTAGTTATGACCACATACTACCTGAGGGCTTGAGAGGGCAGAGGTTCACTACTCTTTACTGTAGTCCAGAAACCTGAGCTGACAAACAGACAGAAGCTGTCAAAGTGAATGATCCAGTGCGGGAACTCTGAACTTTGGGACTGAGGGTCTGGATGCCATTCCTGCTGTCAAATTTACACAGGATAATTCCTTCCCCCAAGAGCGGATCTCCATTCAAGTTATGACAGAAGCAAAACTAATGATGCTCTCACGAGTCTGAGCAACTGAGAAGAGGACAATTTGTAACCAATTTGCAATCAACTATCCATACAAACACCTCATTATTGGGGATGTGAAGAAACCATTCCCCTTAAGTATTAAACATCAACACGCAACTTTTTTAACATGAATGACACCTCAAATCATGCCGTTTGAAAAGAGGTGCTTTTCTAAGCAATAAGACTTGCAATTTTCACTTGGCAGATAATGAATTGGGTATAAAATTGTGCACTATTTAGACCTGAATTGAGAATGCTGTTAAAATCCGAATTCAATTCCTAATTTTGAACTGAATTTAGGGAGCCAACAGGACACATAATTGCAACTCAGACAGATAGACAAACGAGCAAATGGTAAATAGACAGACAGACAGACAGACAGACAGACAGACCAACAGACAGACAGACAGACAGACAGACAGACAGACAGATAGACAGACAGATAGAAAGACAGACAGACAGACAGACAGACAGGACAGATAGATAGATAGATAGATAGATAGATAGATAGATAGATTAACATGATGACCAGATACTGACCTGTAAAATCTTGTGGGCACTCACAGGTGTATCCCCCCTCTCGAGTGCGGCACTTCCCGTTATTCTGACATGGGCCTGAGTAACAAAGGTCCACCTCCGTCTCACAGTAGTCTCCAGTGAAACCATCAGGACATCTACACCGTAACCCGTTCACGGGGTGTATGGGCCTGAAAAGGACCGTGTTGGAAGCCACGAAGGGAGCTGTACTGTCAAACTTCAGAACAGCTACGCACTTCATGTAGTTTTCACAGGGTTCCCGCAGACAGATATTATCATCAAACGGCAGGACACGCTGGGTCGAGATCAATGTCAACAACGTACGGTTCAGGTACAGCTGCTCCTGCAGCTCCTCTGATGGGAAATAACGTCCCGGAGCTCCACCCGGAAGCAGGGCCGAGAAAGTGACGTTGAGAATGCTGCCGCTAACGTCTGTGTCATTTTGGACGTTGAAGACGAAGACACCGTCAGGACTGGTGGACAGCACCGCGGCTACACCTTCAGTGAAGAGTGAGAGCAGAGGGGAGAGAAAACGTTCCTGAGACATGTTCTCCAGGCGAACAGTGATGCTGTTCGTCAACATGTCGTCCGTGATGATGGTCACCCGTAGGGTGCAGAGGGCCGAGACCTGGTGGAGTCCATCTGTGATGACACAAAGGCACAATGAGGGACTCGGTTAATGTTTAAACTGAAATTAATGGCATGGCAGGGGGTAAGTTTACATTCTTGTGAGTGAGATGAACTTTAAGAACATGCTGGAATATGGCAATGCATCAACTCTGAACACAAAAAGAAAAATACATTAGAAAAGTTTGGTTTGGAGAGGTGTTGATTATCTGTTTTTTTTTTTTTTTTTTTTTTTTTTACAAGGAAAAAATATGAATATATTGTTCATATACTCATTTGAATACAAATATATATTTTTAATACTGTACATCTGATACTATAAAAATACTGCAAAAAACAGTGTATTATTATCATTATTAACAATGATAATGTTATTATAAATAAATAAATATATATTATTACTATCGGTTACTATTTGTTTCAATATTATAATTTTTTTTTTTTACCGAGAAAATTATGAATATATCATTCTGATACTTATTTGAATACAAGCATATTTTTTAATAGTCCTGATACTATAAAAATATTGCAGTGTATTATTGTTATTATTATTATTATAACTAATAAACAAACAAACAAACAAATAATTAAATGATTACTATTGTGGTTAATATTATAATTTTCAAGGAAAACTAATAATATTTTCATTTTTTAAATACAATTTGTATACAAGAATTTCTTTAATATATCTGATACTATAAAATATGTTTACAAAACTTTAGACATCATTATGAAATATTATCATTATTAGTAGTATTATTATTAGCATTAACATTATTTTCAGCATTATTAATAGTAATGATACTACTACTGCTACCAATAAATAAATAAATAAATATGATGATGATAATTGTTAATATTATTAACAACATTTATTTATATATTAATTTATTTAGTTAGTGGTGGGTGCATTGAAAAAAACCAACAACAACTTTCCATTTCATTCATCACTTTATCATTACTGAATGGCTAAGAACAAAAGTGTCTAAGTGTTGTGTTGTACATCTGACCACTGTGTCACATTTGCTCTGTCCTTTAGTTTGACAGGTATTGTTCAAGGTCCAGTGTTTTCTCTTGTACCAATTGCAGGCTCCTAGTGTAAAGGGCCCCTCTGTCATTTGAATGGAGAGAGCTATAATTGCAGGACAATGAGGACATGTTTCCACTCTGTTACACTGTCCTTTCACATACTGTCAGCTAAGATAAACACACAGTTGTAGACACAACAAGGAGTTTCTCTCTTGCACGCACACACATTTGCACACACATGCAAAAACGCCACTAATACACATTCAATTAAATGTTTTGCACTGATTCACTTTGTTTACAGTTTAACCTATTTCACTGGTGTGCACCATTTAAAAAATTCAGTTTAACAAATATATCTTATTCACATTTAAAAAATACTTCCTATGCCAGACAGTTTTTTCTCTTTTTTACTGTAGATTAAAATATTTTGACACCTTATTTAATTAATTAACCATATATTATGCTATTTATTCCATTCTTATTTGTAATTGATTCACAGCCAAAAATTAATTTCCTAACTTTGCATTATTAAAAAGGCAATTCTGGCAAACTTCCAACCTTGGCAAATCACAAATTTGTCACATACTAATCACAATTTTCCCACAAGTAGAAATTTTCTGCAAGGGAAATGGCTGAATAACAGGCCACATCCTGTTCCATTGTGTTCATAATACTCAATAATCCCATAAACTACTTAACTATGTTTCTTTTAAATATGCTTAGTAAACTTTACTAAACTTTTGTATGCCAGAAATCTGATGCCTATACTGAGAAGGCAGCAGTAATGTATGCGCTAAGTGGTTTCTTGTTTTTTGTCTTTCCTTTAATGAGGTCTGCATTAAAATCCCCACTCTGAAATGCATTAAGTGTCTCCCTCTCCGTTGATTCTCTTACCAGTAAGTGCTACTAAAGCATAACAAACACTTTGGCATATTATAAAATATTACAGAGACACTTTACAATAAAGTGCTGATGAAAACTGATCCAAGAACTTGAAATCTTCTCTAAACAGAATCTGAAGAAAGCCCACTGCTGTAAATATATCATAGTTCATTTTTCAAGACATAATCATTTATCCAGACATCATAAGTAATTTTCACTACCAAAATGTATATCATACAAAAGTCATGAAAAACATTAAAACTGCATAGACATGAAATATGCAAAACTTTTAACTGACATGCCTAGTATTTCCCACCAGAAACAAACAGATAATTCTCAGAATTGTCCCACAAATAATAGATCGGCCTACAGGTGTGATCTTGGATCGCCTCCAGGAAACAACTTCTACAAAAGAATGATAAGACTCCAAAATCTGTCTGTACGATCAAATAGGAATCACTGTGTTAATATGAATATTATACACAAGTGTGGGTGGTCCTGAGCAGAAACTGTACCAACTGATTCCAGAGTTTGCTGAACAAGAAAACAAAGAGAAACACTGTACGTTTCATTGGGAAAGCGGCCGAGATACCACTGCACCACAGGAAGCCCAGCTTCATCGAATCCCTCAAAACTTATGGCAGAGATTATGGCACTCGCAAAGTAAACTAGGTTGAAATGTTCAGAGTTTCACTTGGCAACAGACTCCTTTGTAGGACCACTGAGCTGTGACAGTGTTTACAGCCTCTGTAAAGAAGAAGTGTCATGTTCAGTTGTCTTTTCGAACAATCTGAGGACGAAGGCAAACACTCAGTGCAGCTTTTCTGGGTGGTGTTTTCCAAGGGAAAAGGCCAAACAATCTGTGCAAAGATGAATGTTCAGTGTAGTTTAAACACTCTAAAGACTCTTACTCTACACTCGCAGGAGCTGGCCTGCAAACGAACACACAGTGGGAAATTTAGAGGTTATAATCTAAGTGTTTAACTATCCTATAGATAATGTCAACCTCAGTTTCCTGGTTACCAACCGGTAACCAATTATGTGGATGACGTGAATCAAAGATTTGAGTCTCAAAGTCTCTTTCAACAAACTTTCTGTTCAAAATGGTGAAATAAGTAATGATTTTTCATACCAAATATATCATACATGTTTTAAAAAAAAAAAAAATCTAGGATATTTTAATGTGAACATTAATGAGATTTGAGCAGCAGTGAAGGAGAAAGTTTTTCAACAAATAACCATCAGTGTTGGGTGTAATGCATTACTAAGTAATTAGTAACTGTAATTGAATTACTTTTAATAAATTACTTCTTATGTAATTGCATTAAATACTGTATAGACTATAGAACAAGTCCATATAAAAACAACAGTGGATTTAACATCAAAAGTTTGCATCTAATTTTAAAATGTATGTTTTCAATGTTACTTTCTCCCTTTAAATACTTTGGTCAGTTCAACGATAATTTATTTAATTTATATTATTACTTGAAAGAATTAACAAAGCAGTTTCATGTCTATCCTTGTATTGTTCAGCTGATCGAGGTTGATATAGGATTTAGAAAGTAATTAGTAATAAGTAATTCAACACATTTCAGAGAGAGTAATTAGTACAGCAGAGTAATAATTACGCTGTTGATGTAATTAGTAGGCAGTGATTAATTACTTTTTTAGAGTAACTTACCCAACACTGAAACAATTCAGATTAAATAAAATAGACTTAAAATATGCAGAGACTGCTGGACTACATTTATTGTTGATTTTATGGAAAAAAACAACTTGAACATTCTGCTAAACCTCTTCTTTTGTGTTCCATGGAAGAAAGAAAGCCATACGAGTGGATCTGCATGTGGGTGTGTAAACAATGACAGAATTTGCATTTCTGGATGATCTAATGATTATAGTCAAGTGCTGATCGACTCCATCTATGTTTTGATTATCATTCTGAATCCAATTCATAGTTTTTTTTTTTCAGCTTTTTGTTCAAAATGTTTTTTTTTTTTTTTTACTTACCCACATTAAAGTGTTTTAAAAAAAGAGTGCATGAAGCTAGAATAAAGTGTTTTTGTTTACAAGCAGATACCCTGTTCTTTCTTTGGATGTTTTGTACTGTATGTTCAGATATTCATATAACAAAATATATACAAATTAAAACCTAAATAGGGACATACTTAAATTATGATGTAAAGTTCACTTAAAGAAAACTTATGCGTATATTTGCAGTATAAAACTACTAAACTAGTAGTTTACTGAGACTATACTTCAAAGTGAACAAAGTATTTAATTAGTAAACTATCAGTATACCTAGTTCACTTTTAGTATAATTGCTGTACAAATTACAAACATATAGGTAAACTAGTTGTAAACTCAAAGTTTGCTACTGTTATACTTAAAGTATACTTAAAATTATACTTTTATATACTAGAAAGTGGGCCAATTTAGTCCCAAGAAGTACTGAAACTACACTTAGAAGTATACTACTAGAACACTGATATTTGTATACTTGCTACATAAAGTATACTTAAAAATATACTTGAACTTTACTTGAGTTATACTTAATAAAATGCACTTGAAGTATACTACTTTTTGGTAAGGGAAGTCAGAGTTATAATATAAATGTTTAAATAATGATATAAAAAGTCCAAATTGAGAAAAAGTCAAAATGATGATATAAAAAGTTGGAATGAGGTATTTAGTCATAATAATTATGAGAATAAAAAGTCAAAATTATGACCTACCAGGTCGGAATTATAATATAAAAAGTTACAATTATGATATAAAAAGTCTAAATTGGGATGAAGTCACAAATTATGACAAAAAGTTGAAATGATAACAAAACATCAGAACTGTAAATCATGATCATGAGACAAAAAGTCAAAATGATGACAACAAATCAGAATTATAATATAAAAAGTTGAAAATATGATATAGAATGTTTAAAGTATAAGATAAAATCATTGTTATTATGAGACAAAAAGTTGTAATTACAAAAATTTAGTCATACTTATGAGATAAAAATTATTATTATATTATTATATTAAATAATTATATACCAAATCAGAATTATAATTTTAAAAGTCAAAATTGAGATAAAGTCACAACCATGACAGAAAGTAAAAAATTATGAAAAAAAGACAAAACTATGACATACTAAGTCATAATTCTGAGGCGAAAATCTCTAAAAACGTTTGCTAATTGATATGCTGCAAATATATTGTGCATCCTTATTGTAAACACAATATTTGTTTGTTTCTAAAAGATTCTGTCATCAACAGCATGCCACATAAATATTCTATATTGCTCAAATAGTTTCAATAATTTGTTTGTTTGTTTCTTGCTTATTTCACACAGCTATCCTCCATTTAAGCCCTACATTCCTTTTTAAGGCTTATTAAAAGCTTTTGCTCTGGCATGGCTTGTGTGGAATGTGGTAAGTTGCACTTTGAGAAGTTAATGAGCAAAGTTTCTTTCCACATAGTGCATGGACTAAGTGCCTGATAATGGAGACCACACCTCGGCCAGGCTCCCTCATGAATCTGTTGTGATTCTTGTTAACATCATTGGTGGCAGTTCTGCTTTGATCTCTCCAAGCACATACATAAAACAGAGGTAGTGCAGTGAAATGGAACCCTCCAAGGTGTGGATTTTATGGGCAGCACCGTTAATGTCACCCAAGCCCAAGAGACATATGAAGGTGCTCCTGCTTGGTTATGCAATATCTATCGGAGCTCTTCAAGATTCGAAGCACTTACATAAAATATGAATAACTTATAGACTTTAAAAGCCTTTATTCAAAAATGCAGTAAAATGCAGATGCCACCAAATAACCTTGAAGTTTCCACCATGCATTAGATGAGCTCATCGACAGTTGCTTGAGTTTGGCTTAAAATCAAAACTTAAAGGAAAAGTCAATCATTTAGTTATTTTCATTTCATTTCAAATCCATTTTCATTCTTCTGTGGAACTCAAAATGGCTTCTGAAGTTGTAATATAAGCTTTGTGTGAAGAACAGACCAAAATATTATAGTTCAATAGGCTCTCAAATTTCTCATAAAGTTAAAAAAACATAACTCTAAAAGTTTGGGACCAGTAAGATGTTTTTGAAAGAAGTCTCTTAAAGCCTGAGGCTGCATTTATTTAAACAAAAACTGCATTTATTTAAACAAATGAGGCTACAGCAAAAAAATATATATATTTTTAAGGATTCTTTGAAAGCTCAAAACAGCAATTTTGAAAAAAAACTTACATACATAAAAAAAAGTCTTTGCTGTCACTTTTAATAAAAAAAAGTGTTAATTTCTTAAAAATAAAAAAACTTACAGGCCTCAAACTTTTGAATGGTAGCACAAGTCATATAGACCATGTTTATAATGTCTTTTGGAGCTTGATAGCCAGATACTTTTCACTGTATGCTTTCATTGTATGTAAAAGAGCAGTATGTACATTCTGCTTAACATCTCCTTTTGTACTCCTCAAAAGAAAGAATAGGAAAGAAAAATCATACAGGTTTGGAACAACATGAGCATGAGCATGATTTATTTTTGGGTCAGCAGCTTTGAAACACTGGATTGGTTGAGTTGTAATAATTGTATAACATTTTTAAAATGGAATAAAGAATTGGTCTCCATTGCATCATCATTTCATTTCATAAGGAAGGAATTCAGTAGCAAAGCTTTAGCGCTAGTGAAGATAAAAGCCCAGTTTGCCCTTTGTACTCGTGCAGTCCAATGAAAACCTGCATAAACCATTCCTGACTTTTTTGTTAAATAGTCTTTGGTGTCCAATAGCAACCGCTTGCGTCTAGAAAATAAGAACAGATAACTGCTAAGCTCTATTTATGAGTAACTCAACTCTGCAATCATTACCAAGCATTGTCTTTTGATATAAGAGTCCGCTTAAAGCAAGTGATGTGATCGAGAATACTGATTTACTGTCATGCAGGAACACCAGTCACAACACACTGTGAATAAATGACAAGTTTTGCAGTCACTGTTCTAATTCATGTCTGATCTCTGCTCTTTCACCAGACAGACACCAAGTGAGTTAAAAAAAAGTAGTGTTCTTCTTTCAGCAGTGTCCTTCCTTTAAGGTCTCAACACACAAACAGCTTTGTCTTCACTGACAGAAATCTGCATGTGAACAATGCCTCCCTCCTCCTCGAATTTAAGAAGCCCCCCCCATTTCACCCCCTACCCTCCTTCTCACCCCACTTCACAAAAGGGGCCCGTGCTTCAACCCCCAGCTTGGCGCAAAACACTTAAGAGCACCACAATGCTCTCCCCTTCTCCATGGCAACAACAACGGAGAGGCAGAGCTTTTCAAAACTCTTTTTCTCAGACTTCCTTCAGAGAACGTCCATGAGGAAACCCAATGGGATGCTTTCGGTTCCATTACCAGAGGATTTAGAAGGAGATCAGCTTGCTTAATGTAAGTTAGCCAGTTGAAAAGACCAGCATATGTTGTCATTTGGATGCTGGTCCGACTCCCCACTAGGCTTCTTAACTAGCTTAACCAGCAAGATTTTCTTGGACCATCTGGTCTAGCAAAGCTTGCTGACCAGCATGTTTTGGTGCACCACCAAAACAGGTTCCAAACCAGCACTAATCTGCATAAACCAGCATGGAAATTAATCCTGGTCCATGTCAGCATTAAAAGTGACATGACAGCCTGATCTCTGCTCTTCTCCGAAAAGTTCACAGATTGCCTGCATGGTTTAGATGCTTAGAAATGCTGATATGAGATAAAGATTCCATACACGATGATTTAGAATGTGCCACAATAAGGATAAAGATCCATGCGCTGCCATTAACTAGAGAAATGTGTGCGCCACACGTTTTGCATCAGCCACCACGTGAGATTTCACTTAGACAAAGAGGGGATGGATGAAATACGTCAAAAGTTCAAAAGATAAAGATGAAAAGATCAAAGATTATGAGAGATGCCCTACCTTTAAAATAAAACTGTAGATCAAATGTTTGGCTGAAGAATTAAGCACAGATGGTCTTCTCCTGGCAGCTCACTCTCTCAAATTAAATATCGAATTATCACTCAGAATCCAGAAGCAATCTAGTTAACGCCGATGACTTTTTCTTGACAAACTGTTATGAATGGAATGCACCCCTGGAGTTCAGTCAAGTTTATTAACTGAACGTAAAATGATACAAAATAACTAGCACTAGAGATGAGGCGTTATGCTGGGAAAGAGAAGAAACCACAGAGCCACCATGAATGTAGATGCTGCAGTGCTTCATATGCTGTTTGTGTAATACTTAAGATCTTAAAAACTTACTGTGTACTTACTTAAAACTGCATTTATTTTAACTCGGTGAAAAAATGTACGGAATAAAAGGACTGCCCTTTGATATGTCACATAAGCGCACAATACATCATGTGTATCCAACATTTCTTTTCCAGCACTAAAGAAAAAACTTGAATGGTAATGGCTGGCTGATTTTATAAAAATTATGGAAGCCACATGAAAGGAAACTCAGAGAACTTAACATGACAATGTTTTGGAATTAAATGAAATGAAATTAATTTTTATTATTTTATTTTTTTAACATTTAATGAAGTGTCAGTTCCTTGCAAGTCAACCTCAGATTTGGATAGGAACTGACAAATGTCACTGTGTACTAGGACGTTATTTGCCTAACTAAGCAGCTACACATGGCTACAAGTGGCAGCGTGTCACTGGAAACACATCTTTACTATCTGGCTGATCCTGATCCTTTGTAAGCTGTGACAACCATTAAACAAATATAATCAAAACAACACAAAACAAACTCTACCTGTACCCAGCCTACACAGGAGTTTTAAAGGATCTTCAATTAATCCCCAACATTTTCTTGTCATTTGTGACATCTTATACGAGACATACAAGTTTTATCACTATGAATCTATGAAAAGCTATCACTTCATGGACATAATTTCTAATCCTGATATGTGATATCTTGTTGAAACATGTAACATGGATTTCAATTTATGGATGGATTACAGTTATTCAGTTTATCATTTTTTCTTAAATTAACTGAGGGGCATGTTACAGCTTGGGGATGCAGAATGTGAATAAAGACTAACTTGAAATCATAAGTCAAGTCAAAACCTCCTTTGACACATGATCAGTCACTGTCTAATAGGCAGGACAGTCTGTAAGCTTTGGCTCCTGGGAAAATGTACATGAAATGAACAAACCTGACAGGTAAGAATGACATTTGATTTGTCCAAGATTGAAAGGGAGAAGAGCTGACTAACTTTTATTCATGCATGTGCATGATAGTTGTTAGTGGGAATATGTTCTAGGATGTAAGGATCTGAGGAATGTTGGGGAAGATCAGCAACAGTTAATATGAAAATGGCTGGAGAGAAGCAATTTAGACAAAATTACATCTTTCTATCAAACCACGGCTACTGTACTGGGGTAGAAGAGACTATGAAAGAGTTTAAAATGTCCAGCAGTTTAAAAGGTCACATCACATTATGAAATACAAAGTTTTAGTTGTAAGATATAAAATCAAACTGGTAGATAAAAAAAAATCACATTGGTATGTAAGGTCACATTTTGTAATAAAGGTCACAATTGGGAGAAATAAAGTTGTGATTATGAGGTATTGTGAGGTATTGTGGGAATTTATATATTTATTTATTTTTTTACTCTGAGGTGTAAACAGGCTTTAAAACAATCTCATATTCACTAAATAATATATTGCAGACAAGAATGTATAAACTGATGGGCACTTCAGAATGGCTGCAAATAAATAACTTTAAGCGTGATAATTGTTGCCATGGATATGCTCACTAAGGAGTGCCAAAAAATATTGCTAAGCATGAAAAGAGACACAGTAAAGCTATAAAAATAACTTAAGGATTCAGGAACTCATAACCCAGCAGAAGAGAAGACCTCACCAGACAGCGCACAAGGAGGCAGATCACTATCACTAAGAGTATCAAAGAAAACCAATTAACACAGTGTGAAAAGAATAAAGCTCTCACAAATCCACTTCTACCATGGCAAGGCAACCTGCAAAGCAGATTTTGCAAATCACTCAACTACTGAACACAATCTTTGGCCAAATAATGGACTGCTTTTCAAATGAGAAACTGTGGCCAAATAATGTGGTATCATGCATAATATGAGTCTCACCTGAAACTGTCACCCTCATTGTGGCCTCAAGCTGCCTGTTGTTATCCAAGTCCTTGCTCAGCTTTAGCTCCCCAGTGTCTTGGTTAAGAATCAGCAGGTTGAGATCATTTCCCTCAACAAATGTGTAGAGGAGCTTGTCAGACACATCTGGATCACGAGCAGGCACCTTCCCGATAACTCCTGTGGGAAAGCTGCTGGATTTATTGGTGATGTAATTGTTGAAAATGATCTCAAAATCTTGTAGAATGGGGACATTGTCATTGACATCTACTAGGAGGACATGTACAGTGGCCCGGCTGACAAGTGGGGCGGAAGTGGCCTGGACCACTATTACATACTCCATCTTGGTCTCAAAGTCTAGGTCAGTAAGGGCAATTAGATCTCCGCTAAAGATGTCGAGCTGGAAGACTTCAGGAATGTTGCCCTCTACAATCTGGTAGAGGATCTGGGCATTGGTACCTTCATCTGGGTCTGTGGCACTTATACGAGCAAGAGTGGATCCTACTGCACTGTTTTCCTCTACGTAAAAGTACAATTCATCCTTCTCAAACACAGGGGCATTGTCATTTATGTCCAGCACGGACACATGAATGTCCACAGCTGCTTTGAGAGGGAGTACTCCTTTGTCCACCGCAAACGCCTTGAGGCTATACACTGCAACATTTTCCCTGTCAAGCTTGCGGGCTGTTCTGATGATCCCAGAGTAAGGCTCAATAAAAAAGTCCCCCTCACCATCATCCCCTCCTTGAAAGGTGTAGCTGAGTCGACCGTTAGATCCCGAGTCCCTGTCTGAAGCAGATACCTGGAGTACACTAGTGTATACTGGTGCATCCTCAAACACTGTTGCCTGGTAGATTTCCCGGAGGAACTGGGGTGCGTTGTCGTTGGCATCAAGAATGATGATCTCTACGTAGGTTGTGTCTGATTTCTGGGGGATGCCGTTGTCTCGGGCAATGATGGCTAGTGTGTAGGATGCCTGATCTTCATAGTCGATTTCAATCTGTGTCGTGATGGCACCAGTGTCAGGGTCAATCTTGAACTGTGGCACATTGTCCTCCATTACATAAGTGATCCGGGCATTTTCACCAGTGTCCTCATCAGTGGCACTGATGACCACGACGGTGGAGCCTACAGGTCGATCTTCGCTCACTAAGACCTGGTAGTTGGCACTTTGAAATACTGGTCGATGGGTGTTGGCATCAGTCACATTAATGAAGACTTGAGCTGTATCTTGGCGTGTACCATCTGAGGCAGTGATTGTTAGGAGATACTGCCGTTCCTGCTTATAGTCCAGAGGTAGCGCTAAAGTAATAAGTCCCCCTCCACTCTGGCTGGTGATGGCAAACCTGTTCCGTGTGTTCCCACTAGATATCTGATATGTGACCACGCTGTTCACATCCCTGTCTACAGCACTGACCGTAAGCACACTTGTGCCCACAACTGCATCCTCATTGACCTTTAGGTTATACAAGTGCTTTGTGAAGGTTGGGACATTGTCGTTTACATCTAGTATAGTGACACTTACACTTGCTGAAGATGACATTGTAGGAACCCCACGGTCTCTGGCCTCAACACCAAAACTGTAAAACTCTGTAGTCTCCCTGTCCAGCTCAGCACTAACCGTAATCCATCCGGTGTTGTTGTTGATAATGAATGGGAAGCTAGATGATGTTTCAGTCAGCTTGTATTCCAAATGAGCATTGTCACCTGAATCAGCATCGATAGCTTGGATGTGTAACACAGAGTAACCTACAGGAACATTTTCTAACACTGAGGCTTGAAAGGGTGTGCTGACAAACATGGGGGCATTATCATTAACATCCAACACTTGGATTACAACCATACCTGTGCCATTAATAAGAGGTGGCCGTCCTCCATCTTGTGCTTTCACTCGGAGTGTGTATTCCCTTATCATCTCATAATCTAGAGGGCTGATAACATCAATGACTCCTGTTGGGGAGTGTATGTAAAACTGGCCCTTTATATTCCCATTTATGATGCTGTAATGCACTTTGGCATTATTTCCAGCATCTTTATCCGTAGCCTTTACCATAGCCACCTGAGAGTTCACGCCTATGTTTTCAGGAACTTGAACTACATATCGCTTCTCACTGAACTGAGGGTAATTATCATTCTCGTCCTCTATAAAAATGTGCATCGTGGCTGTGGCAGTACGTGGACCGGGCTCTCTGCCCTGGTCATTAGCTTCAACAAAAAGTCTATACTGGGATTTGACCTCTCTGTCTGGTCTGACTCTGGTTTTGACCAACCCATTCCTTCGATCAATTTCAAAGTACGTATTCACCTCATCATCGTTCACAATCGTATAAATCATATTGGCATTAGAAGGTGCGTCTCCATCTGTAGCCCTAATAGTCATCACTTCAAAGCCAACTTCAACATTTTCTCGAATACTAACCCTATACTCATTCTGTTCGAAAACCGGCGCGTGGTCGTTAGTATCACTGACTGTAATAGTGAGGTACGCTATAGCTAATCTTTTAGGGGTTCCCCTATCAGTAGCAGTAACTTTAAACACATAAGTGTCTTTAACTTCCCTGTCTAGAGGTTGAAGAGTAGTTATACCGCCCGTCTCAGGGTTAATTTGGAATAAACTGTTGGATCGGCTGTCAAAAAGAGCTTCCATGTCGTATTCGATAACACCGGCGTCTCCGTCATCGGCGTCGAACGCTTTGAGGGTAATGACTCGCGTTCCTGAGGGCTCGTTCTCGGGCACTGATACCTGATAGTTTGGGAGCTGAAACTGAGGAGCGGAGTTCACGTTTCTTTTTTGACGTTTAGCCCACGGGTCTAATTCACTTCGAGTGTGTTCTCTTCTTAAATGTAACTTAACATCTACAAATAAAGAGCTATTCAGTGAATTAGGCATTAAACAAAGCAAACTGGCCTCATCTCGCTGCTTATGAGGTAAACAGAGGTTCGCGCTCGTGAGGGAAATAACACGCCGCTGGTGTTTCTCCACGCACCTACCGCGAAACATTTGGGAATTCCGCAAGGATACAGGCAAACGTTCGTAAATGTTTATGGGTAAGGAATCCAAAGAAAAACATGTTTCATATCCAGTCAATAGATACATATAGGCATCTGGATTAAGATTTTTTCTTTTGTATTTGATGAAGCAGTTCTGACCATGCACGAATGTATTGAAGTGAAGTAGTATAAAGTTTGCAGAAAGCATTGATTTAATCCGCAAATACAGTCGCACGGGATTTCTCGGTAAACGAGTGCAGTCAACTTTGCGCGCGACTGATAGCAGTCCATCACTTCTCCCGATCTTCAGAAAGTGTCGTAAAGACTTATCTGTGAGATTTCTGTCGATTCTGTACGTCCATTCTGGTCCGATTGATACATTTGCAAGTGTTACACCAGGCTGGAGGGATCCCGATAGATGCAAATCCAAGCATCCAAACGGTGGGAGATGAATAAGTAATCCAAAACACATCCATATCACTGGTAATTCCATGGCTCACGCGCATCTCATTGGTAATATTAGTCCAAACGATCCAGAACGACTGCAGTCCGCAAAATTCCAACCATTCCTGTAACGTGGAAGTGCACATTGGGTCAAGGCATGTTCTTGTGTGCAGAGCAGCAGGGACCAGAGAGCTGCACTGATAAGTTTTGAGTACTAAAACGGCTCTTCTCTCTCCCCTCCCACAACAATTTGCATGGACCTACTCCTGCATTGTGATTTTGAAATTTCCAATGAGCCCAACCGAAAAGCTTACATTCTTGGCTATTAAAGAACAATGTTTTAAATTTAAATGTAAACCACTTAACATGTTGTCAACTCACTTTTTCACATCGTAAACTTTTTAAATTCCTCTAAATGCATTAATGCACCAAGGCCAAATCCTAAATTGCAACATAAATCTACCTTACTGGATCTAATTATAACGAATAGTGCTCATAGATTTACTTCAACTGGCATATTCTGTAATGATATCAGTGATCACTGTGTAATTGCTTTTGTCAGGATTACAAAAATCCCTGAGGTAAAACCCCGTTTTATTTTTAAAAGATATTTTAAACATTTGAGGAACAAGCTTTTTTGCATGATTTACCATAGTGATCTTAGAAGAGTAACTTTAATACAGGATGTTGAACTGGCATGGGAATATTTTCAGTCAATTTCTCAGTCCATCTCTAATAAACATGTTCCCTTTAAGAAGATCAGGATCAATGGTAGGGACAATCCCTGTTTTTTTCAGAACTAATTCATTTAAGAAATAAATCATGGGCACCAGCCAGATTTTCAAACACCCCTGCCGGTTGGTCTACATTCAAATCACTAAGGAATAAGTGCACATTGATGATTAGGAAGTCTAAAACAGAGTTTTATTTAAAGTCAGTCACAGAGAATTTAAATAATCCTTCAAAATGTTGGAAATTATTTAAATCCTTGTCAGGGACTCATGTAGCCTCTAGAACTTCCTGAATATATTCAGGATGATGTAGATAAAATAATAAAGTAGCTATGATCAGCCAGTTAAATAAATACTTTATACATGCTGGGTCCGTATTTGACAGTTTAAATGCAAATACAACTGCCCCATGTTCAGTGATTACACCAGCTATTGGTAATCTGGATATGTTTGTTTTTAAACCTGTTTCAGTAAATCAAGTTTTTAAAGCGTTGAAAGGCATTGATAACAAAACATCTGTAGGCCCAGATAATTTAGACCCTTATCTTTTAAAGGTGGCAGCGGATATTATTGCAGAGTCAGTAACTTATATTTTTAATCTGAGTCTTTTGTCGAATTCTTTACCTAAAATTTGGAAAGCTGCTTATGTTTTTCCATTATTTAAAGGTGGTGATCCCTCATACATGAACAACTATCATCCGATCTCCAAACTCTCAATTTTGGCCAAGATCCTTGAATCTCAGGTAAATTTACAGTTAAAACAGTTTTTATTTGATATAAAATCAAAAAAAAAATTTGCTTAAACTCTTTTCAATCTGGTTTTTAGATCTGGCCATAGTACCATTACTGCTGCGACGGTACATGACATTATTGGTGCCTTAGTGGATAAAAACAGGACTGCTCGCAGCCTTATTTGTGAATTTACCAAGGCATTTGATTCAGTGGATCATGAATTGCTGCTAAAACAAACTTAGCAGTGTTGGTTTCGGACCAGGGACATTTGAATTTGTTTAATTGAAATTACTTGGTAGATTGGACTCAGTGTGTTCATGTGGAGGGTCTCAAATCAGATTTTCTTGATATATCTAAAGGGTCCCCCAGGGTTCAGTTTTGGGACCGATTTTTTTTTCTATTTATATAAATGATATTCAAGCAAAAAAAGAAGAGGTTATTTTTATGCTGATGATACTATTATTTATACACTTGCTCCATTTATAACACAGGCGGTAAAAGAGCTTCAGATTGGCTTTTCAGTCATTGGAAGGTGCTCTGGTGAGCTTAAAATTAGTTTTAAATTCTCAGAAAACAAAGTTTCTGTTTTTTTTTTTTTCAAAAGCTCAGTCACAAGTACTTGATAACCTTAGTATTTTTACATTTGATTGTAAAATTATTGAAAGAGTATCCTCTTACAAGTATCCAATTTAGGCATTTGTATTGATGGTTAACATATTACTAAATTAACATAATGAAAATCAAATCAAAAATCTCATTTTATTTTAGAAATAAATATAATTTTACTTTTAATGCCAAAAATAAACTTGTAGAAGCTACTGTGCTTGATCTACCTTCCTAACTCTGTACTCATCATTGCATTTTATATGAGACGGTGGGCATGCAGCATCCTCCGTCTTAAAAAGCCTTGATTCAGTGTACTATGCTTCATTATGATTTATTACAAATACAAAATCCTGTACTCATCATTGCATTTTATATGAGACGGTGGGTTAGACATCACTAACCATACACAGAAAACAGCAGTTACATTTTTACCTATAAAGCAATGTTAGGTAAACTTCCACCTTATCTTTGTACCCTCCTTTGTCTTAGTTCCGGCAGTTACCAGCTACGCTCTTCCAAGTGTTTGCTTTTTAACGTACCTCGAGTTTGTACAGAACTGGGGAAAACTGTATTTTCATATTGTGCACCCTGGGCATGGAATAATTTGCAAAAAGATTTAAAACTTGATAAATTTGTGTCTCTTGGTGAATTTAAAGGCATCATAAAGAGATCAGTAATTGAGGCTTGTGATTGTTTTTGTTGAGAGGATATTATGTTTAAATATTGTTTTAATGTGTATTTGTTGTATTTCTAATGTATAAAATGTTGTCTTACTGTATGGATGCTTGGCCAGGTCTCTCTTGTAAAAGAGATTTTAATCTCAATGAGACTTCCTGGTTAAATAAAGTTAAATAAAAATGTAAAGGACTATAATGTATTTCTAAATACTGTCACAAGTAAAAAGTAACAAATAAATAGACAAAAATAAATAATAATAATAATAGAGAACTAGTTGTGTACTAGACATAGTTTATAGTTTATTGTTTTTCTAATTTCCTTAATCATTTAAATATTTTTATTATGACCAAGTTGAAGCCTACATTTCAACTTACTGTTGTACAACCTTCTTCACAATATTATATTATTATTCTAATACATTTAACATTAAATAAAATACCCCTATATTTTCGACTTAAACTTTTTCAATTTTCTGTTTTACTCAATTAAATTATCTGATTTCCTGAACAGTGAAAACGTGCTGAAATACCTTTTGTGTATCACCAATGAAACTATAAAACTGCATGAAATGGTATTTACCCACATAAGAGAAAACAGTGTTTGGTTTGATAGTAGCAGTGATCTAGGGTTAGTCTTGGTTGAGTACTGTACGCCTCCTTGTGGATACTTTATTTAGTAACAACTCTCACCACCTCTACATCTTTTGGTTTGCATACAGCGGCCACAAAAAGTATTTGCCACACCTCTAAGAATGTATGAATAACATGATATTAAATAACATCCCAAACAAACTGACCATTATTTTAAAGATAAATAGCACAATAGCACACAGTAAGAAAATATTGCACGTTGTTTTCAGTTCTTAAAATATAAAACAACAGACTTACTGTATTACCAAAACATTAAGACAAAAAGAACATTAGCAGAATATGTTTAATGTGATGAATCACTTCTGTGGTTAGTCTGCTAGTCAGAACTTGAGAGATACTTCCTTGATGCTAAATGACTTTTACCTAACGGGTCTCAAAGTAACTGGGGGAAAAGGGCTAAATCAATTAAATTAGTTCTGAGAAGGTCTATAATAATTTATTTGATGGGGGGAAGTGGAAAATTGAAAAGTGGCCAGGAATATACATTTTCTGAGCATTAAGAAATAATATGTGTTCATAAAAAACCCTTAAGTAAAATAAATAAATAAAAAAAAAAATAATACACAAACATTTACAAATGTGATTTTTTTCCTCACCAATAGTATGTGCTCTAAACATATTATTTCTTCACATACTGCTGAATTTGGATGAATACTGACTTAAGCCTGGATTACACTACACAACTTTTAAAAGCAGATTTTTAAACAAACATCATATACTTGCTAACTTTGTAAATGGTTTTAAAGGGAAGAACTGTACATCATCAAAAACACACTAAAACACACTCACATCACACTCAAAACAAAATCATCAAGAAAAAACACGCGTCACAACAACAAGATACACAACAAAAAAAAAAAAAAAATGTTCTAAAATCGGCTCAAAATAATGTCTGATATCTTCTTTGTACTAGTCTAGACTGTAAATTGGTGCAAAAGTTATGCAATGTATTCCAGCCTTTATAAACCCAAATTACTATTATTCAAGGGATAGTTCACCAAAAATGAAAATTCTGCCAAAATATCTCCTGAATATCTTAGTTTGCATTCCATATAAGAAAAAAAAAATCATTCAGGTTTGGAATGACATAAGGGTGAATAAATGACACAATTAAATTTTTTGGGCAAATTATCCCTTTAACTAGCTTCTGTGCCCAAAAGTAATGAATTTCAAACCAAAAATCTAAAAAGAATTCAAGTTTCATTTATTGCAGTTGTTGGGTACAACATTATGTAAATGTTTCAAACAAAATTCTGTTAAATTCTTCCAACCAATAAGTATTTTTTTTTTCTTTTTTTCACTCAACTGTTCTTATTCCATGGAACCTCTTTGAATGCAGGACATTAGTACAAAATCGCCAGGAATGGAGATCATCATATTAACTTATCAGTGAAGACAAACAGCCCAGGCAGCTTAGTGTTGTTTCTGACAATATATGGTTAACCATCTATGGTCAAACTGTCTGAAGGAGCCAACAAAGCCAGGATGCTACTAGTAATATGGTCTATATCGTGACTGGTCAGGGTGGTGAGGCCCTGGCATCTGTCCCTGTGGTGGCGGCCCCTGCATACGGGAAGGATGAGGGCCATGGGGGTTGGGCCACATCCCTGGGCTCATGGCACCTGGTTGGGTAAAAGGTGGGCTAAGAGTGCCTTGTTCCTGTGGCATCGAGTTTGGGTTGTAGTGGTGTGCACTGACCGGGGGAATCGGACCAGGTGGAGGGTGATTCATGTAGGGTGGCAACTGGCTGATGATGTGTCCGGGTGGAGGTGGTGTTGACATGGGAGGTGGTTGGTTGTAAACCATGTGAGGTGTGGCTGAGCCCTGTGGCGGGTGTTGAATGGGGATGCTGAGAGGGGGCGGTGGGGGCCCGTAATGTGGTTGTTGTGGTGGAGGCATGATATGATGCGGATGGGACACCACTGGTTGGCTGGCGTAATCACCAGTGTGATGATGTGGAGGCTGGCCGGGAGGTGTCTGTGGGTGTGGCTCTCGAGGGCAGGGGCCAGAGCTCCCAGAGTCATCATAAATGGGCACTGTGATGAGGTTGCTATGCTTACGTGTAGTCACTGTGGCGATTCGGAAGGTTTCCGGGGGGAGGGGCCGTGGTGAGGGTCCCAGATCAGAGGGCGAGGCTGGAGGTGGATGGTTGTAAGTATCATGGCCTTGCAGTGGAGGAGGAATGAGAGGATGTGTTTTAGCCAGGTGAGGAGGTGGCGGCAATTGGAAGCGCTCTGGTGGGTCGGAGGCCAGAGCCGGATGTGGCGGATCCGGGCGAGAGGATCCGGTCTTGCTGGCCCTCATGTGGCGATGGTTGATGTGGGCCTGCAGGTCTCGCTGTGAGAGGTAGGTGCGTTTGCAGCCTTGCACAATGCTGCACATGAAGAGGGAACCGCGCTGGCACTGCTCGATGCGCTGGACCAGGTCAGAGCAGCTGTAGAGGGACAAACTGTACTTAAGATTTAGTAGGGGAAG
This sequence comes from Cyprinus carpio, assembly GCF_018340385.1. Classification (NCBI taxonomy): domain Eukaryota; kingdom Metazoa; phylum Chordata; class Actinopteri; order Cypriniformes; family Cyprinidae; genus Cyprinus; species Cyprinus carpio. The sequence goes on along the minus strand of NC_056596.1, from coordinate 10,214,084 downwards.
TGAACTTAGGTACAAGTATCACATTGATTTCCATTTAGATCTGGAGATAATTATATTAAGAAAAAAACCTGCTATTCACATTGCCCTCCAAAAGTTAAGAAACACCCTAGGCAAAGTTTCTGGACAATATCAGCATAAATCCACATAATTTATTGGCAAAAATATAGTAACTTCTAACTAAGCAATTATCACTTAATTTTTTTTTATTATAAAATAATGGCAGTATATACAGGTCATTTTGAGACTTAGATGCCTGATAACCGGATAAAATTAGGAATACGTTTACAGAATGATGGACAGTTAAGATTAGTACACAACTATGGTTTTATTTCAGACAGAACAAAATTTCTGATTTATTGGTATCTAACTCAAATATGTTTTGTTGTTTTAAGTCCAAAACCACAAACACAGATATGCACTGATATTAAAATTCTACCTAATGCGATTCTTTTTATGTTATGGCTAAAGACGAAACAAAGACAAAATGAAGGTCTCTATATATATGCACCCTGGCTGTTTTATGCACTGTATGATTCAATACTAAAATCATGGCAAAAAAGATTTATGCCGATATTGGCCAAAACCCCATTATGATTAAAGTAATTCAATACTAAAATCATGGTTTGGGAAAATTGGATAAATTGTAAATATAATGACATCAAAGCTGGAAATTCAACCTAAAATGTTTTAAAACTTTTATGTTATATACATAACCACATAATAATGCCTAATTTTGATAATCCATTGAATTAAAAAAATTATATAATTAAACACAGTTTACATTAAATTACTTTAGTTTTTTATGTGAAAATTCATGGTCGCAAAACCAAAAAAATAATATTAGACATAACAAATAAATGAGGCGTCTGGCATTAGTACAAAACCGCTGCTTTACACTTTGTTAAATACTTGCAACAACAAACTAGACTGGATGAGCCACATTCAAAATTGCCACATAATAGTTGATAGAGACAATTCTGTGACCAATTCTACAGTACATCAATGTGCCAAACTACATAGTGTCTAAGTGGTGAATCAAAACTAAACTGCTTTCAATATTATCAACTACACACTCAACATTGGAAATTAACCTTTCTATTTAACAAATTATGATTTATGATATTACGATGCTATAAGCTGATAACAATGTTCTAATTAAAAAAAAAAAATCTTTCTGAATGAGTCTTGTTTTCATATCAAAATGAACATCTGTCCACTGTATAGAAATAGGTACTCTTTAATAGCAAAACTCCCACAGCAACCCTGGATGTTTAAGACAAGCATGTGCATCTGAACCACACCCTCTTATTCTAACAACTACAGACGTTACCAAGGAAACGGAACATACAAAAATATTTGCATCCCACAGACAACATAAAAACATTAACCTCCCCTCCCCACTTCAGGACATTATCCCCTGTTTTATTCCGAGCACATCAGACTCAAAAAAGGGTTGGACTTGAAATCTGACGGTAATCAATGGCCAAGCCTTTAGCTAAGAGTTTGACTGACATGTGATCTGAACAAACATAATGCTGATTCCTCTATTTAGTCCGGACTGGAGAGCTAGTAGATTAATGTCAATCTTGAAAATGGTTACATTACCATATAAACAGAGTAAGGAGAGATCACTGAAGACGATGGTGAATGATTTGCAGATCCTGAGCACCACTGACAAACATCTAATCTTGTATAATGTGTTGTACGTATTGCCGCTCCATAGTATAAACAGAGTACGTGCGATCACGAATCTCGAAAGTGAAAGTGAAACTAAAAAGCGATCGTGCATTCACAAGCAGTTTCAATACCAGGCATAATAGAGGTTCCCTGATGCCCGCAATTTATATAGAGTACAATTAACCAACGACATAACGGCATTATGATTGGTCAGATTGCCTGTCAATCAAACTCCTGGCAATGGGTGAATTCCAAATCAAGTCTCGCCCTACATTTTTTTCTCATTCCAGAAGCCTTTCTCATTGCACTCAGGGAAGAAATTCTTCGCTATTGTATACTTCACAACAGGGAAGAAAAGACTACCGTAACTTCCATTTCATGCCGACTTTAAACATACTTTTTATAAGAAAACTCACCCAGGGCACATCTTGTCACATTTCTTCTCATAGTGAACTGCACAGTCATAGCAGAAAACATGCTTACAGGGAATCTGAGGGAAACAAGAAGTTGTTTAAATGAAAGATCTCCAGCATTACAAAGAGTGTTTTACGGACTTGAACATCCTTCTTACCACTCGCCCATAGAGCTTTATGGGCAGACCACACTTGTCACAAAAATGAACTGGAGTGTCATCTTTTACTCCTACCAAGTTAAGCTGAGAAAAAAAAAGCAGATCTCACTTATTATAAATATGCCATATTAAATATTAAAATAGTGTATATTTAAATATTGTATTAAATATTTGCTTTATTACAAAATTACTGTTAAAAATATCTATATCTTAAAAATATATGTGTTATAATTATTTGATGATGAATGTGTAACCTTATAATCCCAGAAGATTGGCTGAGGGAATCTGCGCTGGTTTCCGTAAGCATCTCCGGATTTACACTCAAATCTTTGCTCTTGGTTATAGTTGAAAGGCTCTGAAGATCACAAAAAAAGTTCATAAATAAAGAAAAACAAATAAGATATGGCAAAAAAAAAAAAAAAAAAACCAAAAAATTAATTTATATATAATAATAAATATAATATAATATATACAACAAACAGATTATAGTCTAGATTATAGTCAGCACTGTGGGTTTATTCAAACAACAAAAATGTGATTTATTGGCTTATCTGACTCAAAACGACTTCGCAGACTATAGTCCAAATATTAATGATGAAAACATCAGATTTACGTGTTGTGTGAACAAGACGAAAACATTCTTTTGCACTATTCTTCAGCACACCAACCTTCTTCACTTTTTGAGGGCAATCTAGTGCTGGGACGCTGAGGTCGGGCGGGCAGCTTGTCTCTTTCCGTCTGCTTTGACAGTAACTTGATTGGGATCTGTCTGCGTACATCAAGACCTCCAAGGAATCCCGAACCATCAGTTCCTTGAAGGTCATTGTCTGGGAAAGCATATAGAAGAAATCATCAATAAGTAATCTACATTAACAAGCACGATATTAGGTTACTGATACATTATACATAGCCCTACACAATTCAGTACTACATTACAAATTAAAAATGAACACTTCATAAAAAGGAGGAAATGTAAAAATGTATTTAAGCAGACAATATAGTACTGCTAAAGACAATGGCACGATGTAATTTATGAAATTAAGGAACACATAATCTGATAAAAAGAGAGAGAGAGAGAGAGAGAGAGAGAGAGAGAGAGAGAGAGAGATCTGTTCTATTCAGCAAAAGTGGAGACGCAAAAAGGGTAACTTAATGCCCAAGTGCAGAGTTAGTTTTAACCAAAACGCTTATACACTAACAGTAACCAACGAGTATAACAGCGTTTAAAATAAAAATATTTTTTGGGCTCTAATGTAAATGTTTTCTACGTTTATTTGAATCGGACACTTGCTGGACGCGCGCTCATCTAACGTTACTTGGACATGTCAGCGGCTAGTCGGATACATCCAATAAATGCGTTTACCCCCAACACACAAACGGATAAATGACACCAAAGGCTCATTGCTTTACTGGCAGCCGGTTACCTTTCACTCAGAAACATTTTGGGAACTTAAAACGTAAAGCTGCAGTAAAATACTTAGTTACATTAGCTTGTAGCTCACCATTTTGGTCCATGACTTGACGCTGTGCATCCTGCGATGAACTGCTGGGAGTGGCTTCGTGTGTTTTGGAGTTCAACGTTGCGCACAATTTACGCATATAATGTTTTGCGTAATGTCTGTTTTGTCATCATGTATATATCATATATATATATATATATGTGTGTGTGTGTGTGTGTGTGTGTGTGTGTGTGTGTGTGTGTGTGTGTGTGTGTATATATATATACAGTGCTTTAATTAGCTTCTCCTATACGCACCAAATGTAGTGAAAAAAGCAAAAACACTTACTGAATTTAACAACGATTTATAGAGGACACAGACAATCCAAACCACCAACATATATTTAATATCATAAATAGAACATACAGATATCACATTAATTATAAATTTTCAGCTTACAATGACATTTTAAAAAATACCCAGACAAAAAAAAATGTACTATATCAAGATTTATTATTTATTAAAATGTATATATATTATATTATATTTTATATTATATTATATTATATTATATTATATTACTATATTAATTATATTATATTATATTATATTATATTATATTATATTACATTACATTATAAAAGCCCAGTATAACCTGTGGCCAAAAATGAATTACTCTGTATTTAGGACGGCCTGAAGTATCATGTAACACATCAGAAATGCATTGTGGCTCAGCTTGGTGCCTAATTTAAAAGGCATTATTTAGAAGAACAAATTGTGCTGTAGGAAAGTTCAGTCTGTTCGAGGTATGCAACCTTCCATCTCGATAATTTCTGGCCAGCCTTCGTACTTATTGGTTTCCCTGTCATTCTTTATGTGCTGAAAAAGACAGAAAAGGGAGATAGATTTATGGGCCTAAGTATTTTCATTGTATGAACTTAAGCACATAAATGGGTGGATTTTGTTCTTTCAGAGTAATGGCGGCGTGTCCACACACAGCGGCTTCTCTCTCTCCCACCAGAATGGTGTTTTCGTGTTTCGTGTTCTTGTGAGTCGCAGTGTTTTTGTCCATCTTCATCACGTCTACCCGTATTTAAGCGCGCATACAGTCGTGAGTTTCTGCTCAATATTGGCAGAACCACTTTTTTTTAGAGTTAAACTCCGTGCACACCGAAGAGCTGCGGGATCCTGGTCTGCTCCAGAGGCCTTCACCATCACCGACCCCCACTGCTGCATCTCGCCCACAGCAGAGGCGCCACAAGCGGCGTGAGAGGAACAGAAGAGGGGTAAGCGCGGAGGTATCCGGGCTAGGCTAACGGCTAACCCTCACAAGCCAGCTATCCCCACCATCGTACTGGCTAACGTACGCTCTTTGGACAATAAACTGGACCTCATCCAATTACTACGCTCAACTCAGAGGACTGTAAGAGACTGTTGTGTTTTTGTGTTCGCAACAACAGGGGTGAGGCACTAAATGAACTGTACCAGCACATCAGTGAGCAGCAGACAGCCACCCCTGATGCTTTTTCTATCTTGGCTGGGGATTTCAACCACGCAAACTTAAAGAGTGTGTTCCCAAAAATACACCAACACATTAATTTTACCAACAAGAGGTAAAAACATTTTAGACCTTGTTTATACCACACAGAGAGGAGCTTACAAAGCAATACAATAACATACATACAATAACACCACAGACCTCCAAGAGTACTCAGAGACTGTCACTGCCTACATCATGATGATGTAACAGTCACAAAGACCATCACTAAGACCATCACTGTCCGGGCCAACCAGCAGCCGTGAATGACAGGGGAGGTCTACAGACTCCTGAAGACGCAGAACGCTGCCTTCAGAGCTGGAGATGAGGTGGCCCTGAGGACAGCCGTTGCCAACCTATCCTGCGGCATCAGAGAGGCTAAGAGACAGTACTCCAGGAGGATAGCCCATCGATTCAGTGACAGCAGAGACTGTTGGAGCCTACGGCAGGGGATACAGACCATTACGGACTACAAGCCCCCCCCGGACCTGTGACAGCACCATCTCCCTGCTGAACAAGCTGAACGCCTTCTTCGCTCGCTTTGAGGCACAAAACAGCTCCATTGCACAGAAGACTCCACCTCCTCCCCGTGACCAGGTGATGACGCTGTCCCCAGACAGCATGAGGAGATCCCTCAGCAGGATCAACGCACACAAAGCTCCGGGTCCTGACAACATTCCTGGGCGTGTACTGAGAGACTGTGCAGCGGAACTCACTGATGTCTTCACAGACATTTTTAACATCTCGCTTAGACTGGCTGTTGTCCCCACATGCTTCAAAGCTACCACCATCAGTCCAGTCCCGAAGAAGCCGTCTCCATCCTGATTCAATGACTACCATCCAGTTGCACTTCAACCTATTCTCATGAAGTGCTTTGAATGGCTAGTCATGCAACACATCAAGTCTGCCCCCCCCAGCCCCCTTCCAGTTTGCATATCGGTCCAACCGCTCAACCGATGATGCCATCTCAACTACCCTCCACTCAGCACTCACACATCTAGAGAAAAAAAGACTCATACATCAGAATGCTGTTCATAGACTTCAGTTCAGCATTCAACACAATCATCCCTCAACAACTCATTCACAAACTGGTCTAACTGGGGCTCAACACTTCGCTGTGCAACTAGCTGTTAGACTTTCTGACTGGAAGACCTCAGGCAGTACGGGTCGGCAGCAACACATCCAGCACCATCACACTGAACACTGGGGCCCCCCAAGGATGTGTGCTGAGCCCCCTCCTCTTCACTCTGCTGACCCACGACTGCACACCGTCACACAACTCCAACCTCTTCATTAAGTTTGCGGATGACACGACTGTGGTGGGTCTCAATTAGCAACAGAGATGAGACAAACTACAGGAGCGAGGTGAGCCGCCTGGCCGGGTGGTGCAGTGACAACAATCTCTCTCTGAACGTGGAGAAGATGAAGGAGATTGTAGTTGACTTCAGAAGAGTGCACACTCAACAAGCTCCTCTGACCATCAACGGTGCGTCTGTAGAGAGAGTGAGCAGCACCACAGAGTACCTCTCCTGGACTGAAAAACACTGCAGCACTGGCCAAGAAAGCACAGCAGCGTCTTTACTTCCTCCACAAACTGAGAAGAGCCAGAGCCCCGGCCCCCATCATGTGCACCTTCTACAGAGGCACCATCGAGAGCATTCTGACGAGCTGCATCATTGTGTGGTATGGCGCCCGCAACGCATCCTGCCGGAAGACCCTTCAATGCATAGTGAGAGCAGCCCACAACATCATCCATGACTCCCTCCCCTTCCTCCAGGACATTTATGGAACCAGTCTCACCCGTAAAGCCCTCTGCATCGCAGGTGATCCCACACACCCGACACACAGCTTCTTCAGTCTGCTGCCATCAGGAAGGAGACTGCGGAGTCTCCAGGCCAGGACCAGCAGACTGAAGGACAGCTTCATCCATCAGGCTGTCAGGAAGCTGAACTCCATCAGTTTAAATAAAGAACTGCTCTCTGAGATTTCTGACACTTTAATCAGACTGAATAAGCTCTTATGCACTACAATCATTATATCTGCACTGTTTACTTTACTGGTTTGCATTCTATCTACCATGTGCCGCTTTACTCATCTTTCTTTTTTACATGACCTATTTGTACTTTATATTTTATTATCTGTATTTAATGTTCTACTGCTAGTGTTATCTGTATGCACCAAGGGTCTGAGAGTAACGCAATTTCAATTCTCTGTATGTATGTACTGTACACGTGGAAGAATTGACAATAAAGCAGACTTTACTTGACTTGACTTGATTTGATTTGGAAATGACATTACCTGCTCAAAAGAGATATTGGTTATGGTTTTCTTCCCTCCCACAAAGACCCAGTTATCTCTGAATTTCAGCTGGGAAATATATGAACTGCCAAGCTCTGCAATGAGTGTCCTTGCTTCATCATTAAGTCTATAATAAAGCAATCATATAAATTATGACATGATGAGAAAACACCATGATACATACATGATGAAACTAGGGACAGAAATTCTACTCTACTTTGTGGCTGGATCATCAAAAGAGGCAATCAACACAAGAGAACCATCCTCGATTGACTTCAGAAACTCTATCAGCTCCTCAACCTCTGTCAACAACAAAAGATTACATACATGTGAACTGAGAATGCAAATCAGTATTTATAATGCAAGATTATTAACTAACAACATGGTGTAGCAAAGGAAAGATACAACATACTTCCATTCCACATATTGAAGCTGCCAGTGTTGACGTGTTCACCTGTTATTTCTGAATTTTGTATGAATAAGTAAACAAGAAATGTTAAAAATGAGCATTTATATCTATGAGAACACTAAACAATAACTTTCAATATTTCTACAAAATATTCTAAAAATATTATGTTATACATATTAATATATTATAAAAAAAAAAGTTTGCAAACAAACAAAACAATAATAATAATAATAATAATAATAATTATGAAGCTAAAAGCAAAACATGGTACCTTTTTTATTTGGCTATTTTTTTTACAGCAAAATTACCAATCTTAACATACTTACCATTGATAACAGCAATATTAATTCCTTGTCGGTTTCCACGTGTGTCTTTCTCTATTATCCTAAAACAAAATGGCTAGTTTAAATTCTGTTAAACAGTACTTATGGCATTCATTTAATTATTCATTAAAAGCACAGATTGTAAATTTGACAACTTAAAGCCTGTACATTTTCCCCTCAAAGCATATTCGTGGTCCAATGATGTTTGTTGCGCCGCTGTAAATCTTAAAGGTATAATTATTTTCAGGACATGGTTTTGGGAGGCCACATTTGCCTTTAGAACCTGATAAACATACAGAAACAGATATTTAAATGTGTACCCTAATTTTTTTTTTTTACACTGTACCAGACCAGATTGTTCAATAAATGCTTACCATCATCTTTATGATTATCAGGTTTCAACTGGTAAGAAGCTGCTCCCCCCACTGACCTTTCTGGGTTTTACAAACATATATAGTAAATTAGTAGAAACTATAAAGAATATACATAAATACACACATAAGTATATACTAAATACTCCTTATATTAGTAACTCACCTACTAAATCTGATAATGTTAGTTCAGGATCCATCTGCAGGAGTTTGAAGACAAGGCATGCTGATATTATGAGGGCAGCCACCATGAAAACGAATCTCAATTTTTCTGTGAAAGCAATTTAATTGTGATTATATATAATTCTCATTATACAGTAATATTTATCTTTGATTGTAGATTTTACGTCCACGTTTTATCTTGCTCCTAATAGGGTGAGTTCAGTAAATATAAGACAATTGCATTTAAAGACATATTACAGTTTTTCTTGGTTTTGGACCATGTTGGTCATTTATAGACAGCCCAGAGATCAACCTGGTGGACCTGGTTGATTAAGCTGGTTAGATCTTTTAGATCACGTTGGAGCAGTAACAAAACAGAAACTACCATGTGACAAAACCAGTTTAACCAGTTTAAGCAAACAGGAACAGGAACCTAATAAAACAAGAATGAAATGATATAAAGTCTATTAAAGGAGGGCTGGGGCATCACAAACAACTTTGAAAGCTGAGAATACATTATTTTTTTGTCAGCTATGCAAAGTAGACATGCATTGAACTGCATTGTGATACAAGACAATGTAACCAGGAAAGAAAACACTGCACTGTGCTTCTGAACGACATCTAGCATGTCTTCAAAAACATAACTTACTTTTGCCTCTCTGTCTCTTGTGTAGCACAAGGGGACCAACTAGAAATAAAAATGTCAACATAAACATAAAAAGAGCGGAAAAAAGAGACCGAAAAAGATAACGAAGCGAAAGAAAACAAACCTCTTCGCATGTATATCATGACTGAATTGTTATGCTCCGCTCTACTCAAGGCAGCTGTACATCCACTTTAAGTGAAGGTGAAGAAATACAGGTTATTCAACACATCACATTAATAATCTATAATTGGAGCAACTTCTGTCTTTAAAAAACTGTTCAGCGTTGTCCTTGCTGATCTAATTGATTGAAATTGCTCTTGACTTTAGGCTGACTAATGACAGTGCAAAGGCAGTGCATTGTATTTACACCAAATTCTGTCCAACTTGGTTAACTCGTTTTTCTAGTTTGTCAGCTTGCATGCGAGTAAGTATGTATTGAGTAAAATATCGTTCCTGAGTCACGTTACTTTTTTAATACAAAATTGAGAAAAAGAAACACACGTAGAGTAGAAATTATACAAAAAGTAGTATAAAGCAGTATATCCTACTCATTTAGAAGAACGATTCCCTTCGTTTGTCCATGTAGTGTTTACAAGGAATTACTAAGATAAAGAAGTTTGTAGTTCTGCGTTGGTGTGTCTGTCGTTCAGCAGCCAAACCGCTAGATGGCGGTCTCGACTACAGGAGCATAGCATCACACTGAGCATACCACATCAATTTGATAACAGTGCCACCTTCTGGTCAAAATTGATAAACCATTAAATCATATTACTTGTGACTCAATTTATGATTTTTCAGCCAGTTTGAGTAAAATCACCTTAAAATGTCTTTAATTTCTCGTTGTTGCATTTGGTCTGATTCTCCCTGCCATGCTTGCTCCGTACTCTGCCTCTGTTGTGCTTGGCCCCTTAACTGCTGCTTGCAGCTATATTTTTCATTTTTCAATCACACTGGTTTGTAGCACAAATAGCTTTACTGTTTATTGTACTTTGTTATTGTTCTAGCTATTTACCTATATTGGCTAATAATGTAATAACAGCACTGTTGTTCACACTTAATTAAACAGGTTTGAACACAAAGGTAAGCAATAATGACAGAGTTATATAGTGTATTGTATGTATGTTGTGTTGAATCATACCAAGAAGGGGAAAAAAGTAATTTCTAAACACTTCAAGTGTTTTCATTACACTCAGGCTACTACTGGTGGATTATAGCTGGATTTCATTTGTACCCTTGCAATCTATTCATGTCATTCCCTTTTTCTAACTCTGATCTAAGTTTATAGGGTTCCCAAGAATGCCAAACAGACAGACAGAAAGCCATCCTCCTGATTTAATAGCATTCATTATCATTACATCAGTGTTCACAATCTTATACTTGCCCTGACATAAGGGGCCTCATTCAGCACATCACATAAATATTAAACAAATGATTAAACATTTTATTTGAGGCAGAAAAAGATATTATGTTTTTATCCAAGGCATCCTGCAATGTGGAAACAAGCAAACATATGACTGTTCTAGGTATAATTTTTAAAAATTGTTACACCAAAGTTTAGATATTATTTTACAACAACAGTCAAACCTATCTAAAAGTATTTAAAAATTGTAAAAAAAAGAAAAAGAAAGAAAAAAAGTACAATGTATTAATATAAATGTTATCCTCCAGTAGATTGCTCAGATGAAATTGTTTCCTGATCAATTCTCATAAGCTCCAGACGAGGATGAGTCATTTACTTAACCGATTCGTCACCAACTGATTACACTGATTTATTCAAAAACTGTCTTTATAAGTGTCATACGTCTGTCCATCAACATAGAGGAAGATGGGGGAAGAAGCCCCCCACCATAAATTGTAATTTTGACCCCAATGGTGGGGTAAACACTTATGAATATGTAACCCCTCTCTCCCGGGTCCTCACAGCCACACCTCGCACTCGCTCCGAGTGGGCCTCGAACCGGGTCTCTGGCATGGGAGGCGGACTCACTAACAAGGAGGCTAAATGACTGCAGCCACTAGCATCAGTCGCTAGTGCGTCTCTTGAGATCAGGGGAGTGAGGTTTACCTGCACAGCACCTAGCACACAAGTATAAAAAGGAACACAGTGTTCATTTCATGTTCACCAGAAGAGAAAATCACAATTTATTTCTTAATGTACTTTTCTTAACACTTGTTATGCAGGTTAATTTACTTTTAAGGCTAATAGTTCTTAATTATTTTTAAATCAAAATGTATTAATAGAAGCTGAGCTGAAGGAAGTTTTAAGTTTTATTCAATCATTATAGAATTATCATTATTAGGCGCATTAAATATATTTTCAGATAAATATCCTCTGGTCAATAGATCCCTCAAATAAAATCACTAAGTGCTTCCTGAGCAGCAGTCAAATGTTTCAGGCGCGCCTGTAGGTCTCTGCGCTTTCTACCAACATCAGAGTTCTCAAACAGGAGCTCGCTCACATTTGCTCCATTGAGTAAACTCAACATGTCAGTAGACAGGAGCTGAGCAAATTCCTTCAACATGAAAAGAGTGATCATCATGGGAAGTTGGTCAGCCATCCGCTGCACCACAATCTGAGAAAATTTTTTTTTTGAAAAAAAGGAAGTTATGTCCCCAGGTGCAAGTACTGCAGTCCATATAGTCTGAAGAAACATTCATATTTGTTACTGAAAATTAAAATCTACCTCATAATACGCCTCCAGCATGTCACTGTACTTGCTTTTTATGTCAAAGACAGGTAACTGATCTTCTGAAAATTTCTCATCGCTGATCTCATTCAAGAATTTCAAGAAGATGGGATCTTGAGTATAGATCATGTCTTCCATTTCAAACTGCTCTGAGATCCTCTGCTCTGCCTTGGCCTGCTGACTTGCCTGAATGTTGTTGATTTTATTCTATGGAATCAAGTTAAGAATTACAGAAGAAAGAGAACTTAAACTCAATTAAAACTAACAATCTTTGAACTAATTAGTTGCAATATTTACCATAGTGATATCTAGAAGAGCAGGGTAGTTCTGGAAACACTGCTTCGAAACGTCATTGAATTGTATGAGGATTCTTTCTTTAAGAGAAATATATAAATCAAGAAGACTGTCTCAGGCTTGACAATTCAGATAAAACTTTTAAACTTCCATTGGGCGATAATCTAATCTTTTGGTTTTATAACAGAGGTCATGATAAATGACCAGAAATCCCTTAATCATGTGTGATGTTACATTTTATGTTACGGAGTAAGTTTATGGCTGGCTTCTTAAGTGTGGCCACATGGCAACCCTTACCAAAAAGTAGTATACTTCAAGTTTATTTTATTAAGTATACTTAAGTAAAGTTCAAGTATATTTAGACTTTTTGTAAGCATACGTCAAGTATACTTAAATGTCATTTTAAGTATATTTCTGAGAAGTACATAAAGCCCATTTGTGAGAAGTACATAAAAAGTAAACTAAAAGCATACTTTCCTATTTTTAGTTTAAAAAGAAGTATACTAATAGCACACTTGTATAAACTTCTTTTTCGTAAGGGAATGTAGAACAATTTCAAAAACTCTGTAGTTGCTGAAGCCGAGCAGTTCCCTTCCTCTGTAATTCTGAATAAACTTGTATTTTTAACTGGTTTGGAAACAAGATTTCATATAAAATTAATTGAAAATTGAAGTACTAAAACAATGAATTCAAACTTGAAAATAGTTGAATATGTACTGACAGGATGGCTTTTTTTCAATAAGATGATGGTTCCACTTCTCGAATTTCTCCCGAAGCTGTTTAAACAAACTATCCTTAATGATCAGCTCTCCTGATGATAAGGAGTTGATGTTATCATTGAAATTTTTTAAGATCTGTGAGAAAAAATTAATATTTGTTACATGAGTTTCAGGTTACATTATCATTAGGTGTGTATGAGTGATGCGGATGTTGGATGTGAGTTTTCCCAGCCTCATTAGCTGCTGCCTGTCTGTAAGGAAGCTGGTGATCCACTGACAGATGGAGGTGGGTACAGAGAGCTGTGTGAGTTTATTCTGAAGGGAGTCCGGGATGATGGTGTTGAAAGTGGAGCTGAAGTCCACAAACAAGATCCTTGTATAAGTCCCTGGTTTGTCCAGATGTTGGAGGATATAGTGCAAGCCCATATTGACTGCATCATCCACAGACCTGTTTACTTGGTAAGCAAACTGCAGGGAGTCCAGCAAGGATCCAGTAATGTCCTTCAAGTAGGTCAACTTCATGACCACAGATGTTAAAGCAACAGGTCTGTAGTCATTAAGTCCTGTGATTTTTGGTTTCTTGGGTAAAGGGATGATGGTGGAGTGTTTGAAGCAGGAGGGATCTGTTGAAGATCAATGTGAAGATGGATGATAGCTGGACAGCACAGACTTTGAGGCAGGCTGGAGAGACACCATCTGGGCATTTGGCTTTCCTTATCTTCTGCTTCCTGAAGACTTTGCACACATCCTCTTCACAGATCTTGAGTCCAGGCTGAGAAACAATAGGGGGGAGGGAGGGGGAGGTTGTTGATGGCTGTGCTGTGAGACTGTCAGAGTGGGTGTGGGGTGTCAGACCAAGCTTTTGCTTTTCAAACCTGCAGTAAAATTTGTTCAGGTCTTCAGCAAGTTGTTGATTGGCCTCAGTGCTGGGGGATGGGGTCTTGTAGCTGGTGATGGCTTTCAGGCCTTTCCACACTAATATAGAATCATTACTTGAAAGCGTTTTTTTTTTTTAGCTCTTCAGAGCAGTTTAACTTTGCCACTCTTATATCCCTATTCAGTGTACATTTGGCCTGTCTGTACATGTCTTTGACCCCACTCCTGTAGGTGTCCTCTTTGGCCTGGCGAAGCTGTTTAAGTTTGGCATTGAACCAAGGTTTGTCGTTGTTAAAAGTTAAATAAAACCTATTTAAAACACAAATGTCCCAACAAAAACATACTTAACATTTCACGCACCCAGTGAAAAAACACTGCAAAACATTTCCTGAATCACCAAAAAAAATGCAGTCAGTAAGTTCAAAGCAGGCCTGTAAATTTTGCTCTGCTTCAGCAGTCCATCTCTTTACAGTTTTTACTACAGACTTAGCAGATTTGAGTTTCTGCTTGTAGGCTGGCAGAAGATGAACTAAACAGTGATCAGAGAGTTCCAGCGCTGCTTGGGGGACAGAGTGGTATGCATCCTTTAAGACAGTGGCTACGTATACATGCAACCAAATAATCCATTTGTAATCGGATTGACGGCTTAATCGGCAGGAGCCATATCTTACAGTGTGAAAAATATAAGCAGCACGCAACATCTACTAATGAAATTTCATTTGGATTGAAGGAGGTGGTTTATTCCTCTTCTAATTCGACTGAGAGTACACGTAAACACTCGATGGGATTGAAACTGTGCATGTGCAATGACGCAGAAATAACGTAATGACATATGACGCACGGAACGAGTGGCTCTTCCTTTTGAATAAAGGCTGCATCTGAAAACTTAGGAACAGAACCTGACTTGCTGCCTCGCTACCATATGAGGCAATGACTTTGCAGGTAGCCTTTTTGCATGAAGGCACCTCAAGAAACTGATTTCAGACAGACTTCTGAAGCAGCGTAACGGTTTAATGATCTACAACAGAAGTTAGTTCCAATAATAAATAATATATTTTTTGGATGCTTCTTTAAATTATATAATTTAGGTTTCACCCAAATACAGTGTTTGCGGTGATGCTGAAGAGAAATCTGTGACTTTAAATCTGTGTGTCAGTCTTGGTTATAGTGCATCACACAATGCAAATGCAAGTCACAGACTGAACACTAACAGACTGAACTAACTATTGTTACTGCCCCCCGGACAAACACTCTCAGTCATACACAGATGTTATCTACTTGAATGGTGAAAGACTGAAATCTCAAACACATTTTGTCAAGATTGCGATTCAGTAACATTTCAAATCATATAGAAGATCTCAATAACTGAAATCACACACAAAAACTGCAGGCTTGTCCAGCAACATCATGAAAAAAAATCTGTGTAAGTAAATATATACACGAGAAATGTTATACAGAAAAATTCTGTTTTTACTATCTATTAAGATGATCTAACATGATCAACAAATGTTTATATATTAGCCCACCAGTATTGAGTCTCAGACAAGGGTACCTCACACATGACCTTAAAGTTATATTAAATCAGAAGTGTTGTTATTAATAATTTCAAAATTGAATTACTCTGTATTTAAGACAGTCTGAAGTATCAGGTTTCAACTGGTAAGAAGCTGCTCCCCCCACTGACCTTTCTGGGTTTTACAAACATATATAGTAAATCAGTAGAAACTATAAAGAACTAATATACATACAAAAACACATACTTATATACATAAAATACTCCTTATATTAGTAACTCACCTACTAAATCTGATAATGTTAGTTCAGGATCCATCTGCAGAAGTTTGAACACAAGGCATACCGATATTATGAGGGCAGCCACCATGAAAACGAATCTCAACTTTTCTGTGAAAGTATGATTATATATAATTGACATTATACAGTAATATTCATCTTTGGTTGTAGATTTAATGTTCACATTTTATCTTGCTCCTAATATGATGAGTTCAGTAAAGACAATTTAAAGACATATTACAATTTTTCTTGGTTTCGGACCATGTTGGTCATTTATAGACAGACCTGAGATCAACCTGGTGGACCTGGTTGATTAAGCTGGTTAGATCTTTTAAATCACCTTGGAGCAGTAATAAAACAGAAGCTATCATGTAACAAAACCAGTTTAACCAGTTTAAAGGGATAGTTCACCTAAAAATGAAAATTTTATGTTTATCTGCTTACCCCCAGGGCATCTAAGATGTATGTGACTTTGTTTCTTCAGTAGAACCCAAATTATGATTTTTTTTAGCTCCAGTCGTTGCAGTCTCTCAGTAGTACAATCCATGGCAAAAAATGCAAGAAGAAGAAGAATGCCTCACATGCTTGTTGCTATGAAGCACATTCACAACAGTTCTAACAGTTCGGACATTGCGTGAATCAGAGGGAAAAAAACTATATAAATACTGTTCAGTTTCTTGCACAGACCGATCGTTTTGTGTCTTTACACATCAGTGTATTGTTGCGAGCCGCAGGGTTTAATTTGGATTTGTCTGTGCATGTTTTTTTTACTCGCACAGATTCTCTTATCATTTAACATGCATTGTACAGCTGAGAGACTGCAACTCAAAATTTGTGTTCTACTGAATGAACAAAGTCACCTACATCTTGGATGCCCTGGGGGTAAGCAGATAAAAATCTAATTTTCATTTTTGGGTGAACTATCCCTTTAAGCAGACAGGAACATACCTAATACAACAAAAATTCAATGATATTAGTAGTCATAGAAGAAAATTATATAAAGTCTATTTAGGAGGGCTGTGGCATCACAAACAACTTTGAAAGCTGAGAATACATTATTTTTCTGTCAACTATGCAAAGAAGACATTTGCATTCGGAGTCACTTTCCAGTTTGAATGGAACTTGAATGTAACCAAGAAAGAAAACACTGCTCTGTGCTTCTAAACGAGACATTTAGCATGTCTTCAAAAACATAACTTATTCTTGCCTCTCTGTCTGTTGTGTAGCACAAGGGGAACAACTAGAAATAAAAATGTCAACATAGACATAAAAAAGAGAGGAAAAAAAGAGACGAAATAGATAACGAAGTGAAAGAAAACAAACCTCTTCGCATGTATATCATGACTGAATTGTTATGCTCCGCTCTACTCAAGGCAGCTGTACATCCACTTTAAGTGAAGGTGAAGAAATACAGGTTATTCAACACATCACATTAGTAATCTATCATTGGATCAATTTCTGTCTTTATAAAACTGTTCAGTGTTGTCCATGCTGATCTAATTGATTGAAATGCTCGAGACTTTAGACCGTAGGGTTAAAACCTCAAAAACAACACAGAAATGGGTCACTGAGCTCAAAACCAAGCTTCAACCAATGGCCATCCAAATACTCTGAACAGAACCAAATAAAAAAATATTTTACTTAAATTAATATGAAAAGAACCATAATATATCTGAAAGTATAAAGGGTCTGGAGTGATTCTGTATAAAGGAATGGTCTCTGATCTCTTGTGAGGTTTTCTCTAACCTCATCAGGCATTATAGGAGAAAATTTAGAGCGGTTAAACTGGCAAATGGAGGTTTCAAAAATAACTGAATAAAATGGGGCCATTAATTGTGGCCATTGTGTATTAGAGAAAAACATTTATTTCTCACAGACATTTCCTCCCATTTTAAATTCTTATTATCCAATGAAAGGATACATTTTTGTGAATTTTTTTAATAAAAGATCAAAAGGATTAACAATGCAGATGAATTTTCACAGCCTTCTTATTAACATAATTACCAAGGGGGCTGATATTTTTGGCCACGACTGTACATGTAATTTAGGACACATGCTATTGAATTAAACAGTAGGTTTCTTGAAGCATCTCGTTGTCACAGTTCTTCTGGATTTATTCTCTCTCAGTTTGTATGTCATTCCAGACAGACTGGGTGATGATCAGATTAGATCTCTGTGTGGAGCACTGACGAAAATCTCACAGGATTATTACAATTAATGGCAAAATGAATTTTTGGAAATGTAAATGGCTATTTCCTACTGAAGCAAAAGATAGAAATAACTGACTTAAAACCATTTTTAGCTGGTGAAAACACTAGTGTTCAAATAATTTTGGCTACCACTGCATACTGTATATGAAATGCTAATCCAAAAGAGAAAAAACAGCCCGTATATATGGTATATTAGTTTATTGACATTTAGTACATTAGTTTTTTGAAGCATATAAGTATGGAACACCACAAATTACAATGTAGCTATAGATCTATAAATACACATACATACACACACATATAAATCAGCATAAAATTTATACCCATGCACCACCACCAACACCTAAAAAGTAGTCTTGCACTCTTAAAAGAGGCCGTATATTATCCTAAGTCAAAATAACTGCAGTATCGTCCCCTAGGGGGCAGTAATACTGGAGACAACAACTGCAGCGGAATCTGTACCTATCCAAAATAAAGACAGAAGAAGCTAGATGCCTGACTACAGACCCGACAGCTTCATAAAGGTGATCCATTAGACGCTCCGTTAGCAGCTTGGTGTTTTACATTTATGTTAGGAAAAGGAACATTTACATCCAAATGTAATTTAATGCACACAGAACACAACCTAGAAATATATTTCAGAATATGCTTAATCGGCCATTTTCAGTAAGATTTAACGTCACTAAATATGTTTGTATGCCTGTGCGTTTAACTTGAATAATGTCCAAAAGATATCTTTTTTTAAAGCAGTGGGTAATTCACTTTTGATTTGCTTAAAATCTACTTTGTGATTCTGTTGGCAAACATGTTTATGGTGCATTCTATTCAACGTGTTTATTGCTAGTGCAGCAGAAATAGACCGCAGCCTTACAAATACACATCTTCCCACATCGTGGCATAGACATGTGGGGGCATGTTAGAACGAGCTATTTTAGGTAGGAGTGGTTGACTCTTAACTTTTAGAAAGAATATCTCTTTGGTTTTGAGACTTTAGTCTTTTCAACTTTACAAATCTTCTTTATGCACCAAGAGCTTGTATCACTCCAAAGTTAAAGTAAAAATTGAAATCTTGTCATATGACCCCTTTAATCTCCTCTGGTTTATTTCTTTGATTGATTCTCCATTGTCTCCTTTGTTTACGTTACTCCGGCTTTGACAGATCTGCAATTGCTTTTACTACTCCTTTTTCTTTTTTCCACAGGTATCTCTCCCTCTCTCTTTTAAGTCTCTCTTTATATTTTATAGGGTGAACAAAAATGAAATTCATATAAAAGTAATGGTGGAAATGAAATTTCTGTATTTGTTTTGTGAAAAAATGGAAGATAGCTTCACTGATTAGCTTTGAATTCATACTTAACATTTCATGTAGCTATGCAAAATACTCATTTAACTTAAAATTTTTAGCTTTTTAAAAACACCCTTGAAGGTACAGCGTGTTTGGAAATGATGTAGAATAAATATATTAACTGATCAAGCAATATTTACCGTGAATTTTCTTCATTTGTTGTTGATGAATATTTAAATTCCCCCATGTCCAACATGTGCTCTGATGTCACTGAACATTTCAATAGAAACCACCTAAACAATCTTTTCACACAAACCTCAGTGTTTCTCAGAAATGACACCAATACTGAGACTGAGAGAGAAGCTGGACAGCTATATTTTGTATAAAATGTAATATTGATAGTGGTCTCACGTTAACTACTATGTATTTTAATTATTTTACTAGTGCTTAATTCAGGTACATTAATAGTTACCAGAAAAGTCATATTTTTAAACTGTATTTTCATTGTTAAAGTTGAAAAGTTTGGGTGTGCGACAAGGAGAAAACAGTGATTTTGACACCTATAAGGAGGTTGAAAAGTATGAAAAAATCATAACAGAAAGGTAGTAAAAAGTTTTTAAGGTTGTTTTATTGTCAGTTTGACATAGAAAGAGAAATTTTTCCAAAATTATATTTATTTTTAAAATGTGACCAAAGAATATAAAAGTCTTAGAATCTAAGAATCACCCATGTACTGTATGCTGCTGTACTTTTTTTAACGTACTTTCTGAATATTTGTAATGTACACAATATTTAATGCATTAAAGTTTTCTAGATATCAAAGTGTGTATGTGTGTGTGTATGTACTGAAAAAAAACAGCTTTATAATATACTAGTAGTGTAATGCTAATACATTTCTAATGAGGTGAAATACAATTGAAATGAACTTGAAGAACATTAAAACGATGCTTCAAATATACTCTAACTGTAGTTCACGAAGTATTAAAAGTACATTTTAAATGTATTTTAAGAAATATACTTAAATTGCACTAAGTATACTTAAAGTGGTTCCAATTTAACACAATATTAATATATTAAATATATTGTAAATAGATTTAAAAAAAAATTGAACTTAGATCTTGAAATACACTAAATATACTTAAAATTGTTTCAAAATAATACATTTAATATTTGCCTTAATTTCTCCTCTATTTAAAGGAGGTGACCCATTGCATTTAAATAACTATAGGCCAATATCTAAATTGTGTGTCTTATCTAAACTTTTAGAGAAACTAGTGAACGAACAATTAAAAACTTATCTGGATTAAATAAACTTCACTCTCCCGTTCCAGTCCGGTTTTAGAAAAAACAACATAGTACCATTACAGCCGCAATGAAAGTACTTAGCGATATAACTACTGCTTTAGATTGGTAAACAGATTTGTTCAGCTCTTTTCCTCGATTTATCAAAGGCTTTTGACAACAGTTGATCATGGCATCTATATAAAAAGACTCTCTATGCCACTGTTGGTCTCTTCTGATTCTGCTATAAATTGGTTTGCTGACTATTTATCAGGTAGAACACACAGTCTTGTGGTCTTGAAAGACTGTATGTCATCTGTCCTGTCAGTTTCCAAGGGAGTCTCTCAGGGATCAGTTTTGGGACCCCATTTATTTTTCGTTATACAATAATAATATTTGTGATAACATCCCAAACATTAAATATCATCTTTATGCAGATGATTCTGTTATTTATTGCTTTGCGTCATAAGCTTCGGATGCACTTCAGTGGTTACAGACAGCATTTAATACTGTTCAGTCCTCGCCTTCGTCAACTTAAGCTGGTTTTAAATATAGATAAGACTATTAATTAATGATGTTTTCCGGACCTCTAAATTTTGAACCAAAAAAAATGTCCTGATATTTTATCATTTGCAAGGCACTAAAATTGAATGTGTTATGTGTGTTATAAATATTTGGGCATTGTATTGGATAGTCAGTTAAGGTTCAAAGTGTATATTGACAAATTAATTTCCAAACTTAAGCTAAAACTTGTTTTTTTTTTATTACAGAAACAGAACTTTATTTTCATTTAATGCTAGAAAATATCTGGCATCTGCAACATTTCTACCTTTGTTGGATTATGGAGATATACTATATATGAACGCCCCAACACATTACTTAAAAAAACTTGATATAGTTTTCCATAGTGCTTTACGTTTTATTACTGGGTGTAGCTATCAAACGCATCACTGCATTTTATATGAGAGGCAGAGTTACCATCCTTGCATACCCGAAGAAGTTTTAATTGGTATTGTTTATTTATAAGTCGATTTGCAGTCTTAATCCACATTATTTGTCTCTCAACTTCTCAAATTCCAACGGACGCTACAAAACCTCCGCTCAAATTATTTGATGCATCTGAAAGTTCCTAGGTTTCGAACAGAGATAGGGAAAAAAAGGTTTTACATATAATGCTGCCTCCTCTTGGAATTACCAACACGATAACCTAAAGCTTACCACGTCACCGTCACTAAATGAGTTTAAGCTACTTTTAACAAATTACATGTTTTATCCTTTGGTGTGTTTTTATGTTTTTGTTGTATATTGTATAATTGTATACTTTTACTATTTGTTGCTGCCTTCTTGGCCAGGTCACTCTTGTAAAAGAGATTTTAATCTCAATGAGTTTTAACCTGGTTAAATAAAAGAACTGAACTGAATATGCACTTAGTGTATAGTGTTGTTCAAATATAGTAAGTGTGTCTGAAAAAGCACAATTTAAATATATTTCTTTTGCACCTGGGGAATGTTACCCTCCAGTCAGTAGATTGCTCAGATGAATTTACTAAGTTTTTCTTGACCAATTCTCATACGCTCCAGATCAACATGTAGTTCTCTGCGCTTTCTACCAACATCAGAGTCCTCGAACAGGAGCTTGCTCACATTTGCCCCATCTAGTAAAGTCAACATGTCAATAGACAGGAGGTGAGCAGTTTGCTTCAGCATGAAAAGAGTGATCATCATGGGCAGCTGGTCAGCCATCCGCTGCACCACAATCTGAAAGAAAATCAACGAGCTGCTAAGCATTGCAGTCCATTCAGTTTCATATTTGTTACTGAAAACTAAGAAAACCTCATAATACCTGATAATACGCCTTCAGCATATCACTGTACTTGCATTTTTTGTCAAAGAGAGGTATCTGCTCTTCTGAAAACATCTCTTCGGTAGTCTCTTTCAGGCTCTTCAAATATATAGGATCTTGAGTGAAGATCATGTCTTCCATTTCAAACTGCTCTGAAATCCTGTTCTCCGCCTTTTCTTGCTGGACTGACAGAATGTTGTCAATTTTGCCCTAAAAAAATGAAAAAGTACAGAGGAAATTTGATTAAAAATGGTCAGTCATTCAGTTTTGTTTGCCACTAATCCAGAGCAATATTTACCTTAGTGATATCTAGAAGAACAGGGTGGTTCTGGAAACACTGATTGACTACATCATTAAACTGCTTGATGACGATGCCTTCAGGAAAAATACATATTTTGAAAAGGCAAATAGTCTCACAAACCAGATGTGCTAAAACTACAAATACATTCCAAGTGCCACTCAGTTATGATCTAAGACAGGTGCATCTCAATAAATTAGAATGTCTTGGAAAATTTAATTTATTTCAGTAATTCAACTCAAATGGTTAAACTCGTGTATTAAACTACTTCAATCTGTGTGCATTAAACTTATTTAAGTCTTTGGTTCTTTTTGGGGGAAGTCATGGCCTAGTGGTTAGAGAGTTTGACTCCTAACCCTAAGGTTGTGGGTTTGAGTCTCGGGCCGGCAATACCACGACTGTGAGCCAGGCAGGCAAGGTACCGAACCCCAACTGCTCCCCGGGCGCCGCAGCATAAATGGCTGCCCACTGCTCCGGGTGTGTGTCACAGTGTGTGTGTGTTCACTGCTGTGAGTGTGCACTTTGGATGGGTTAAATGCAGAGCACGAATTCTGAGTATGGGTCACCATACTTGGCTGTATGTCACGTCACTTTCACTTTTTTTTTAATTGTGATGTTTTTGGCTCACTATCTCCACAAATTAGAATACTTAATAAGACCAATAAAAAAATATTTTTAGTGAATTGTTGGCCTTCTGGAAAGTATTTTCATTTACTGTACATGTACTCAATACTTGGTAGGGGCTCCTTTTGCTTTAATTACTGCCTCGCGTGGCATGGAGGTGATCAGTTTGTGGCACTGCTGAGGTGGTATGGAAGCCCAGGTTTCTTTGACAGTGGCCTTCAGCTCATATGCATTTTTGGTCTCTTGTTTCTCATTTTCCTCTTGACAATACCCCATAGATCATCTTTGGCATTCACCAAATCCTAATTTAATGGCCAGTCAAGCACACCAACACCATGGTCATTTAACCAACTTTTGGTGCTTTTGGTAGTGTGGGCAGGTGCCAAATCCTGATGGAAAATCAGCATCTTCAAAAAGCTGGTCAGCAGAAGGAAGCATGAAGTGCTCCAAAATTTCTTGGTAAACTGGTGCAGTGACTTTGGTTTTCAAAAAACACAAGGACCAACACCAGCAGATGACATTGCACACCAAATCATCACAGACTGTGGAAACTTAACACTGGACTTCAAGCAACTTGAGCTATGAGCTTCTCCACCCTTCCTCCAGACTCTAGGATCTTGGTTTCCAAATGAAATACAAAACTTGTTCTCATATGAAAAGAGGACTTTGGACCACTGGGCAACAGTCCAGTCTTCTTCTCCTTAGCCCAGGTAAGACACCTCTGACATTGTCTGTGGTTCAGCAAATTCCTTGACACTGTGTGTGGTGGCTCTTGATGCCTTGACCCCAGCCTCAGTCCATTCCTTGTGAAGTTCATGCAAATTCTTGAATCGATGCTTGACAATACTCATAAAGCTGCAGTTCTCTCGGTTGGTTGTGCATCTTTTTCTTCCACACTTTTTCCTTCCACTCAACTTTCTGTTAACATGCTTGGATACAGCACTCTGTGAACAGCCAGCTTCTTTGGCAATGAATGTTTGTGGCTTACCCTCCTTGTGAAGGGTGTCATGATTGTCTTCTGAACAACTGTCAGATCAGCAGTCTTCCCCATTATTGTGTAGCCTAGTGAACCCAACTGAGAGACCATTTTGAAGGCTCAGGACACTTTTGCAGATTCGCTGATTGGCATGTCACCATATTCTAATTTGTTGAGATAGTGAATTGGTGGGTTTTTGTTAAATGTGAGCCAAAATCATCACTATTAAAAGAACCGAAGACTTAAACTACTTCAATCTGTGTGCACTGAATTTATTTAATACACAAGTTTCACAATTTGAGTTGAATTACTGAAATAAATGAATTTTTCCACGACATTCTAATCTATTGAAATGCACCTGTATTTTGGTCTTATATTGGAAACCAGAAAGATGTTAAACATGAAGATGTGTGCTGGTACCTTTGATGACATTGAGTAATTTATTGGCAGGGTCTTTAAGTGTGGCCACATGCTTCTGCAGAACCACCTCAAACATTTTGTAGTTGCTGAAGCCGAGCAGTTCTCTCCCTCTGCAATCCTTGTAAAATTGTATTTCCCCTTCAGAAGAATCATTAACTTGTTCGGGAGCAAAACAGTTTTTTTTTTTTTAGTTTTTTTTAATAAACACAACAGTGAATTTAAACTTATATTATGTTTTCTTAAATATGAAAATATACTGACAGGATAGCTTTGTGTTATAAAGATGATCATTCCATTTATTGAATTCCAACCGAAGCTGGACATATAAATTTTCCTCAATGATCAGCTCTCCGGCTGATATGGACTTGATTTGGTCAATGAATTTCATTATAGTCTATGAGAGCAAAAATAATATTTATTACATGAAAAATAATGTTATATAATAAAATCATATAGAAATATAATTAAAAATATATGTAAATAATATAAATAATTTGTTTAGGTGATACTGGGGGATTCAGTATCGTCATCGCAATAATTTATTCTAATCATTGCTGTTCCACAATTATTGGCAAAAATGTAAATTAAAAATTTAAATTATAACACTACCTTGTGGCGGCATCTGACAAAATTTAGAAGTATATCTAGTGACACATCAGTTGTTGGACCCAAAATAATAATTATGAGAAGCAATAAGATGTTATGGACTGAGATAA
The DNA here is from genome assembly GCF_018340385.1 of Cyprinus carpio. Classification (NCBI taxonomy): domain Eukaryota; kingdom Metazoa; phylum Chordata; class Actinopteri; order Cypriniformes; family Cyprinidae; genus Cyprinus; species Cyprinus carpio. The sequence continues at coordinate 10,188,631 of NC_056596.1, read as the reverse complement.
TTAAATTCTTACTTCAGTGAGGAATAGTTTGGCTCCCTTAGGGTCTTGTGGTGGTCCAGACTCATACTCTTTGAGCTTATTCCTCAGGTCCCACAACTGCTTTTTCATCTGCTCATTGAGCTGCGGCAGGGATTTCTGAAAAATGAGTGGAAAATAAATAAATAAATGACATGAACAGTGATTTAGACTCAAAATGAATGAGATGTCTTTTGCCATTTCAGTCTTTTTCACATTGCATATGAGGTGTGTGAAACGATATAAACATTTAGTTAACTTATCATGGTGTAGGGTTCTAGCAAGACTGCAAACACAAGGGTTAAAAAGATGGAAATGCATCAGTGGAAATTTATGACTGATTTTGCTTTCAAAACTGAAAAATTTAAAAAGTATAAGTCTGAATCCCTGATGTTTAGAAACTTACTTTAATATGATCAACGAGATGCTGAGTCAGTTTGACAGCAAGACTTTTAATAGTCGCTTTGTCCTCATTCAAGAGGCATCTGTTGAAAAAGAAAAATAATTTTTTTGTAAGGTGGCATACAGTAGCTTGATAAGCAGGTATTTAAAAAATGGCCAATGGGAGATGCAGCTGAGTTATACTGAAATCTCTGTATCTTTAGTCCAGAAACACAATCACACTAGAGAACTGGTTGGAATTGTAAAAAAAAGCAGCCTGATCTAAACAGGGCAAATCAAGTCTCATGGATACACACATTTTTGAGAGCAAAAGGTTAAAAAATCTTTTCAGATTGTAACCTGAAAAAACTGTGGTTTTGGAAGAAATCTCTCTCTTCTGCTGCTGCCTCCTCCAGAGAAATTTTCTCATTGATCTGTTGTTGTCCTCTACACTTCACCATGATGTAACCTTTGCGGAGAGGAATCGTTTTGTTCTGAACAATGTCCAGAATTTTTGTTTCTGTTCCCCTGTCAATGAGGTCTGGCTTGGTCAAAATGGCTGTGAGAATGAAAATTTCTTATTTGTAAAATCTGCATTTGCTGACAGAAGTGCTAAAAGATTTGTTGACATTGTAGATGTTCTGCTTCATTACCGACAGTTCTTTTTCCATCAGGATCTACTTCTTGTGCCATTTTTAATGCTTCTGTTGTTGCAATGTCAGTGTTACAAGGGACCACTACCATGTTTATAGTCTCTTGGTTCTCAATATATCTCATGATCAGATGTTTAATCTATAAGACATGAAGGCAAGACATGAAGTTTTAAAACTGGATAAGAAAGGTAATCAATGTGGCATGCAAAATTAGATTATATCACCCACCTGTTCTCCTATATCCTCTGGTTGTCCATTTACTGGGACTCGGGCAATGCCAGGCAGATCGATCAGTGTGAGGTCACAAACATCTGGTGACATGACCTCTAAAGTGATGAGCTCATCACATATTCCTACTCCTGCCAGCTCATTCTGGGCTGTAACACACACATTGCAAAATGTGTTTCTCAACATACTGTAACAGAGAGCTATTTGTTTCAAATACATTTGACACAATTGTTCACGACACCCTCACTAAATGATTATTGCTTGTTTTTTTCCATTCAGTGGCGAAGCTACAGGTGGGTGCAGTTGGGCATGGACCCACCAACTTTCAACTGTGGCCCACCCAATGAGTAGTTAGTAATTTACATAATGGATGTATTTTATTAATAGTATTTTATTTATAATAATAATAATAAACGTCTTATTTCAATGTAACTATTTGTATTTAATAAAAAAAATATTATATGCGAGTTTTCATGGGCAATTACAGGCAGGTTCTGAACTTTCCCTCTTCCTATTGGTGCATACCATCCGCTTGTCAAAATGATGATTTTTATGTTTGCGAAATAAGGACATAAAAGTAACATGAGTGTGTTTTTGGAGTTTAATTTTAAAACAGTGAAACAAATATCAATCTGTCAATTCTTATAAAAGCATATTGGATATTCCAAATTGAAACTAAGTCCACAAATGAGAACAGACCTCACATGGATTTTATAGATTGAAAACTTCTGAGACAAGGGTGTTCAAAACATCACATTAGCATAGTGTTTGACTCACTTTATAGATGCGTCCTTGGGTGTTAGACACACATAAACATTGTGCGCTACTGTTCTCTATAACAAACTGCATATTTGCAGCTGCGCACATTTCTACGGTCCTCAATCTTTACTCTCCTCTGAACATGAATTGACAGCCACTTGATTATGAGATCATCTGCGAAGCACCATTTTTTGGTTTTCCTTTACTTTGAGGTAAGTTATACCTTTGTTACAGTATTTGTTAATCTTTGTTAGCATTAATGAAAATACAACTGTTCTTTGTTATTTGTGTTAGCTCAGGTACAAATTCAGATACAACTTTTAATTTTAATGTATTAATAAATGTTGAAATTCACATTAATGTAAAATGCTTTAGAAGTATTTTGTATTGAAACTTTGTGCTGTATTTTCTGTGGACAATTTAACATGCAGTTTTCATGCACCACACTTTACCAACTAGGCCCACCCACTTAAACATTTCTGGCCTCGCCCGTTTCCATTTTATACAGATTTTTACATTTACATTTAGTCATTTAGCAGATGCTTTTAATCCAAAGCGACTTACAAATGAGGACAAAAACAACAAAAGAGCAATGATACACAAGTGCTATAACAAGTCTCAGTTAGCTTAAATGCAGTACACGTAGCAAGGGCTTTTAAATAATATAATAAATAAAAAGGAAACAGATAGAACAGAAAAAGAATAGAGCAAGCTAGTGTTAGAGGTCTTTTTTTTGCTTCTGTTAATTGTATAATAAATGAAAAGAAAACAGATAGAATACAAAAAGATTAGAGAGCTAGTTAGAATTTTTTTTTTTTTTTAAGAATAGAATTAGGATAGTGAGTGCTAAAGTTAGAGGGTCAAATAAAGATGGAAGAGAAGTGTTTTTAGCAGATTCTTGAAGATGGCTAAGGACTCAGCTGCTCGGATTGAGTTGGGCAGGTCATTCCACCAGCAAGGAACATTTAATTTAAAAGTCCGTAAAAGTGACTTTGTGCTTCTTTGGGATGGCACAATCAAGCAACGTTCACTTGTAGAACGCACAATTTTTGAGTCCGCAACTCTAGTTAAGTGTGATCAGTTCAGCAACATGATCTGAGACTGTCACAGATAATTCATAATTCAATTTAAGCACATTTAATAATGATATTGTGACTTGGTCACAATATTGGTGATCTTGTAATTTGTGCACCTGTATTCTGTAATGTAGTATATGCATGATTATGACACAAAGACAGATGAAAAAGTGTGCCTAAGAGAGCTAACTCTTTTTAGGGCTAACTTTAGTTTTTTATTTATTTATTTATTTTTTATATGTGGTATTAATCAATAAAATTATTCACTATGGAATTCTGGTCTTTATATTGACATATATGACTGAAACATAAAATTGCAATTTGCTTGCTTTATGGTTCAACAAATGCTATCTCCCCTATGTGATACTGCCTGTTATAACTAAAAATATACCGGAGCTATATTATTGGTATACATGGCTCTCAAACACATACATTAATAGCTACAAATTAAATTCTTTTTACAAGCATTAAAAACTTTCAAACACATTGAACTTAAACACAAAACAGAAAGCAAGCATTTTTCGTAACCTTGTTCGATGTATTTTTCAACCAATGATGAATCGACAAATTCTCTTTTCTTATCACGGTAAGACAGAACTGCCTTCCAGTTGACTCCACTTGTTACCTTCTTCAACCTCAGCTCTAATGGACATCTGGTGACAATTCCTATCAAACACAATTACAGTGAATTACAAACAGTGAACATTATTTGACATGTACATCATATATAAACTAGAGGCTAAAGTTAGTGAACAAACTTTGATGTTGGCTTGAGAAAAAAAAGGCCAGATCACATGTCTGCTTGGTGTTCTTGAGCTGACCCCACCACAAAAAAATACAACAGTTATTGTTTTCGTAATATTATTCCATTGACCCTTCCTATTTTGTATTCTAATAAAGAAGCTTATTATGACAACAAAATTGTCATAAGCACAATGAATGATTTTCGCTTTTTCAGTGGATTAAAGGGTTAATTCAACCCAAAATGAAAAAAATTGGCACATAAATTACTCACCCTCAAGGCATCCTATAGGTGTATATGACTTTCAGTTAGAGTTATATTAAAATTTGTCTTTGATCTTTCAAGCTGTTTAATGGCAGTCAGCAGGTGTTGCAGTGCATCAGTCCAAAGAAGTGAAATAAAAAGCGCCCATCCATCATAAAAAGTGTCTCACATGACTCCAAGGCGTGAACAATGTCCTCCTGTAGCGAATCGATTCGTTTTTGTAAGAAAAATAACCATAATCAACGGTCCTATTATGCTTTTTCACTTTTTCAACTTTAGTTAGTCTGTAATGTTGCAACTACAATGAACAACTCGTTTGGACTACAACCAAAGCTTAAAGTCCAATTCAAAAGGAGATATTTTATTTAACAGAAATCACTTTTCAAAAACTACAGAGATCGACTCGTTTGATCTACAAGACATCTTTTCCAGGATTTGTGATATCACAAATATCGACGAATGGGACGAGACCTGGTTGAGCTGCACTAGAGAAGGCAAGGAGTGTTATCACTATGTCGGAGACACGCTAGCTTTTCCAAGGCAGACTAACTCAGAGTGGTAACAATCATCTGGATTTAAATCGCGCTAAAATTTATTTGATTTTGACGCAGTATTTATACTGAAACTGGAAGGAGGCTATGGTAAGGGGCATGACATTTCCAGACCAGGCACCAAGTGGAGCCAGTCACAACACACACTGACCCAACTAACCAATCAGAGCACATTTGTATTTCAGAAGGCGGGCCTTCATTTGATACAGGAATTATTTGAGCCGTTCATGCCAGAATGGGGAGAGAGGTGTTGTAATAATGTAAAATATGTGAAAAATAATGTTTTTCAAACAACCTAGTATGAGAGCCTGTTCTAGTGCACCCCCAAAACTAAGACAAGACTTTGAAAAGAGCATAATAGGGCCCGTTTAATGGCATAGTTATATTGCAAAGGTTGCGATTTAATATAAAAATACCAATGCGCAGCAGTTTTTAGAATGAAGCAGGTAATGGGTTTGAGTGCAGCCCATGACACTTCACTCTGAAACATGTAGCACATTTATTAATTTGCTGGCAAACCAATAAAATAAAAGCAATTTAATATTTAAATTTGAGCAGAGATGCACTAATCGACCAAGGACCGGACGGTGGAATAAAACAATAAAATTTTGATCTAAAATGAGCATTTTTATCAGGCTCCTTTTTTATGTTCATTTATTTAGAATTCAGATGCAAAAGTCTCTAAGTGCCATCTAAAATTATCATCTAAAACAAGCACCTTTATCATTCTCCTTTTTTATGTTCATTTATTTCACTTTAATGGCATAGAAAATGACCTATATATTGCCATGGCTTTTGCATCTGAGCTGATAAAAATGTTAATTTTAAGAGAAAATTTCAGACTGCACTCAGAGGCTTTTGCATCTGACCTCTATACATTAGCAGGCAGAGCAAGCTCACTTGCTCAATTACTGTTCACAATGAGCGAAGTATGATTTTACTAATGTTAATAAGCTCTGCTGACCCCGCTAGACTGTTTACTTTAGCCGCATTCATCGTGAAACGCAGAAAGTGACAGATGGGTGGGCCTGGATTAAGTCGAGATGTGCCAAAATATATCTATCCTCCAAAACAGTCACGAAAGCATAAATCTACATATAGCCTGGAAAACATTAAGTAGAGTTTTACCTGAATCTATGGGTGTTCTGAAATCAAAGCAGTTGTAAAAACATCCTAATACATGCAATTTCAACTATTTCTGAAGTTTCTGAAGTTAGTCATTTTCTCACATAACGCAGAGAAGCAGCCCGTGCATGAGAGAAAAACTGATTCTGGAGCCGTCAACAGATCCAGCACCATCGCCACGGACAGCACCTGGTAGAGTCGCACGTAAGTAGGTATATCTTCAGCTTCCTAAGGTATGGTTCGGGGAACACGCCTAGAAATGGTATACCTTTAGTTAAGTTATATGTTAGGAGTCTTTGTAGTGACTCAAAGAGACAATGTTATCGAGAAACGCAGCCCTGAAATTATACTAGAGCAGCAGAGTCTTGGGCTACGAAGACTCTTAAGGTATAACTTAACTAAAAAGGTAAACCATTTCTAGGCGTGTTCCCCAAACAATACGGTGATGAATCTGTTGATATCGACGGCTCGAGAATTATTCTCTCATGCACGGGCTGCTTCACTGCGTTATGTGAGAAAGCGGTGTTCTTTATAAAATAATCACTTCAGAAATAGTTGAAATTGCATGTATTAGGACACGTGGGATATTATGAAAAGTAATCCAAACTATAATAGCCTAGCCTACATATTTTAAAATTGTATCATATATTGCTGCCACAATAACCATTAAAATTTTTTACGTGCTTTCTTCTCGTTCCCATTTTTTGTTTGCTGTGGTGAGGCTGTGATTAAATATGGTTCTTGTAAATACTTTCCAGCATTTCAGTAAAAAAAAAAAAAAGTGTAGCCTAAATATTATAGATATAATACACCACATAAAGTAGTACCCATGTTTAACTATACCTGTAGTCATTAAAGAAAATGTATTTAGGTTCATATATATGTTCAATATTATAATATTATTGTTTTTTTATTTAATCTATTTTGGTTATGAAAAGTGAACACTGAACAGCATTACTAAGAGGCCTAATATGACACAGTGCCCTCTCAGGGGTATCTCCATTTTGGCACACTGCATGACAACATCCATCACAACTTTGACGTGCTGTCGATTACGTTCAGTGAACGAAATGGAATCTCCATGCATCTGATTTAATACAGTACCGCTGCCTTGGTGCGCATGACTTTGTTAGTAGGAGAGTAATTTTACAAGTGCAGAAGCATGTAGCTTGCTAGACTGATGCTTCTCACAGACCTGGCCGATATGTTTCCTATTTTTGAAACCCTCTTTAGTAAAAGTCCCCTCAGTGTGCTGTTCAGGAAAATGCCGACAGGCTTTACAAAAAATCAGGTCTTTCGATTGGCTATATTCAATCCAGTTGAACCTTTTATACCACTTGGCGTTGAAGCTTCGATATTTCCCATCAATTATGGTACTCAGGAATGCCTGTAGATGAGGTTGGATAATAGGTTCCCCCAGAGCTGACAGATCCGACGGTGCAATCAAGTGTAGCAGTGATCATCGATTAGCCATAGGCAGATCTGCTTGCTGGTTAGCATCAGTGGAGGTCGTCGGTTCAGAGTTAATCTCTGCTCCATTCTCAGAGCCAGCGGTTGTTCCATTACGATCCACAGACTGGTCCTCCAAATAATTATTAATCTCAGTACGAGGTTTTTTAAAAAAAAATAGTGAGAGTAACTTGTTTGGCCATACTAAAGAAAAATCAAGATACCATGTACACTTCAAGCGATCGTTAGCCGTTGGTTGTTCGTGCCAGATTGCAATAGTGCGTGCTACATTGCTACGTTGCATTGACCAATGAAAACATGTCACCAACACACTTAAATTTTAAATAGTTATCAGGCTTACTTATAATTTTACTGTTTTTAACATAACATGTTATAGATAAAATACACCACATAAAGTAGTATCCATGTTTAACTATACAGAGTAGTATTTTATTTTATTTTTTATTGCTCCGCACCTGACTCACCCTTTCTGTAGGTGAAGATGGACCACGAATGATTTGCGCGAAGATAAGACGCATTTTGGTAGTTTGGGGGTGCATTCTCTTCAGAAACAAATGTAATCCACTGCGTCTTCAGCGGCTCAGATGTCGGGAGTAAATAACGACTGCTATGTTCATTATTACATCAAACAACAAAACACCTCAATCGCTTAGGAGTCATTCTTGTCTACATCTGCATCGAGACAATGGCGGACTAATGACAGCTCACTCAGGGCGGGTAAGACATAGATATACATAATATTATGTATATCTATGGGGTAAGTTGCCAGTCCAGTCTGTGCTGAAACGCTACTGTCAATCAAACTATGGTGGGAGGAGCCTGTCTGTGTGACGTCACAAAGACAGGCACCTGAGATTTTAGCAGATTAAAAAAAACTGGGTGGATTTTTATCATTATAGGGTGGTTGTGTACACACACTGCCAACACATATTTCAATTCAAACAACTTGTAAAAGTACATGTAGCATCTGTTGACTCCTTTAAAACCAGCTTAGACCAACAAATTCAGTGAAAAGACAGATTTGGTAAAAATAAAAACATCTAAATTTCTAAATCGCTTTATAGCACGATTTTCCGCGGCCCCGACCTCCCAAGGGCTGTGCGATTAATCAAAATCGTCATAAAATCACGATTTGAGCGTGTGCGATTTCTAAATCGCTTTATAGCACGATTTTCCGCGGCCCGACCTCCAATCCAATCCAATCAGAATGCAGCGCGCGTGAACAGAACAGACTGGGCATATGCCTACGCAACTCCAGGTTCACACACTGTGATGCATATTTTTTCCGAGCCAATGTAAACGGATCAGAGCGTTCACACTGCATGCGGAAAAAGATGCGAAAGATGTGAACAGAAAAGGTTAGAAATAAAAAGGTCCGAAAATAATTAATATCTAGCACATATCTAGCATAGAGAGAGTTGTGAGTACACAGGACACAGTTTGAGAGAGAGGAGACACGTTTTAAGTGCTAAGGTCACAAAACGCTGGACTTTTAGTAGTACCTAGGATAGCAAAGTCCACTAAAGGAGGTAGAGCTTTTTCGCATTTGGCTCCCAAACTCTGGAATAGCCTTCCTGATAATGTCCGGGGTTCAGACACACTTCCTCTGTTAAAATCTAGATTAAAAACACACTTCTTTGGCCAAGCATTCAAATAATGCATCTCATAATTTTGGACTGCAGTTATATTTGATCAAATGCACATTATTATTCTTTAGCTTGGGTTAAACTAATTAATTTTACTTGGCTGGAACAGCAGCTACGCTAATTATGTCTCTATTTGTTTCTCTGTTTTAACTAGGATTTACACAAGCTCCAGTCTGGATCCAGAACACCTGAGAAGAGATGATGCCAACCCCTCAGAGGACCTCAAATGATGATAACCCAGAGACAACATACAGAACAACCACATTTTGCTATAAGTTTGATTGCATAATTGCTGTTAATAGTGTTAATCGTCTGTTTGTTTACGTCTTTTATTGATTTTTCTGAACATTTCTGAAGCATTCTGAAGCATTCTGAAACATTTCACGGGAGCATGACTTGATGCGCGACATGAAATTGTGCATTCACAAATGTAACCTATGTTGATCCAAATATGGTCCAATTAAGGATGATTGCTGTATAGTATGGGTGTTTTCAGATGTTTTGCCACATTGCTCCAATTAATAATTATCTCTGAATAGTATGGGTGTTTCCTTTGGCCTGAACATCAGTGGTGTCGCAAACCGAAAGTTGATGCCGAAAGTCCAGCACTCTCTTTCACTGCTGATACTGCGACTATTCTTGTTTGTATGTGTTACTTCGCTGGCATTGTCCACATTTAATTTTTCTCCCTTAAAAACTAATTTATCCATTCTGATGCTCAATTTTAACTAATGGCTGTAGATGACTATTTGTATTGAATTCTGCCAAAGTGCGCGCTTGTAAATGTTCATTAAACACGTTAATTATGTGAGTAGGTCTGCTCATGTCTAAAAATAATATAGCCTATAAAAAACAAAACAAAATTGTTTTACATAAAAACATTAGGCTATAGCTTATATTTCTTTTGCGTTCAGCACGTGGGCCGCATTTGAATTTATCGACGGCCGCGGGTTGAGAGCAACTGGTCTAGACATTTTGTAACACCTTTACTTAGTGATTATTTTGACTTATATCTGTTCTAGAGACATGTTACAACTTTTTGATAAAGCTCTAATTGGTTTTCTTTTGGAAATATGTTTCCAAACATATGCATTTATGACTGTAAAGCATGTCTGTGTGTATCAAAATCGATTAAAATCGAAATCGCAAAATTGATCAAAGAAATCGCGATAGGTTTTTTTTGTCCACATCGCACAGCCCTACATTATACAAAAATACCATACTAAACAAAATAAATAATTCTCTTTACATTTTATATATATGTGTGTGTGTGTGTGTGTGTGTGTGTGTGTGTGTGTGTGTGTTTTAATATCCAGTAGCAAAGGAGAGTAAAATTAGTCCTCACCAGTCCCTCTTGGTAAAGCAATTCCAGACAGTGCTTCCAACACAGAGCTTTTTCCAGAACTTTGGTCTCCGATCACTGCAATAGTTGGTAATGCCAAGTCCTTGTGAATGCCAACTGACCGCAGAGTGTCAATCAGATCAATGTATGAACGGATGCTCTCCTCGAAATGATTGTGAAGCTCTCCGTTCATTTTCTGACTAAAAGAAGAAGAAAAAAATACACATTTTACTTCTAAAACCTCACAGACTGCACAAATTTCATTAAATTTATTTCCTTCTATGCATACATTCCATTTACATTTTTTTTTCAGTTTTAGTCCATTTTAGTCCATTTTAATTAAAATAATTTTCTTATTTTTCCTTTAAGCTTTTATTTTTGGTTTATTTTAAAATGCTCTTTAATTTTTTTTTGTTTGTTTCTTTCTTTATTATGCCAAAAAATGTAAAACACCTTGAATACTGTAAATTAAATTTACTATGAATAAACGTGTACATTTTAGGGGTGTAACGGTACACAAACATGACGGTTCAGTATGTCCCTCAGTTTTAAAGTCAAGGTTCGGTACAGCAGGGAGAAAACTAAACATAATTTTGATTTATTTGTTAAACAGTGGTTTACTGAACAAACTGCTCTTAATTTAAATAAATTCAGTTATAATTCAAATTTTCTTAGGGATAAAAATCTACCTTGGCTTATGCTCTATAGTGAGCCCTTTTACATTAGGCCTACTATAAGGTTAAAGTTAACAACAGAGCCCAAACTTAAATTTAATTACTATTTATTTTTAAATATAACAAACAAAATTCAACTTAAAAAAAGTATCAAAACATGTAAATTGCACATAATGCCGTTTTTAAATTGACTTCATCTATATAATTATATAAATGATAAAAATTATATTTGTTTTGAAATATATTCATTTAAACAGGGGCTGTCATAACTTGTTTCATAACAGATTTATTTAGCCTAAACATTAAATAATTAAGACATCACTAACAGAAAAAGTAAAATATAATGAGTATATAGTCTAATATTTCGGGAAATGCTCTTCTCTACATTTATACTGGAGGTATGTAAATGAAATGCTACGTGACATTTTGTTTACAAGCTGTTTTATTGACTTTCCAGCGGTCAAAACACTGATTGGGCGATTATATGAGGCATGAGCTATTCATTCATGTTTATTTGGCGTTAAAACTAGCAGTAAAGAGGAAGCAGGGCCAGCGCCACGGCAGGGCATGAGGGGGTGGCACATGAGTGTGAAAATAGATTTTATTTATGAAATATAATAATTATAAGCGTGTAATAAGCGTGTTTCTCATTGTAAAGCAGACACAATTAAGTATTTCTGGTGGTTGTGGTGGTATCACTTGACTGTATTTGTGGTAAAACTGCTGCCTAGACATATTTCCTGGACGTCAGATTTTCGAATTTGTTCCCTATACAATTTTGTTTTATTCAATAGCTACTCTGCCATATGTATTTGTTAAGTACCTTTTAGGGTCATTCACTCAGAACGCATTTTTCTTTCCACTGCGGTAATTTTCCATTGTATTTCAAACTATGCATTTTTGTGTTTGAATGCTGTGCCCATCTCAGGTCTTTAGCAGCTTAATACATCATTCTAAAACACGGCGCTCAAGTTCAAAGAAATCCAGCTTCTAAAAACACGTCTCTAGACCTTGCAGTTAAAAAAAAAAAGAAAAAAAAAAAACTTCCACTTTCCTGTCTCGCGGCCAAAACCAATATTTGTCAGGAGTCTCGCTGCCAGGTCGTCTGTGTGCATGGCTAAAGTTTCACCTGCAATGTATTAGGGGTGGGTGATATGGAAAAAATATTATAAGGGGTGGGTGATATGGAGAAAATATCATATTACGATTTTTTTGTTTTTTAAATATTAGATTCACGATTTTATCAAGTTGTTTTTACTACTTTGCAAATTGTCTGAGCATTACAGCAAAAATAATTTCCCTATTATAAAGAAAAAGGCTTTTAAGGTAAAAAGAAAAAAGAAAAAAAAGAATGGCAGCTATTTAGGCCAAAGAGGGTGAAGATAAAAATCTTTGTTCTTATATTTTATAACAAAGATAAAAGAATGACAAAGATACACATTACAACTACACATAATGTACAAATAAAACAAACAGTGCTTTATTTTCAGGTACAATAGGCGTATTTAGCAGGAGCATTCAAGAAATTGAATGAACAAATATAAAAATAAATACTATATAAACTGATTCCTAAAGCAGCTGTATTAAATTTCTTCAGTCAAGGGCAGCGAGTGATTTTTCTCTTTGTGTTTTGTTGTTTTATTGACGTTAAGTAGTTCACCCAAAAATAAAAATTCTGTCAGCTGTCAATTCTGCCATATTTTTATTTTTATACCACCATTTACTCACTCAAAAGTGGTTTTAAATATTAATGAGTTTCTTTCTTCTGAAAATAAATGCTATTTTGAGGAATGTGGAAAACCAAACAGTTGCTGTTCCACAGTGACTTCCATAGTATTTTTTGCTACTATTAAATTCAATGTAGACCAGCAACTGTTTGGTTACCCACATTCTTCAAAATATCTTCTTTTGTGTTCAGCACACAAAATAAATTAATACAGGTTTGGGACAATGTGACAGTGAGTAAATAATGTGAGAAATGAAATTTTAGGGTGAACTATCCCTAAAGACAGTCGACTGTATGTTTAATAGGCCTACTGTTCCTTTAAAAACCAACTGAGTCTACATGAAAACCACGTATACGTTTCTCTCTCAACTGTTTACTTTCATTTTAGACATAACCAACTGAGTCTACATGTAAACCTTCTGTGTTTTGACAGTATTAGCTCAAAAGATAACTTAAGCGCTGTTTGACAGGCTTTAGCGCGCGCGCTTCGGGTGTGTGCGGCACTCAGAAAAAGCACAGGTCAGACCATCGCGCGAATGAAACATCTAAAATCACATACAAATAATGAGAGAGTAACTCCTGTGAGCGTAACTGTACCGCTGAGTCCACACTGATGTGAATGCATGTCGTTGTACAGTATATGACAGAGGCGCCAGAACTGCAGCTGATAGAATGTGCGCTGTAGCACGATACTACAAATTTTTGTCATCCACCATCAAAAATCTTCATATCACACACCCCTACCCTCGGCAGAAATTGCAGACTGGGATATATATATATATATATATATATATATATATATATATATATATATATATATATATATATATATATATAAAAACACGATTCCAAAAAAGTTGGGACACTGTACACATTGTGAGTAAAAAAGGAATGGAATAATTTACAAATCTCATAAACTTATATTTTATTCACAATAGAATATATATAACATATCAAATGTTGAAAGTGACACATTTTGAAATGTCATGCCAAATATTGGCTCATTTTGGATTTCATGAGAGCTACACAATCCAAAAAAGTTGGGAAGCAGTAAGAGGCCGGAAAAGTTAAATGTACATATAAGGAACAGCTGGAGGACCAATTTGCAACTTATTAGGTCAATTGGCAACATGACTGGGTATAAAAAGAGCCTCTCAGAGTGGCAGTGTCTCCCAGAAGTCAAGATGGGCAGAGGATCACCAATTCCCCCAAAATAGTGAAGCAATATCAGAAAGGAGTTTCTCAGAGAAAAATTGCAAAGAGTTTGAAGTTATCATCATCTACAGTGCATAATATCATCCAAAGATTCAGAGAATCTGGAACAATCTCTGTGCGTAAGGGTCAAGGGCCAGAAAACTATACTGGATGCCAGTGATTTTCGGGCCCTTAGAGGGCACTGCATCACATCACAGCAGTGGTTTTCAAACCGGTCTTGCGAGCACCCCCAGCACTGCACATTTTCTGTGTCTCCCTCATCTATTACACCTGATTCAACTCATCAGCTCATTAGTAGAGACTGCAAGACCTGAAATGGTGTCAGTTATAGGGAGACATACAAAATGTGAGGTGCTAGGGGTGCTTGCAGGACTGGTTTGAAAACCACTGAAATACAGGAATGCTACTGTAATAGAAATCACAACATGGGCTCAGGAATACTTCCAGAAAACATTGTCAGTGAACACAATCCACCGTGCCATTCGCTGTTGCCGGCTAAAACTCTTTAGGTCAAAAAAGAAGCCATATCTAAACATGATCCAGAAGCGCAGGCGTTTTCTCTGGGCCAAGGCTCATTTAAAATGGACTGTGGCAAAGTGGAAAACTGTTCTGTGGTCAGACGAATCAAAATTTGAAGTTCTGAAAAAACTGGGATGCCATGTCATCCAGGCTAAAGAGGACAAGGACAACCCAAGTTGTTATCAGCGCTCAGTTCAGAAGCCTGCATCTCTGATTGTATGGGGTTGCATGAGTGCATGTAGCATGGGCAGCTTACACATCTGGAAAGACACCATCAATGCTGAAAGGTATATCCAAGTTCTAGAACAACATATGCTCCCATCCAGACGTCGTCTCTTTCAGGGAACACCTTGCATTTTCCAACATGACAATTCCAGACCACATACAGCATCAATTACAACATCATGGCTGCGTAGAAGAAGGATCCGGGTACTGAAATGGCCAACCTGCAGTCCAGATCTTTCACCCATAGAAAACATTTGGCGCATCATATAGAAGAAAATGCGACAAATAAGACCTGAGACAGTTGAGCAACTAGAAGCCTGTATTGGACAAGAATTGGACAACATTCCTATTCCTAACTTGAGCAACTTGTCTCCTCAGTCCCCAGACGTTTGCAGACTGTTATAAAAAGAAGAGGGATGCCACACAGTGGTAAACATGGCCTTGTCCCAACTTTTTGAGATGTGTGTGATGCCATGAAATTTAAAATCAACTTATTTTTCCCTTAAAAATGATACATTTTCTCAGTTTAAACATTTGATATGTGATCTATGTTGTATTCTGAATAAAATATTGAAATTTGAAACTTCCACATCATTGCATTCTGTTTTTTTTTTCACAATTTGTAAAGTGTCCCAACTTTTTTGGAATAGGGTTTGTATATATATTTTTTGTTTTTTTGTTTTACTTTTTGCTACGTTATCAACCCCTTTCGTTACCTCAGCCACCCCCTCATCAGTAATAACATTTGCTATTTAAAATAAAATAAATAAATAATAATAATATATATATATATATATATATATATATATATATATATATATATATATAATATATATATATATATATATATATATATACATATATATATACATATATATATATTATGTGTGTGTGTGTGTGTGTGTGTGTGTGTGTATAAAGGTCTTTCTTTTAAATTTTGATGCATAGACTGTAGCCTAAGACTACCCCACATTTTGAAATTAACTCTCACTGTAAATTTTCTAATGGTTTTTAAGAACGTTACAATGTTATATTATAATGTTATTGTTGCTTTACTTCATCCTTTCATTTCCTTTCATTTTACAAACCAACATTTTACAATTACATTCAGTTTGCAATCCGTCCCTTGCGCCACCTGGCGGTACTTTGGTGACTTGCAGTTTACGCCGTGGCCCTGCGGCGGCGGTATTACCCATTCTTGTTGTCCACCTACTGTATATGCTCTGATGTGTCTATTTCAGGGATTTGGACAAACGACCTATAGCCTACAGGCGTACCGGTTGGAGGACAGGTTGGAGCTGTGGCACAGCTTTTAGCCACCCCATTATATCCACTCCTGTTGCTTTGCCGTTTGAACTGAGGCATTTATAAAGCGATTTGTCGCGCCACATGCACAAGTGCCTGGACAAATCATATCTCTTTTTATAAATAAAAACAACCGAAAAGACAATAGGCTACTTATTCTCAACTTCTTTTATTGTCCAAACAGACAGTGTGTGTGTGTCTAGTGAACTTTTTGTAAAAAACTGCTCATGTTCTGACTTTCGCCTGTTGCTGCATATAGATGGATGCTGGTGTAGTCTTCATTGGCCCTCTCTGGCTGGCTCTGACCTGTGCTGTCAGGTTCAGGGCTGCTAATTTGCTGGACAACTTGGCCCTGTCTCTGTACTGCATACCTGTCTTTGACATGATTTCTTCTTGAAGAAACCTTGAATGTATTGCT